>NC_034175.2:17774794-18497294 GCF_002021735.2 Oncorhynchus kisutch | reverse complement strand
ATTTTCAGGTCGCTCCAGAGATGTTTCATGTCTGGCTGGGCCACTCAAGAACATTCAGATACTTTTCCCGAAGCCACTTCAGCGTTGTCTTGGCTGTGTGCTTAGGGTCGATGTACTGTTGGAAGGTGAACCTTCGCCCCAGTCTGAGGTCCTGAACACTCTGGAGCAGGTTTGCATCAAGGATCTCTCTGTATTTTTCTCAGTTCAACTTTCCCTCGATCCTGACTAATCTCCCAGTCCCTGAAATTGAAAACATCCTCCCAGCATGATGCTGCCACCCACATGCTTCACCGTAGGGGTGGTGCCATGTTTCCCCCAGATGTGACGCTTGGCATTCAGAACAAATAGTTCCATCTTGGTTTCATCAGACCAGAGAATCTTGTGTCTCATGGTCTGAGAGTCTTTGGGTGCCTTTTGGCAAACTCCAAGCGGGCTGGTCATGTGCATTTTATTGAGGAGTGGCTTCCGTCTGGCCACTCTACCATAAAGGCCTGATTGGGGGAGTGCTGCAGAGATGCTTGTCCTTCTCCCATCTCCACAGAGGAACTCTGGAGCTCTGTCAGAGTGATCATCAGGTTCTTGGTCACCTCCCTGACCAAGGCCCTTCTCTTCCGATTGCTCAGTTTGGCCGGATGGCCAGCTCTAGGAAGTGTCTTGGTGGTTTCAAATGTTTTCCATTTAAGAATCATGGAGGCCACTGTGTTCTTGGGGACCTTCAATGCTGCAGCAATTTTTTGGTACCCTTCCCCAGATCTGTGCCTCGACCCAATCCTGTCTCAGAGCTCTACGGACAATTCCTTCAACCTCATGGCTTGATTTTTGCTCTGACATGCACTGTCAACTGTGGAACCTTATATAGACAGGTGTGTGCCTTTCCAAATGATGTCCAATCAATTGAATTCACCACAGGTGGACTCCAATCAAGTTGGAGGATGATTTTTAAAAGTATATATATTTCTCCTTTATTTAATCAGGTAGGCTAGTTGAGAACAAGTTCTCATTTGCAACTGCGACCTGGCCAAGATAAAACATAGCAGTTCGACACATACAACAACACAGAGTTACACATGGAATAAACAAACATACAGTCAATAATACAGTAGAAAGAAGAAAACAAAGAGTCTATATACAGTGAGTGCGAATGAGGTAAGATAAGGGAGTTAAGGCAATAAATAGGCCATGGTGGCGAGGTAATTACAATATAGCAATTAAACACTGGAATGCTAGATGTGCAGAAGATGAATGTGCAAGTAGAGATACTGGGGTGCAAAGGAGCAAGATAAAAAAAATACAGTAGGGGGATGAGGTAGTTGGATGGGCTGTTTACAGATTGGCTATGTACAGGTGCAGTGATCTGTGTGCTGCTCTGACAGCTGGTGCTTAAAGCTAGTGAGGGAGACATGCGTCTCCAGCTTCAGTGATTTTTGCAGTTCGTTCCAGTCATTGGCAGCAGAGAACTGGATGTATGAATTGGCTTTGGGGGTGACCAGTGAGATATACCTGATGGAGCGTGTGCTACGGGTGGGTGCTGCTATGGTAACCAGTGAGCTGAGATAAGGCTGGGCTTACCTAGCAGAGACTTGTAGATGACCTGGAGCCAGTGGGTTTGGCGACGAGAGTGAAGCGAGGGCCAGCCAACGAGAGTGTACAGGTCGCAGTGGTGGGTAGTATATGGGGCTTTGGTGACAAAACGGATGGCACTGTGAACGACTGCATCCAATTTGTTGAGTAGAGTGTTGGAGTCTATTTTATAAATGGCATCGCCAAAGTCGAGGATCGGTAGGATGGTCAGTTTTACGAGGGTGTGTTTGGCAGCATGAGTGAAGGAGGCTTTGTTGCGAAATAGGAAGCCAATTCTAGATTTAATTTTGGATTAGATATGCTTAATGTGAGTCTGCAAGGAGAGTTTATAGTCTAACCAGACACCTAGGTATTTGTAGTTGTCCACATATTTTATGTCAAAACCATCCAGAGTAGTGATGCTAGTCGGATGGGTGGGTGCGGGCAGCAATCAGTTGAAAAGCATACATTTAGTTTAAGAGCAGTTGGAGGCCACAGAAGGAGTGTTGTATGGCATTGAAGCTCGTTCCAAAGAAGGGCCAGATGTATACAGAATGGCGTCGTCTGCATAGAGGTGGATCAGAGAATCACCAGCAAGAACGTCATCATTGATATATACAGAGAAAAGAGTCGGCCCGAGAATTGAACCCTGTGGCACCCCCATAGACACTGCCAGATGTCCAGACAACAGGCCCTCCGATTGACACACTGAACTCTATCAGAGAAATAGTTGGTGAACCAGGTGAGGCAGTCATTTGAGAAACCAAGGCTATTAAGTCTGCCGATAAGAATGCGATGATTAACAGAGTTGAAAGCCTTGGCCAGGTCGATGAAGACGGCTGCACAGTACTGTCTTTTATCGATGGCGGTTATGATATCATTTAGGACCTTGAGCGTGGCTGAGGTGCACCCATGACCAGCTCGAAAACCAGATTGCATAGTGGAGAAGGTACGGTGGGACTTGAAATGGTCGGTGATCTGTTTGTTAACTTGGCATTTGAAGATTTTAGAAGGGCAGGGCAGGATGGATATAGGTCTGTAACAGTTTGGGTCTAGAGTGTCTCCCCCTTTGAAAAGGGTGATGGCCGCGGAAGCTTTCCAATCTTTGGGTATCTCAGACGATACGAAAGAGAGGTTGAACAGGCTAGTAATAGGGGTTGTAACAATTTTGGCGGATAATTTTAGAAAGAGAGGGTCCAGATTGACTAGCCCAGCTGCTTTATAGGGATCCAGATTGCATCTCTTTCAGAACATCAGCTATCTGGATTTAGGTGAAGGAGAAGCGGGGGGACTTTGGCAAGTTTCTGCAGGGGGTGCAGAGCTGTTGGCCGGGGTAGGGGTAGCCAGGTGGAAAGCAAGGCCAGCCGTAGAAAAATGCTTATTGAAATTCTTGATTATCATAGATTTATCAGTGGTGACAGTGTTTCCTGGCCTCAGTGCAGTGGGCAGCTGGGAGGAGGTGCTCTTATTCTCCATGGACTTTACAGTGTCCCAAAATCTTTTGGAATTAGCGCTACAGGCTGTAAATTTCTGTTTCAAAAGCTAGTCTTAGCTTTCCTAACTGACTGTGTATATTGGTTCCTGACTTCCCTGAAAAGTTGCATACCGCAGGGGCTATTCGTTGCTAATGCAGAACGCCACAGGATGTTTTTGTGCTGGTCAAGGGCAGTCAAGTCTGGGGTAAACCAAGGGCTATATCTGTTCTTAGTTCTACATTTTTTGAATGGGGCATGCTTATTTAGGATGGTGAGGAAATAACTTTTAAAGAGCAACCAGGCATCCTCTACAGACGGAATGAGGACTCTTCGGGTAGCCGGGAGATGGGCCTAACTTGAGGCTAGCTCAAGGCTAACTGGTGCTTGATTCGGGACAGAGGCGTTAGCCACTCAGCCACTCAGCCAGCAGTAGCCACTTAGCCACTCAGCCAGCAGTAGCCACTCAGGTTACAGCTAGCTAGCTGCGATGATGCGGTGTACTGGTTCAGAGCTTGCAATAGGATTCCGGTGATGTGGTAGAGAAAAAGCAGTCCGATATGCTCTGGGTTTATATAGCGCTGTGTAGACTGGCAGCTATTGACTGAGCAGCAGCTGGCTGGTGTCCATGTTAACGGTGAAGACCGCTGGCAGTGGCTAACTGCCTACTAGATTGTAGCTAGTTAGCTGACTAGCTTCTGATGTGGGTTCCGGTTCTAAAGTATAAAAATAGCAGATCATTACCACATAGGGTGAGGCAGATTGCAGGAAAGTATATTCAGTCCATAGATGGAAAGAGTGAGTAAAATATATACTAAATATATACGGGAAAAATTAAGAAAAATGACTATTTACACGGGACATGACAAGACAAACACCTGTCCGACTGCTAAGCCATCTTGGAATTTATTTGTCTTGATCAGATGACGAGAACCACATGTTAATGCAAGGTGTAACCACGGCTAGAGATGTGCGATATAGACCTAGGTGCGATACATGATTAGGCTGGCTATGACGGATGCCAGTGAGATGCCAGGAATGCCTGTCATTCCAGCACACACACTCAGGCATAGTGGGGAGACACACATGGTGCCCCAACAGTTTCGTAAGCCAGATGAAATCCTGTCCCGTGCTGGCACAAACACTATCTCTGTTGTCATTTCCTTTGTTCTGCTAAGAGTCTCAAACTCTGTAACATATTTAATCTATTAAACATGAACACTAGACATTGTGATATGCCATAATGCAGTTCCAATACACCTATGTATTAACTAATTACATTTTATTTGCATAGACACACATTTCAAAGAATTTACATTTTATATACACACACACACACCCCTCAGTGTGTCAACCACCCCTGCCCCCACAGGCATCAACTGTAGAATTCCAGCAGCTGCACTACCACAAATATGCGTGCAAGAGATGTCCTATGAAGTGTTCTATTGTCACTCCATCTGCAGGCTGGGTCCTGGGCCTCTCAGATAAGACAATCTGGCCATCAGGCAAGGCCGATGGGACATGTGGTGACGGAGGAGTTGCTTGTGTGTGTGTGTGTGTGTGGGGGGGGGGGGGTCAAAGAAGGGACTTGCGTTGTAACAGAACTGGCTACTGGAGCCTTGGCACCTGATCTGATGCGATAAGCACAAGAAAGGACCTGTCCGTTATGCAGCCTGTGATAACATACACCATACAGGTACTTCACACATAGCCTGTGGAGGTGGAGGTGTATGTGTTACGGAACGTTATAGTACGTCTGTGCTTGCATGCTTAGGAGAGAAATTCTGAAGTGGCGGACTCCGTCGAACACTGGTGATGTGAGAGTGCGCCTATTAACTCCTCTTCCACAGGTGATGTGCAAGTCAGGTATGTGTGTTTAGGAAGGCATTTTTGTGATTACATTCCTAACCAAAAGACAGTTCTTCTCTCTCTCACACACACACACACACACACACACACACACACACACACACACACACACACACACACACACACACACACACACACACACACACACACACACACACACACACACACACACACACACACACACACACATGCGGAATAGCTGCAGGGGAAACGGAGCGAGAAAGAGATAAGTAAACAGACCTATACCTGAGCCTTATCTCTGATCTATGCCTATGTGACTTCCCATCAAATGGGGAGAACACATGCCCCAAAACCAACTACACTGTGAATCGATGGGGTTATCCAGTATGTTGTTGTCACCAAGGGGTGAAAAAAAGTGACATGTGGGGATAGTGACCCCTGGGCTACAGGTCAGAAATAACAGAGATGAAGAGATAGCGTCTCACCTAACCTCCCAGAGCTTTGGTTCACTATAGTGAGTGAATCAGTGATGTCACTATAAGCTACCCTGATAATAATGTCTAAGTAAGAGATGCCTTACTGTGCGCTACACATGGAACAGTAGGCCTTGGCATATCTACAAAGCACATATAGAAGCTTGGCTTTTATTTTTCATGGAGGTTCCAGGGGTGATGAGTACAATTAGTATCCAATACCTTTGGAGAAACAATGTAATGGCATGGGTAACTCATTGTGGTGGAAGGCTCATGACAATGATGAACATTTCAGCTTTTACAAGCGAGCACAGAGATCAGTCTCACTAGAACTGGTTCAGCAGAGTTTTGAATGAGCCAATCTGTAACAACCTATGTGTGAATGGGAGGAGCATCTTGTTGTCACCTAGGCAATCTGTATACCAGAACATCACATGACACATTTTAGACAACTATCAGTAGACCATGAAAATATGGCCCAAAAACTGAACACATAACCATTCACTCAGGTATGTGTGTAGACCCGTTATCAGTTCTCCCTGTACAATGGCAGTTTGTGAAGGCATAATGCAGTCAAACGCCCAGAGAGGCAGACAGTAAAAACAAGAGTACCGTCTCTCACATGTTGAGCGTTTTTGTCAGGTCAGCATTCCTTCTAGGTTCGCCTGACTAATATTCATATGAACGACTCACAAGGGAATGTGTAGGAAAATGTATCTTGTGATCTACTGTAAAGGTTCCTGTCGACAAAAAAACTAACATTGCAAGTTCAATTTGGGGCAATTCGATACAAACATTTTTGTGGCATTTCTTCGATTACACAACAACAATGTAAAGACTTCCTCCAACAACAACAACCAACCCACTGGGCACAGACGTCAATTCAACATCTAAACTACGTTGGTTCAATTAAATTAAATTTATATGATGTGGAAACAACGTTAATTCAACCAGTGTGTGCCCAGCTGGAAGTGAACCAGCATCCAATTATGCTTTGATATGCTTTAATTACTTAACAATTCATCTATTACGCTATTAGTGTCAGTGACATGTTATGTTTATATCATAGCCAAAGGAACATACTGCACTTTAGATAGCATGAAAGACAAAATAAATTGCTGCACAACGTTCAAACTCAACCTAAAAGAAACTGTTTTTCGCATGTACAGTTAAAGTCGGAAGTTTACATACACTTATGTTGGAGTCATTAAACCTCATTTTTCAACCACTCCACACATTTCTTGTTAACAAACTATAGTTTTGGCACGTCGGTTAGGACATCTACTTTGTGCATGACACAAGTCATTTTTCCAACAATTGTTTACATACACTAAGTTGACTGTGCCTTTAAACAGCTTGGAAAATTCCTGAAAATGATGTCATGGCTTTAGAAGCTTCTGATTGGCTAATTGACATAATTTGAGTCAATTGGAGGTGTAACTGTGGATGTATTTCAAGGACTACCTTCAAACTCAGTGCATCTTTGCTTGACATCATGGGAAAATCTAAATAAATCAGCCAAGACCTCATAGAAAACATTTAACAATTCCTATATGTGTTCATTAACCAATTCAATTAAAATCACTCAGTCTGTTTCTAAGAATTTGTAAGATCGTTTTTTTGCATAAAATAGACAGAGACCAGTCTACCAAAATTAGCCAATAGCATTTATTCCCGAGAGCGCTGGACATAGAGCCATGTACAACAGCTTATATATCACATATGACATCATAGGTTTTAAAATGTCTCTCCTCCTCTCGACCAGGACAAAGCAGGTTCAAAAGTTTATTCCAACTCACTAGCGGACATACCTGACACACTATATTTGGATTAACTCCTGAAGTCTCACCATAGTTTATTACCACTTAGCAGATCGTTTCAGATAAGGAAAACCTGGAGGGGCTCTCGCTGTCTTATTTTATCGCCACAGAGTTATATCTGAGTCGGTTCAAACATAGGTTAATGACCCTCTTTGCTTACTTTAGACACACACACATACATTCCTTCTTCCACAATGGTTATCACTTCCAATTACCCCTTATCCATGCTACATAACCTCTAATCCCTAATGGTTAAGTTTCTGAGTAGAATTATTTAATAATTCATGTTAAACCTTGATAAAATCTCTTAACAACCTCCACAACTCTGGTTCATCCTGGGGAGCAATTTCCAAACACCTGAAGGTACCACGTTCATCTGTACAAACAATAGTACGCATGTATAAACACCATGGGACCACGCAGCCGCCATACCGCTCAGGAAGGAGACACATTCTGTCTCCTAGAGATGAACATACTTTGGTGCGAAAAGTGCAAATCAATCCCAGAACAACAGCAAAGGACTGTGTGAAGATGCTGGAGGAAACAGGTACAGAAGTATCTGTATTCACAGTAAATGAGTCCTATATCGACATAACCTGAAAGGCCGCTCAGCAAGGAAAAAGCCGCTGCTCCAAAACCTCCATAAAAAAAGCCATACTATGGTTTGCAACTGCACATGGGGACAAAGATGGTACTTTCTGGAGAAATGTCCTCTGGTCTGATGAAACAAAAATAGAACTGTTTGGCCATAATGACCATCGTTATGTTTGGAGGAAAAGGGGGAGGCTTGCAAGCCGAAGAACCTCATCCCAATCGTGAAGCACGAAGATGGCAGCATCATGTTGTGGGGGTGCTTTGCTGCATGAGGGACTGGTGCACTTCACAAAATAGATGGCATCATGAGGATGGAAAATTATGTGGATATATTGAAGCAACATCTCAAGACATCAGTCAGGAAGTTAAAGCTTGGTCGCAAATGGGTCTTCCAAATGGACAATGACCCCAAGCATACTTCCAAAGTTGTTGCAAAATGGCTTAAGGACAACAAAGTCAAGGTATTGGAGTGGCCATCACGAAGCCCTGACCTCAATCCTATATAAAATGTGTGGGCAGAACTGAAAAAGTGTGTGTGAGCAAGGAGGCTTACAAGCCTGACTCAGTTACACCAGCTCTGTCAGGAGGAATGGGCCAAAATTCACCCAACTTATTGTGGGAAGCTTGTGGAAGGCTACCCAAAATGTTTTACCCAAGTTAACCTCTTGGCGCTATTTTAATTTTTGGATGAAAAACATTCCCGTTTTAAACAAGATATTTTGTCACGAAAAGATGCCCGACTATGCATATAATTGACAGCTTTGGATAGAAAACACTCTGACGTTTCCAAAACTGCAAAGATATTGTCTGTGAGTGCAACAGAACTGATGTTACAGGCGAAACCCAGATAAAAATCCAACCAGGAAGTGCCGCATTTTTTAAAACCGCCTCATGCCAATGACTCCTTATATGGCTGTGAATGATCTGCGAATGAGTTTTCTACGTATTCCCCAAGGTGTCTACAGCATTGTGACGTCTTTTTGCGCATTTCCGTTGAAGAATAGCCGTAAGGGACCATATTTAGCAAGTGGTCACATGGTGTCTCCCACAGAAAATCTTGCGTAAAATACTGAGGTAGCCATTTTTCCAATCGCTTCTTATGAGAAACCAATTGCCTCGACGGATATATTATTGAATATATATGTTAAAAACACCTTGAGGATTGATCCTAAACAACGTTTGCCGTGTTTCTGTCGATATTATGGAGGTAATTTGGAAAAAAGTTTAGCGTTGTAGTGGTAGCATTTTCCGGCAGATTTCTCAGCCAAGCATGATGAACAAACGTGAGCTATTTTGCCTACAAAAATAATCTTTTTGGAAAAAAGGAACATTTGCTATCTAACTGGGAGTCTCCTGAATGAAAACAATCCGAAGTTCTTCAAAGGTAAATGATTTAATTTGGTTGCTTTTCTTATTTTCGTGAAAATGTTGCCTGCTGCCAGCAGAGCCTAGCATAGCATTATGCCATGATAAACTTACACAAATGCTTGTCTAGCGTTGGCTGTAACGCATATTTTGAAAATCTGAGATGACAGTGTGATTAACAAAAGGCTAAGCTAGTGTTTGAATATATTTCATTTGCGATATTCATGAATAGGAAAAGTTTCTAGGGGTATTTATGTCCACTGCGTTATTGTGCTAATTCGTTTGAGGCTATGAAAGAAATAAAAGCTGACATTTCATTTTCTTAAAATAAAGTGGTGATCCTAACTGACCTAAGACAGGGAATTTTTCAGACAGGCCTGCTACTCAGGCCCAGAAGCTAGGATATGCATATAATTAGTAGATTTGGATAGAAAACACTCTAAAGTTTCAAAAAATGTTAAAATTATGTCTGTGAATATAAGAGAACTGATATGGCATGCAAAAACCCGAGGAAAATCCAACCAGGAAGTACTATTATTTTGAAAGGCTGTTTTTCCATTAAAAGCCTATCCACCATACAAAGACTTAGGACCCAGTTCACAGGCTCTATGGCTTCCTCTACATGTGGCCAGTCTTTAGGCATGGTTTCAGGCTTTTGCTCTGAAAAATGAGGGAGATAGACAACTTTCAATCAGTGGACAGTGGAAATTTCCAGACATCAGCCATGCGCCTGATCGGGAACGCACCTTTCTCCTTTTCTATTGACGAAGCTTTTGTCCGGTTGAAATATTATTGATTATTTATGACAAAAACAACCGGAGGGTTGATTTTAAACATCGTTCGGCATGTTTCTACAAACTTTTATTGTACTTTAAAAAAGACTTTTCGTCTGGACTTAGTGCCCGCGCCTTGTGCATTCGGATTACTGGACAAAACGCGCAAACAAAAAGGAGGTTTTTGGTCATAAAGTGGGACATTATCGAACAAAACAAACATTTATTTTTCAACATGGAGACCTGGGAGTGCCACCAGATGAAGATCATCAAAGGTAAGTGATTCATTTTAATGCCATTTCTGACTTTTGTGACACCTCTCCTTGGCTGGAAAATGGCTGTATGGGTTTCTGTTGCTAGGCGCTGACCTAACATAATCACAAATTGTGCTTTCGCCATAAAGCCTTTTTGAAATCTGACACAGCGGTTGCATTAAGGAGAAGTTTGTCTTTATTCCTATGTTTAACACTTGTATCTTTTATCAATGTTTATGATGAGTATTTCTGTAATTTAATGTGGCTCTCTGCACTTTCACCGGATGTTTGTTTGAGACAATGCATTTCTGAACATAACGCGCCAATGTAAACTGAGATTTTTGGATATAAATATGAACTTTATCGAACAAAACATACATGTATTGTGTAACATGAAGTCCTATGAGTGCCATCTGATGAAGATCATCATAGGTTAGTGATTAATTTAATCGCTATTTCTGACTTTTGTGAGGCCTCTCCTCGCTGGAAAATGGCTGTATGGTTTTCTGTGGTTTTCTGTGACTAGGCGCTGACCTAACATAATCGCATGGTGTGCTTTCACAGTAGAGCCTTTTTGAAATCGGACACTGTGGTTGGATTTACAAGACGTTTATCTCTAAAAAGGTGTATAATACTTGTATGTTTGAGGAATTTTAATTATGGGATTTCTGTTGTTTTGAATTTGGCGCCCTGCAATTTCACTGGCTGTTGTCAAGGTGGGACGCTACTGTCCCACTTGTACCAGAGAGGTTAATCATAAGGCATACACTCCCGCCCTTCTTATTACCAGAGAAATGTTTGTTTCTGTCGGCGCAATGCATGAAGAAACTGGGTGGCTGTACCAACTCTGATAACGTATCCCGAGTGAACCATGTTTCCGTGAAACAGAGAATGGTACAATCTCTGATTTCTCTCTGGAAGGCAACCCTTGCTCGAATTTCGTCTACCTTGTTGTCAAGAGACTTGACATTGGCAAGTACGATACTCGGGAGCGGTGAGCAATGTGCCAGTCTACGGAGCCTGACCAGAAGACCGCTCTATCTGCCCGTTCTGTGGCTTGTGGTTGTTGTTTTGGGTTGCCTACTGGGATCCGATCCATTGTTCTGGGTGGTGGTCCAAACAGAGGATCCACTTTGGGAAAGTCGTATTCCTGGTCATAATGTTGGCAAGTTGATGTTGTTCTTAAATCTAATAGTTCTTGGATTGTATGTAATAAGACTCTGCACTCACCTCTCCCAAGGTTCCGTTTACGTGGTCCCCAGCTGATGACCGGGTGTTCCAGGATCTCAAACACCGCTTCACCACAGCTTCAATCTTGTTTCATCCTGACCGGTCCAGTTCATGGTGGAGGCTGATGCTTCGGATGTCGGAGTGGGGGCTGTCCTGTCCCAGTGTTCTGCGCTAGAACTCAAGTTACATCCCTGCGCCGTCCTCTCCCACGCCTCAATGCCACAGAGAGGAACAACGATGTGGGGAATCGTGAGCTCCTCACGGTAAGATGGCATTGGAGGAGTGGAGGCACTGGCTGGAGGGGGCGGAACATCCGTTCATTGTGTGGACTGACCACAAGTATCTGGAATATCTCAGTGCCAATTACATCAATTTCAGGCAAGCAAGGTGGGCCCTGTTGTTCACCCAGTTCAACTTCTCCCTCTCAAGCCGGATGCGCTGTCAAGCCGCTATAGCCCCACGGCTTGAACCCCGGAACCAGAGACCATCCACCCAACCTCATGCCTGGCGACGGCACTCAGCTGGTGAATAGGAAAGCAGGTTTGTGAGGTGCAGCGTTCCCAGCCGAACCCTAGGCCCAGGTAACCAGATGTTCGTTCTTGACGCAGTCCGCTCCTTGGTCCTGGAGTGGGCACACTCCTCCAGGCTTACCTGCCACCTGGGCTCCTGGCAGACACTGGCCTTCGTGCGACAACGCTTTTGGTGGCCTATCATGGTTCCTGACGTCTCCGCGTTCGTCACTGCATACACGATCTGTGCACAGAACAAGACTCCGGCTGGTCTCCTTCAACCTCTGCCTGTCACTCACCTTCCCTGGTCTCACATATCCCTGGACTTTGTCACGGATCTCCCCACGTCTGATGGCAACGACACCGTCGTGACCGTAGTGGATCGGTTTTCCAAAGCCTCCCACTTCATTCCTCTCTCCAAACTACCCTCTGCCAAAGAGACGGCCTAGCTCATGGTACAGCACGTCTTCATGAGCACGTCTCATGGTACAGCACAATGCGCTGCCAGATCTCTGCCAACCCCACCACCTGGAGCCAGCAACTAGTGTGGGTCGAATACGCACACAAGACCCGTCCTTGCTCTGCCACAGGTATATCTCCCTTTGAGTGTTCCCTGGGGTATCAGCCCCCGCTCTTCCCTGAGCAGGAGGAAGAGGTTAGCATACCTTCGGCCCAGATGTTTATCCGCCGCTATCGCCGTACCTGGAAGAGAGCCTGGTCGGCCCTTCTCAAGACCACCTCCAGGTATCGATGACAAGCGGATCGCCACTGGATCCCGGCTCCCAGCTATTATCTCGAGCAGAAGGTATGGCTGTTTATCCGGAATCTGCCCCTCCGGGTGGAATCCCGGAGTCTCTCCCCCCAGTTTATTGGCCCGCCTCCGACAACAACATTGATTTATATGCTGAGTCGGTGAGCGAGTTTATTAGC
The DNA here is from genome assembly GCF_002021735.2 of Oncorhynchus kisutch. Taxonomy (NCBI): domain Eukaryota; kingdom Metazoa; phylum Chordata; class Actinopteri; order Salmoniformes; family Salmonidae; genus Oncorhynchus; species Oncorhynchus kisutch. The sequence continues at coordinate 18,484,484 of NC_034175.2, read as the reverse complement.
AAGGACATTGGTGATGTTGTATCCACGGTAACTATTAAAACCTTCCCCAACCAGAAACCGTGGATTGATGGCAGCATTCGCACAAAATTGAAAGCGCAAACCACTGCTTTTAATCATGGCAAGGCGACCAGAGACATGACCGGGTGCAAACAGTACAGCTATTCCCTCTGCAAGGCAATCAAACAAGCTAAGTGTCAGTATAGAGACAAAGTAGAGTCGCAATTCAACGGCTCAGACACGAGACGTATGTGGCAGGGTCTATAGTCAGTCACGGATTACAAAAAGAAAACCAGCCCTGTCGAGAGGGCCACAAGAGGGCCACCATTGTTCCTGTTCCCAAGAAAGCCCCGTAGCACTCACTTCCGTCATCATGAAGTGCTTGAGAGACTAGTCAAGGATCATATCACCTCCACCGTACTTGACACCCTAGATCCACTCTAAGTTGCTTACCGCCCCAATCGGTCCACAGACGTGGCAATTGCAATCACACTGGGTCCTGGACTTTCTGACGTGCTGCCCCCAGATGGTGAGGGTAGGAAACAACATCTCCACCCCGCTGATCCTCAACACTGGGGCCCCATAAGGGTGTGTTCTCAGCCCTCGCCTGTACTCCCTGTTCACCCATGACTGCGTGGACATGCACGCCTCCAACTCAATCATCAAGTTTGCAGACGACACTACAGTGGTAGGCTTGATTACCAACAACGACGAGACGACCTACAGGGAGGAGGTGAGAGCACAATGTCAACAAAACAAAAGGAGATGATCGTGGACTTCAGAAAACAGCAGAGGGAGCACCCTCCTATCCACATCGACAGGACAGTAGTGAAGGGTGGAAAGTACCTCGGCGTACACGTCACAGACAAACTGAAATGGTCCACCCACACAGACAGCGTGGTGAAGAAGGTGCAACAGCCCCTCTTCAACCTCAGGAGGCTGAAGAAATTTGGCTTGTCACTGAAAACACTCACAAACTTTTACAGATGCACAATTGAGAGCATCCTGTCGGGTTGTATCACCGCCTGGTACAGCAACTGCTCCAACCACAACCGTAAGGCTCTCCAGGGGGTAGTGAGATCTGCACAACGCCTACACCACCCGATCTCACAGGAAGGCCAAAACTATAATCAAGGACAACAACCAACCGAGCCACTGCCTGTTCACCCCGATATCATGCAGAAGGCGAGGTCAGTACAGGTGCATCAAAGCTGGGACCGAGAGACTGAAAAACATAGTACTTGCGTACTATTGTTTGTACAGATGAACGGGTACCTTCAGACATTTGGAAATTGCTCCCAAGGATAAATCAGACTTATGGAGGTCAACAATTATTTTTCTGAGGTCTTGGCTGATTTATTTTGATTTTCCCATGATGTCAAACAAAGAGGCACTGAGCTTGAAGGTAGGCCTTGAAATACATCCACAGGTACACCTCCAATTGAATCAAATGATGTCAATTAGCCTACCAGAACCTTTTAAAGCCATGACATCATTTTCTGTGATACAGTGATTATAAGTGAAATAATCTGTCTGTAAACAATTGTTGGAAAAATGACTTGTGTCATGCACAAAATAGATGTCCTAACCGACTTGCCAAAACTATAGTTTGTTAACAAGAAATTTGTGGAGTGGTTGAAAAACGAGTTTTAACTACGCCAACCTAAGTATATGTAAACTTCCGGGTAGCTGTTCTTCACCGTGATGTCGTTGAGACCCCGGTAGTCAAGGCACGGGCGCAGGGTTTTGTCCTTCTTCTCCACAAAGAAGAACCCTGCGCTGGCGGGGGAGGCAGAAGCAGAGATGAACCCTGCAGCTGGGGAGTTCTCAATGTCTCCATAGCCTTGGTCTTCGGATCCAACAGAGTGTACAGTCATCCCCGGGGCGGAGTGATGCCTGGGAGAAGGTCAGTCCCACAGTCATAGGGTCGGTGCGGAGGAAGAAAAGTGAACACCTTTTACTGAACACCTCCTGGAGGTCCTGGTACTCCGCGGGAATGGCGGAGAGGTCTAGGGCAACTTCCAAGCCCACAGGAAGATGTCCCGGTCAGGCTGACGTCAGACAATGGGCGTGGCAGAGCGGGCTCCAGCCCATAATGGCACCAGCAGTCCAGTCTATGATGGGTTTGTGTCGCTGGAGCCAAGAGAATCCCAATACCACAAGAACCTGAGGAGACTTAATCAGCATAAATTGGATTGCCTCGCTGTGGTTCCCTGACACTCGTAGGTTGATGGGAGTGGTATTGTGAGTGACCTGGCCTTTAGAGTGCCCATCCAGCGCTCTAACAGGGGCTGAGTGGGGATGGAGAGGGGCTGAGTGGGGATGCCCAGCTCGGATGCCAGGGTACCGTCCAAAAAAACTCTCATTGGCCCCAGAGTCCCGGAGAGATTTAGACTGGTTCCCCCACAGCAGGATGGCATTGAAAGGGGTGCGAGTAAGGGGAGAGGAAAAGTTTTCCGTAAAGCCCACCAGAGTATTCACCCCTTATTGATGAGTCTGGATTTTTAAATGGCAGGTAGTCACGAAATGTCCCGTAGGTCCACAATATAGAAAGCTCTTGGCGTCGGTGTAAGCGCTCAGCCAGAGTCAATCTAGCCCTGCCCAGGTGCGAGTCGGAAGGAGGCGAGTCGGCAGCCCTCGTGATTCCTGAGAGAACTCGTGTGACATCGGGTTCACTCGGACATGTAGACTTCGGGGGTCTCCGGGATTCTTCGAGGTGGGAATCGAGGGCGAACGAGGGTGACAGGGCACAGATTCTCCCTCCCTCCTACGTTCTCGAAGCCACCCATCGATCCGGGTTGGGCAAAGTCAAGGCTATGAGGGAGTAAAGGTTCATGGGCAGTTCCTCTTTGACCACCTCCGATAATCCGTGAAGGAACATGTCAAACAATGCTTCCAGGTTCCAGGCACTCTCAGCCACAAACGAGCGAAAATCCACCGCACAGTCTGCCACACTACGGGAGTCTTGACGTAGCTGGAGCAGCTTACGAGCAGCCTCACAACGGAGAATCAAATACCTTCCAAACTTCCGCATCAGACTCCTCTAGACTGAGGCAGATGGTGGACTATTGCTCCCATACCACCGTAGCCCAGGTGAGTGCCCTCCCAGACATCAACGTTATGATGTACACTATCCTCGAGCGGTTCGAGGGAAATGAAGAAGGCTGCAGCTTGAAAAGGAGAGGGCACTGGGAGAAATAAGCCCGGCAGGTTCCGGAATAGCGTAGCACCCCAGAGGAGGTAAGCAGGGTTCTTGGGACACTGGGGTAGGCTGGGAGATTACGGGTGTAACCTGCTGCCTAGTGGGCAGCAGGGAATCCACGGAATTGCTACAACAAAGTCTTGAACGTCTGGTCATGGCGTTCTGCCAGGGTATTGAGTCTCTCCATAAGACATTGCAGTAACTACTCGTGTCGTCCAATGGTGGCTCCTTGCAGGGAGACAGCATTGGGGAGCTGGTCTGAGTCTGCTGGGTCGGTCATGGCCAGTTCGTACTATCACATTTCAGGAAAGACCTAGATGCAGACAGTGTCGAAATAACAAAAGTGTGTTACTGGAACAGGGGTATGCAAAACGACAGGTCAAGTGCAGGCAGAGGTCAGTAATCCAGATCAGAGTCCAAAAGGTACAGAATGGCAGGCAGTCTCAGGGTCAGGGCAGGCAGAGGTCAATAATCCAGTGTGGTGGGACAAGGTACAGGATGGCAAGCAGGAATGGTCAAAACCAGGAAAACTAGAAAACAGGAACTTTAGAAAAGACAGGAGCAAGCGGAAAAACGCTGGTAGGCTTGACGAACAAAACTAATTGGTAACAGATAAACGGAGAACACAGGTATAAATGCACAGGGGATAATGAGGTGAGATGGGAGACACCTGGTGGGGGATGGAGACAAGCACAAAGACAGGTGAAACAGATCAGGGTGTGACAGTTCCAATGTGATAGCCATAGCCAGCTAGCTAACATAGCATTCCTCTCTTTATGAGCTGGGTGTTTGAGTAGGCTAAACTAGCTAGCTACTGTACATTCGCTAGCTAAGTGAAAGTGAAAATACAATGGAAGGGAGTGAGAACCATGAGCCTCCTAGGTTTTGTATTGACGTACCCAAAGCAGGACAGAAACTAGAAGTCCTCCAGCTACACCATGGTGCTACCCTACAGAGTGCTATTGAAGCTACTGTAGAGCTTCATTGCAAAACAATGTTTTAATCAATTATTTGGTGACATAAATATATTTAGTAAAGTTATATCTAAAAATGATAACTATTTCAATGTTTTACTATTTTTATGAAATTCACTGTGAATGATGGTCCTCCCCTTCCTCCTCTGAGGAGTCTCAACTGGCTGAAGCTCATTGGCTTGATCTCAAATTGGTAGGGGGCTGGCCCAAGTGGATGAAATTTTAGGGAAAATGTCACCACACAGCTTTCAAGAAACAGTCGCTTTCAAACTAGGGATTTCGTGGCTAATTTAAGTAAGACTGTAATTCTGTTCATAGATTATGCATGTAAACATCCCTTTTTCAGGACCCTGTCTTTCAAAGATAATTTGTAAAAATCCAAATAATTTCACAGATCTTCATTGTAAAGGATTTAAACACTGTTTGCCATGCTTGTTTAATGAACCATAAACAATTAATGAACATGCACCTGTGGAACGGTCGTTAAGACACCAACAACTTACAGACGGTAGGTCACAGTTATGAAAACTTAGGACACTAAAGAGGCCTTTCTACTGACTCCGAAAAGAAAAAGAAAAAAAGATGCCCAAAGTCCCTGCTCATCTGCGTGAACGTGCCTTAGGCATGCTGCAAGGAGGCATGAGGGTTACAGATGTGGCCAGGGCAATAAATTGCAATGTCCATACTATAAGACGCCTAAGACAGTGCTACAGAGAGACAGGACGGACAGCTGATCGTCCCCGCAGTGGCAGACCACGTGTAACAACACCTGCACAGGATCGGTAGAGCCGAACATCACACCTGCGGGACAGGTACAGGATGGCAACAACAACTGCCTGAGTTACACCAGGAATGCACAATCCCTCCATCAGTGCTCAGACTGTCCGTAATCGGCTGAGATAGGCTGGATTGAGGGCTTGTTGTAAGGCAGGGCCTCACCAGACATTACCTGCAACAATGTTGCCTATGGGCACAAACCCATCGTTGCTGGACCAGACAGGACTGGCAAAAAGTGCTCTTCACTGACAAGTTGCAGTTTTGTCTCTCCAGGGGTGATGGTCGGATTCGCGTTTATCGTCAAAGGAATGAGTGTTACACCAAGGCCTGTACTCTGGAGCGGGATCGATTTGGAGGTGGAGGGTCCGTCATGGTCTGGGCCGGTGTGTCACAGCATCATCGGACTGAGCTTGTTGTCATTTCAGGCAATCTCAATGCTGTGTGTTACAGGGAAGACATCCTCCTCCCTCATGTGGTACCCTTCCTGCCGGCTCTTCCTGACATGACCCTCCAGCATGACAATACCACCAGCCATACTGCTCGTTCTGTGCATGATTTCCTGCAAGACAGCAATGTCAGTGTTCTGCCATGGCCAGCGAAGAGCCCGGATCTCAATCCCATTGAGCACGTCTGGGACCTGTTGGATCGGAGGGTGAGGGCTAGTGCCATTCCCCCCAGAAATGTGAGGGAACTTCACCAAGGTGCCTTGGTGGAAGAGTTGGGTAACATCTCACAGCAAGTGGCAAATCAGGTGCAGTCCATGAGGAGGAGATGCACTACAGTACTTAATAAATCCTCTTTGGGATATGGGGCAGCATTTTCACTTTTGGATAAATAGCGTGCCCAATTTCAACTTCCTGCTACTCATGCCAAGAATATCAGATATGCATATTATTAGTAGATTTCGGTAGAAAACACTCTGACGTTTCTAAAACTGTTTGAATCATGTCTGTGATTGTAACAGAACTTATGTAGCAGGCAATACCCCGAGGACTAACCATTGAGAATTATTTGTTTTTGAGGTCACTGTCTGTTCAATGAGTTCTCAATATTTCTTAGGCACTTGTTTGCAGTTCCTACCGCTTCCAATGGATGTCACCAGTCTTTGGAATTTGGTTGAGGTTATTCCTTTTTTATTTATTTTTTATTTTATTTAACCTTTATTTAACCAGGCAAGTCAGTTAAGAACACATTCTTATTTTCAATGACGGCCTGGGAACAGTGGGTTAACTGCCTGTTCAGGGGCAGAACGACAGATTTGTACCTTGTTAGCTCGGGGGTTTGAACTCACAACCTTCCGGTTACTTGCCCAATGCTCTAACCACTAGGCTACGCTGCCGCCCCTTTGTGCAATGAAGAAGTACGGCCATCTTGGAACAGGGTAACGTTATGTGTACTGTTTCAGAGTTGCACTAGACTTGAAAAGTAGCGTTAGTTTGTGATCCTCCTGTATTGAAAACAGATAGACCCGTCTTCAATTTGATCGATTATTAACGTTTCAAAATACCTAAAGTTGTATTACAAAAGTAGTTTGAAATGTTTTGGCAAAGTTTACAAGTAACTTTTGAGATATTTTGTAGTGACGTTACGCAAATTGGAAACGCTCTAAATAACGCTCTAAATTGGAAATGCTCTAAATAAATGGGCATTTTGGATATATATCGACGGAATTAATCGAACAAAAGGACCATTTGTGATGTTTATGGGACATATTGGAGTGCCAACAAAAGAAGCTCCTCAAAGGTAAGGAATGATTTATATTTCATTTCTGCGTTTTGTGTGGTGCCTGCAGGGTTGAAATATGCTATTGTCTCTTTGTTTACTGTTGTGCTATCATCAGATAATAGCTTCTTATGCTTTCACTGAAAAGCCTTTTTTAATCTGACATGTTGGCTGGATTCACAACGAGTGTAGCTTTAATTTGGTATCGTACATGTGGGATTTAATGAACGTTTGAATTTTATAGCATTTAAAAAAAAATGGCGCTCTGCATTTTTCCTGGCAATTGGCCAGGTGAGACATTTGCGTCCCCTCTATCCCAGAGAGGTTTCAGCTGGTGGCCACACAGATATTGACTGTTACTTTTGATTTTGACCCCCCCTTTGTTCAGGGACATATTATTCCATTTCTGTTAGTCACATCTGTGGAACTTGTTCAGTTTATGTCTCAGTTGTTGAATCTTGTTATGTTCATACAAATATTTACACGTTATGTTTCCTGAAAATAAACGCAGTTGACAGTGAGAGGACGTTTCTTTTTTTGCTGAGTTCATGAACTACACATTGACACATCCAGCCCAAAGCGTGAGGTTGTAAAATTACTTACTAATCACCAAAGTTCCGGAGCATGTATTTAACTGGAGGGAAAGGGCCTCTTGCAAGTTGATAAAGACCTGTCAGAAATGTGTGCCTTTGGCTTTGAAAAGCCTTCATGACCCCGATGTGTGTGCCAAGCTTTCGTCAACACAGTCATGCACTGGTGATCCCAGTGAACTGATACTACATAAGGGCTTCAGGGCTGGTCGGCCAAACCTGCTCTTTATCATTCTTTCTGATCTATGATATAGGCAAAGAAAAGGTCATTCAAAAGCTCTAGTTCAACTGACACCCCAAAAATATGAAATGTCATGTTAACGTTGTGGACAATAGGTTTACAGACTATATTTGAAATCTATAGTGTAATACTGTACCTCTTCAAACTTCTGGAAGTGATGAGCTAAATTACACTAAAATGTCTAGTTAGGTATAGAAAACAAGTTACCTTTTTACTGTACATCCATTCATCCATGGTTAGTTAGCGTACACTAAATAAGTACTGCAGCTCCACTGTAATATCCATGATACTCATGACCCTAGCTTCTTGAAAAACCTGTCGGTTTACCACAAAGATTATTTCAGAGAAGCCACAAAAAAGTCCATAAATCAAATTGAAATGAAACATACGAACATGTCTTTACTTGAGTCGAGTTATTTAGTACTGTTTACCTGAGGGGGAGAGTAAAAATGTTTATAATGAGAATGGGATCGAGCGATAACGGAGAGAAGCAATACAGAGAGGGGTCGATACATTTGTGATAACTTCCAACACAGAGTACATACAGTAGTACACTTTTAGAAAACACATAGAGAAAACCTGTCAGTTAGTCTTGCATTAGTCTCTCTACCCTACCTCGTGGCCCTAATGACAGTTGCGCGTATTCATGGATGCCAAGGGAAGCCAGGCTTCCCCAGAACTTTACCAATCATTTTTTTAAACAAAAAATACAGTCATCTCTCTGTGCTTCATACATTTCCTTACATTTTCAAGAGGCTGAATGTATCTCACTGGAGAAAGCATCCAAGTGAATGAAAGAGTGCCCCTCTGTCTCAGTATGTGTAGCTCATCTATCTGATGCTATTTGGTCAGAAAGAGTATGATGTTTCCGCCTGTAGCATTGAATGCAAGGGAAGCCAGAAAGCATTTGGTCTCCCTTAATAAAAACCGTATAAAATAATATCCAATCAGCGTTGAGCTAAACTGAGTGAGTTCAGCTGTGAATGGTTCTGGCGTACCAAAAAAAAGTATCAAGGGAAGCCGGTTCAGATTTGGCTTCAAACCAATCACATCAGAAGCTAAACGTCATTGACAGAAAGAACTTGAATTGTTGCATCTGCATCTAGCTAGCTAAAATCAGCCCTTTCCTAAATTAGCCATGGATGGAGATAGGGATTTGGACTTGTGGTTTTACTTAATTCTCCATACTGGCCAATGATTATAACGGTGATTCTGATCCAACCATTAATTCGTACATTGAGAGGATGGAAGTTCAACATGTAGGTAGATGTAGTAGGCTAATGCTACAAACTAACTGGCCTGGCACATCGTTGCCCATGAAAGGAAGTTAGGCTAGTGATGAAGAATTTTAGCCAGACAACAAAAACTAAAATCGTGTACTGTATGACAGAGTCCTAGATCGTTTCTGCAACATTAAAGATGAGGAAGGCATTGGCGTTTCCCTACATGTAGGGTGAGTCAACATGTTTTTTCTACTGGCATGCACGCATGCAAAAACACACACACACACACGCACACAGAAACTCTTAACTCTCTTTCAATGGAGGCTGGTAGGAGGAGCTATAAGAGAATGGGCTCATTATAATGGCTGGAATGGAATTAATGGAACAGAGCTACCATGTGTTTGATGTGTTTGATACCGTTCCATTGATTCCATTCCAGCCATTACAATGAGCCTGTCCTCCTATCGCTCCTCCCACCAGCCTCCTCTGCTCTCAATGGTTCTAAATCAATAGTTGTTCAACTTGCTTGACCATGCTGTAAATCAACTGTTTGTTACATGCAATATGTTTTGTGGACTTCAGGTTTTGTAATGAAACAAAGGTTTGTTTGAATTTATTCTGCCACTGTGTCTTCTTATTGTCTCAGCCTTAGGCCAATATATCACGGTATCAAGGCATATGAACTAACTGGTTATAGAGCAAACAACGCAATTATCACAACACGGGTCTTAACTGTGTGAAAGACAGGTTAAGCCGGGTGTACACTACACAACTTTCAGGGTGATGCGAAACAACGTTATCATCTCACTGGCTTCTTCTCTGGCGAGCTCTCATTGGCTATTGCTGGTCACCGTTCTCAAAACTTGTCATTGCACATCTCACACTACAAAAGCATTGCAGAATTTTGTGCCGATAAATATCAGGACTTCTGGTACTGCTCAAAGACAAGATCAGTAGCCCTCAGATTGTGTCTCTGACCCGCTCACATTAAACGAGAGTCCATGACGGCCGTGCGCCCCCAGGTAGACAAGACATGGGAATTTAGTCTCCGATCTCAAAACCTTGCCTGGGACAGCTGAACCGGGGCCAAAATCGTGTAGTGTGCACCAGGCTTTAGAGAAGAACACGTTAACCTCACCTCTGACACCAGGCCTGACCTACGACATCAACTGATGTGATTAAAGGAGTTTCTGAAGGTATTGAAGTGCATCTTTGATTCAATCGAGTACAGGCTTAACATTAATGACAGAGACAGAATACAATATGGAATTTTATTGAATAGTTTGGGGTAGGCTTCGAGTCTCCGAGGAACGCTCCTCAGAGCCAGATGCTGATGACAAGGTGCCCTATGCTAATGAGGTAACATTATAAACATTTCCCTATAAATACTGTCTATACTGATAGGGTAACCTGAACTTTCGTAACTACATTACAAATATGTACCAGAGGGCAGTGTTTCATTTACCCTCAGCACTGAGGAGTAGGTATTGTTTGTGCATATCTTATACAAATATGCACCAGAGGGCAGCGTTTCATTGACTCAGCAGAGAGGAGTATGATTTAAAAGAAAGTTGGGTTACGGAGATGATGAGACAGAGGAAAGCAACTGAGAAAGTGAGGTAGAGACAGATATGATCAGGACAAAGAAAGCTCTTTCTCAATCAAAAGGTAATTGATTGAGAATGAGAAAAAGGAGATGGAGAAAGACAGGGAAATAAGAAAGAGCGAGGATAACTCCACCATGTCCAACTCTCCTACCTGCATATACCTACCTACAAACTTCGCCTGAACACCTGTAATTCATTCAATGGGGGCCGAGTGCCTGAGGTTTTCGCTCCTCCCTTGTACTTGATTGATAAATTAAGGTCAGTGATTAGTTAGAAACACCCCTCACCTGGTTGTCTAGATCTTAGTTGTACACTCTTATAAAAAAGGGTTCCAAAAGGGTTCTTCGGCTGTCCCCATATGAGAACCCTATTTGGCTCCAGGGAAAACCCTTTTGGGTTCCAAATAGAACCATTTTGGGTTCCATGTGGAAAGGGTTCTACATGGAACCAAAAATGGTTCTACCTCAAACCAAAAGGGTTCTTCTACCTTGGTCTAAAAGGGGTTCATCAAAGGGTTTTCCTATGTGGACAGCTGAAGAACCTTTTTAGGTTTTAGATAGCACCTTTTTTCCACAAATCGAAAGGAAAGCCAGAATATTATATGAAATATTTGACCAATAAAAAAATCTGTCTCTCTGTGTTTTCATCATTTTCCGTCAATTCACAAGTGACTGAATCTCACCGGAGAAATCCTCCAAGCGTGGGAAGTGGCGCCCCTCTGTCTCAGTGTGTGTAGCCCATGTCTCTGATGCTGCCTGGACTAAAAGAGTATGACATGTTATGGCTGTAGCATTTGATTGATTGATGCCAGCAATCATTTGGCCTCTCTTAAAAAAAGAATTATAAGATAATTAGCCAATTAGCTGAGCTCAACTATGGGTTATCCTGGTGCTTCACCAAGGGAGGCCAGTTTGGATTTAGCTTCACCCCAATCAAATCTCACCCTAAGCAACATGTCATTTTAGTTTCTGGTCTACTTGTGTTGATGTCCTGCAGTCACTATCGGACCTTTCCTAATCCATGGATGGAGATGGGGATTTGGAGATGGGGATTTGGACTTGTGGTTTTGACTTAATTCTCTGTACAGCCCAATGATTATGATGCGATTACGATCTAACCATTAACGAATATGCTGTGCCACTGGCCTGAGACGAATGAGGTTCAATATCTAGCCTAGATGTAGCCTAGCCCTTTTAGGCTCAAGTTAACTAGCTAGCTAACTTAGTTGGCTAATTTTAGCAAATGCAAGGAAGTTAGGCTAGCAAGCATTTTAGTTAGGTAGCCTAGGACAACAAAAACTTAAATTGTACTTATTATATGACAGAGCCATGGACTGTTTTGTCAACATAAAAGAGAGGAGGATGGCATTGGCGTCCTAGTCTACAAGTAGTGTGAGTACCAAATTGTTTTAGCTTGCTCGCACACACACTTACACACACAACATTGATTGGACTAAATCATTTTTGGTACCTTTTAAGTTTGTTTTCAGTGTATTTAACTTAAGCATGTATACTGTAGCGTTGATTTGGCAATGCTTAAGTGTTTATGTTGAAATAGTGCTGAAATAGCTGAGGTAGTGGTCCTGTTGTCTTTGTGCAAACTTACGGTAACTCCGTGGTTCTAAATCATTAGTTGTTTAGTAAACTGTCAAACATTAACTTGCTTGACCATTCTGCAGGTGATACAACGGTTTGTTGCATGCAATATTTTCTTTGTAGACTTCACTGGACAGATGTTGCTCTCCGGTTTTGTGATGAAACTAAATAATTTATTCCGCCACTGTGTGACTGTTGTGTTTTTGTTGTCACGGCTTTATTGTATATCACAGTGGTGTAGGAACAATTGGGTTATAGAGCAAACAACGCAATTATCACAACATAGGTTGGTATATGGATTTTTTTACTGGCTTGGCGTCCTCAGTGATTTTACCCACACACCGCTACTGAAGGGAAAAAACAAAAAACAGCAACTCTGCCCTCCATGGAAAGAGTTTGACGCCCCTGATCTAACATCGGAACTTAACTCAAATATGTCAATAAGACCAACACATACAGTATAATAGAAAATACATGTAGAGCTGGGGTCGAAGTACAGTGAGAGAAAGAGATAGAGTTGGAGGGACAGAGACGGGACAGTTGTCACTTAAGAGTGTCCTGATGAATACTAATTGCTGTGAACTAAAGAGCCAGAATGAGTTCCATTGATGGCTGAGCACAATGGAGAAGGGACAGGGGAAGCAGAGGAATTCTATTATTTCATTTTTCCCTTCTCGTGTTTGTATGCCAGTCCTGCCGCCTGTTGTCTTTGGGGGGGAAAGGAGACTGTGGCTCTCACAATGCAGCCCTTGTGTCTGGGGCCACAGGGCCAGAATAAGCCAGGGCTCACACAGCTTCCTCCCTCCCTGCAAGATGGCAAGGGCCTCAGCGTACAGGCAGGCTTGCCATCAATAAGGTTTTGAGATGATAAATTGAGCTCACTGGCGTAGCGGAAACCCCCGTAGCCCCCGCAAGGTGGGGGTCCCACGTGCTCTGGGTGCCAATGCGACCATCATCTCACAATTACAGTATGACTAAATTGTATTATATTTTTTAAAATATTTTTGACAATAACCCTCCTTTTTAATGTCCACATGTAGCAAGCAAAGTGTTTGTGTTGTTCAATCTACATCGGGGCTGTTACATGGAAAATTAATTGTACAATCTGCAATGTTTAAATTTCCAACTTTAATTGCTGTACAAGTACATACAATATTGCCGCCAGCCATCATTCTAAATAGCAGCATTGTGACACTGAGGCCCTTGTAGGCCTATAGCTCCGTGAAACATAAAGGTTAAGCTTAACATGAGAAAATGCAGACCAAAGAAAAGTAAACCTGAATCCATTAAAGCAAAGCGATAGGCTACGACAAGCATTAGCACCACATAATCTGATAGGCAGCCATGTAGACTTCACAATTTAAGAACCATGGACAGTGATTAGTAAGTAGTCTAAACTTCGTGAGCGGCTGACGCATTAGATTTTTCTGCGATCCAGAGAAACTGCATTACCCCAGTGGTTGAGCCAGCAGTAGGCTACAGCAGTAGGCTACAACCTTGCCACTGAAAGTTACAGCATTGACCAGCAACATGGTTACTTCCATGGGGATATACTGCTGTTTTACCCATACACAATACCAGATTCAAAACTATATATGTATAAATATCCCTTTCTCGAACTGTCTCTCTATTACAAAAATACAGTAAACAGACACGTTCTAGGTTCAAACTCTTTGAAAACATGCAACTCTTCCTCACTTCCTCTCACTTGTCCCTTATTGATAAGTAGAGGATGGAGGCAGAGAGAGACACAATGGCAGCCTGTCACATCACATCCTCATTAACATCTGGAGCAGAACAGAGAACAACCCAGTTTACACTGGCCACCATGGCCTGAGACATATGAGCACTGGTCTGAGAGAGAGAGAGAGTGAGTCAAGAGAAGGAGAGAGAGATATAGTCAAGGGAAGGAGAGAGAGAGAGAGAGAGACCTTGGGGGTCAAAGGGAGAAGAGATCACAGTGGCAGAAATGGGCTCAGAGAAAAATAAAGAAGATATTTTTGCTTCCGAACTATCCCACTAACGGAAAATGTTTGACTGAACAACCCTCAAAGGTGATCAGTCACCGCTGTTTTGAAGAGAAAATAAATCCTCATCTCATCATCTGCTGCAGGTTAGAGCTTTGGGATTTTCTTTTGGTGTCTGTTGATCTGTTGTGGTCCTCCTAGGGGCAAATGTTCTATGTATAAAACTGTTCTTCTTAGTACAATCAAAGATGCTCTACCACATTATGTAACCATTCTAAATCAGATAATGCTGTTATTCTATTGCAGGGACAGGGAGGGGGACTTGCTTCATTATGAACTGTGCTGCTATTTTGATACTAACCGCAAGTTGTTTCAGTTGGACGTCTACTATTTATCTGCCAAACAAACAAGGTATGTGTTTGTCATTTTCTGAGTATAAAAGTTATTTTAGCTTATGACAGGAGAGTATGGAGAATTGTATCCATCTATTGAATCTGGTCAATTTAGTTCATGAAGGGCACTCGCTATAGGTCAGTGACATTGCTAAATGATGACCATAAAATAATTCTAACCCAATGTAATGTATGAGACTTTGATTGTTGAATAATGGAAGAATAATCTTACAAGGAAGCTGTTTTAATTCCCTCAGAAACAAAGAAACTGAAGTATCTGCTTGAGCCTCCTGTTTATGTTGAAGTAACCAGCCTTCGGGGAGGAAATGCCACTTTGCCATGTGTACTGCGATTCAAACCAAGCCATTACAAGGTGAAATGGACAAAACTGGAACCACTTCGTCGTGGAAGCGAGAACATTGTCATGATCACAAACGGTTCAGCCCACAAACCCTATGGCCTGCTTGGGCCACGGGCCTCGCTTCGTAAGACTCATGCCATGGATGCCTCACTACAACTCAGCAACTTGGAACTAGAAGACGATGGTAGATATCGCTGTGAGCTGATCAACGGTATTGAGGATGAGAGCGTCATCATTACATTGAGGATAGAAGGTCAATTATGATGATTCATGTAACCTTTCTAAACATTTCAAATGTTGTAAAGAAACCTTATGGCTTACTATTCAGATGAAAATATATTTGGAAAAAAAGAAAGGCAAATCAGACAAAGTTTTTAATATGTTGTGTGACTTAACATCAACATAAAAAGAGACAACTTCTAATTCCTTTTAGGGATGGTGTTTCCATATCAGAGCAGAAATGGCCGTTACAAATTCACCTACAAGGAAGCTAAGGAGGCCTGTGCTGAACAGGATGGCACATTGGCCACATTCAAGCAGCTATACAGAGGTATTTAATATTCAATCAGCATAACATTGACAGTTTACTCTGTACCGTTACTGATGCCATAGAGGTTTATGTACCGCTAACTTTCACAAAGTAAACAGTAACACATTCTCATTGTGTAGCCTGGACAGAGGGTCTGGATTGGTGCAACGCGGGATGGCTCATCGATGGGACAGTCCGCTACCCCATCCTGCACCCACGAGCAGAATGTGGGGGGGAGCTGCTACCTGGCATTCGCAGCTATGGCCCCCGGGACAGGATCCGGGAACACTTTGATGCCTTCTGTTTCACCTCTAGAACCACAGGTCAACTGAATGGGTTTTGGTGCTTTGTGAAGCTGTCAAATAGCAATGTCAGTATAGTCTTCATGTGCCAAATTAGTTCTATCCTTTTTCATTTGGGATGCAGCTTACTGAAAATGAATAAAAATGAGTTCAATTGGATTTGGGCGATGTGGTACAGTTAAAAATAGTCTGGAACCAACATTTAATCAAACATTAGTAAGGATGCAATTATATTATAGTATTGGCAAAATACTGTGTTCAGAACACTCTTAGGTCATTCTGACTGTAAACTTTCCATAGCAACAGGGTAACCTTTGGAGTGGGCTCGTTAATGGTCCTGAGAGGATGGGGATGGACAATAAAGGCTGTTGTTCAGGCCCACTTGTAAACAAGTCCAGCTGTGGGAAACTAGTTGCCCTTTAGGGACATTAGAACATCCACTGTAATCGGAAAATAAAAACCTCAGTGGAAATGTTGAATTATAAAGACAGTGGGTGGTTTTATCATATAGCACGGTTCCCCAATAAGTTTACATTTTGTTAATGTTGGACATATAAGACTGTACATTTTAATTTAGGAAATATGTTTTAAAGTATTCCCACCCATAATGGAGGTACAGTTGAAGTTGTAAGTTTACAAACACTTAGGTTGGAGTCATTAAAACTCATTTTTCAACCACTCCACCAATTTCTTGTTAACAAACTATAGTTTTGGCAAGTCGGTTAGGACGTCTACTGTGTGCATGTCACAAGTAATTTTAATTGTTTACAGACAGATTATTTCACTTATAATTCACTGTATCACAATTCCAGTGGGTTAGAAGTTTACATACACTAAGTTGACTGTGCCTTTAAACAGCTTGGAAAATTCCTGAAAATGATGTCATGGCTTTAGAAGCTTCTGATAGGCTAATTGACATAATTTGAGTCAATTGGAAGTGTACCTGTGGATGTATTTCAAGGCCTACCTTCAAACTCAGTGTGTCTTTGCTTGACATCATGGGAAAATCAAAAGAAATCAGCCAAGACCTCAGAAAAAAAAATGTAGACCTCCACAAGTCTGGTTCCTCATTGGGAATTTTTACAAGGATTAAATATAAGGAATTGTGAAAAACGGAGTTTAAATGTATTTGGCTAAGGTGTATGTAAACTTCTGACTTTAACTGTATGTTATCGTATACAAATGTAGGCAAGGTTTGAAATGATTATGTTTCAGTCAAATGTTATATCTGCTTGGGCTTCTTGCGGTCAATTTGCAGTCTACAAACTATTTGTAATTATTATATTATAATCTGTGGCTGAATCTAGTTGATGATCTCTGCCATATAGGGTGGATACAGCACCATACTTAACTTAAATAACAGTAATGATATTGTTGCATGTCAACACTTCAGATCCAGAATGACTGATACAACAAATTACTTCTTATGCTTTAGCACAGGGATTATCAACTAGATTCAGCAGAGGGACAATTTATTTTCTTGAGCAGATGGTCAGGGGGGCAGGGACATATTTACAAATAATTTGTAGATTGCAAAAAATGACAGCAAGAAGCCCAAACAGATATAACAGATGATCATTTTAAATCTTGCTTACATTTGTATATGATCACATATATACTTTGGAACAGATTTCCAAAATGAAAATAACTTGGAGCTGATATGCATGCTGGTGTTTTTACAGTCTTTTATGTCCAACAATTTAAAAAATGCTCAAAACTTGGGGGGGGGGGCAAATAAAATCACCCGCAGGCCAAATTCGGATCATGGGCCGTCAGTTGGGGAACACTGCTTTAGCAGGTTAAAGAACTTGCATTCTCCTTCCTCTCTTCCAGGCTTTGTGTTCTTCGTTGGACAGCCACTCACATTTGGGGAGGCAATGCAGGCATGTAGGGGTGAGGGAGCAGAGTTAGCTCTTGTTGGACAGCTCTATTCGGCCTGGCGTTTCCTGAGCTATGACCGCTGTGATGGAGGTTGGTTGAAGGACGGCAGTGTGCGTTTCCCTATCACCACCCCTAGAGAGCGCTGTGGCGGTATTCCCGAGGCTGGGGTGCGCACCTTTGGGTACCCCAACAAGACCCTGCGTCTCTATGGTGCCTACTGCTACAGGTAGCTTTCATGAGACCCATAGCGTGTGGAGCCTACTTCCACTGACTTCATAGATCCAAGACGCAGAACCATTGTGAAGACTACCAGTGACCCCTACAGGTTTCAGTACGTAGGGCTTGCAGATACAGGTAGTCAAAAGGCTAGGAACTGGTTCCTCAACAACGGCAAAAAGATACAAGTAGCACTGCGCTTTTCTGCAATACTACAATATGTTATTACAGGAAACCTCGAAGGCTTAATGCCTTTGCCATGGGACGCATCAACAAAAGCCTGCCACTTTTATGAACTTTACTGCTACAGGTAACAACTGATGTACATGTTTTCCTGCGCTTGTGTAACATTTGTTTTGTGAACAAGAAGCATTATTCTAGTGTAACAGGATAGTTATTACACAATGACAAATTCCTAAAATGCTACTGTTAGCTTCTTAGCTGATGTAAGAGAGTGTGTAAATAGCAGAATGGGAGAAAGTATACACACTGAGCATAACTGTAATACAATAAAATATCTTGACAGTGTATTTGATATGTGGCATGAAAATATCATTCAAATGCAACCATATTCACATGGATAAATACATTGTAATCAATTCATTTTATTAGATATTTATTTTCTACTCTCCAAAAACTATATTTTTCTTATTTAATCCATCTCCTTTTTAATTAGTTGTACAATTACATTTTTTCTTTCATAACAAGTTCAATATGCAATTGTGCAGTCACAAATGGGATTTACAATTAGCATTATTTGATTACTGTTAAACACTACCAACGTACAGTATTACTTCCACTGGAACTAAGACAATGACATCATTGGTGCATGAAAACGGAAATACCATTGTGGACATTTTCACATGTTCTTCCTAGTATCTTAGTGATTACGTTTTTACGAGAGTATAAAAAAACTAACTTTGGATTCTGGCTATTTTCAAACCAAGTACTTTAAAAGTGGAAATTGGCTTCTAATATTGGGTCCAAAGTTCGTAAGACACCTGATAAAACAAAGCACCAGATAAGAGGACATGTTGAGAAAATGCTTTGTGTTGTAGGAATTGAGAAGATATGGATTGACAAGGAGATTTTCTTATACAATAGCATACGGAAGTGGACATCTTAATTCTGACTTTGTGGCAGAGGGTGGAAAAGTGGCTTCGGTTAATGTCAGACCAGCTGAGGTTGAGATTTAGGTTGCACTTTTCTGAAACTCTCTATCAAAATCTTACTGTACACCCTCATAAACATGTCATAATATATGTTACTCAGTCAAATACAGTAATCCAACAGTGTCGTAGCACAGGTGGATATCAAAGAATTTCACTAGTCAACAATCACATATCCTTATACAACAAACAAGCC
Source organism: Oncorhynchus kisutch (assembly GCF_002021735.2). Taxonomy (NCBI): domain Eukaryota; kingdom Metazoa; phylum Chordata; class Actinopteri; order Salmoniformes; family Salmonidae; genus Oncorhynchus; species Oncorhynchus kisutch. Next base: position 18,465,543 of record NC_034175.2, on the reverse strand, counting down.
CAAATGATGGATGGGACATCTTCGTTAAAGCTCATTCCAACGACAAACTGTACTGTGCAAATTCGATCCATTCCCTCTAATCGTGGCCTTATGTTGGGATGTACTCTTATTGTAAGTGTGATCGATCGGCACTAGGTCCGAGTAACATCAAGTCTGTTGATGTTCTAAATGGGTTTATCCTGGAAAGCGCTGGTGACAGGAATGTGATGACTCGTTCTCAGGGAGAACATTTATTTTACAAGGCTCCACCTTGTTGGAGGGACAAGGTTGGACAGTCTTTGAGTGGAACATAGGATTCCAGGGAAGGGGGCAGAGGGAAGGGGCATATTGAGTTTGATGAGCTTATTAGTTCCACTTGATGTCCCAGAACCCTGAAGTGGCTTTCTCCGTGGCTGTGTCCACCACCTCCACCCCCTCGTTCTGATAGGGTGGCGTTGTGACCTTCTGCTCTCGCTCTGCCAAGTTGGTCAGGGCTGTAAAAACATAGCAAGTACATCATGTCATTATCACAGTAGAGCACACAATATCTTAAGCGAGTCATACAATGATAACATTAGAGACCTATCACACACATCATACATTTATTTTGTTTCATGTCAGTCAATGGAATGAATGTCTGTCCTCACCAGGGTGACAGGTGATCAAAGCCTCCTCCCATTGGCCGTTGGATAGGCACTTAATGACGGGGTTCTGTGTCTGGAGGAATCCTTCTTCACAGTAGTAACGCACCTTGGAGTTGGTCTCGTAGCGCAGATGCGACTTACCAAACACCTTGGCATTGGCAATGATGGGGGGTTGGCCACAGAAAGCTGAACAGAAATAATGCTGTTAGGGGTGCAAATACATTAAAACCATGCTGAGAGGTTGAGGAATTCTATGCTACACTACCGTGGTGATTATGGTTGTGTACTCACAGGTGCCCTTCTTGCAGGTGTAGGAGAGGTGGTAGTTACAGGGCACATCGCTCCAGCGCCCCCCGTCATGCCATACCATCACCACACAGTCCTCTCCAGACAGGAAGTAACTGTCCGGCTGGCCCCGGTACCAGTTCTCGTACAACTGGCAGAGAAAGATGGGAAGGATGATGAAGAAGTAGAGGAGTTTTAATACTGTTAGTTCACATATACAGCAGCTGAGAAGTAGCATGAGAAGCAGATCACATACCAGGAGGAGGTTATTTTTGCATCAGGTCTTACAAAACATAAGTGAGGATTTTCTGTGTACCAATGGGATACAATCCCAGAGGCACGTTCATGCAAACAACATTATGTTTATGGAGAACCTAGACATATTTTATGGGAACACAGACTATGTGAGACTCACCAGAGGATTCCCGTCAGACCAGCGGAAGTCTCCCTCTATGGTCCTGTCATTCAGTCCCGTCCACTGGTACTCTCTGTACTTATCTAAAGGGAAAGAGAGAGCTCACTGTAACTTTGGGCCTGCAAACACTCGCTCACTAGCAAGTAGGGGCCGCTGTAAGACTACAGCCCATGGGAAACAACTAAGGAATGCTAGATAATCATCTCCTCCATATTTCCAGACACAATATCAACACCGGCATCAAAGCCTCCCATGTTTCAGGGTAAAATGAGTGAACGGCAGGTAAGACATGAAAGAAGACAAAGTTGCGTCTTCCCTGGACCATACAACCTTTAAACAAATAAATTCATTAGTTTACTAAATATTCCTCACAGATGGTACTGGGGTTACAGAGGTGTCATTACGCATTCAGTTTATGCATTTTAGGACTGTAAGTTCTGTTCACACTGAATGAAGCTATGATAAATAGATAAATGAACACATTTTCCCATTTATGTGATTGAATTACACCTTTTTAACAATCCACGGATGAGGGTTACACAGGTCAAGTTATGCAGAGCACTCTGAGCTGTCTGTTACAAGATCAAATGACATGTTTTCAGGTCCGCTGTACCATTAATGTAGTCCTGTTCCTCAGGGGTCATGACCGAGATCAGGTGACCGCCACACAAACGACAGTGCTGCTCTGCCACCTCCCAGCCCTGACGCTTGGTGAAATGTTGGTAACAGAAGCCCATGAACTTTTCCCAACCCGGCTCACACACCTCCAGGTCTAACCAACATGAAGAAGAAGAGGTTAGATGCACACTGAGGAGACAAAAATATACATAAGGGGGAGCGATATGTTCATTATTTCAACCTTATATTTGAGAAAACAAAACATGCAATCTGTTACTGTACCTGTCTGGCACATGTCTCCTCCATAGGTGGGCAAGCAAAGGCACCTGGTTGAAGACCCAATGTCCACACATGTTCCCCCGTTGGAACAAGGATTATCTAGGCAGGCATCTGTGACACAAACGTAGGAGAGGACAAGCATTGGCACCAATGTAAATGCAGTACAAATCTTTTGGAATCTCCTCTATATAGTGTCAATGTAAAGGACAGATATGACAGGATCACTTTATTGTTGATTTACATGGGAATGTCTTTAACTGCCACTGGAGGGAGTCATTATACCAACAGTACTCATCCTCATCACTGACTGACTATAGGCCTACAGTGGCCTGAGTGTTCAGCTTATAGAAAATAGAATTTGACCTTTTCAAGCCCCTGTGCTGAGGAAATTTCAGACATAGGTGACCTTTTCACATGCATATATGAAGTGGAGCACATATGCTTCCATGCTCTTTTTTACCATGCCATTTTGTTAATGCCCCCCCCCATGCAGTCTTTTACATTTTATTTTTAGATCATCACTGTATATGTCTAATAAATCAAAATAACTACTTGAAAATTACTTCCTGAGCCTCATTTTGCCATTGAAAAAATACCAATGAGGTTATAATAAAAAAATTAAAAAATACAGACATTTATGTGTGAGCTTGTTGATACAAATTGAAATATATTTACAAACACAGCCCTGCTTGGCAGATAGGATTGTCTAGACTCTAGAGCCCCTTCAAAGTAAAAGGATACATATGCAAATAAAAGATGACTGGTCATTGGTCAGAATAATCTGATTGGATTGTGATGTCATGCTGTGGGCCAAAAACTCCCTCCCAGCTCTTGTACTAAAAGGGAATTATCATCATTTTTACAATTTCAGAGTGTTATTTCGACCTCATAGTGTGGAAATATCATTACTAAAATCCTTTTTTGACTGCACTGCCCCTTTATTTATTTTTGTTTTGGCTCTGTACTCCAGCGCTTTGAAATGATACAATGACTATGAGCGAGCAGACTTTCAGCTTTTATGTCAGGGTATTTTCAATACATATCGGGTGAATTTACAGCACTTTTTGTAGCTAGTCCTCCCATTTTAGGCAACCAAATGTATTTGGACAAATTCACGTATGTGTATTCAAGTAGTTGAAAGATTAGTATTTGGTCCAATATTCCTAGCACACAATGACTAAATACAGTGCATCAAGCTTGTGACTACGAACCTGTTGGATGCATTTGTTTTGGTTGTGTTTCAGATGATTTTGTGCCCAATACAAATGAATGGTGAATAATGTAATGTGTCATTTTGGAGTCACTTGTATTGGAAATAAGAATAGAATATGTTTCAAAACACTTTTGGAGGGGTATGTTATCTGCCTCTGTAACTTTCTCAGTCATCATCATTCACGATTCATTCATGGTTATCCGTAATCATGGTAGCATCCACATTAATGTAGAAGTGTTTAGGATTCCATAGTCATTGTATAATTTCAAATCCAAAGTGCTGGAGTAGAGCCAAAAGAAAAACAAAAATTGTCACTGTACGAATACCTTTGGAGGCCACTGCATATTATGTTCCCAATCCTTTGCTGCTATAAACAGAGACAGCTGCTGTGTGTTTACCTCCAACCGAAACAATGATAATCCCTTTCTTTTGCTGAGTCAGTTGTTTACTCTGACTGCCATGTGATAGCATTTAAGAAAAACTTTCTAATGACTAAGCAGAGTGGGGGAGGCATGAGACCATAAAATACATACAAGAGTCAAGTGAGTAATTTAAGGTGAGGTATATGGTAGAAATTATGCAATTATGATTTGCATTAACACATGCATTCAAATAATTGTCATGGTTTGAGTTGCATTGAACGTTACCTGAAATGTTCCCAAATCTTGGAGTAGTAGAAGTGGTAATCAGTTTCTCCTCATCAACGTCCTCTGGATATAGGGGTGCTGCCGTCGTAGTCTGGTCATCGTAGTCCTCTGTGGTGGGCGTCGGGCTGGGGGTCTCTTCAGGCTCCTCAGTGGGTGGAGTGATGGAGTCAGGGTCCTCCGTGACTGAGGTCTCCCCACTGTACTCCAGATCTGCATCGGCCCGGGACTCCTGGGGTACGGTGGGGGAGGGCACGGGGGTCTGGTACAAATCAGGGAGCAGCGTGATCTCCATGTCAGTAGAAGGCGCATCTGTGCTCGACTCAGGCTCGCTTTCATCTGTGCTATTGACAGTTGTGCCATTGATGGGAGTGACAGTTTCATTGATGTATGGGACTTCTGGTTCAAGGATCAGTGAGCTTTCTCCAGAATCAGCAGAATCAGCAGATGCAGAGTGCTCCTCGCCTGAGCCGGACTCTACTCCCTCTTGGCCACTCACCTCCTGGTCACTGTCCTCATTTCCACTCAGCTCCTGGTCACTGTCCTCATCTCCACTCGCCTCCTGACCACTCTCCTTGTCTCCACTTGCCTCCTGAGCACTCTCCTCGTCTCCACTCGCCTCCTGACCACTCATCTCCTGACCACTCTCCTCGTCTCCACTCACCTCCTGACCACTCTCCTCGTCTCCACTCACCTCCTGACCACTCTCCTCATCTCCACTCACCTCCTGACCACTCTCCTCATCTCCACTCACCTCCTGACCACTCTCCTTGTCTCCACTCACCTCCTGACCACTCTCCTTGTCTCCACTCGCATCCTGACCACTCTCCTTGTCTCCACTCGCCTCCTGACCACTCTCCTCGTCTCCACTCGCCTCCTGACCACTCTCCTTGTCTCCACTCGCCTCCTGACCACTCTCCTTGTCTCCACTCGCCTCCTGACCACTCTCCTTGTCTCCACTCGCCTCCTGACCACTCTCCTCATCTCCACTCGTCTCCTGACCACTCTCCTTGTCTCCACTCACCTCCTGACCACTCTCCTTGTCTCCAACCGCCTCCTGACCACTCTCCTTGTCTCCACTCGCCTCCTGACCACTCTCCTCGTCTCCACTCGCCTCCTGACCACTCTCCTCGTCTCCACTCGCCTCCTGACCACTCTCCTTGTCTCCACTCGCCTCCTGACCACTCTCCTCGTCTCCACTCACCTCCTGACCACTCTCCTCTTCTCCACTCACCTCCTGACCATTCTGCTCATCTCCACTCCCCTCCTCACCAGAAGCTGTCTCTGGGGTAGTAGTTTCAACTACTTCTGGGATTTCACCCAACCCCTCTTGCTCCACCTTCTCCAGCCCTTCCTCCAGAGGATCAAACCCAGATGGAACGCTGGTTTCTGGGATGAAGGTTATGAAGTCACCTGGGGAGCTGCCCTCCACGGAACGCTGGGTCGGGGGGGAATAGGTAATAGGTTTGGGGGATGTCAAGAGGGTAACGTCAAGCATTCCCTCGTGGACCCCAGAGGCTTCACTAGAGCCAGTGTCATAAGTAACTGTGAGGACTTTGTCAGTTGGAACTGAACCCAGGTCAGTGGAGCCCATGGAAACCTCTTGTAATGAGTCCACTGTGCCTCCTGCCTCCTGCTCCACATGCTCATCTAGGGTAGAGGAGTCGGGTGACATGACACCAGACTGCTCCTGAGTGGGGTCAAAAGCTGCCAGGAAACAGATCACAAACATTATTCAAGCCTACAGTTAGTGTAACCCTGTCCACACTTGAGTGTTCAGCTCTTAATAATATTTTTTTTTATCACACATTACATATGCACAGATGTTTTCATGTAATTTAATAAAGAGAGTTGCAGTCTATATACGGTATCTTAGCGGTTAGAGCGTTGGACTAGTAACCGAAAGGTTGCAAAATCGATTCCCCGAACTGACAACATAAAAATCTGTAATTCTGCCCCTGAACAAGGCAGTTAACCCACTGTTCCTAGGCCGTCATTGAAAATAAGAATTTGTTCTTAACTGACTTGCCTAGTTAAATCAACGTAAAATATAAAATAAATACTGTACAAGCGTCAAGTAATTTATTGGGTAAACCACCAATGTTCAGGCATCACTGTGCCTTCTTCAAGGTAATGTCATGAATGCTTGAACCAGGTTATGTAGACATTCACGTTTGAGCATTCATGACATTACCCTGAAGAAGGCACAGTGATGCTGAAATGTTGGTGGTTTATCAAATAAATTACTGGGAGCTTGTATATAGAGTGTGTGACTCTCTTTTTATTTAATTTTTAATAGCCTACAATTTTATCTTTTTTTAATTTTAGCTTTTTATAGAATAACACCCTGTATCCGACTGCTGGCTTGGCTCTGAAGCTAAGCAGGGTTGGTCCTGGTCGGTCCCTGGATGGGAGACCAGATGCTGCTGGAAGTGGTGTTGGAGGGCTAGTAGAAAGCACGCTTTCCTCTGGTCTAAAAAAATATCCCAATGCCCCAGGGCAGTGATTGCGGACATTGCCCTGTGTAGGGTGCTGTCTTTCGGATGGGACGTTAAATGGTTGTCTTGACTACCTGTGGTCACTAAAGATCCCATGGCACTTATCGTAAGAGTAGGGGTGTTAACCCCAGTGGTTAAATTCCCAATCTGGCCCTCATACCATCATGGTCACCATATCATCCCCAGCTTCCAATTGGCTCATTCATCCCCCTCCTCTCCCGTGTAACTATACCCCAGGTCGTTGTGGTAAATGAGAATGTGTTCTCAGTCAACTTACCTGGTAAAATAAAGGTTAGATAAATGTATGAATACAAATTACACGCCATTAGTCAGCACCGCTACCACCTTTTTTAGGGGTGCGCCAGCTCATGCTTTTTATGTCATTCAATACCATTAAATACACATCTGAATATTTACTGCACTAAATCTTCAGTACATTACATAAGTGTTAAAAAAATAGACCCACAGAAAGGCTTCTCTATGGACTCACCATATTCAGAGGTAGGGATCAGTTCATAGGGGTCCATCTCCACTGGGCTTAGGGTAGCCAGGTCTCCTGACTCAGCCGTAGCAGAGCCACTGTTCTCCCCTGTCTGAAGGACCAATGAGTCCAGTGATGTGGTATGCTCCTCAGGGAGAAGGACACTGGCACTGTGGTCCACAGAGTTGGTACGCCGGTATTCAGGTGTGCTCTCCCAGTATGGAGGCTGAGTGGTGGACTGGTCAGGGAAGAGCTCCGTTTCCTCGTGAGGTGAAGTGGAAGATACAGATGTCTCCTCAACACCCCCAGCGATGGCTCCCTCAGGCCTGATGGACCCTCCTGAGAGGTCGTAAGAGGTGCTTGGGTAGACCGAGTCTGTGTCTGTGACATGCTCCTGGATGACGTGCTCATCTCCGGAGTGGTCCTCCTCAGGAGGTGTGGGCAGCCCACTTTCCAGTTGCTCCTCTGGAGAGCTGTCATGACTAGTAGTGGCTTCAACTCCTGATACATTGTAGTCTGCGGTCTCAGAGGTAAAAGTGTAGTGTTCGGTCTCCTGGGTGATCCCTGTTTGCAGATGGATTTCCTCTGAAATACCATACTGAGACTCACCACTCTCAGGGGTTGTGCCAGGCAAGGGCTGTGGATCACTGGACCTGTCCACCTCCTCATACCCTGTGGTGGGCACGGGGGCCTCCAGAGCCGTCCCTGGAACACCCTCTATTGAGAGCTCTCCTGATTCCACGTTTGACTCTGACAAGGGCTGGTAGGGATCGGGGCTACTAATGTTGTCTTCATGAGCAGTTGTAAGATCACCTGAGTCATAATTTGTCTCGCGAGAAGGTGGATACAGTGTTGGGTTTGCATTCAGCTCATCATAGGGTGTGACTGGGTAGTTTAAGTCTACGTTTGCCCCCTCAGGGGAAGGCTGATATGTTTCTGGGTTGCTGACCTCTTTCACCGGCTGCCAGGTGTCCTCTGTGGGCTCCAGGTCTTGGGGGAAGGATGTGGGGGTGAATGGGTCTTGGGGTTCAACTGGAAAGGGTAGGGCGTGATAGACAACAGTAGGGCCCTGGCCATCGACGGCCCCCTGCTCCTCTCCAGGCTGGTCTGGGTACTGCTCCCCAGGAACAACCCCCTGTTCCTCTCCGTGCTGCCCAGGCACAGCCCCTTGCTCCTCTCCATCCTCCTTGGTGTATGCCTCCTCAGTAACAGCCCCCTGCTCCGCTCCGTGTTCTCCAGGAACAAACCCCTGTTCTTCTCCGTGCTCCCCAGGGACAGCCACCTGCTCTGGGTACTGCTCCCTAGGGACAGCCACCTGCTCTGGGTACTGCTCCCCAGGGACAGCCCCCTGCTCTGGGTACTGCTCTCCAGGGACAGCCCTCTGCTCGGGGTACTGCTCCCCAGGGACAGCCCTCTGCTCTGGGTACTGCTCTCCAGGGACAGCCCCCTGCTCTGGGTACTGCTCTCCAGGGACAGCCCCCTGCTCTGGGTACTGCTCTCCAGGGACAGCCCTCTGCTCTGGGTACTGCTCTCCAGGGACAGCCCTCTGCTCTGGGTACTGCTCCCCAGGGACAGCCCTCTGCTCTGGGTACTGCTCCCCAGGGACAGCCCTCTGCTCTGGGTACTGCTCTCCAGGGACAGCCCTCTGCTCTGGGTACTGCTCTCCAGGGACAGCCCTCTGCTCTGGGTACTGCTCCCCAGGGACAGCCCTCTGCTCTGGGTACTGCTCCCCAGGGACAGCCCCTTGCTTCTCTATATGCACTGATGCGTGCTGCTCCTCTGGAACAAGGATGGCAGACAGGGAGCCCTGAGCTTCTTTGCTCACCACCTGCTCTGTCACCTGACCCAGGCTGAATTCCTCCAGAGGCTCAGACAGCGTCACAATGTCCTGGCCGATGTCCTCTGGCTCTGTAGCCAGGTAATCATGGGGAGATTCGGTGTGTGTGTTGCTGTTGCCTGTCAGATGCAAGGGCAATGCATAAAAGTTAGGCCAGAGGATGACTTAGAATACAGTAGGAACTGAGTTTGGATGCCACTACTGAAGCCCAGTATAACATCAATACCTATGCTTTCGAAAGCTCTTACCTCGGAAGCAGTAAGTGTCGTGGCGAGTGTGTGCCTCTGGAAAGCCTGTCTGGTTCAAATGGCGATAGACAGTCCTGACCCCAGGCTCCCCTCCACCACAACGCTCCCTGGGAGTGACAATGGGGTAGCGTACACTCCCATCAGCCAACCACCCCGGGCTGCAGGCGTTCAGTCCGTCATTCCAGGCTGCATACAGCTGACCTGTGGTGGCCAGCTCCGCTCCCTGAGCCAGACAATAGGCCTTAGCTTCCCACAGGGTGAAACTTTGGGGGGAAGAGCCATGGAACACTTCCCCTGTGTATATGGAGGGAGAAATCAGATTGTGATAATCTGCACTAGATCAAATTGATGAAATACTCCAATAAATAACAGATTTTCTTACCCACTATATTCTCCACATAACAGTATACATCGTACAGCTCATCATGTTCCAGCAGCCCATAGTTCCTCACTCCAGGATGCCCGTCCATGTCTCCAAAACATCCCTCTCGTGGCATCTGGATGGGATATCTGTGAAGAAGAGTGTTGATACCACATAGTGTTAAACAACTGTTATAACGGGGGGGGGGGGGGGGGGGGGGGGGGGGGGGGTCTATTGAAGTGGATGAAAGCATCTCTCTATCTGTGTCCACTTGATATGAGAGAACATTCACAGTGGTATTTTATCTGCCTGTGGCCCTTACCTCACTGAGTGGTCTGAGAGCCAGCCCGCATCACACTGCTCATAGCCACTGTGGTAGGCTGCCAAGAGCTGCTCTGGGGTGGCGATGTGAGCCCCGATCTCTTCACAGGCGTCCCGGGCCTGCGTAAAGGTAAAGGCATAGCGACTGGAAGCATCCCGGTAGTGGAACACCACCCCTGTTGAAGGTCCACACTCTTGGCGTTATTTCAGATTCAGTATTTTGTGTGAACTACAGCTACATTCACAAGCATAGGCTATATCTGATTTATTATGTTACAAACTCCTCTGGTCAGGCAATCCATACTCTATTACTTGCTGGGTGCATAGGGTGGGACAACCAATTCATCTCAGCAGAATTTGTATGACATTATAAAGGTACAGAAATGTACAATAAGTGTACAGAACATAAAGAACACATTCCTAATATCGGGTTGCACCAGAACAGCCTAATTCCGTCGGGCCATGGACTCTACAAGGTGTCGAAAGCGTTCCACAGGGGTTCTGGCCCAAGTACACACGGGAAACTGTTGAGCGTGAAAAACCCAGCAGCGTTGCCATTCTTGACACAAACCGGTGCACCTGGCACCTACTACCATACCCCGTTCAAAGACACTTAAATCTTTTGTCTTGCCCATTCACCCTCTGAATGGCACACATATACAATCCATGTCTCAATTGTATCAAGGCTTAAAAGTCCTCCTATAACCTGTCTCCTCCCCTTCATCTACACTAATTGAAGTTGATTGAACAAGTGAATTCATTATTAAATTCACAAGCCACAAGCCTTGACACACACACTCCTGAGTTGTTACTGTCACGGGTCAGGAACTCTGGCTTATCCCCTACATCTATGACATCAAACCCTGGCCTCACCTTTGACCTTGACCTGAGCCACATCGTCGGCATCCTCCAGGCCCTGCTGCACCTCACAGCGGTAGAAGCCAGAGTCGTTGTACTGCAGGCCCTCCAGCCTCAGGGTGAGGTCGGCTGGGGAGGAGACGTAATGGAGCAGGGAGGCTCGGTCCTTGTAGTCCTCGCTGACCTTCACCCTGTCCCCTCGGGCCACCAGGATCTCAGTCTCGTGTCCCTGGGACAGCACGCTCCACTTGACCCTGGGTAGGGAGAGTACGGCGTGGCGGCCATTTGTGTTGGGGGGCGGGTGGGACAGAGACACCAGGCAAGGTAGGGTAAGAGAGCCCCCCAAGACGGCAGATAAGGGAGGGGTCGTAGGGATGGTCACCTGTAGGAGTCTGGAGTCATCTGGAGAGTGCAAAATGAAGGGGTTCAATTGCTGACTTTATACAGTCAAAAAGTTCACAGTTGGGGGGGGGGGGGCATCTCAGGTTGCAGTTAATGTTATTTGTTAAAGTCTGGAACCCATTCAAAAGTATTGCCAGTTGCCACTTGCCGTCATGGTGTTGTTGACACAAATACCGGATGAGACACACCTGGGCACATCAGTTAACCTTGATTTCTGCTTCTAAAGTCACACCTTCTAAAATTGTTTCCAGAGTGTGTGTGTCAGCAAAAACTATGAATGATCGGGGAGTGACTAAAAAATGCCACTATAGCCTTAGAAGTCAAAGCTCATAGATAATTGAATGGATGTCAGTATAGCCGGGGCTGACGGGGTAGTCACGCACCTGAGGCTTGGCTGGGGGTAGAGGAGGACGGTAGGACGAGCGGACAGATGGCACACAGCAGCAAAGACAGGAGCATCTCCAATCTGCAATAGAGAGAAAAAGAGAGGTGGCGGGGAAGAGAGAGACAAAGAGAGAAAGACATTATCATTATAGTGACAGCTTAATAGACAAATGGAGAAGTGCTGTAGAGAAAGTGAGAAGAGGCAAAGAGGTAGGGATGACTCCCTCAATAACTCTCAGAGGGTCCTGCGGCCTCTTTGGATACCTAGAGACAAGAATAAATAAAAAATATACAAATATTGATTCATGCTTACAGTCATTCATCAACCTCAGAGTATATTACTAGACAGTGGCAAGTGGCCAGCTTTCACCAACCACCTCAGCCTCTACGACCGTAAAGTAAAAGCCGTGGCTAAGACATCAGCGCTGTCATTTAGCAGAGACCTTGAGAACGGATAGGAACGGATAGGATGGTGTGTTAATCCATCACATGCAACGTCAGTCCTGATCAAGCTGAAGTCCCTTTGAAATAACAAATATTCCTTCTTAATTTTGACAAATTGATTTGTATGACAAGTGTGAGGGATTGTTCTTTAGTTCTGCAGAATTTTGTTGAGCTTCCAATAAGTTAATTGATGAGATTATGGATATGTGTTTGTGGGTTATTGTGGTTTTACATGTGTATATACATTTCTTTAAGTCAAGTGTGTCATTAGTCAGATAGTGTGTGTGTGTGTGTGTGTGTGTGTGTGTGTGTGTGTGTGTGTGTGTGTGTGTGTGTGTGTGTGTGTGTGTGTGTGTGTGTGTGTGTGTGTGTGTGTGTGTGTGTGTCGATAAAGTATGTGCCTTTCTGCATCAGTCAACTAGAGTGTGTTAGAGAGTAACTGTCTGTGTGGCCTTGGTGTTATCCAGCTGGCCTGAGTCAGCCTTTGGGAGCTCTCGAGTGTGAGCAGAATTCTGATGTCCCACAAATTCCCCCAGGAAGGCATGGCACAAAGCCCTTTCTCCAACTCCACTGCTTTATCATCATTATATCCCTTTTAGCAACCTAAATGTTAAACCCCAACCACCCCCACCCCATCAACATTACCTACACACCAAAGACACACAGACACAGCTACACATTTTCCCCACTGACTCGATAGGACCGCCACATTACCCATTCTGAACAGGCCGGTGTATTCAAATAAGCAGTGTGTTTCTTAGAGGGTGCAAAAATGTATACATGAATAGAGTCGCCCCCCCCCCCCCCCCCCCCCCCCCCCCCCACACTGGATGTGTTGGTGAATGAACTACGCAGTCATGCTGCAAACCCAGTGTTCTGGGTGCTTTAGTGATCACTTTCTAACAGTTAGAGAATCTACACTGGGTGGACAAAACATTAAGAACACCTTCCTATTATTGATCAGCCCCCATTCACCCTTTGTATGGCACATATACACAATCCATGTCTTCATTTTCTCAAGGCTTAAAAAGCCTTCTTTAATTAACTTGTCTCCTCCCCTTCATCTACACTGATTGTCTACACATCAATGTGGGATCATAGCTTTCACCTGGATTCGCCTGGTCAGTCTATGTCATGGCCAGAACAGGCATTCTTAATGTTTTGTACACTCAGTGTACAGTACATTGCCTTTATTCAAATGAAAGTCTAACTTCGGCCATATAGTCAATGTGAATTCTTTATTCAACCTAAACTATCTAGTACTGTAGGTGGCATTCATGTAGCATCAGGCCAATTATCTTTATAATTATTCTATCTGCAGATATATCCCTATAATTCAAATGTCTTGATGTCCTAAAGTTTGACTTAGGAGGAAGTGATGATTCTGCTAAATGGAGAAGCAGGAGGAAATGTCTACTGGCAGCCCACGGTAGATTAAGCCGACTAACTGTAAAAGTCACATCCAGACCCTTTAATCATTTTTACAAGCTATTTTACAAGCAACCAGTACACTACATTGCCTGTCTGGATTGTTGCTTCCCTTTTATATAGAATCCTGATATTGTGGGAAATCACATCAGGAACTGGAATTAGGTCAAGAAGAACTAGATTAACTAGAAATCAAGGCAGAAATTAATGTTGGTTTTGTAGTAATCCGATTGTTGCTTAATGATCAATTACCCAAAGTTCCCATGTAAAACTCTCTTTTCAAAGTTTGAAGTAAAGTGACCTATTGCATAACATAAACTGTTAGAGTGTGATCTCTGTGTAAGGATCTAGGTGTAGCAAATGCAGAGAAGTCAGGTGCAGGACAGCAGAGATGAGTAACACAAGGAACCTTACTCAAAATGTCCAAATACATGAAGTAATACCAAGCCCACAAACATCGGACTGAACTTACAATAAAACAATCACGCACAAAAACCATGGGGAAAACAGAGGGTTAAATAATGAACATGTAATTGGGGAATTGAAACCAGATGTGTAAAACAAAGACAAAACAAATGGAAAATGAAAAATGGATCAGCGATGGCTAGAAGGCCGGTGACGTCAACCGCCGAACACCGCCCGAACAAGAAGAGGGACCAACTTCAGCGGAACTCATGACACTCTGATAATACAGTGGCGATTAGTGGTGAAGATAGAAGTTGGTAAATTGCACATGAACAAAACTGTCTCGAACCTGTGAAGAAAATCATTGGGTAAATCATCCACATCATAACTGTCAGTTGAAATGAAATTGGGGAGCTGATAGATCTGTGGCAGTATCGATAACAGTAGATGGAGAGAATGTGGACAAGCAAATTAACTGTCACACTGGCAGCCTTCCCTCTCCTACTTGTCTCAGCTCCGGTTTCTAGGAAAATTAAGTATTTTTTGTCCGGTTCCTCAATTACCCTCCATTCAATCTTCCTCAATCCTATGACTGTTAATTAGGTATATAAGCAGACAGCACTGATATGTATTCATTTCCCCCAACACCCAAAACATCCCCACCCCCCAATATCCACACACACACACTAGCATTGGGACAATAAACCCCAAAATGATCGATACAGACCGAACCAACCATTTATCAAGGGCATTTTACTGATATCGATAATAATGATAAGTAGCCTTTACTAGAGGAATGTGAAATTTGAAATGAAACGGGACAATGGTAGCCACAACATTCAAAGAGGTATAAGTAGTTTTAAGTGTAATATAAAAAAGTAACTTGTAAACTTATCGTTCAACTTATCATTATCATGATAATTCAGTAAATTTATCATGATATGGATTTTTGTTCATATCGCCAAACACACACACACACACACACACACACACACATACACACGCACGCACGCACGCACGCACACACACACACACACACACAGTAGTTTTCTTCCCTGCTGTGTTGGGCACATGGCCCTTAGCCATGACACATTTCCAAACTCCAAGGAGAGAGAGGGAGAGGGCTTCCTCTGGGGAGAGAGGGGGGGGGGGGACGCATCCCAGGCAACCTCAGAAGTGCTTAGATGTGCATCACAAGTGGCTGGAATAACCAATGACTTCACCTTGGTCTGACCAAGAAAGGTCATTTCAGGCTGAAGGACTGCAGTATACAGTGTTGGTGATGGGGATGATGGTGGTGGGAAGGGGGAAGTGTGTGGGTGTTTTAAGTACCTCTGTAAGTGGACTTATACTTTCTTGGACTGATTCAATGAGGGTTAGTAACAGATTATTTCTCTTTTGGCTTAAGTTATGGTTTGATACATCACTCTCTATGGTCAAATAGAATGAGATACCGTAAACACGAACACAGACACCTGGCCCACACAGCCTCTCTCCTCTGTAGCTTATCGAACACCAGCTGTCCTAGTCATTATTTTCGTATAGTTCCCAAATCTGAGTGACTCCCCCTCCTTTCATGGAAATGGCACCGACCACCACCGTTGCCAGTCTGCCACCCTCCATTACCCGGCCTCATTCCACCCCACCACCACGCCCATCCTCCAATCCTGCCTCGTGCTACCTCGAATGACTCCATCTGCCCATCTCTAGGGGCAACCCATACCCCCTCACAGGCCCAGGCTGGTAGGAAGCAAAAAAAAGAGGGGGGGGATGAGAATGAGAAAGAAAGGGGCTATGAGAGAGTGCACTAATAGAGGAAAGAGAGAGAGAGAGAGAGAGAGAGAGAGAGAGAGAGAGAGAGAGAGAGAGAGAAAGTCAACAGGAAGGAAGCTTTGGTGTGATTGAGCAGTGTCCCTCCGGCAGGGCAGGACACAACAGAAGGCCCAGCTGAGGAGTGACATTAGCCATATTGCTATTAGCTTTAGCCGTTAGCCACTCCAGCCAAAGGGACTGACTCATGGAGGTGGATGGGGGGAGGGGGCCTTGGCCAATTTGTAGCCTGTGCCACGGGCTGATTAGGCAGAAATGTAGGGCTTCTGAGCGCTTAAAGGGCTTATGGGAGACTGTCAAGGCAAACTGTGGCAACACTCACAGCAGTACACCAAATCAGTCCACTCTCGTCAGTCAACAGCACGAAGATGGTGCAATGACCTATTTAGAAACCAGTGATCTCATATTTGCAATAGACAGTCATATTTGCAAGGTTAGTCAAACTGAGAAGGATAACCCAGATACCACAGCATCAAAGTGTCTGTCTTGACAGTCAGGCTGCAAGGAGGATATAGCTACTTGATCGTACATAGGAACATGATTAAGAGACCGGTAATGTTAGGCTGACAACTAGGGCATTATCCAGCCCTGTTAAAACTCAGCTAAGTGTCATCAAAGTGCACCTTTATTTTTATTTGCGTCTACTTTCTTTATGGAAGAGATAATAATAATGGTCCTGTGAGGCTCAGTTGGCAGAGCATGGTGCTTGCTAAGCCAAGGTTTGTGGGTTCGATTCCCATAGGGGCCACACACGAAAATACAGTATATGACTGTAAGTCACTTTGGATAAAAGTGTCTGCTAAATGGCATATACCATGATACAGACCTCCTTTTCGTTTTTCCGGTGACTGGTTGGCTGAATATTTAAATATAAAAACTATAATAGTTTCAAGCTCACAAATAGAAGTTAATTATTCTGTTTCTTGGACAGCAGAGTGGTCATGCACTCACCCTGCCCTCTCTCTCTCCCTCCACTCCATGCAGTAGAGTCCACTTGGGTAGGGCATGCGTGTCACTCCCTCTGCTCACCTCACACCCCTCTTCATATTTCAGGGAGCTCCTCATGGCTGTCCCTACCTGGGGCTTGAGTGATGAGCACATCCAGGGGCTGGGCTTGGGGGGGGCTCTCTCACATGTAAACGTTTACAGTTCCACTTTTCCATGTAAAAGTACAAGGCTTGTTGACATACATACTGTATCAGAAAGGTCCTGCTTGGGACATTGGGTCAACGTACTGTATGGGTCGATGTTAGCTCTTTTAAAATGATACAACATCAACTTAGAAACAGATAAATCAACACTGAGATGTCATGAAATAGCCTATACATTGTAAGTGCCCCTGACTATGAAGAAAACTAGCCAAATAGGTATGCTGACTGTGAGAGGTGTAGAGCAATTAGCTACCTGTTCCAACGTAACTATCACTTGACATTCCACAAAACAGCTGTGTTAGCCCACTCAAATATCAACTGGCATCAAAAGGTCCAAGCCTTTGACGGGCAGTCGTTCCCCGGGCTGGATGTCGATTAAGGCAGCTCCCTGCACCTCTCTGATACAGAGGGGTTGGGTTAAATGTGGAAGACACATTTCAGTTGAATGCATTCAGTTGTGCAACTGACTAGGTATCCCCCCTTTCCCTTTCCAGTTCAGAGATCTGTATGTCTTAATCAATATGTTTAAACAAAGCCACTGGTCTTAATGTCAATACAGTAGTTGGTTGGGGAAAATATGTTGTCCATATGTAGCCAGTTTGGAGTACAGTACAACTTGTATTTCTATAGGTACAAGTAGGCCTAGAACAACAGTGTGCATTGCCCCATGTGATTTACTTAATAAAATCAGTTTGGAGTGAATCCTTCCACAGCACTGTAGCAGGTACAATCTGTCTGGATCCTGCTTAACTGTGCTCAGAAAACAATGCATCAGGAAAATATTGTTTTACATTGAATACTTGAGATTGTGGGTTCGTGGTAAATCAAAATAACTTTATATCAAAATAAACGTCCATAAAATTGTCATTTTGACCTACAGAATAGCAATAACAGTAGGCTAAGAGAGGTGATATAAAATATTTAATTATATATTTTTGACGAAAAATATAGGCTATATTGTTTAAAACGTTTTTCGAAAATGTCTCTAAATAGCTAGAATTATGGCAAAATGTATTGAGCATTGTATGTTTGATTTACACAACGAAAAAACATTTGTTGGCTAATTCATGAACAAAACGTGTTATTTTGCGACAGAAATGTATGCTTATATTTATCACGGACATGCCAAAGATATATGATTTACAAATCCATCACCTACCTCGTTTAAACGACCCTCTCAAAGTATCCTTTCTCCGGACCTCTGTATTTTGAAGCAGACTCGACAGGTGCAACTTCTAATAATTATTTTTCCACCAAATTTGAATGAAATTAGACAATGGGTTGTCAGGTACGAGGATTTCCCAAGTTGAATTGAAAAAGCTAAAGAACGACTTGAGCTCCGTCCGCCAGCGAAGGAAGCAAAGTAAAGAGGGATTGGGGGGCAGAGAATTATCCACACCAAAATCTTGAACAGCCCACTTTCTTCCTCCGACCAAGAACACTTTCCCATTTGCGCGATGATGTTGGAGGGGGGCCCCGGGGGGGGGGGGGGGGGGGGGGGGCATGCAGGTTGAAGGAATCACTTTAGGGGATGTTAATATCAGAAGTCAATAGCCTGAATTCAAAGTTGCGATCCCACACCATCAATCGCCCACAAGCATGCAGGTTGAAGGAATCACTTTAGGGGATGTTAATATCAGAAGTCAATAGCCTGAATTCAAAGTTGCGATCCCACACCATCAATCGCCCACAAGCATGCAGGTTGAAGGAATCACTTTAGGGGATATTAATATCAGAAGTCAATAGCCTGAATTCAAAGTTGCGATCCCACACCATCAATCGCCCACAAGCATGCAGGTTGAAGGAATCACTTTAGGGGATATTAATATCAGAAGTCAATAGCCTGAATTCAAAGTTGCGATCCCACACCATCAATCGCCCATAAGCATGCAGGTTGAAGGAATCACTTTAGGGGATATTAATATCAGAAGTCAATAGCCTGAATTCAATGTTGCGATCCCACACCATCTCGCAGCAGAGGGTACCACTGAGGATGCTGCAGTGGGACTACAATAGAGGCCTATAAGCTACCAGCAGCACCCATTCACATACTCCAGTTACCTATACTACAATTAAAAGAAAACAGCACTTCAGTCTGCTGGTTTTTCAATTTCTTTATTTAGAGCAATCGTGTAAATGTTAAAATTGACCAACCAAACGTGTAAACCACTTTAATAATTTGTTTCCACGCTCCGAATTCAGTGAGAAGAGCACATATCATGGTGATTTGATTAGGCCTATTTATTGCCTGTCATGAAGAATATGACCAGTTATGACCATCGCTGATCACTCATAAAAAGGAGAGGAAATCTTCATGAAAATACTCCTCCTATAAGCTCCCCTGAAATATTGCAAGGCTCTCAAGAAAATAGCAATTCATCCAAAACTGAGGGTTAACAGCTAATGGTGAACAATCTAAAATTATCCTCATTATGTGCCCCTGCACAAAGGGATTAATTAAGGGTTATTAATCTGGGACAATCTTGATTAACATGTGGATGATAGCAGATATTTTTGCTCAACCTGTCGACAACATGAAAGGCCAAACAAAGGTCAAGTGTCACAATCACATTGCTTTGAGTTCCATTTTGGATGCTTATGCAATTTCAGTTCCCAATTGAACAAAATCTCTGTGGGATTCATCAAGACCTGTATTGGATTACTTGCTCAACAATATGAGTATGTGGAGGAACTTTTTGTCCTTTCACAGCCATCAGAGTTAACCCAGTTTCCTATAAAAGTCAAACACATGATACAGGTTGAAATGATGTGGGAAACGATTATGTACAGATTTCCAACTAGACACAAAGCAGGACCTTGCTTTCTCGCAGACAGGCTGCAGAGTCAGAGTCGTGATTCATGTCTGCTATGCTCACCACTTGTGGACAGAGTGTGGATGCTGGCCACCCACAGAGGTTTTAATGGTCCAACAGTATGAACAGACAGAAGTTAGAAATGTGGGTATAGCATGGTAGTAGTGCTGAGCAAGAGGTCTTGGTAAGAGGGGAGGGTGAATACGGCTTTGTTCATAGCCTTGCTCAGCTGACAGTCGCGGCCGAGTGGCGGGCTGTGGAGGAATCTAACATATAGGCATGGTGCGGGACGGTCAACATGGGTGCTGGGAAGCCAGTGGGATGGACGCCGCTGTTAGACTGCAGGCCCAGAGGCATGGATATAATGGTAGGCTGGCTCAGAGAGAGTCGCCCGATATTTTCGCCATGCACTTCCCACCCAATGTCTAGTTCATTCTTGGTTATTGCGACCATCCATGTCAATGTTATAATTGATATTGATGTGAGGGCCAAAACATAATTGTAGAAAATACATGTATGTTACAACTTTAATAACTTCCTCTGGGAATACTTTCATTCCAGGCAACGTTTCCCAATTCATCCAGCTATATCCCTTCATGGCACAAAGACATGCATTCCACCTGGGATTAAATCTGATCACTGACCTGATTGTTCCACTGCTGTAATACTTTACTACCTTTTTAAATCAATATTAATGAGAACCTGTTTGGTTTATCTCACAGACTACATACTTCTTCAGCTGTGTCACTGATGAATGTGTTGATAGGTCATTTCTCAACCTTACGCAATGACTTCTCTGCATAGTACCTACAGGCATTTTGTGGCAGAATTTAGAGCTCAGGCTTCTCTGCCATTTGTAAAGGTCCACTCTGCGGTGCCTACACAAGTGGGAGTGGAGTTACAAGTGAATATGCATGAGAGACAATTTATTCCTTGACATGAAATGGTAAAAACCATCTAACAAGAGGAAACGATGGAAAGCTCCAACAGGTCAAAGATTATTTGTGAAATGAATTGTCTTTTAACCTCAGTGGATAGTTATTGTGAAGAGTCAAGATGTCCGTCAATGTAAAAACAAGGATCCACGTAACCAGTGAATGGGTGGCAGCCGGGAAGACTGGCATAGAGTGGCGTGCCCTCTCAGAATCACTGGTACATTCTGGCGAGAAGGTGTAATGTCCTGGATTTAGCCATCAGGAGCTCTGGCACAAGCGGTGGCGATACCGTGGTTTTCAGTTGCCTGCTCGGTCAATAGAGGTAGGCCAAGGCTGACATGAGAAGAACAGAACGGTTCTCTTTGAATACCTAGCATTGGTCTTCAATGAGGGGGGGGGGGACAAAACAGCCAAAGGCAGTAGCACACGTTTCACACCTTGACCCGGGCAGGAGAAGGTACAACAGGGGCCTCTCTTTATGGGTCCCACAGCACTGAAGTATAAGTCAACAACATTAACATGAATACATTTGATTTCTAATTGAAATCGTTTTTAGACTTGACACAATTTTAAAAAATGAAGTATTGCCATTGAGCTAATGCGTCACTACATTATCCACTGAAAAGAAACAACTGGACGACAATGCATGAGGTTGACTACTGGGGCTGTAGTCTAATCACACTGTTCTGGCACACTGTTGAGTTGAACGGTGTCTTGGTAACAGTTGTGAGTCAATAGGACCACAGTCTACTTTCCAAAGACCCATTCTGGAATCCCCTGTTCAATCTCAAGTCCCTGGACAGACATGCAATTGCCTTTGTGTCATGGTTATTATCAAATCAAACTTTGTCACATGCGCCGAATACAACAAGTGTAGACTTTACCGTGAATTGCTTACTTACAAGCCTTTAACCAACAGTGCAGTTCAATATTTATTTTTTTACCAAGCAGACTAAAATAAAAAGTAACACAATAAGAATAACGAGGCTATATACATGGGGCACCGGTACCGAGTCAGTGTGCAGGGGTACAGGCTAGTTGAGGCAATCTGTACATGTAGGTGGGTGGCGAAGTGACTATGCATTGGTATCAAACAAACAGCAGTGTACAAAGGGGGGGGGGGGGGGGGGGGGGGGGGGGGTCAATGTAAATTGTCCGGTGGCGATTTTATGTTTTGCTCAGCAGTCTTATGGCTTGGGAGTAGAAGCTGTTGAGGAGCCTTTTGGTCCTAGACTTGGCGCTCCGGTACTGCTTGCCGTGCGGTAGCAGAGAAAACAGTCTGTAACTTGGGTGACTGGAGTCTCTGACAATTTTATGGGCTTTCTTCTGACACCGCCAATTATATACTGTTGAAGTCAGATGTTTACATACACCTTAGCCAAATACATTTAAACTCAGTTTTCACAATTCCCTGTCTTTGGTCAGTTAGGATCACCACTTTATTTTAAGAATGTGAAATGTCAGAATAATAGTAGAGAATGATTTATTTCAGCTTTTATTTCTTTCATCACATTACCAGTGGGTCAGAAGTTGACTTTAAAATGTTTAACCTGGGTCAAACGTTTCAGGTGGCCTTCCACAACCTTCCCACAATAAGTTGGGGGAATTTTGGCCCATTACTTATACACACACGTGTAAAGGGATAAAGAATATGTACATAAAGATATATGAATGAGTGATGGTACAGAACGGCATAGGCAAGATGCAGTAGATGGTATCGAGTACAGTATATACATATGAGATGAGTAATGTAGGGTATATAAACATAAAGTGGCATAGTTGAAAGTGGCTAGTGATACATGTATTACATAAAGATGGAAAGATGCAGTAAATGTTCTATAGGATTGAGGTCAGGGCTTTGTGATGGCCACTCCAATACCATGACTTTGTTGTCCTTAAGCCATTTTGCCACAACTTTGGAAGTATGCTTGGGGTTATTGTCCATTTGGAAGACCCATTTTCGACCAAGCTTTAACTTCCTGACTGATGACTTGAGATGTTGCTTAAATATATCCGCATAATTTTCCTGCCTCATGATGCCATCTATTTTGTGAAGGGCACTAGTCCCTCTGGCAGGAAATCACCCCCACAACATGATGCTGCCACCCCCGTGCTTCACGGTTGGGATGGTGTTCTTCGGCTTTTCCCTCCAAACATCCAGTCATTATGGCCAAACAGATCTATTTTTGTTTCATCAGACCAGAGGACATTTCCCCAAAAAGTACAATCTTTGTCCCCATTTGCAGTTGCAAACCGTAGTCTGGCTTTTTTTTATGGTGGTGAGCGGACTTTCAGGTTATGTCGATATAGGACTAATTTTACTGTGGATATAGACCCGTTTCCTCCAGCATCTTCACAATGTCCTTTGCTGATGTTCTGGGATTGATTTGCACTTTTCTCACCAAAGTACGTTCATCTCTAGGAGACAGAATGCATCTCCTTCCTGAGCGGTATGATGGCTGCGTGGTCCCATGGTGTTTATACCTGCATACTATTGTTTGTACAGACGCACGTGGTACCTTCAGGTGTTTGGAAATCGCTCCCAATGATGAACCAGACTTGTCGATGTCTACAATTTTTTTTCTGAGGTCTTGGCTGATATCTTTTGATTTTCCCATGATGTCAAGCAAATAGGCACTGAGTTTGAAGGTAGGCCTTAAAATACATCCACAGGTACACCTCCAATAGGCTAATTGACATCATTTGAGTCAATCAGAAGCTTCTAAAGTCATGACAATTTTCCTGAATTTTCCAAGCTGTTTAAAGGCACAGTCAACTTAGTGTATGTAAACTTCTGACCCACTGGAATTGTGATTGATTATTTCACTTATAACTCACTGTGTTTGTAAACAATTGTTGGAAAAATGACTTGTGTCATTCACAAAGTAGATGTCCTAACTGACTTGGCAAAACTATAGTTTGTTAACAAGAAATGTGTGGAATGGTTGAAAAACAAGTTTTAATGACTCCAACCTAAGTGCATGTAAACTTTCAACTTTCAACTGTAGGTCCTGGATGGCAGGAAGCTTGGCCCCAGTGATGTACTGGGCCATTCACACAACCCTCTGTAGCGCCTTATGGTCAGATGCAGAGCAGTTGCCATACCAGGCGGTGATGCAACTGGTCAGGATGCTCTCGATGGTGCAGCTGTAGAACCTTTTGAGGACCTGGGGACCCCCATGACAAATCTTTTTTTTTCCTGAGAAGGAATAGGTTTTGTCATGCACTCTTCACAACTGTCTTGGTGTGTTTGGACCATGATAGTTTGTTGGTGATGTGGACACCAAGAAACTTGAAACTCTCAACCTGCTCCACTACAGCCCCGTCGATGTTAATGGGGGCCCGCCTTCTCTTGTAGTCCACGATCAGCTCCTTAGTCTTGCTCACATTGAGGGAGAGGTTGTTGTCCTGGCACCACACTGCCAGTTCTCTGACTTCCACCCTATAGTCTGTCTCATCACTGTCGGTGATCGGGCCCACCACTGTTGTGTCGTCAGCAAACTTAATGATGGTGTTGGGGTAGTGTTTGGCCACACAGTTGTGGGTGAACAGGGAATACAGGAGGGGACTAAGTACACACCCCTGAGGGGCCCCAGTGTTAAGGATCAGCGTGGCAGACATGCTGTTGCCTACTCTTACCACTTGGGGGCAGCCCGTCAGAAAGTCCAGTATCCAGTTGCAGAGGGATGTGTTTAGTCCCAGAGTCCTTAGCTTAGTGGTGAGCTTTGTGGGCACTATGGTAGGATAGTCTTACTCGTAGGTCATCAATTTTATTTCCCAATGATTGCAAGTTAGCAAGAATGGAAGGCAGTGGGAGTTAACTCGCTCGTCTCCGGATTCTCAGAAGGATGCCTGATCTGTGGCCCCTTTTCCGGCATCTTTTCTTCACACAAAAGGCGTGGATCTGGGCCTGTTCCGGTGAAAGCAGGATATCCTTCTTGTCACTCGTTAAAGGAAAAAGTTTCTTCCAGCCCGCTGTGAGTAATCGCTTTTCTGATGTCCAGAAGTTATTTTCGGTCATAAGAGACAGTAGCAGCAACATTATGCACACAATAAGTAAAAAAAAGGTCAAACGTCAGCCATGTTCTTGGGCACCATTCATTATATCAATAAGTAATGTAGGCTTAAAAGTTTGAAATTGTAATTTATTTCTTTTTTTGCCATGTTTGCCATTACAATAATTATTTAAAACCAATTTGTTCATTATACTGCAGTTGTATTAAAATCAATTTTACTTTCACCCGGCAAAATGAACATGTACATGAGGTACTGAGATACTGTATGTTAACAATTGAATATATAAAATAGAAATGTCTGAACAAATAACTCTAGACAATTCAAAGCAAAAAAACATCACAGTAACTGTATTAGGAATTAATTCATAAAACCAAGAAAATAGACTGCAACCTTGTGGCAGAGGACTGCCATCTTGTGCCATAGGTCATCCACCATAAAATAAACAACAGCAAACCTGAAGGCAACAGTTTTTTTTTTTTACAGAATTAGAAAAACAGACAGAAGTGGCTGAGGTGAGAAGTGGAAGACCTGATAGTGATTTCTGAATGTTAAAATTATGTTAAACATGATACGTCCATACCATCACTCAACCCTTTCACCAGTTCAGTCCATACTGTCTTTCACTGGCTTTTTTTCTATTTGGAGGCTAAGGTCCTCTCCCACTCCACCTCCACAACTTTGTACAGTTCCATGGTGGCTTTGGCGTCCTCCACGGACGAGTGCCCCTTCTTCCCAGTCTGAGAACACAAGGGGAATTCCTTGTTACTACAAAATAACATAAGCGACACAATAAGAGTTTTAGTAGCTTACTACTTTTGCCGAGACTAGAAACAACAACCTAGACTGAATCACTATAGATTATATTCAAATCAATCCCGTTTCAATCAGAAGTCTCTTCTCACCTGGATGTTGCGGTTGAACAGGGCCTTGGTGAGTCTTTTCAGTGAGGCAACATCTTTCTCTGGAAAGCCAGCCTTCTGGTTGAGGAGAGGAATGCGGGATGTGTCCCGCGTTAAGACAGCAGGGTGACTGTAACTCAGGGACTTGAAGTCATTGTGGACAGCATGCCCTATCACCACCTTTCCTGCAAGGATCTTCAGTATCTATAGGAGGGGGGAATACAGAAGAGATCAAATGATATCATGGTCATGTTTAGCAAAGTAAAAGTCCAAATAGAATAGATTAAGGGGCAATTCCACTGTAACAGATTTACGCTTTGACTCAGTTTTTTCACTTGAAAATGTATGCCAAACAAAAATCATTGATTTCAAAGTTTAACAAACCATACAACCAATGTTCCCTCTAAAAAAATTATCACTGAGCAAATTTCAGGTCTGCTGAGTGCAAACTTGAAAGTTGTGAAAATT
The DNA here is from genome assembly GCF_002021735.2 of Oncorhynchus kisutch. Classification (NCBI taxonomy): domain Eukaryota; kingdom Metazoa; phylum Chordata; class Actinopteri; order Salmoniformes; family Salmonidae; genus Oncorhynchus; species Oncorhynchus kisutch. The sequence continues at coordinate 18,439,686 of NC_034175.2, read as the reverse complement.
CAGTGCAACTTCCGGCGCGGTTTACTGTGAACACTGATGCTGTTCCCGCTTTAGGTTAGTTTTAACAGTGGTCAAGTAGGCTACTGTGAGTAGAAAAATCAACAGTAGCAGCCAATGCGTGGGGTTCAATGTAGGCTTACATTACATGAGACTTTTGAGAAAAAAAAACACACATGCAGGGCTTGACATTAACCTGTTAATCCACTTGACCTTTAGACAAGACGACAACAAATGTTGTGTTGTTTGATGCAAGAAACGACTTTACAAAATAAAATGCATAATTATTCCCATACCATTGCTACAGTGAATCAGACAAATTATGCTCGCTCTGCCTATTGGTTACTTAGCTTATTCAAGCCGGTCTCAAAATACAACACTACAAAGCTATTTACCTGACTTATAAAGAAAATGCTCACGTTTTGTACTCTTGTAGGAAGCAATCAATCCTCCATTGCCGACTACAAATGATCTGTAATTGGGCTAATAACTCACTAACTAGCAAAGGATATGAACAAATATGCACAAGTCACTACACGTAGCTCTCACTTTGATCTCAAAACAAGCGCATCGACTCATGACCGCACAATGCTGTAAAAACAGTCCAGTTCAAAATGAGTGTTGATATTAGTTGGCAGGGGTCTTTACTTCAACATTACTGTGTTTTGATGTATTTCTGATACATTTTAAGACTTTTTCTGGTATATGTTTTCTACGACCCCTTTTCCACCTGTTTATCCAGAAATCAAAGCCTTTGCTAGTATCACGTTTTCAAGATGGATAATAGTTGAAAAATGTATCTATGCCTTCATTTCCCCAAAATATAGACTCTTAGCTTTCATTTAACACCCAATTTGATATGCTCATAGGTCCTTTACGGTGGAAAAAGGTTAAACGGAAAACACATTTTTCCTTCTCCTTTGAACATTCTCTTCCGGGAGCCTTCTTACCTCCTTCCTGGCATGTTGAAATGGCATGGCTTTGACCAATTGATGCCAGGAGATGCCACTCCAACGAGTCCGGTAGTCAGTGACTGCGTTGGTGGGCTTGATGTACCTGTCATACACCACGTCTCCGTCATAGGAGACAATACTGCATCGTGCCAGCTCACTGTTGCGACCCTTGGGGCCCGTGCCGACCATCTCACAGTCCAAGGCAAGGTACTTCAGGGGGTTACAAAGGGGGGCCGACCCACTTGGGACAGAGGCATAGCGGGCAACAGTCCTGGTGGGTGGGGGTTGGTGCCCCGGGGTGATAGTCGAAGTGGATTGCTCAGGATTGGTGGAATTCTCCACAGTTATGGTCAAGGATGTTGAGCTGCTTGTGGATGATGCAGGATTGGAAGCAACGCTTCTAGCATGATCTGACCTGGGTATGTGATATGAACTTTTACTGTGAGTATTCTGCGTGTGAGCAATGCTTTTGTTGTGTGCAGCACTGGGTTGAGACGGCCGATTGGCCCCATTGTGCCAGTGAGGTGGGCCCTGATGTTTATTCCCCTGTCTGTGATTGTGCTGGTTCTGCTTTTTGTTGAGGTAACCCTTTTTCTCCAAGAGTCGCCGCCTGTTGATGAATGCCTTGTGTTTGTTGCTTCCCAATGAGTCCTTACAGGGTCCACTGCTGCCCGAACAGTCCAGGTTTAACATAATGTCAGACATCTTGCAGGGGAATCTTCCTCAACTGGGGCTGGGTTTGTTCTTGGACTAAAACTGTTTACGTCCCACTCCCTTCAACAGGACATAAAGGCATTCACTGCTGTGCAAATTAGGTTCAAATATTTGCTTTAATCAAATGTCATTCTGACCCAATTATCATGACATCAATGGAAGCAGTATTGTGATACCTGGACAAAAACAAAATAGGTTTCTGTTAACAAAGCAGCTGGTATGTCTGAAATTGTAGGAAAAGATTATAGTCATGAATGACAAACAAAGAAGCCAGCTAGTTAGCTGTTTATATAATCTAGCTAGTTTGGTACTAGCTTAGTATGAAACACATTGATCCAAATTAGCTAGCTAGCCACAATTAACGTTAGGTATTTTCGAAAAGTATGTGTAATCCGTGTAGTGTAAACGTTAGCTGTCAGGATGATATTACAGTCGAAAATACGGTTTAGGCGAGCTAGAACTGGGTCATTGGCTAGCTATAATGCTAAGCTTCGACTCGAACATTAGCTAGCTAGGAATGAAACTCTATTCTCCAGACAGACTAATTTAACTGTATGTCTTCACTCAAATTGTATCCTGATAATATGGTGGTGCACAAATCAGCGTTATACAACAAATTACATTTATACACCGACCTATAAACATAGCACAATGCTCCGACTTCCTTAACAGCCAAACAGTCGACTACTTCCGGTTCCGTGTTCAGAGTTCGTGTTGTGATATACATAATCGACGTACGTTGTGAGGAAGAGCTACAAACACTTCTCATCGTCGTTATATAAAACTATTTCACTCGGACTCTGTTGAAATAGCCTATTGTTGAAATGTTTAATGTTCACAATTCGTAACCAGTTGTTGTAGCCAGTCAGTTGCCGATGCGACAGTCGAATGATGTGCTCACGGACACTTTCAGCAGAGCAGCAAAGAGAGTTGGCAAGAAATCTTACATATTTTCTGTCGACATACAAACACATCTCCGATTCCTTCATAATTGTACGTAGCAAGAAACGCATTCTATTTACATGTAAAAAAAATAAAAAAAAGTTAATTAAGCTGCTGCTGTTGTTTGATTATAAGATGATCACGTGATATACTGCTATCAGGTCTTGAGTCCTCCGCTCCAGGTTGAAGTTTCCCCTACAGATCTAGGATCAACTTCCCCTCCCTCAATCCTGACCTAAACCATTATTAGGAAAAATGTAAAACTGACCAAAGGTCAGCGTCTAGAGGCAACTTCACCCTACACGCTTGATCCCTGGCTCAAAGTTTCCTATGAAGCTTGATCCCTGGCTCAAAGTTTCCTATGAAGCTTGATCCCTGGCTCAAAAGGGCCCCTGGATAGATTTCTCTAGCTACTCATCAATTAATGTGTTATTGATCATGTTTTCTCCTGCCATAGGAATTATTCAGTGAGGATCTATGGGCTACATTGCCTATGTAACGGATGTGAAACGGCTAGCTTAGTTAGCGGTGCTCGCTAAATAGCGTTTCAATCGGTGACGTCACTTGCTCTGAGACCTTGAAGTAGTGGTTCCCCTTGATCTGCAAGGTCCGCGGCTTTTGTGGAGCGATGGGTAACTGTTGTTGATGTGTGCAGAGGGTCCCTGGTTCGCGCCTGGGTATGGGCGAGGGGACGGTCTAAAGTTATACTGTTACATCTACCAGATGGCAATAGATCCTCTGTGACCTGTCACCCCCACAAATAGCTAACAGATTGAATGTGAATTGAAGTTGTTGTTTTTTTCATCTACTGAACATCTACCATTCCAGTGTTTAATTGCTATATTGTATTTACTTCGCCACCATGGCCTATTTATTGCCTTACCTCCCTTATCTCACCTCATTTGCACACATTGTATATAGACTTGTTTTTCTACTGTATTATTGACTGTATGTTTCTTTACTCCATGTGTAACTAACTCTGTGTTGTTGTGTGTCGAACTGCTTTGCTTCATCTTGGCCAGGTCGCAGTTGTAAATGAGAACTTGTTCTCAACTGGCCTACCTGGTTAAATAAAGGTGAAATAAAATAAATATAAAAAAGGTATTCAGTCATACCAGTGTATTCGTTCAATTTGAATTGGATTCTATATCATAAAACAGTTAAATAACTTATACAATTTACTTTTTTTAAATTTCAGCTACTATTGCCTCTTTCACTATTGGCTTTCCGGGCCACTGCGCATGCCCTGACGCTCCCCATGACAACCCAGGGCAAGCAGGGACATGAAGTGGGCATGCTGAAGCCAGAGGAGAGTCAGAGAGTCAGAGCTCACTGCTGGGAAACATGTGAAACCCAAAAAGCAGCATGAGATCTGGGGTCTGGGCAAGGTAAAGGTGTGCATACTACTTTACATATATGGATGTGCATACTACTTTACATATATGGATGTGCATACTACTTTTTTATATATACTGCTGATTCAAATAAGCATTTCAGTTGTGGATACTGATCTGTTCATCTCTCTCCACAGTTGGTGAAGCAGCTTTGTGACCTGACAGACTGCAATAGTGTGGTGGATGTGGGCTCTGGACAGGTAACCTAATATTCAGTCTTGTTATCAGACCTAGGAGTCACACAATATTACTTTTTGTAATCTGCCTAACAATGAGATTTGTCACGGTATATGATTTGTCACGATGTTGTATATCCCTACTGGTCTCCCTAGGGCCATTTGACTTGTTTCTTATCGTTTGGGCTCGGTCTGTGACTGGAATTGAGGCTGATCCCACTCTAGTTTCCATGGCATCCAAATATGATGGACAGCTTCTGTGGACGCTGGAGAAGGAGCGGCAGAGGAAGGTAATGCACCAGAACGCTCAGTAGTAAAGTGCAAGAAAGGCCCAGTTGACTAGGATTTTTTTGGAAGAAAGAGTGAAGCAATTTGGTGAATATTGCTAATATGCAATATAATGAAGAATTAAATATTTATACTGCTCATACTCTTTCAGAATGGACCTCCCCTCTCTAGATCTGGCCTCTCACCCTACCATGTGGCTGGCTGGGTCAACCCCAAAACATCAAGCAGGTAGGAAATGGTAACTGTGTCTGTGAGGATCAGATCGCTCTGGCTGGACTCAGTAAGAAGAGACAGCGGGGGGTCCATGTCAGAAGCTGATCAGCAACATGGGCATGGAGACCAGACTGCGTTGACTGCAGAATCAGAATTCCTGGGTTGTTAAGACAATGGCCAGGCTGCATCCCCACGCAAGAATAATGACAATGCATGTACAAACTCTTTTACTAGTGTAAAACATGAACCCCGGTCTAGCTCACTCTCGTTTCCAAAACGTCTCTGCAAGACTAAAGCCGGACAAGGCCCATATGTCCACCTACTCTGCCAAGAGTGTTCATCCACTGAAGTTGTTGTCTGCCCTGTGGAAGAGGGGCAGGGATGTCCAGATTTCGTCCTAACAGGCCTCCATGCCTGCGGGGACCTCAGCGCCACCCTACTTCTCCACTTTTCCAGCTGCCCTCACGTTCATGGCATCACCTCAGTGGCGTGCTGCTACATGAAGATCACCACCAGCTAGAACCCAAACCCCCCTGGCCTCATAGCCCGTCCCCTTTCCCCACCAATGAGACATGTCACTCAGAGTTTGGCTACCCTATGAGCTCCTCGGTGCAGGGGTTGCCAGGACACCAGCTGTCCTATAAAGCACAGGAGTGGGCGTGTCACGCCATAGAGGACTACGTGCACAGGCTGCGGGAGGAGAGTGGGTTGCTAAGGATGCACTGTTATCGGGCAACCCTGAAGACAGTTATCAGTCCAGGCGATAAAGAAAGCACATCTACTACCCTTTACAGGGTGAGTGTTTACACAAGTTTGTATCCATACCTCTTCAGTCTGTATCATTAGGCAGCAGCTTTCACTGTATGTTAGGATGAAAACCTAAGAAATTCATCCTTGCATTTGTCTCAGAAAAACCTTTACTATTTGGTATTATCCTTGTGTATAATGATAATCATTTTGATGATCACATTTAGGAATTCAATATCTGCGTTCTCTATATGTAGCCTTTAGGTCAAACATGATCATCTATCTTATATGTACCCCTGACCCCCTCTCACCATGTACCCACAGGTATGCCCGTCTGGGTCTGCTCCGCGTTGGCCTGCCCCTGGACACCTGCAGAGTGGGGGCCATGCTGAGGCAGGAGAGTCGTGTGGTGGTATACTTCAGCCTGGCTCTGCTACTGGCACCGGTGGTGTAGACTCTGGTGCTGCTGGACAGGATGCTATACCTTCAGGAGAAAGGTGAGGAAATGTACAGAGACTGTGTGTTATCAGATCTTGTATCTGGATTCCATACATCTTTTTTTTGTGAGTGCAGTGCTAACAGTAAAGGTGTTATTTGTTATTGCTTGATTGTTGGTGTAGGTATAAAGAGTCAGCTGGTGACACTCTTTGACCCTGCTTTCTCTCCCTGAAACCTGGTACTGAAGCAGCCAACAAGGGACAAAGAGGCCGAGTGTACTCTTCCATAACCAAGGACATCTCTAAAATCGTGTGTTGTGTTCAGAGTTTACTCCCTTACTCATTGGTGCTCAAAGACTTTGGAGTGGAAGTTTAGAAGTGAGTATCTGTGTCCGAATATCCGTACTACATACTTAAACTGCATACTATGTACTCATTGTCACAAACTATTTTGCACATACCGTTTAGTAAAAAGTATGCCACGGCCACAACGCAGTGACTGGCTGAGTAGGTGGGGCGGTGCAGAGTACGGGTGGATTTTTCCAAATTCAAAAGACATGCATTAATTAAACAGCCCATTTCTCTAAACTTTGAATAGTCATGACGTTATAGTTGTCTTGATGTCCTTTGGGTGGTGAACCATTCTTGATATACATGGGAAACTGATGTGTGAAAAACCCAGCAGTGTTGCAGTTCTTGACACAAACCGGTATGACTGGCACATACTCCGTTCAAAGGCACTTTAAATCTGGTTTTGGTTTCTTAACGTATTTAGTGAAACCCAAGTGCATATATACATTAAATCAAATACCCTAGTACACACACCAAAACTTTTCAAATGTTAAAATCAACAAAAAAACGTAGACATGCCGGTGCATCGCAGATTCAAAACTGTTGGACAGCAACAGAAAACTAAAGCACTGATAATTGGGAACGAGATCAGAATGACTGCTAAGGCCTTCAAACCTAAAACAATCTGTGTTCAAATCAAAAGGCCTGATTAACATGACAATAGCGCAGCCACATCCCGAGTCCCCACTGCTGACGCATTAAAACATCTAAAGGTGGTTTAGTTTAAAAGCTCTGATGTACAATACTTTAATGAGAACAAAAATCCACTTTGGGTAAATGTTTTCAAAATATGTAGCCTGATGCAACACGCATCATTTTAAAGAGAACAAAAACTACTTGGCCTACAGTACATTTGAACACCACCGCAGAAGCTTCGCTATTTGGCATCTTCCCAATTAAGTTGCCTAATTTTGTTAGGTCCTAGTTCTCCAAGTAGCCAATCACTCACAGCCCACCTCTTCCAATGCACTATGGAAAAATGTGCATCGAATTCTAGATGAGCTGAAATTAGTAACATTTAAGCAATACCTGATCTTTGAAAGTGACATACTATCAATGTTTTTCTATACTGAGAATGCATCATGCACAATTGCATTGTTTCGTGTTATTGGTTAATTTTAATAGCACATCCCCATATCTGGTTGTCATACTTATTTCAGCTTTGACATCTGCACATTTAAAGTATACTTGATTTTTTACAAAATGGTCTATTTAGAACGCAAGTATGGGTATTCGGACATGGCCAGAGCCAAAAGACTAATATTTCACGGAAAGTGGAGGGCACGCAACCATACATGTAATGCAATTGCTTTTCCATATTGTCTGGCCAAAATTTATTTTGAGAGAATGTACCCCTTTTCTGGCAAATTGTGTAAATGAAGACTAGTATTTAGATTTCACCTGATGAATCCTTAGTTAATTTTCCAAAGCCTGTTTCCAGTGGTCTCTCGGATTGACACTCACATCGACCTGTACAGTAGTTTTGAAGGCTGCTTGAAATATTAGTTTAACGTGGCACATTTTTCACAGTCATGAAACCCTGACCTGCTCAGGGCACGCTCATATTTTAAGTTACATGAAGTGTTCAAAGCAAATGGCTGAAGCATCCAGACTCCAGTATTAAGTTGTCAGAGACTGCAGTATTAAGTTGTCAGAGACTGCAGTGTTCTGTTGCCGCCAACACACAGGCTCTAAAGCAATCTTTTACATGGATTTAAATCAAGCTTTGCATTTCATTAAGATTGGGGAAACTTAGGATGCAGCAAGTCTGCTGTGTGGGAACTTGTTTTTTTTCCCCCTTCCTCTGGAGCTTTGCAGTGCACACCTGAGAGGAAGTCACTTTGGAAGTTAGTTTAGAACAATGTTTGGCTAAAAGTGCAAACATGAGGTGTTGTGCATTTCAGTACAAAGCCTTCCCTAAAATGTTGGGTGCGGTTTGCCATGTTTAAGCATAGGTGGCAGACCAGGGGCCATATGAAGAATCTCAGTACAAGTGCTTTTTTAATGATCAAGTCCCTACCGTCCATGTAATCCTATTCACAGTTCAAAAAAGCAAAACTGATCCTAAATCAGCACTCCTACTCCGAGACGATTGATTCATACGGCCCAGAGTTTATGCAAAAGACATGTACCAGTAACACGCATTCAAGTCAAATGAGCTGAGTAACATTTAGAAAGACAGCAATGATCACCTTCATTGATCTGAGCAGAATGTTAACTACTAGTGCAATAGTACACTGAAACTGCCCAGTCCATTGCAGGATTCTCTCCAGAAGCAATCATTTTACAACAGTGAAAAGAGCCTTTTAGAAATTACCATTATGTGACAATAATATTGAAACATTTGCCTTTGTCAAAAAGATAGTCATTTCAATCAAATTAAAGTATGTTTGTTTTATTAACAAGGAATAATGAGTAGAAAGTTGAGGTCAGACTGCTGTTCCCCCCCCCCCCCCCCCCCCCCCCAACAACTCATTCATTCATTCAGGCCCTCTACAAAGAACTTGTTACAGGCCACCGTCAGCGCAACAACCAAGACGACAAACTCCTGAAAGTCCACTTCGCCATCTTTGTTTTCATCCAGATCACTCATGATCTTCTCTACTACCATAGGGTCCTTGCATGCCTGAGAGAGAGAGGAGTAGAAACAGTTAATGCATTGAAAGGTAGGCCAAGACCAGAAGCAGCCACATGACTCTTAGAACAGTTGTAGATAAGAACTGGAATAAGCAATGTGCAGGAAATTGCACAAAGCCAATCAGATGGAAAAATCCATCTCATGCCATTGTTTTACCATCAAATCATTTCATATCTATGAAATGTCTAGGTGATGTCATTTCTAGGCAAGGCCATTGTATCATTTAAATGATTCTAATACAATGTTGTGAAGGTGATGGTCCCACAACTGTTCAATAAATCAAGACTTCTCCAATTCTTGCATGCATGACTTGCTTTGGGGCAGTTTTACATTTAGTTTATGTCTACTTAAAATGTAATTGAACAGAATGTCATATTGAAACCACATATCCCTCCCCTGGACAGCATTAGGAATCAAACTCACCGCCAGGAATTCACTCAGTTCACCCTGCAATAGATTCTTCAGCTCAACTTTGCTCAGCTTGTACTTGTCCCCTTCTTTTGAGGAGTATGAGTAGAACACTTGAATTAGCCCCTCCATTGCACTCTCAAGTTTGGAACCCATTTTACACTGCTGTGAAAACCTAAAAGAAATGTGAGGGACAGGTCAATCCATGACAGTGTATAAACTGTATGGACAATAAGATTTTACAGTAAAAGTCCATTTGCATGAAGTGAACTCCTTACTGGTTCATGTTTATTTTTACATGAAACATTTGTCAGTGTGTAGAATATTGTAAACTGTATGCAACAGCCACTGGGGCCAGTTTTTTTTAGCATTTAATCCAGTTTAAAATGATCATGTGGGTTGTTAAATTCTATCCCCCTTTCAAATGTGGTCTTTGAAAATCAAAGTCAATTATGATCTAGACAGGCATCCGATAACTAGCAACCCATGAATTAAGATCTTTAAATAAGACATCAACTCCAGCAGCAACTAGGATTGAAAAATATTGATCCAAAGGAGAATGAGACATTGCTATTGGTTGTCCTGGTGAGCACACTTCAACAATACAGCCCTGGTGGGCCTACAGAGGAAACAGTCATACCTTGCTGTTCTCAGGGGGTCCATGATAAACCTTCAAAAAGGATTGGTTGTCTCAGTAAGGTTATAGATGGTTTCACAAGCTATAAAATTGTCATCCCCAGAGACACAAATGTAGCCCATTCTTTCATGATGTGTGCAGCTATCCTAGTAATTCAAGCTCTGAAGGGGGTAGGCCTAATGTTTGATGCATCTAAAGCACACAACACCCCTGAATCAAGCATTATTTGATAAGTTTAGATTGTGTGGTTCTGTTCCTTACAAATGTGATCAGCTCTGTGAAAACACCCTCATTAAAACACCACGGGCTGTTGAGGCAATTGGACTGAAAGTACACCGAGTGAACAAAACATAAGGAACACCTGCTCTTTCAATGACACTGACCAGGTGAACACCATTATCCCTTATTGATGTCACTTGTTAAATCCACTTCAGTGTAGTTGAAGGGGTAGAAACAAGTTAAAATAAGGATTTTAAGTCTTGAGAATGTGTGCTATTGAGGGTGAAAGGGCACGACAAAAGACTTCTGTTCAAATTAACAGGTGCCAGGCGCACCAGTTGGAGTATGTCAAGAAATGCAACGCTGCGCAATAGTTTCCCCATTTGTATTAAGAATGGTTCACCACCCAAAAGGACATCCAGCCAACTTTACAGAACTGTGGGAAGTGTCGGCATCAACATGGGCCAGCATCCCTGCGGAACGCTTTTTACCTTGTAGAGTTTGTCGACCTCGACAAATTGAGGCTATTCTTAGGACAAAGAGGGGAAGGTCTACCTAATATTTTGTACACTGTATAGTTATTCCAGTCAGTATAGGCCCAAAGCACATTTGCTGAAACCTTTTGTAGGCCTAGTTTAAGCCAATTATAAAACAGGATGGCAAATTGTGCAATTACCAAAAGAGAAACACTATAAAATAGAAACCCAATGTTACAGAGTCCCCCAAAAGAGGACATTTTTGATTCTCACCGGACTGTTCCTAGGCCATCATTGAAAATAAGAATTTGTTCTTTAACTGACTTGCCTAGTTAAATAAAGGTATAACAAATAAAAATAGGCTGCATGGCCAAACATGAACATATGCTCAACAAGAACTAGGCACACAGGTTCTTTATATAATATATATATATATATATATATATATATATATATTACCACAAACAGGTCCGCTACTCACCTCAAAGCTGATGACAAACGAAGCAGAAGTGGCGTCGACTCTCATCTTACCTGTTTTATGCATCTCACCTGAGACAAAATTCAAATCAGGCGCCTCCCACCGGTGAAACCTACAACGTCACGGATGCAAATGACACAGGTATGCCTAATTAATTTAACCATGTAAGGTTACATTTCGCGGTGCAACTACTAATTATAAGTATTATACAGAATGTATTAGCCTATCGCATAAACAAGACAGTCGTATAGGCTGTATTTAACAACGACGTCTTGAAATTATGGGACCTATTGGATTAAAGCAACTAAAAAGACCGACTCCCATTCCGAGTTTAGTTGCAGCGGAAACCGTTTACGGTTTAAGAACCACACTGATGCACTCAGAGGAAACGGTAACGGGACCTACCTGAATTTGTCCAATAGAAACTCTTGCAAAACGTTTACCGTTTAGCGTCGGCTAAATGGTTTCTGTTGCAACAAAATTGGCGTAATGAATGAATATACCGCATGTAACATTTATTCTAGTGCATTACATGAGCCATTGGACGTACCCTTTAGCCTTCTGAGGGAAATTCCGTGACAATTCCCAAATGCTCTGTCTAAACGCAAATAGGCCTATACCTCGCACGAAGAGATACTGTTTTGGAAATATTTGGAATAACTTTCACATCAGTGAGATGGTATTTATGAAAAAACAAAAAGCTAAATGACTACACACCTTTTTAGGATTAGAGGTCCATGCAGTTCTGCCATATTTCCATGTTATAGCGCTTATTTAGGCCTACGGAAGACAGAGGCCACCGTGAGAAGTGTGCAGGGGGGCATGAGACAAAGGAATATGCAGTATCGGTGAAAACAGTTGTGTGTTAACTGTGGGGGTACCCATGGTGCTGAGGATCAGAAGTTTCCAGTGAGAGAAAGGCAGGCTGAAGTTGCTTGGATGAGAGTAGTACAGAAAGTTTGGTATGCCGAGACAGTGAAGAGAGTAGAAGAGGAAGATGGGTACAGGGCTAGAGATCCTAAGATGATCCCTGTGAGCAGGCTGTGGCCAATAGAGAGTGAGGCATAGCCATGGTTATCAACTGTACCTCAGGAATGGAACGTAAATCACACAAAATAGATGTTGTGGTGGCAGCTGCAGACAGGTACTTGGGTGTATGAGATTTTATTGCAGTTGAGTTACAATGTGTGTTGAATGATAGTGTCTCGTCCTCCCAGGATGTCAGCCTGGTGTAGGATTCCGATGGAGCCAAGTAGTGGAAAAGTTGTGAGGTTTTTAATGGATGTAAGGTTAGTTGGTCCCTTTTCCCTGTCCCCTTCCCTTTTTGTGTCAAAGTGTAATGAATTCACACTCCAGAACAGTAGGTGGAAACACAGGGCTAGATAAGAGAAATATATTAATAGGGAGTCCGTGACCGTCCTCACACTCCAATACAGTAGGTGGAGGTGTATGCACCTTTCAGTTTGTTGCGGTCCTCCAATACAAATTTGAAGAAGACGACTGACTGAAATTTGAAGAAGACGACCTGTTCTAATTAATTTGTTTTGTTTTTTTACCTTTATTTAACTAATTAGCTATCGAAGCGTCTCCTAACAATTGTGTGTAATAGTGTTGTAACTGAAAAATACTGCCGCCTGCAACTGTGTTAAAACCGGTTAAAACATTGAATATTAAGTGTTTATTTAGCATTTGTGAAATTATTTTGATGTGAAAGTGGAAGGCTTTATGTTTCCAAAACCATATTGCAAGGTATAATTATTAACGTTTCTAAACGTTAAAACAGAGCGTCGGGAGTAGTTCACATGGAGCCAGCTGTCTTCCATACACATCTGCTGAGAACCCAAGACAGGGACCAGCTGTAAGTAGAGAGGAAGAAGTGAAGCAAGAGGTGAAGCAAGAGGTTTTACTCCGCCCAAAATCTGTCCACGAAAAATAAGCCCATGAATTTCTGCACAAATCGTCAGAAACCATCTCAGGGAAGCTCATCCGCGTGCTCGTCATCCTCACCAGGGTATTGACATGACTGCAGTTTGGAGTCGTAACCAACTTCAGTGTGCAAATGCTCACCTTCGATGGCCACTAGCACGCTGGAGAAGTGTGTTCTTCACGGAAGAATCACGGTTTCAACTGTACCGAGCAGGTGCCGTGTATGGCGTTGTGTGGGCGAGCGGTTTGTTGTGAACAGTGCCCCATGGTGGTGGTTGGGTTATGGTATGAGCCGGCATAAACTTTGGACAACAAACACAATTGCAGTTTATCAATGGCAATTTGATTGCACAGAGATATCGTGACGAGATCCTGAGGCCCATTGTCGTGCCATTTTTCCGCCGCCATCACCTCATGTTTCAGCATGATAATGCACGGGCCCATGTCGCAATGATGTGTACACAATTCCTGGCAGTACATGACAGTACATTAGCCATGGGATATGACAGTACATTAGCCATGGGATATGACAGTACATTAGCCATGGGATATGACAGTATATTAGCCATGGGATATGACAGTACATTAGCCCTGGGCTTTGACAGTACATTAGCCATGGGCTTTGATAGTACATTAGCCATGGGATATGACAGTACACTAGCCATGGGATATGATAGTACATTAGCCATGGGCTTTGACAGTACATTAGCCATGGGATATGACAGTACATTAGCCATGGGATATGACTGTACATTAGCCATGGGATATTACAGTACATTAGCCATGGGATATTACAGTACATTAGCCATGGGATATTACAGTACATTAGCCATGGGATATTACGGTACATTAGCCATGGGATATGACAGTACATTAGCCATGGGATATGACAGTACATTAGCCATGGGATATGACAGTACATTAGCCATGGGATATGACAGTACATTAGCCATGGGATATGATAGTACATTAGCCATGGGATATGATAGTACATTAGCCATGGGATATGACAGCAGCAGGTCAGATATGTATATGCCTACTACAGTATGTTCCATACATACACTCTCTCTCTCACACCATTGTCCCTTGCTGGGCACCCAAAATGGTTTGCCAGTATTTATCACCTCAAATGACATCACATGGAAATAATCTCCCTCTGTATGCTTATGCGCTCATAACAGACTCTAACTACCAAATTCAAATCAGCTGTAGCCAATGAATGAGCCATCTTTCATCACACATGCTATATTCTATGAGATTCTAATTCATTCATATGCTAATGTCCACGTTGACATACAACGCCTGTACTTCTATCCCTTTTCAAGATTACATGCTCTTATGCTATGACTACGGTAGATTAGATAAACACTCAATAAAACAAACACTAATTTAAATGTATATTTGCAGAATACACAACCAAGGGATCAATAAAGTGATAATGCCTGAGAAGCCGTAGTTTCTAGGATATCTTGGCAAAGGTGTTAGGCCTGATATGTGGTAACTGTCTATGTGGTCAGAATACAGACCTCTGTCATAAGTATTTGCATGTCATATACTTTGCGTATTACTTTGTAGGCTATACTTTACTTAACCTTCCAAGATTAGACAGCTCCAGGACAAATACTGCAAGTCTGGTGGAAGTCGTTCATCGAGGCTTGGCCATGTCAAGGCCACAAAAGCGGGCTCTGCGGAGTGCGTTTCCAAGGTGATCTCACTTAAGTAGATGTCAACTTGAGTGACCCAGAAAAAAGAGCACTCACCTTTCCCTTTTGTGTGGGAAACTAAAGCCACCATCTCTCATTACCGTGCAGAGAAGCAGAACCAACTGTTAGAATCTTTTACAGCCTGTGCAATCTTGAACTTAATTGTACCTTCAATTATCTTGTACAGTTCACACCTATTATACCAGAATACTGAAAATACAGGTAGCAATGATAATGCACATGGGATTTAAAATGAGTAGAGTGATAACATGTTTTCTTCTTATGTTCTGTGCTCAGGTGGCACATAATACATTTTGATTTAGTCTGGGTAGCCATTTTCTCATTTAACAATTGGAAAAACACAAAAGGAGACATACTAGAATAGGAACTGTAGTGGTTCATTTTTTTTACTATCAAATGAGGAGAGACAAACTTATCACACAAGTCAGAGTTATACTTACACTAAATATTGAATCACTTATTAATAAGGGAGCAGGTGAATACAACGCACACATATAAAGTGAATCAATTGAGTGCTCTATGATAATGATGGCTGGTCGACGATTCACGATCAAATGATTTGTTGAGAGCCCCGAGACAAAAGTACAAAGGTATTTTATAGCCAAGATACACCCCTTTCAACCTACATGACAAACAAAAGATGTATAGAATGGGTCACAAGGTTAAGATTTGTATGAAAGATACCTATAATACATAGCAGACAGTATCTGCTGTGTCAACAGTTTTCATTGTATAGAGACCAGTGTCTGTCCCTCCGACTCCAAACTGGAACCATCTCTCTCTGGTACCATATAGAACAGAAACATTAACTCATGCTCTGGAATGCTCTTTAGGTTTTATCACCCAAAATACATTGTAAATCTCCTGTCAGTGTTATGTCCCAGAGGATCATCCTCAGTAGAATACACACACAATAGTTAAGAATACTCTATTCTGTTACATAGAACAAACACTTGATACAATAAAAGTATGTTTGTTGTCTTGCTGGGCATATAACTACACGCAGATGCTGTTTGTTATATCATGTCTGACATCTGCCAGTTTCTGTGATATAAGTCTGATCTCTTCCTCAAGACACACACACACGAACTTAAAGTGACTTCCTGAAAATGTAAAAGGGTGTCATCTATTGGTCAGTTGTATATATTGCCAGGTTTCACAAAGCAGCCCTTCACACTGATATTGTAAAACAGAATTACACTGCATTTTAACACATCCCTATTTCTAAATACCCACTCAACAGTCAAAACAACACTGTTTTATTAGAGTTATTGGCATAAATTAATTTGCATTAGGCAAGCAATGTTATGATAAGCAATTAACTCATTTGTTATTTACTAAATTAGTAAATACCATACACATTAACAATAACATTCACATGTACATTAAAGCAGGTATAGAGTATAGAAAAGTAAAAAATATTTATGAAACTATATTTCATTATTGTATTTATATTGTTTTCAATATTTGAACCATCACATTTTTTTCAATATTACTGGACATGAATACATTGCATAAGCTACATTTTTAATTCTAAACAACTGTCATTTAACATGCAGTCCCCACTGGTTCTGTTTTCGTATGAGATTTGTGGCTTGCGTGCCTTTTGACATGGCAGAGACGATTCTACATGGCATGTGTATGTGCACACAAAATGTAATTCGTTTTGGAAGTGTCTGCTAAATGGCATACATTATGTGTAAGGCTTTGCATTTAGTCCAAAAAGTGTGTTCCTTTGCTGTGTTTTTCCCCCCTCAGTATTACTTTAGTGCCTTGTTGCATAAATATGCATATTTTGGGATATCTTTTATTCTGTATATTTGTATTATTATTTTTCTCTGTCATTTAGGTCATTATTGTGCAGTCACTACAATGTTGTTGATCCATCCTCAGTCTTCTCCCATCACAGCAATTGAACTCTGTAATTGTTTTAAAATGCAATGGCCGCATGTTGACATCCCTAAACAGTTTCCTTCCTATCCTGCAGCTCAGTTCAGAAGGACGACTGTTTCTTTGATGTGTCTGGGTTGTTTGATACATCCTCCACAGCATACTTATTAACTTGACCATGTTTAAAGATATATTCAATGTCTGATTTGTTATTTTTACCATCTACAAATCACTGCCCTTCTTGTAGTTCAATCTGTGCTTGAAACTCAATACTTGACTGAGGGGCCTTACAGATGACAGAGGAAAGGGAGGTCATTCAGAAATACCATCAACCCCTATTATTTCACACAGAGTGAGTCCATGGGGCGGCAGGTAGCCTAGTGGTTAGAGTTTTGGACTGGTAACCAAAAGGTTGCAAGATCGAATCCCCGAGCTGACAAGGTAAAAATCTGTCGTTCTGCCCCCAGATCTAGGCCATCATTGAAAATAAGAATTTGTTCTTAACTGACTTGCCTAGTTAAATAAAGGTTTAAAAATTAATAAATTATGTGATTTGTTCAGCCAGTTTTTACTTCTGAATACTTGTGCTTATAAATAAATACTTATACTTCTGTTATTATAATTTTTTTCTCTTTGACATTATGGAGTATTTTGTGTCGATCAATGACACAAAAATGTAATCTATTTCAATCCCACTTTGTAACACAACAAAATGTAAAGAGTTCAAGGGGGAGTAAGCACTGTACATGTCAGAAGGGTGGGTGGCAGACAGATCATGTTATTCACTGACATCATTATGAAACACTTGCTAATGCTACCAGCAGCTTAGCAAACACATTATCTGCTACAGCATGGCCAAGAAGTCACTCAAGCTCAGCACTTCAGAGAGAGATTGGGACACTATACACATTCCAAGCTACATGCTTGGCTTATTTTGTCTGATGCCACGGCTACAGGGATTGGTCTTTGCCCATAAAACTCTGCACTTCTCACTGAAAGATTTTCGATCTCCTGAGGAACTACTTTGTGGAGCTCTGCTTCTCTGTCTAAATTTGGCATAGCTATCGCTGGTTTCCCATCCTCTAGAGGGAGCTCTATCACAGGCACAGCACCCACTGAGGATACACTGCTGCTCCTACCACTAAGAGCCTGCTCTTTAGTCACTGTGGGCTTGCCCAGGCAGCTCCTAAGTTGAGCCCAGAAGAAGGTCTGCTGCTTGGCTTGCTGGGGCCACTCTAGGTACGTTTTGGTGTACAGCATCTTCTTGAGCTTACAATACTTGCTGGGCAGAGATTCAGGGTCGATGGGCTCTTTCACCACCAGAATAACATCGCTGAAGGTCTTGCCGATGGCTCTTTGCTGGGCAAAGTAGAGCTCGTAGTTGCACCAATCGCTGTTCACAAAGTGGTGTGACAACACAAATATGACCTAGATTAGGAAACAAAAAATTCAGAGGATAGGGTGTATTCATTTAGGCAAATTCACAGTGCAGGAATCAGGATACAAACCTAAACAAAACATAGATCTTACATTTTGGGTTGTTCAATTGACCTTTTATATTTAAAAGTCTAGTACTATTTACTTGTTAAAACACCTCTAACTTGTCTTGGTGGGTCCTCACCCTTACCTTTTCGCTGCTCTCAATATTTTCAATGATGTTGTCGATGATCCACTTTCCTGGCATGAAGTCTCTCTCATGGATACAGAGTCGGTAGGGGGGCTTGCTGTTCTCCAAGCAGGGCAACAACTGGTCCCTGACCCAGTCTGCATCTGGGTGGCTGTAGGAGATAAAGGCATGGTAAACATAGATCTGTGATTTTCCAGATGCTCCTTCCTGATGAGCCCTGTATTTGGCTCTGAGGATCTGATATGTGGCTTTGATGTACCAGGGAACATTGAATATGTAGCATATAAGCATCAACACTAAAACCACAGCTACAGTAGTAGCCACACAGATGATGATGACCAGTCTGATATCGCAGGCCACGTGACCCGGGAAGAAATTTGCCACAGCGGTATTGAGCAGGGCCTCTGGATGGTAACACTTGTAGTTCTCTGGCCAGTCGCTGATGTTGACCTTCCCCTTGGAAATTGTATGCTGGATGAAGGCATGGAGGTCGCAGGTGCAGTGGAATGGGTTGTTCCCCACCGTCAGTCGAGACAGCTGGGGCATGTCCTGGAAGGAGCCCATGCTGATGAGCCCAAAGGAGTTCCCATCCAAAGCCAGTGACTGCAAGGAGTGACTTCTCCACCCAGAGGGGATGAACTTGATCTTGTTCCCATTGAGCAGGAGCTCCTTGAGGCTGATGGTTTGTTGGAAGTAGGCCATGTCCAGCTGGTCCAGGTCACAGTACGAGAGGTCCAGGAATTGTACTGTGGTGGGCAGACACTGGAGGACACCACTTTCGAATCGGTTGTGGTGAGCGATCACCTGGGTGATGTTCTGCATCCAGTTACAGTTGCGACTCTTCTCAGCAGAGCCCAACATGTTGTGGCTGACATCCAGGACCTTCAACTGTTTGAACTCCCTGGTCAGGGAGGCTAAGTCCTGAAGGCTGGTCAGTTGATTGGTGCTGACATTGAAGGAACGAAGAGCCGGCATGGTGCCCCTGTAGTCGCATCTCTGGTTGAAGAGGATGTTGTCCTGCAGGCGGTTGTTTGAGATGTCCAAAACCTCCATGTCTTCCATATTAAGCCAGGCATCGCAAGGCACAGAGTTGAAGTTGACATTCTGGATGGACAGCAGTCGGACTTTGTTGAACCATGTGAAGCGCCAGTCAAATCGCAAAATGTCTGGATTACTGATGTGCCTGAGGATTAAGCAAGAAAAAAATGTAAGCATGAAAAAAACATGGTCAAGATGATGTGGTCAAGATGATAACATAATTGGTACTTTCCCAATACATAGATATGACAAAAGATTTCAATTGATGAAAAAAATACACTTGTGACTAAGAACCTGTATTTGTTTTTGCATCTTCTGGGTAGAAATGTCTGCATAGTGCTTTTGTAATTTAACAGAGTAGAATAAGATATGCTTACCACAAATTTAGTCTACTCAGTGCAAGGTCTTTGATACTGGATCCCAAGCCATTATCCAGAAAGTTGGGTGAGCGAGCAAAGTCAATGTATTGAAGTGTCAGACGTTTAAGGGGGGTGATTTGTAGATTAAACAGGGCCATCCTCATAAGGTTCTCATTGAATTTTCCACGGTGAAAGATGAGTGAATCTACTTTGATGTCTTGCAAACCTCTGAAAATATCCTCATCTCCCATGTAATACATGAACTCAAAGAGGTTCCTGAATTGGATGAGACTGAAAGTCTTGTTGGCCAAGTCTCGTAGAATCAAAGGTAGGAAATTCGGCTTCTGATCTATGGCCATGTCAAAACCCATTCTACCTGTCTGGATTACCTTCAGACTACCCGGCTCATAGTAACTGATATTTGATGAAGTTTTAATGGCAAAGTCCTGCAACTGAATGTTCCTCAATGCCTGGAAGTCCCCTTTCCTTAGACCCTTGACCAAGGGGCCGCCCATGGACAGGGCCTTGAGGTGGGTCAATCTGGAGAAAACATCAGCTGACAATGTGGCCTGGGTGTAAAGGTTATTCGACATAAGGAGTTCCCTTAGGTTGAAGAGGTCCTGCAAGGCGTTGGCAGGGATTTCCTCTAGGGAGTTGTTAAAGATGTTAAGATGCTCCAGGAGGGGGTTGTTGTGGAAGGCACGGTCCTCAATCACAGAGATGTTGTTGAACTGCAGCTCGAGGACACGAAGATGAGGTAGGTGAGAAAAGTAATTAACACGAATGGCATGAATTTCATTGTAGGAGAGATCTATACTTTCAAGCGTGGAAGGGAGGTGCTTCCATGGAACATGATCCAGTTGCTGACCAAGGCAGTTTGCGGAGCGACCAGAGTTGTAGATTTGACAGGGGCCTCTCTCATCATTCGAAGCAGGGGTTGGTGAGGCAAGGGCCACAAGAAGTGGCAGACTAAACCACACAAAACCCAGTAGAATCATTGTGTGCATGCACATTTTCGATCTGTAAAGGAATGTAAAAATCTGTCAAGTTTAACAAATTACAAGATTGACAAGATTGTTAACAAACATCTATTACATTCTCTAGGTCTTTATCATTGAAGCTTGACTATAGTCTCCTCTTTACGTCCTTCAATCCTCTATTGCAACTAGAGGAAATAGGGAGGAATAAAATGGATTTCACTCTGATGTTACCAGTATTTATGTCTGTGCCCAACATTACCCACACATTTCTGTTTCAAAGCCAAGAGAAGAGATTTGTGAAATATCGCCATGACACTCTTATCTATGGATACATGTTTACATCCATGTTTACCATCACTGTCATTATTATTACAGGTTGAATATTAACATGCTTGCACTGAAGAATGGTCCAACAGTGTGCATCTTTGAAGTTAGGCTTTAGTGTAGAAGTCAGCAAAGTATTGATAAAATAGTCAAAAAAGCAACCAGATCAAGAATACCAACAACCAATAATGTCCTACCTATAATGTATAGTTCTCGCTTTGTGGGCAATAAAATTAGAAAATGGCAACTGAACGTGAGATTTCTCAACACGGACCGGACCGTATGGTCAGTTCTGGCATGCACACCACCTGATCTATTGACTTAATTCCGACTACTGTTGTGGTGTTGGGAAGTGAAATGCTCAAATTTCCATAGCAAACCTAATAAAGGATATATGCCATTCTAAGTGGGCTGTTACCAGGATCCAGATTAAACCTATTTCTGGGCTAAAATGCATGCTCAATGGAGAACCTTTAAAGTATTCCTGTGACTAGTAAATTTAAAGATGCATCTTTTAAAAGCGTGTAACTGTACCTGTTAGTGGAGGTGATGCTGTTATCTGTTCAAGACCAGCTGATATGTTAATATGCCTTACACAAGGGACTGAACTGCTTTACTGAAATTAAAATTCCTCTTGCAGACTAATTCTCATGGCTGAATGTTTCTACTAACCCTCATAAGACACAGTACTCTGCTCATGGCTGTTAGGTACAATCCCCCAAGTTCTCATAATCCTTTCCTTTATTTATACTACAAACCAAGGGTAACTCACTGTTTTGGCATTACCTTCACGTCGGCAATAAATGTTATTACCATGTAGAACAAACAGTTTTAATAAAATTGTATCCAGTGAGTGGCAAGAAAGGAGTAAACATTCATGTCATGAACAAATATGCACTGACTGCAGATGTACTGCTTCCTTACATTTACACCTGACTTATCACCTACAGCACACTTTCTTCACCAATATTTAAGAAATAACTAACATCTCATCAAATATGTGAGTGAACCCTTTGATTGTTGTCCTATAGCCCAGTGGTTCCCAAACTGCGGGGCGCGGCCCCTAGGCTGAACTCAGTCCGGCTTTAAACTTACTCTTGAAAATTGTAATAGTACACGATGCAATTGCAAAATTGGGTAGTGCATCACCAGTTCCTCTTTTAATGTTAGTCATTGCATACCTTGGAGAGCTATTTATAACTTGTCAGAAATGTCCAGATCAACTAGCCCATGTCAGCTAATGTTTTTTATTAAGGTTTTTTAGCAATATAAAAATAAATGGCCCATTGTAGTAATTTTTTTGTCACTCAAATATCAGATGAATACACATTAGACATGGCAGAATGTATAGAATTACAGAACATTTATTTTAAAACTGCAAACTGTTCTTTGCACACCATGACAAAATTAGTAGAATTGCAGGAAATAAGCCTTAAACTTGCAAAAGTCTCTCCAAATGTTCCCCAATGTTGGAAGGTGGGCCCCGAGTGAAAAAGTTTGGTAACCCCTGCTATAGCCTACAGTAGGTTTGGTACACTAGCAATGTTTTATGATATTTTGAGTAATACCAAGGGATGAAAATTTTAATGAAAACATTTTATTTTCAGAAACCCTTGCTTTTCTCAATAAAGATTCTGGATTATATATATATTTTTAAATCTTTGGCATATTGTATTTTCTGATACCAAAATGTCTAAGGTATTCAGAGCCTCCACTTTGTTTACTGTACTGTATACATTGGGTAGCATATACATAGGCAATGGCTACTTCCTGGAGACCAGCAATTAAGACTGACCCTTTCAAACTTCAGGTCAGAGTTCTGCTCTTGATATAGAGCTTAATATTTAGATAATGAATTCCTTCTTTCTGCTGGAAGGGTCAATTTATGATGTTTATAATTCATTGGACAGTCTGTTAGACTGCTGTCTTGATCTTGATCTCCTTATCTGATGTGCACCGCCTCCACTGACATTCATATCTGGCAGGGTTCCTTGACTCATAAATATTTACTTACTGTGTGGGGTTGTTGTAATTTAACATAGAGGCAATATGCCCTTCCTTGTTGCTATGCTACGCAGCATCTGCATGTAAAAAAAAAATAACCTGCATAGCTTTATTGCACAATGATACCTACTGTACCCGTAGTTTAGAGAAGCTTATCGGTTATCTAGCCACCACTGATAGCTATTCCTACAAATGAAGAAAAGATAACAAACATTTCAATAATATTGATTCAGTAAAATGCCTCACATGCATATGACCCCATGACAAAACAATAACCCAGCATAATGACCACCATAAAGCATAGACCAATCATGAAATGGTTCAATATTAGTATTTATCAATCTTATTGTTATTGTACCAGGAACCCAGGACAATATGGTCTTCCTCCATTAAAAACTGCTTAGATTAACATTAGACCTTGCAGAGTGATTCAATCATTATCAGCCAACTATAACTGAGTGATTGATTAATGTCCCACGGACCAATGTCAGACCGGATGGTAACTCGTAAATATGACACAATGAGTGGCTGATGAGAAGGATTTTTTACAGGAAAGTAGGAGCTTCCTTCTAAAGCCGGTCTATATTTACTTAGTGTTACTACTTACCACCAGGTCAGAGCAGTCAACCCTGAGCTGTGTGCCTCTAACCTACATGTATAGAGTATTAATAGGCTACATGAACTCTGTTAGTTAGCCTGGTTAGCCATTAACTCACTGGTTGTGTGCTTCTGAATGTCTAATACTGGAATCAGACGACTTGCCAATCAAGATTGGTCACTCAAATAAGTAGTATATACTTTAGCTTCAGGGAAATGAACATCCGCAGCTAAGCAGTTTATTTAGACAAGCCAGGACAAATGTAAGGCTTAGTTTGGTGCCCAGAAAGCATGTCCAAACAACTTATAAAACCTATAAACCTATTTTAAACCTAGTACTCACCCACTTTATTTTATTGTATTTTTTTTATTTCACCTTTATTTAACCAGGTAGGCAAGTTGAGAACACCTTTATTTAACCAGGTAGGCTAGTTGAGAACACCTTTATTTAACCAGGTAGGCAAGTTGAGAACAAGTTCTCATTTACAATTGCGACCTGGCCAAGATAAAGAAAAGCAGTTCGATAGGTACAACAACACAGAGTTACACATGGAGTAAAACAAACATACAGTCAATAATACAGTAGAAAAATAAGTCTATATACGATGTGAGCAAATGAGGTGAGATAAGGGAGGTAAAGGGAAAAAGGGCCATGGTGGCGAAGTAAATACAATATAGCAAGTAAAACAAATATTTAAAAAAGACACATCTACATCCAGACACATTTGATACACATCCAAATAAAACTGAGACAAAACAACTTCTGATAGACATAGCATCATATATTCAACTGATAATATTTTCTCAGTAAACATTTCCACATACTTGCTTTATTGCCAATTAGCTATATTGTCTTCAAAGAAACTCCCAAGTTCAACACCAGAAGATAAATTATATCTGTTACCGGTATCTGCTAAAGATAGCTTTCTATATCATATCTACTGTATATCATCTCAGGGATCTACAGTAAGTGGCATGAATGACAGTGGGTCATACCGTCAATAGAATGACAGTGGAGACAATGCAGTGAATTGATGTCTGACTGGTTCCATTTTGTCAATGATTCCTTGAAGTTGACCCTCCTGTCTTGGCATAATGACATCCTCCTAGTGACATAGGCCTACTGAACCCTACGTATCGTCAAAGCGTCTTTGTATGGGAATTACACTGATAAGCATCAGTCCAGCTCTGTAGTAATGCTA
Organism: Oncorhynchus kisutch; assembly: GCF_002021735.2. Classification (NCBI taxonomy): domain Eukaryota; kingdom Metazoa; phylum Chordata; class Actinopteri; order Salmoniformes; family Salmonidae; genus Oncorhynchus; species Oncorhynchus kisutch. The sequence continues at coordinate 18,414,947 of NC_034175.2, read as the reverse complement.
TTGCTTCACCTTTCAGTAACAATGTTCAGGAGTGGCCATGCCTTGGCACAGAATCACAATGTAAGGCATTTCTCGTAATACTATTACTGTATGGGCACAATGAGTCTCAATGTTAAAAAGACTGCATGTGAAAACGAGTTTTATATATAACCAGGGTTGGGTATGTTACTTTCTAAATATAATCCGTTACAGTTACTAGTTACCTGTCCAAAATTGTAATCAGCAACGTAACTTTTGGATTACCCAAACTCAGTAATGTAATCTGATTACATTCTGTTACTTTTAGATTGCTTTCCCCTTAAGAGGCATAAAAGAAGGCAAAAAATGTATGTTACCAATTGAACCACATATATTGCAGGATAAATCAAAGTTAAAGTTTACATATATGGATTTTACTTTATGGGTTGGTTATGTAGACTTCTTCTAACCCATCGCTTTCTACTACATATAATACCATTCAATTATAGCTTTGCATTAAAACCAAAATCTATCAGAATTCCAGTCATTCCAATTAATGTTATAACCTTTGATCTTCAAGAATAGGACTTGGAAATATGGAAGTATAGATTAGCCAAGTAGTTTTACCTCAACATGACACCAAGACTAAGGACTTACTGGCCAGCTCTACTCTGTTGTTTATGATTGTGTTGTCATGTAGGACTGATTGGGCTCAGTGATTTGAGTTTAAAAAAATAAATGCTGCGCTCATGGAATGGCATGCTTTGAGGACTACTGAAAAGTGCTATTTACATGTGAAAAATGAATGCCTGCTGCATTTGTTATAGACCTATTGTTTACCTTTTTGTTGGTGACACTTTGATATCTTGATCATATACAGCTGTTTAAAGGGCAAATCCACAGATGAAACAATAACAAAATGGTTCACCCTGCCTGTTTTGGTAAAAAGCTGATGGATGGGCCTAGAGGAATGTAACCGCTCTCAGATTATGGATGCAAGGACTGACCATCCATGATATAAAAAGTATTATTTTAATCATGTTATGTGGCTCTACAGTGTTTGTTTACATTTACAATGTTTACAAACATTGGAGTAAAACAAGCATATATTTTGGGTTCTCATGGAGTTTGACAGTTGAACTAAACTCATGAGGCATTTGTAAATTATATTCTTCAAGAATCAATGGATATATATATATATTATATCATGTATAAGTACAAAAATTGATGTAGCAACTACAGATTGCACCTTTAAGTCTATCAAAAGTGTGAAAATCTGAGCATGTGTCCATTAGGCCTATGGATTTTAGTTTTTTTATCAGCATGGATTAAATTGAGCAATAAAAGCCCCACTTTTATTCCATAGGTTTGGATCTGCACTATGGAGCTGTTGCAAGAGCGCATTTTTCACTGGCTGCCCACTGGTTTCAAAAACAATGATTGATAGGCAGCTTAAACGTATTGAATTCAACCATTATTGGGTTCAAATACACATTTAGATTTGTAAACAGCCATCCACAACAACCACAATCCGTAAGGCACAATTTTCTAAATGAGAGAGCAGCAGTGTGATTCACATCAACGCGCTATGTAGATATCAATAATAAGTGATGTCCGTGTCGCTATAGACTACACACCACTGCTGTCATCCTTACGTCCAAGCGTTGATTCAAAATGGATCATCTTTCAATGAAGGACAGCAGTCGCACCATTGGAAGACATAGTTTGGAATGTAGCCTACAAAAGCCTATTCCTGCTCTTTTCCCGTGATCTATCTAATACATTTGGTGTGTCATCATAGTGGTTGTCACGTTCTGACCTTTATTTTCCTTTGTTTTATCTTTATTTAGTATGGTCAGGGCTGTGAGTTGGGGTGGGCAGTCTATGTTTTGTGTTTCTATGTTTGGGTTTCTGTTTCGACCTAGTATGGTTCTCAATCAGAGGCAGGTGTCGTTAGTTGTCTCTGATTGAGAATCATACTTAGGTAGCCTGGGTTTCACTGTTGGTTTGTGGGTGTTTGTGACCACGGGACTGTTTCGGTTTGGTGTTCATTCATGGTCACATTTATTGTTTTGTTCTTAGTGTTCAGTTTGTTTTATAATAAACGATATGGACACTTTCCACGCTGCGTTTTGGTCCAATCCCTGCTACACCTCCTCTTCAGACGAAGAGGAGGAAATCTGCAGTTACAGAAACACCCACCACAAAAGGACCAAGCGGTGTGGTAATGGGCAGCAGCAGCGATGTCAGGATTTCTGGACATGGGAGCGAGATCTGGACTGTGTCACTTCTTGGGAGGAATGGAGTCAGCATGGCGGCGCGGTAGGAAGCCCGAGAGGCAGCCCCAAAAATGTATTGGGGGGGCACACAGGGAGTGTGGCGACGGGGAGAGAGTGTTTTAATGGAGACACCACCACAGTAGCCCTGACTCAAACCACCATCTGTGTTTTAATGGAGACACCACCATGGTAGCCCTAACTCAAACCACCATCTGTGTTTTAATGGAGACACCACCACGGTAGCCCTAACTCAAACCACCATCTCAGTGTTTTAATGGAGACACCACCATGATAGCCCTAACTCAAACCACCGTCTGTGTTTTAATGGAGACACCACCACGGTAGCCCTAACTCAAGCCATCTCAGTGTTTTAATGGAGACACCACCATGATAGCCCTAACTCAAACCACCATCTGTGTTTTAATGGAGACACCACCATGATAGCCCTAACTCAAACCACCATCTGTGTTTTAATGGAGACACCACCATGATAGCCCTAACTCAAACCACCATCTGTGTTTTAATGGAGACACCACCATGATAGCCCTAACTCAAACCATCTCAGTGTTTTAATGGAGACACCACCATGATAGCCCTAACTCAAACCATCTCAGTGTTTTAATGGAGACACCACCATGATAGCCCTAACTCAAACCATCTCAGTGTTTTAATGGAGACACCACCATGATAGCCCTAACTCAAACCATCTCAGTGTTTTAATGGAGACACCACCATGATAGCCCTAACTCAAACCACCATCTGTGTTTTAATGGAGACACCACCATGATAGCCCTAACTCAAACCATCTCAGTGTTTTAATGGAGACACCACCATGATAGCCCTAACTCAAACCACCATCTGTGTTTTAATGGAGACACCACCATGATAGCCCTAACTCAAACCACCATCTGTGTTTTAATGGAGACACCACCATGATAGCCCTAACTCAAACCATCTCAGTGTTTTAATGGAGACACCACCATGATAGCCCTAACTCAAACCACCATCTGTGTTTTAATGGAGACACCACCATGATAGCCCTAACTCAAACCATCTCAGTGTTTTAATGGAGACACCACCATGATAGCCCTAACTCAAACCATCTCAGTGTTTTAATGGAGACACCACCATGATAGCCCTAACTCAAACCACCATCTGTGTTTTAATGGAGACACCACCATGATAGCCCTAACTCAAACCATCTCAGTGTTTTAATGGAGACACCACCATGATAGCCCTAACTCAAACCATCTCAGTGTTTTAATGGAGACACCACCATGATAGCCCTAACTCAAACCACCATCTGTGTTTTAATGGAGACACCACCATGATAGCCCTAACTCAAACCAACAGTTACAGCAAGATGCAGTCCTTTTACAACCCCAACTCTCAGTTTTTACATCGGTAAGAAATGGCACTAATGTAGCCATTTTAAGGGTGAAATGACTGGGTATGATGGTGCATTGATCAGTTATACAGTTCAAAGCTGCTGTTTTTGCCCAAAGGTGACCTTTTTTAATAACTGTTGAGTGTTTCCAGATTTCTACGAAATATTACTCATTAATTACAATGAGTGAAATGGTTTTCCTTCTAAAAAAATGGTAATTAAGTATGTTAAAGCACATATTCTGTGTAGGAATGGTGTGGGCATATGCCGGTCATTAAAAATATGAATAGGAGTAGAACTGTGATTAGCCAGCTCATTCTCCTCAGGAGGGTGATATCATAGTAAGCATTATTTTTTTGTTTGAGTTGATTTGTATTTATACTTCGGCCACAAATACTATGCATAGGACGAGGCAACAACATTTGAGTATGAGTTAACAATATTCACTTTTAAAAGTGATTTTCACTGGACAGTTTAAAACTGCAACGTTTTCTCTCAACTCTCAACGTTTCTCTGGCAAAATGTGACAAATGGCATGAGATGAGCAATACAATTTAAAACTGCTCCCAGATAATGACTTACCCCAACCTAGTCTGTCATGGTACTGTCCATTGTGTGTTTGCTTGGCATGCATACTGTAATGTTGTGAGTTTGACTTGAGCTATAGTTTTATTTTTATATAGATATACTGTATTTAACTTTTTTTTTATACATCTTAGTCTCACTGACAGAATCTGTTTATCAAGAGAACTGGTCAAAGCTCTTCAATATTATAAGTTGTACCCTAACACATTAACATTAAAGCCATATGTGATGCAATGGCTCAATTGCACAGACTGCACAAAACCATGGCCCTCACACGAGTCCTTCAGTTAGCACAATATTAATGGATTCAAACGCACCCTCATCCACCTGGCAGATCACTGTGTTGCTGGACTTGAGGGAAATGTTTTAACAGAATAAAGCTCATGATGGTGACTCCTCCTATAATCACAGTGTGGTTCTATATTTATCTCATACAGCCTGTCTAGGCCTGCTTACTTTTTTAAAAACTCATTTGATTTCTCAGTCACTTGAAAAGTTCACATTTGCATATCTAGATTTTTAAATGTTTTTCCTTGATGCCCGACTGTTTGGTATTTGTAAACTCATCCTGTAGCCTAATAAATAGTTACTACTAGCATTTTTTTAGGTAATTTTACACTCAAATATTTAAATGAGTGTAAATGACGCCAGCCCCCTTCTCCCTACCCTGAATATCTTTATACTGTTAAAATGATCAACATTCTATATAAAGTAGTCAGACAAACTCTCAGCACTCACCTGAAGATGAAAGATTAGTGAACCAATTCAGCCCTTCAACACTTTAGCATATGTTGTCAGTGACTGATCACGCTTATGAGAAATGAAGGAAGAAGACCAGCCCTTTAAGTCTTATTTCCTTCAATGCTCTGTTACGCGCTCAGGAATGTGGTGGATGAAGACATTCCCTTTTCTTCAGGGCAGTGCTTGACTTGGGCAGGAGCTGAGTACCGGTACCTCAAATGTTCTACTGCTTGAGCTCCTGCACCTTTTATAGAATATTAGCTCCAAAGTATTGTAGCGCTCTTGCACCTAAATATAAAAGGTACCTGCACCCAAAATGAGTACCGGCACCTATTTCAGTCCAAGTCAAGCGCTGCTGGTGGGGTTTGCAACTTTTAATGTCACACATGTCTTTTGAGGTGACTGTGGGGAAAATAAGATATGGGGCCATCTTGTGCAATAGTACATTTAAATAGCTTTGTCTCTGTTGTTATTCCACCCTGGGTATTCTAACACATAAAGACAAAATGGCTAGGTCAGAACCTTCAACATTTATAGTTAAAACCTCTCTGACAATTAAATTGTTTTGGTGAGTCGTGTCATTAGATATAATTGTATTGTGGTTGTCTTTGCACAGAGGAAAGCTAGAACCTAATCAAAGGGATGATTAATATACTGTATGGTTGTATGTAGCCACACAAAGCAAAATCAAAACCCCTGCTATCTCTGGCAGTCGAGAAGTAAGCCTGTCTGTTATTGAATAAGATTAGTTGTTTCTCTTCATTACAAATAGGAAACTAACTTCATGGCAAATGGGTAGAAACTTTAATAGAAAAGAGAGCGGGGGAAATAAATATGTTCTTCATTATGGTTGCCTCAGTTTGTTGGTGGTTGTTCAAAAGTGAATGACAACCCATAACAAATGCAAGCTGTCTTGTTAGATCTTGTTATTAATCATAAGTGATTCATCGCCATGTCACGCCAAGTTTCCTTTAGGGGAAATATCAGGAAGTGATAGGCAGAAAATAAGCTGGCAGTGAGTTGGCAAAAATAAATAGTCCCTTTTGTGTTAAGCAATATCACTTCTCTGACAATGGAGTATGTCCTTGAATAGGCATTCACCAGTATAAATAGGGTTCATCACCAGCATAAATAGGGTTCACCTGTGTGTTTCATGGTTTAAGTGATGTTTTTATTTTATTTTACTCTTATGAAGATCACGTGTGCTGCATTGACACTGAACTGTCATACAATTCTACACCAGTAGATGGTGCAACATTTAACATAATTTACTCAATGTAGAATTCAACCATTTTGTGGTTCTCCAGCATGAATCTAACACAATCTGCTACAATTTAAAGTAATGCAACTTTCCACTGTGCCGCAAGCGGTTCCATGCTCATTCCCCGTGTATTATACAGTTACATATGTATCGCTCTCTCTCCCTCTCCTCTTTTGATATGCTTGTCCACATCCCTCCCTCTCCCCATCTTCTCGCTCTCTCTTCAGACACACAAGCAAATGAAAGAAAGACCATTTTCTTCCAGTGTGTGAAAAAAAATTTGGGCTACCCTGGAAAAAAATCAAAGTTAATAAAAATATCAAATACTGTAGTTGATTACTTTATTGATTTTCACTGTACATGTTCAGTAAAGGGAAACATATGGAGATACAGATTTGTTACATGGACATGTATTAACACTTCATATAGACAGACATCTGTCCTTTAAAAAAATGGTTATGGTGAGGCATTAACGAGCATGATACCAATACAATCTCCTCTTCAATCGAGTTTGGTAAGCTGATTCCCAATACAAATGTACTAAGACACAGAATGCAATCAACACCGTCCAAAGCACCAGAGAAAGGATTTAAAGACAATACAATTCACTTCACTCTATTTCTCTGCTGGCATTATTTATCTAACGGGTAATTGAACACAACAAACCAGTTTAAATCTTTCGAGGATAATGATAATCACTCGCATGCGATATATCCACTGTTTATGTCCACGTCAAAGCAGGGACTCCTGGCTACGAAGGTGGTCATTAAATAAAGTGCTCCAGAGAAAACAAACTCCCATATCACTGCTGCCCCTTGGAAATCCATGAAAGGCCAAATACAATTAACTCTGCACAGCCACGATTCATTGACCGTTTTTAACAATACCCACTGACACTAGGCCATCTGTCTTGGTAAAAGAGCTTGTATGTCTCTGCAGTGAGCGATACAGGTTCAGTTGCCTAATTAGTGTTGGCTAGCGTATGAGTGGCTTCTGTTCACTGTTTTCAGAGACACACCAGCTTCATGCTCAAAATACAATGAAACAGATAAGCAACAGTAAATACTGGAGTAAAGAGAATGCGATTGAAGTGGGTGATTGGTAAACAAGAGGTGTGTGTGTGTGTGTGTGCGCGCGCACCTACATGCCTGTGTGTATTTGTGACATATATAAGAATGTGTGTGAGTTTGAGAGAGATTTGGGAAACCAATTACTCAAAGTGCTAAGTGAGTGAGAAGCGGCAGGCGGCGGATGAGGCGGCTCAACACATCTTATGTTTGGCACAGTCAATAACCCGCATCAGTGCAATGCAGCAAGCAGATCCTTCCGAGACCCCGAGACAACAAACTTACAGCCACCTCCCAGAGAGAAAGATGGAACCTGCAGAACTATGGCTAAAACTGTTCTACGAACAGCATTGTCGACTGTTTTCGACCAATATTTTCAGGCGACAGTGTTTTTTTTGCCATTTCAAAATTCGCCACAAAGCTCAGTGGCACAGTTCAAAACACCGTAGTGGTTATAAGGTGGTGCTTCAGCACTGAGATAAAACAATCAATACATGGGGACAATAGACCTGCATTTTGTTGCAACTACGTTCATATTAATATGTTACATTCAACATTTGCTTTGAGTAAACCACTCCCTCCCAGCAAACATTCTCTGCCTCCAATAAAGCATACACTATTGTTACGTGAGGTCAGGTGCTAAAATAAAAAACATCTATTGCTTAAAGAGGAATTTTGTTCCATATCTTCCAGAAATGTCAATCAATTCCAGTCTTTCTCCCCAGAGTATGGTGGCTGCTCAGTGTTCTACTTCACAAAATGATCCTATCAAATTATGTCAAGCCTTTTGTTACAGCATACAGATACAAGTATGAAAATAACCCCTTTGAGTATTGTGCACTGGATTTTCCCATTGAGAATAGGTTAGTTAAAGCAGTCAATGAGTAACATCATTGTACATCCACAGTATTACGGAAATCCCAGAGAGGACATATGAATTTTAAAAATAGTGATCTCGTTATGTCGAGATCAAGACATATTTATCTCATAACAAAAGTTGTTTTGTCGAGATCACAAGATAATCAAAAGTACAACTTATCACCCATTCATTTCTTCTTCAGATGCCCGATAACCACTTCATCAAGGAGCCCTGTGGCTGTGTTGAACGCAAAGTGAGGCATTTAAGCACGGAACGATGCCTGACAGGCGACACAGTCTCCCAGGGTGTCCGCCACCCCCAAGACCATATTAAATCATATGCAAGAAACAACACAACTAACTTGGCTCTCCTTGTGAGCTTTCTAGCTAGCTTGTTATCTATGCTGGTGGTTAGCTTGCATAACTGATGTGTATAAATTATAAGGGACAATTAATTTGTTGTGAATAATATCTACATTTGCAGTGGGTGAGCTGCATTTCTGACAGGCTGATCAGATTAAATTGCAGCCTCAGAGGCTGATAAATCAGGATGCTGCCCTGTAGGTTATTTCATAGGTAAATCTCTTTGCAGGCAGATTAGCTGTCAGCACTATATAGGCTGATGCCTATAATCCAAAGTGAGTGAGCTCTATTTCTGGCAAGCTGATCAGATTCAATAGAAGCCGTAGAGGCTCATAAATCAGGGTGCTGCCTTGTAGGCTGTTTCATATGTGTAAGGCTCCTTGCAGACAACCTACTAGTCAGAATCCTGATGTATCAGCCTCTGAGGCTGCTACTGAATCGAATCAGCCTGCCAGGAATAAAGCGCACCCAGTCTTGATCATATACATAATGCACTGACTGCTAATCTGCCTGCAAGGAGCATTACCTATGAAACAACCTACAAGGTGGAATCCTGATTTTATCAGCCTCTGAGACTGCAACTGAATCTGATCAATGTCTGAGGATAAAATATAATCTTATTAGCCTGTCAGGAATTGTGCTCACCCACTCTGTAAATTGTAATATTATCCATAAAACATGAAGTGCCCCTTACAATTATACACATATCAGTTATGCAAGCTAACAACCAGCATATATAACGAGCTAGCTGGCTAGTAAGACTACCTAGCTAACTAGCTAGATTGCTTGTGCACTCACAGGACTAGCCAAGTTAGCTGCATTGCTGCTTGCATGCAATTGCCTGTGGTCTTGGGGGTGGCATACAGCCTCAGAGACAGGCCAGCCTGTCAGGCATCGTTCAAGACTCAAACGCCCCATGACGGTTTAGATGCCCCAAGAGCTCTTTGTTCAAGGTAAGGGACATTTAGCTGGCTAACATTCTAATTTATAAACTGATAATGACTGATATGTTAGCATGAAATGTACCATCCCTTAGTGTAGCAATCGATCAAAACATATGCGCTGATCCACTGTGGGCTCTACCGCCTCAGCCATGCTGTCAATCTATCATCAATGCGTCTACTCCTATTTGTAGAGTTAATCTTGTGACCTCGGCAAAATGTTTTATGTCGTGATCATGAGATAACTTATTTATCTCGACATAACAAGGGTTTATTTTATTCATATGTCCTCTCATGACTTCCGTACAGTATAAAACCTTGAACCGTCAAGAATAACTTTCATAGGCAGCAATGGTGGAAATCAGCATTTGCGGAGCAATAAAATACTTAACACACGGTACTCATATAATCACAAGCTTTTTCTCATATTTAGCAAACTACAAAATGCAACTAACTCTACATGTCATCTACTCAATTCTAATTTGGCCTCACCTGCCACTGAATGATGTTTACTGAACTTACGTTTATTGAAAATGAAGTAGCATAATATGAATGTCTGATACTGTCCATTAAAATTATGCAAAAACTGCCTTTTACTGCAGAGGACTTCCCGAGACACAGTGATGTTCGAGGACGAGCTCACGCTCTTCTACCTACTTCCTGTCAAAAAGATGACTTCTTGTCAAAATGATGACACTTCCTCCCAGCATCAAAGTAAGACTTGGCCACCTCATTCAGAGATTCAAGTCAACACAATTGAGCAGTTATGCTTTCGCAGCAAATTGTGCTTAGGGGGTATGTCCCAGAATTGTTAAGGCTTTTTTTTTTTTTACTCAATACCAGACATTTTCTAAATACTAGCCTATACTTATGACATTCAACAGGATGTTTAGATGTTAGAGCAGTATTCAAGCTTCAAATATTCACAAAGTAGCACAATCAAGTTTCAAAATAAGTTGAGAAACCATAAAGAGAAATTGGCTTGGTATTGTATTTAACACAACTCATGAGATGTCATCTCTTGGGTGGACAGGCAAGGTTCGCAAAGCATATCTTGTGGTTTGAATCTGTATTTAAAATTAAGAATAAGACATGGTAATATAGTTTGTCTTTCCATAAAACCCATATTGATGTTAATGTATTAATTAAGTTTAAATGTTATGTATTTTGAGTTTGTTTTAGGTATTTTTTTGTTTAAACAGTACAGTATTAGTTAGTATGGTAGGCCCATATATTATTAAAAAATAAATGGCTTGGTTTATTTTCAGGCATTTTCTGAACAACGGAAAATAAATTTTAAAACACTTTTTCTGAAAACAGTCTCTGCGGGCAACACTGATCGCATTACCCGACCATTAATATCAATGCTCTGCGAACCTAACCTGGGTATGGTGGCCCCTCCTCTCCTGTCTGTCAGAGAGAGGGCCTTAGAGGCTAAGGGGTTAGCTTTAGCATTTGCAATGGTTACAGGAGCCAGAGGGTGGCTGCAGCAAGAAGGAGGGAGGGCCCCAGGGTGGAGGCCAGGGAGGCAGGCAGAGGCCCACTGTTGATCACCAGCCTGTAGGAGACCACCTCCACCTTGTAGCCGTTCTCCGTGGCCATGCAGCGGAACACCCCCTGCTTAAGGGGCAGGCCAGGGGTGGGTTCCAGCACACAGGAGTCTCCAATGATGAAGCAGGGGTAGTGCTGGATACAGTTGTCCTTCTCCCAGCGGTAGGTGGCGTGAAAGGAGTGCACAGGGCATGGGAGGTTGACGGGGCCATCCGAGTCAATCACTACCTGTTTGGGGTTTGTCCTATGGGTCTTCAGTGCTGTGGGGGTTCAGAGGGCACAGCCTGGTTAACATTGATCTCACCCAAATGAAATACTTACTTATGGGCTGCCTAGACTAGAGAGTAGCCTATGGTTTCATACCTATGGATTGTTTACGTATCTACGGTAACAATCATAGGTGAGTTCAAAATGGGAATGGCAGGACAGGATTGGTAGGACTACTTCATTATGTGAGAAATGTGTGGGTGAGAGGCCACACTCATCAACTCAGCAAAAAAGAAACATCCCTTTTTCAGGACCCTGTTGTAAAGGGTTTAAACACTGTTTCCCATGCTTGTTCAATGAACCATAAATAATTAATGAACATGCACCTGTGGAACGGTCATTAAGACACTAACAGCTTACAGACGGTAGGCAATTAAAGTCACAGTTATGAAAACTTAGGACACCAAAGAGGCCTTTCTACTGACTCTGAAAAACACCAAAAGAAAGATGCCCAGGGTCCCTGCTCATCTGCGTGAATGTGCCTTAGGCATGCTGCAAGGCATGAGGATTGCAGATGTGGCCAGGGCAATAAATTACTATGTCCGTACTGTGAGACGCCTAAGACAGCGCTACAGGTAGACAGGTCGGACAGCTGATCGTCCTTGCAGTGGCAGACCACGTGTAACAACACCTGCACAGGATCGGCACATCCGAACATCACACCTGCGGGACAGGTACAGGATGGCAACAACAACTGCCCGAGTTACACCAGGAATGCACAATCCCTCCATCAGTGCGCAGACTGTCCGCAATAGGCTGAAAGAGGCTGGATTGAGGCTTGTAGGCCTGTTGTATAAGGCAGGTCCTCAACTGACATCACCGGCAACAACGTCGCCTATGGGCACAAACCCACCGTCGCTGGACCAGACAGGACTGGCAAAAAGTGCTCTTCACTGACAAGTTGTGGTTTTGTCTCACCAGGGGTGATGGTTGGATTCGCATTTATCGTTGAAGGAATGAGCGTTACACCGAGGCCTGTACTCTGGAGCGGGATCGATTTGGAGGTGGAGGGTCCGTCATGGTCTGGGGCCGTGTGTCACAGCATCATTGGACTGAGCTTGTTGTCATTGCAGGCAACCTCAATGCTGTGCGTTACAGGGAAGACATCCTCCTCCCTCATGTGGTACCCTTCCTGCAGGCTCATCCTGACATGACCCTCCAGCATGACAATGCCACCAGCCATACTGCTCGTTCTGTGCGTGATTTCCTGCAAGACATGAATGTCAGTGTACTGCCATGGCCAGCGAAGAGTCCGGATCTCAATCTCATTGAGCATGTCTGGGACCTGTTGGATCGGAGGGTGAGGGCTAGGGCCATTCCCCCTAGAAATGTCAGGGAACTTTCAGGTGCCTTGGTGGAAGAGTGGGGTAACATCTGACAGCAGCCACACCATATACTGACTTACTTTAGATTTTGACCCCCCTTTGTTCAGGGACACATTATTCCACTTCTGTTAGTCACATGTCTGTGGAACTTGTTCAGTTTATGTCTCAGTTGTTGAAACTTTTTATGTTCATACAAATATTTACACTACGTTTGCTGAAAATAAACGCAGTTGACAGTGAGAGGACGTTTCTTTTTTTGCTGAGTTTATTTGTGAAAAAATATACAGGTTGTTGTAAATTATAACTTTGCTCTCAGTTACTAGGACAATTGTGACTCAAAGCCCAGTAAACCTAAAACCAGACTAACGTGTACAAACTGACACAGAGATGCATTAAATAGTGTTCTATTTTATTCTGTGGCCTGATACTTACTTTCTCTGGAAAATATCTGCTAAAATAACAGATTAAAATAGAATATCTTTATATATGATATTGCATCACCTTTCATCCTCTACTCCCTAGGATTAAATCTCAGTGTTCCAGGAGTGGAAGAAAGGAAACAGTGAACGGATATACATGACAGCTGCACTGAGACTGCGACCAAGAGAAGTAATGGAAAAAAGAGCTTGATAACAAAGACAGTACATATCCCATCAGCGGGGAGAATTTGTTTGGATTATTAGAGGTTAATATGACTGAAGCTATTGGGCTTTGAAGTGAGGGCAAACTTTGATATTAAACCACCCAATGGGTTTGAGCCTCCGCTCAATTATATGATATCATCTTCTGAGTTAAGCTCTGGAAAAAAGTCCCATATTTCAGTTAATGAAGATACAGAGAGTCAGAGTGGAGGCGGAGGGGCACTCACCAGCAGCTTCACCACAGATAGAGGCATTGGAGTGGTCCAGACTCTGAGTGAGTGCCCTACAGTATGAAACAAATTATTGAAGGAACATCAAATTAGCATGTACCATTTTGAACGATCAACCATTTTATGTAAATTAAACAATTATCATAAAACCTAGAATAGTAGTTGGAACCTTGACACTCTGTGAGAAATGATAAGTTATGGCTGGTATTGACTGTCATTTTTTGATACACTGCATGTTTTCCATAGGTATCTGAATTGTATTCCAGGAGTGACATCATCACATCTCATACCCAGTGCTGATGTTGTATCCAGCTGGGATGGGTGTGCACCTCCTCCTGGCTGCGTCCCAACCACAATAGGGATCCCGAGACAGAATGCACTCCCGGCAACTGTCTCCATAGCGACCGCAGTCAGCCAATGGTATGCGCTGGACCTCCATTGCCGTGCCCACATAAAGGTGGCCCTGGGGGAGAAGGCAGGGAGCAATACACGAGAGACAGGAAGAGACATACAGTGGCTATCACTAGAAGTGCATTGTTTAAAAGGATTGGACTGCAGCTTCATCGTAAACAAATTCATCCAAGGATATTAGTGCTAGCTGCTAAGGAGTGTTCGGCGATGGTCTCACAGTACCTTCCTAGAGTCGATGGCCATGCTTAGAACAGGACCCTCATTGTGGAAGAGGGAGTACTGGGATATGATAAAGGCATCCTCGATAGTGTGCAGAACCTTGAGCACTTTCCCCTGTTCTATCAACAGAAAGAGAGAGAGAATATTATCAGAGGAGAGAGAGACACCATGGTCGAGCCCTGTTCTATCACCAGAAAGAGAGCGAGAACATTATCAGAGGAGAGAGAGACACCATGGTCGAGCCCTGTTCTATCACCAGAAAGAGAGAGAGAACATTATCAGAGGAGAGAGAGACACCATGGTCGAGCCCTGTTCTATCACCAGAAAGAGAGAGAGAACATTATCAGAGAGAGAGACACCATGGTCGAGCCCTGTTCTATCACCAGAAAGAGAGAGAGAACATTATCAGAGGAGAGAGAGACACCATGGTCGAGCCCTGTTCTATCACCAGAAAGAGAGAGAGAACATTATCAGAGGAGAGAGAGACACCATGGTCGAGCCCTGTTCTATCACCAGAAAGAGAGAGAGAACATTATCAGAGGAGAGAGAGACACCATGGTCGAGCCCTGTTCTATCACCAGAAAGAGAGAGAGAACATTATCAGAGGAGAGAGAGACACCATGGTCGAGCCCTGTTCTATCACCAGAAAGAGAGAGAGAACATTATCAGAGGAGAGAGAGACACCATGGTCGAGCCCTGTTCTATCACCAGAAAGAGAGAGAGAACATTATCAGAGGAGAGAGAGACACCATGGTCGAGCCCTGTTCTATCACCAGAAAGAGAGAGAGAACATTATCAGAGGAGAGAGAGACACCATGGTCGAGTCCTGTTCTATCACCAGAAAGAGAGAGAGAACATTATCAGAGGAGAGAGAGACACCATGGTCGAGCCCTGTTCTATCACCAGAAAGAGAGAGAGAACATTATCAGAGGAGAGAGAGACACCATGGTCGAGCCCTATTCTATCACCAGAAAGAGAGAGAGAACATTATCAGAGGAGAGAGAGACACCATGGTCGAGCCCTGTTCTATCACCAGAAAGAGAGAGAGAACATTATCAGAGGAGAGAGAGACACCATGGTCGAGCCCTGTTCTATCATCAGAAAGAGAGAGAGAACATTATCAGAGGAGAGAGAGACACCATGGTCGAGCCCTATTGTTTTTTATGTATCCCGGGAAACCCAGTGACTATTTTTGATTGTATATGGCCCCAGGTTTATAATAGCACATGCTGCCTTTTTCCTCTACTGGTCAATTCATCAGTGGGTGACTTACGGAGAGGAGCAGGCCTGTCCTACAGCTTGTCCTCTCTTATCTCCTCCCCACATTGAGAGGCTATTACTTCCCACAGAAGACTTAACTGCTCTAATTTCTTATTAGGCCACCTCAGAGACCCATGGCTCTGTTCACAGCTCTATCACTACTCTCCCTGTGGTAGCGACTGACTTCTTTATCAGTCCATTAGGCTGTAGCTACTTATTTTTTTTTTTAATTCAGTCAATTTATCTGAGATTCATGCCAAAAAAATGCACTCTTATAATAAGCCCCAACTCATGCCTGTGTTGAGCAAACAACCTTTTTTATTTACTTTGTCTTCTAAAAGATCACTTTTAAATAGGTTACACCAACCATCTGTACATGAGATACAGTTTGACAGCCAAAAACACACACACACCTGTTCCCAGGTACAGCACAGTATAGTGCTCGTCGTTGACTGCCAGCACCATGGCAGCGACAGTGTGTGTGAAGTGATCGTCGGTGGGCAGGTTCAGCGGAGCACCCCCGACCGGACGAATCACGTCCTCGATCTCTGGGTGGTCCCTGATCACCCCCAGGATCTTAGGGTTGTGGGCTGCCGTGGAGTTCTTGAAGGCACACTGGGACAAGAAGTGATGTAATGAAAGTGATGTAATCAGGAAGGGAGACAGACTTTGGCTGTGGCTTTGCCTTGCACAATAATTTCACAACCAGTGTCTGTCATCTGCAACTGTTCCAAAATAGAAACACAAGTCTTCCACTTCCCCAAAATTGAGGACTCACATGCATGAGCTTATGCAATTGGCCTTTGCAAAATGACTTTGATTGGCACTACAAAACATTAATTAAAATAAAGTTAATTTAACTGATTCAGTGGGTGTCTTACTGTGCCAGGGCGATGTCCAATCAGAGGACTGCTGTAGCCCTTCAGTTTGGACGTGGCGAAGGCCTGGTCAATGTCCTCGATGGAGTAAGCACATATCACTGTTGTGTCCCTGGTCAACCAAACAATCCAACACTTAAAAGCCTTCCTTCCTTCTACTTACTTTATTCAAACTTAATGTGAATCGGAATGTTGTTAGCAACTCAATCACTGACTGATAGCGGAGTAGAATCATATTACTATGACTCCCTAAATGGACTTAAAAGATTTAAGGCTGCTCAAGTATGCTAACAAAAGCATTCAAGCTCAAAAGTAATTGACCGCCTCCACAGAGCAGAGCCCACTTCTGATTCAGAGGGGTTGGGTTAAATGCGGAAGATACAATTCAGTTAAATGCATTCAGTTGTACAACTGACTAGGTATCCCCCTTTCAAATACAATCATGTATTTTCCTCACTGAAACCTGTTGCTGCTCCCAACTTTTCATTGCTGTCCATGTCTATCCAGCTCCTGTGCCCCATTTGGATGTGCTGTGCATAATCCTCCTTTCCTCTGATTATGTTGTTTGTGCAGCTCATTCCTCTCCTGCATTCTAAGCATGACACAGTCTTAAGCAGCCATATGGGATGAAGGGTGTTGAAGGTGTAAGGTGTCTACTCACCAGGCGTTGGCAAACAGGCCGTACATGACCCCGGTCCTCTTCTCCTGGGCCACTTCAGACAGCACAAATGCCTGTCTGATGTTGTTGTACTGCTGGGGGGTGCTACCCGCACCACATATCACCCTGGCCTTCAGGAAGGTAGTCCACGAGTCCGCCAGCAGGTTCTTTATACCCCCCTCGTCCACCTGGAGACGGACACACAGTATACAACAGTACACCATAACATTAAAGCTGGAATCCTTAGCGGTGAAACTGCCAGGTTCGTTCGCGATATTACAACAACACAGATGTTACTTCAAACAACAAACCCAGTTTTTTCCCCCTCTGACATCATTGCACATGCGATAGAACATTGGAGTATGTAATACGTGTTCTTTTTACCACGAGGCTGGATGATCATCTCCTCTGTTTAAAAAACAACAACAATAACAATAACTAATGTGCCTGGGGTGACCAGTGGTACTGTTTCTACTTTCGCGGAGCTCAGCTTTAATATGAAATAACGTAGTAATACAGCTGATATACGGTGATATTGTTATGGTTACCATGCAGATTCGGCCGATGCGCGACCTGTAGGGCTCCTCATCCACCATGGCCGTCTTATTGATCTCACTGAAGAAGAAGTAGATCTCCTCCTTGTGTTTTTGAGAGGCTGGTATTACTGCTGCTCCACCAAACTGGGGGCCTGCAGCAGGAGAGAGAAAGGGCTTCTACCAGTGCTTGAAGTGGACTGAAATAGGTGCCACAATTCTATAAGCACTAATACTCAATCAGGCAATAAAACATTTGAGGCCAGTGAGCACCAGGCCAACTCAGTCAATGGTTGTAACTATTTGGGTCCTTTTCAAACTCCTAATGCATTTCATTCTAGCAGGGCCATCTAGTGTCTACAGAGATAAAGGTGTATTTAAAAAATACATTGTGATAAAAGGGTTTGCTTGGAGGCTTTGTAGACTAATAAAGACTTCCAGTTCATCATACAGGGAGTCATACAATGTTTTATCACAATTGTGAATTTAACTTATGATCTTTAAAATGGAAGAATTCATAGGGATTACATTTCTGCATGCAGCGTGTTACAGTTACAAGATAGAAGATCATATAGAGTTGCTAGTTCCATGCTCATCCACTCCAGTGCCTCACGCAGCTCTCCTACACCAATATAGTCCCATGTTGCTCTCATCCCACTCACTCTGCAGCCACTTGGTCTCAGTCTTCAGAAGCTTCTGAGTGCCGTAGGTCCGGCGGATAGAGCCAGGGTGACGCCCCACTGCTGACAGGGCAGAGTATAGATTCCCATCTGAGAGCGAGAGAAGGGGGGGGGTAAAGATAGAGAGAGAGATAAAGAGGAGAGAGGGAAAGAGAGACAAACAGAAGGTAGAGGGAGAGATACAAAAGAAATCAACAGAAGACAGCTGACTGCATCAACCAACATCCTCCCATAACCATATTACAATTACCCCACTTAGGGCACTGTCTCCATAGCAATAAGGGAGGTCATTTGGAATCATGACATTAATGGTTCAATGAGAACCGAACATTATCAGAATGCTGCACCACTCTAGCAAATGGCTCATTGGTTCATCACTCCAGTCCAGCCTGGTCTGCGATATCACAGAACCTGCTATAATATAAGCCAATGTTGAGGATCTGATTGGTCTGTATAATTATGAACATAATGGCTGGATGGAGCTCTCCACCAAAATGCTGATACTTATCCTATCCTTTCAGATCCACAGAGAGGAGTTAACAAGGATGTAGAAATAGGGGTGAGGGATGGGTTTAGTATTGTGCCAATAGCAGAGTTTCTATGGATGTTTGGATGGAGTGTCTGTCTGTCCTCGCATCGTACCTGCAGACAAACTGACGGACCTCTGGGAGGGGTAGGGAGGGGAGATGTCAGAGGCTGGTGCCATCTGTCCATTGGTGGGGGCATCAGTCAACACAGTGTCATTTACCTATGGAGAGGAAATGACATCACAGGCTTACAAGCCATATCCTGAATGCTCTTACCACCTTACCACCAGTACAAATAGAGATACAAGTTAAAGTATTTTATTGAACACTATTAACAACTTTTATAAAAGTGATACAGGAGTTAAGTAAAATGAAAGTGTGACCGTTATGAGAACACTAAACACATGTTGAAGACAATAGCTATCCTATTCATCATCATGTCATCTTACCAGCAGCCAGCATTTGGGGGTTCCTGCATTTGTCCCGCATACCACAAAAGTGTCATTGACTTTCTGGATGACTGTGATGAAATTGTCGCACTCCAACTGTAGCAGAGAGAGAGAGGGGGATGAGAGAGAGAGAGAGAGAGAGAGAGAGAGAGAGAATATTGGAACTGATCCATTTTCCCTAATTTGGCAGATAGCGCAAGAATTACCTCTGCAGTACTGAGGGAATGCATTGTCTGCATAACTTCATATGCATTGCATCACTTATTCAGAAAGTACAGGAGCTGGACTGTTATCTCAAGAGAAACTTCCAGATGGAGTTTGTGCCTGAATACCAAATACAGCATTGTACCGCTCCCCTGTCCCAACCTTTAACCTTTGGGACAGTTTCTACTGGGGATGATATCACGTTGATGTTATGTGTCTGTTTTATTCATAATCGTACAGTAGAAACAAACTTACCTCATTGTAATGATGATGATAATGATGACAACGATTAATTATGAGGATGAGGATGATGGTGATGTTGATGGTGACCACCTACCTTTGGTGGGTCTGATTTGGCGATGCAAGCTGCCTTTGCGCTTTCATCAGTTACCACAGGGATCTGTAATAATATAAGATACAATATGTCATACAATTTATCCATAACTCGTATGCAAATATCAGGCCTATTTAAATATGCAAACAACTGCAATCAAATTCAATGCTGATTGAAAATGACAAAAGTCTGGTCCTGTGCCATAAACTAACAAAGGGAGGATTACTTTACTGTCTCTAATATTTGATCAACTATGCGTAACTATAGGGCACCGACAATCAGAATAGTCACAAAAGACAAATGATAGGCTACCTTCTGCTCATGTTCGTCGAGTCAACGTTGACATTATTAGCTCAGTGTATTATCTTTATTGTATGTTGACCTCATAAGTCCACACTATATAATCACTTCCTTCCGATTGGACAGAGATGAGATCTGCTCTATAAATGTATGCATGACCCATCTCATACGACGGAGGCTGTTGAACTAGGTCGACAGCTGCTGCCTCCTCTTTAAGCCAGTCTCCTGTGCCTTCACTGGGTTACTGTGTCACCACCACCGAGTATCTCTGTTCATCTCGTTGGTTACCAGCAACTCACCTGCAGGTCGCGGACCCCCCTGTCAGTGAACGTCAGCACGTAGATCACTGTCTGGCCCCCCACGTACAGCACGTTGGTGCCCTCCTGGTGGTACACTGACATGTAGTTCTCCGGTTTGGAGAAGTGATACCTGGCCGGCTCTGTGGGCCATATCAAAGTAGGTTAGGAGAAGGTGTTGCTACAATGTCCTTATATGATATACCAGTATATCAGTGTCTTGGGGGTTTCAAGTTGAGTCAATTAAACATGTAATTGCCCATTATTTTCAGTTCATTAATTTGATTTAACCAGAATGTATTAATTGAGCTCTGTGGTGTGGTCATGTAATGGTCAAAAAAAATCCAGTAGTCTACCTTTTGACCCAAGTCATTTTAGTTTTACATGATATGAGGCTGAAGCTGTTCAGAGAGAGAGAAAGAGTCTGTACTGAAATTGAATTGGTTGCCATGGTTAAGGACAATTTACCCTCGGGACTCCTATTCCTACAGGCACATGCAAATCCGACACTAGTGTGTCTACCAATTCAGTGGCAGACTGACGTTCTCGACGGTTCAGGAAAGTAAGACCACTAGTTTCACAATTGGCCGACAAAAAAAGAGCGGCAAATGGCGCTGTCCAAGGTGCTGAACTAGGCTTCGGTCACCACTCATTTAAACCTCCACGGTGAGAAGACCGTAATGCCTTCATCGATTTTATCTTTCTGTTTTGACATGTCTCTGTCTCTATCGGGTACACTAGGACTGAATGTCGTTAATATGACATCCCTTTATAGGGTTGGTAGGCCTATTGTATAACATACGTTTGATTGATATGTCAAACAAATAGGCCACGTTGTTGTCTGTATTTGGATGCTGATCTGCCAAGAGGAATACAGTCCTTTACACCTGTAATGACTATAGCGTCGGTGCATCTTAACTTGATAGCCCTGTTTCGATTGATTGTGAATATATTAGACCACTGTGCAAGGTGTGAGGGCGTGAGTTTGAAAATATAATTGTTAGTTTGCTGCGCGGAATTCCCATAAATGTTAATTGGGCTGTGTGGATGTGTGTGTGTGTGTGCGTGTTTACGCGCGCTTGTGTTCGCGTGTGTTCGCGTGTGTTTAATGAGGTCCTGGAGCTAATGCTGCTGCTCTATCCTCAACAAGCCTCAGCTACCGCAGTACCATCAACGCGTCAGCTCGTGCACCTGCATTGCAGTTCTGCAGCACGACCAAAGTATTCACCATAAGGATGGGTTTTAACTGTAATGTAGTGGTTTTGTAATACGTTCACTGACATTGTGTCTTTGAGAAAACTTAATGATATTACACCCAGAGCTCCAGAACACTCTTTTCAATTAGCACGTATCATTTAGCCTTATATTCTGTCTTGAAGAGGGAATGAGGTGCAGAGCAGAAGAAATATCCGGACATTGATCACAAATAACAGCTGTCTGATTGGTAAACAGCACCAGGACTGCGTTTCCATGACAACTGACAAACGTCTACCCACTGCCCTAGGTTGAACCTCACACATGAGTTATCAGTGACCGAAACGCAAAAAACGTACAAAACCTTCAAAACACTTAAAGGTATAATGCAGCCGAATTAGCCAGGAAGGCTAAAATTCCATCCCACCAAAACAGTCAGAAATTTAATGCGGCCTTTTTTAAACAGGTCTTACACCAAAGGGGCATTACAAACCTTTTTACAATTTCACAGTATTATTCCAACATCATATTGTGGAAATATGTGTAAAACACAGGAAAAACACGTTTGACTGCACTGGGCCTTTAACACACAGCCTCTGCATTGGCATGCTGAGGTGCGCTCTGAATTCAAGATTAGATGTCTTCGTAGGAGTGGGTCAGTATTGTATAGGAAAAGTCTACCCGAATAATGAACACCTAAATAGTAATAATAGGCCATCTTAATTAAGCTAGTTTCTTGTAAAACACAATTGGTTCTGAATAATTCTACCGTTCCCGCTGCCATAAACCTGTTCGAAACAACACTTCTGTCCATTCCATTTCATTACAATGGAATAGGCCAATGGGCCTAAATTAGCCCACATGAAGCTTAATTAATATATTCTAATACACAGTGCTTAATTTCTTCTATTTAATCTAATACACAGTGTTTACTTTCTTCCATGTAATCTAATACAAATTGCTTATTTCATTTCATTCAGTTGAGAACTGGGACACACAAATAATGTGACAAATCGGCTATTTAAATTATACAATTATACCAAGTCCAAAGTGTGTTCTTTCTCATCACATTTTTTGCGTTTCTCTGAGATCCATTCTCATTGGCACAATGCCAAACATTCTGTCAATTTAATATAGCCTAGTATCATTATAAGGCTCACTTTCTATTTTTGTCGGTATAGCTTGTTTTGAGGAACATTTTACATTATTGTCTACCTTGAATCATGCATGACGTCATGCATGTATAAACGCGCGATGAGGAAAGTGATCCACTACTTTTATTTTCAAGTAGACTACAGTCTAGTGTTCATTGTTAATCTAACTATTTCCATGGAGGAAAAAACTAAATCCTCGCATATAGCCTAATACACAGACAGGGCGTATCTGACCACCCTAAACGCAAATAGCTAAATTAACACATACCTTTTACAATGAATTTCAGCCGAGGTGACTTTTCGGCGAAAACCATGGAAAAAACGGTCGCCAATATGATATAATTCATCATTCCACGTCCTCAATGTGCCCGATTTCCAAGGATTTAATAATATAATGAGTTCTCACTTTATTATTTCCACAATATGCAATCAGCTTTCGTATTGGTATAATGTATTGATCTATGCGACTGACTATTGGCCTCAATCATGCAACCCGTCTTGCCGACAGTCCACTGAAGAATCGGGGTATCAGGCTCCACCTCAAAAACAAAAAGAACGGTGGGTGTGAGGAATGGGGCGCGAAAAAGAAATGTAGGCTTTCGTGATGTATGGAAGCGCAACATGGTCACTTTCAGAGTAAATCCACCATAAACGCGTAATTTGATACCTGTTGCTCTTTATGCTCGCAGCAGTGTGTTGAAGGACTAATCCTATTCAATCACGTACATGTACAATATACCCCTGTAATGTGCAGGCTATGTTTTCTTATGTTCTTATACCTAACGTGAGCAACTGGAAAACATGTTCCAGCCTGAATATGTTTGTTTTTTTGCTAAACACAGCCATTTTGTTTTAATCGGGCAGTAGTGTTAACACGTTTTAGGTCCACATCAATAAGCCAATAATGGTAGAGATGGGTTATTGTAATGTTGCCCAATCAATACCTGTCAATAGTCACTTGTACGCCCAGAAAGCGATGAATCAGCAAAGCAGTTCTGCTGTGTGCGCATCCAAGGAGGGTTAATTGACTTGAATGTCAGAAGATGCATCAATGCCCATGGCAGGAAAAATGGCTTAATGGATGGTTTCATCTTAATGGTAGTGTCAGTGTCTTTCACGGTGGCTACCATCTGAGACACTAACGAAGAGCACTCACAGCAACTCCGGAGTAATAGATATTTAGACACTTTTAGTCAAATACGATAGTTACATAATACAGAGACAATTTGGAATCTATTGTTTAGATATAGGCAACTGTATCTGCAGCATATGCCATACTTCTACACATCGCCTAGATGAATTAGTCATTGTCACCTATAACTACATTTATTTCCCTTCTTATAAAATCCAATCAGTAGGAGTTCCACAAAATGATTTCCATAGAAACGTTGACCCAGCATCTTTGTATAATTAATACAAATTAAAATATGTTTGGTGAGTGTAATGGATGAGACTTGAGAATCTTTAATCATGGGGTTTTAGCACCACTCAGTGGCCAGCATCAGGCCAGATAAGGGGAACACACATCATGGCTATTTTAGCACCTGGAATTCAGACACAAGGGCCCCAATTCAATCAATTATAGGTAAAGAAAAACCGCACTGTGGGTTCATTAAATGTGTTAACCATGTTAAAACAGACACACCTAACAAGTTCTTTCTCTTGTGGACATATCTGTGTAGAGGTGCAATAATACTATAGACCTGTACTGTAAACCATGAGACCTACTTGAGAGTATATATTTCTCTGGCAGGCTGTTGTAAACCTAAATAGATTTATACCTACAAAAACATTGATTTTCTGTCCTCGCAGTCTTTAATATCAGTGAACATTGCACCTGACAGCACAAGTAAGTAAATAATGCCCTTGGATTTGCTTCCCATAGGGAGCATTGGCTTATGACGCTACAGTAAAACCTTTGGATTCCATTCCATGAGAGGAAATAGTTGCATTAAAACAGATAATATGACAGGCCAGGCCTCGGGTTAGCAGCCACCAGACAGACCTATATAACAGATTGAGACATGCAGAGGTAATCCAAAAGGGTTTAAATCTCTGCTCATGCACGTGATTATCATTTTTTTCTGGATTATTCTGGGCAAGGGCAAGAGAGAAAATGATTTGCTCTCCACCGAATCCACTTAGAGCTGGTGGGCT
Source organism: Oncorhynchus kisutch (assembly GCF_002021735.2). Classification (NCBI taxonomy): domain Eukaryota; kingdom Metazoa; phylum Chordata; class Actinopteri; order Salmoniformes; family Salmonidae; genus Oncorhynchus; species Oncorhynchus kisutch. The sequence continues at coordinate 18,390,239 of NC_034175.2, read as the reverse complement.
TCAAATCCGTCTGGACGGGAAATTGTCAGTGGATCGTGGATCTCCTGAGGTTGACCTTCATGCGGTCACCTTCAACTGAACTAATGAGACAATATACAGCAAAACCCTAATTTACTATTTCCTCCTTTCCGTCAGAAAATTAAGACCAATAAGGAAGTGTAACAAACAAACATAGCTCTATCAAATAACCATCTGCGTTTGTGCTGAGGCAATGAAAAAATCTGTTTTTCTCTGCTCTAATCGATTGAAATGGGTCTGACAACTGAGCCAAAACATTGAGATTATCAACGTACTGTGTCTTATGCAGTCAAGGATGTCTCTCTCATAGCAATTCTTTAACAATGTACTGTATAGTCATTTAAAATAGAGCACAACTCAGATCCACTGAGATTTGTATGTTGTGGCAGACTGAATAGTTTTGTCATTTCATAAAAGGCTATGGGATATTGCTGAATCAATCCAAGGCAATGAGGCAGGTTAAAGGAGGTTTTTAATCATTTCAAAATGCAAAAAGATTATATTTTACAAATAAGATAGCAAAACAGACTTAACTATAGATGTGTACATCATTTACATTGTTTTGGAATTTTGGTTTGTGTGTACCTACACAACAAGTGTACATGAAAGAAGAGTGGCATATTTGAGTGACACTAATCCACAGGACTAGATACAGCCATAAAGAAACCTAGAGCATGGAAATGTCCACGACCTACATTTGACATTGAATTTCACAAGGTACTGTTCGCCATTACAGTTTATCATTGTTTCTTTAATGGCGAGTAAGATTACTCAGGCACATATTTTCAATACCCTGTGATCGATAAACATTCAGGAAAAATAAACTGCGTGAGGTTACAGTTATATTATCATTGAAGCATTGTTGCTGACTGCAACATCTTACCAAATTATACAGTATGAAATTCCGCTGATATAAAAAGAAAACAACTTGCAAAAAATGATCTTGAATTCTCTATATTTGATGTGTGTGAACTATCTTACTTTGTTATAAAAAATCTAATGGAAATAGGATTTAAAGCTTAAAAGATTGCTTATAATATGACATGGAATTGGATACATTCTTATGTACAGATTATAATTTCATCACCCGCTGGACACTGTCATATTCTGATAACTAAATAATACTCCTGTCCCCAAAACAACATGAATTTTCGTAAACTAGAGGCTAGTCAAAAAGTGAGCCATGAAATGTTACTGTACAGTGAAACTGATTTATCTACAGTATTTGAATATAGCCTAGTACAATATTCTATACATCTATTATAACTATATAACTACAGTCATGTGTTTGCATATTATTATAGTTTCATAGAGCCTTAAGCAAATGGTGAGTATGCAGTCTCTGAATGGATCCTCTGTGGATAAGCTTAAATAGTTATCCTCAGGTCAGAGGGCAATGCTTGGTTGACCTGTATTGGCAAGTTGACACATGATATCCACACTTACTATACATCTGTATATCAGATCCACCAAGCACACCTGATATGAGTGAAACGAACCTTGACCCTTTAAGAGCATTCCTTATACACATGAACATGTATAATATTTCATATCATCATGTAGTAACGGCAAATTCGTTTTGTAGCACTGTAATTGTAATGTTTAATAAATACTTGAATAAAGAAAATGACACCATTTAAAAAAAAAAGACAACAGTTTAAATAAACTGGCTTCTAGACAACCACTGTTCATTATTTTCTTCTCCAAGATATTTAGGATGATAAGTCATCAGATATGTATAATTTCTGTATGTTAAGGGTGCACTGAGGATCTAGCTTTCTGAAGGCAGACCGTGGCCATGTGTCCTTGTAGAGCCTTCACCCTCATGGGGTGACACAGTCAATGTGTCCCATGTTCTCTCCCACAACCTTAGATAAGCTTCATGGTAAACTTGCCAGCATCCCCTCCACCCCCTCCCCCTCCTCCTCCTCCTCCTCCTACCCCCATTGAGGTACGGGGCACATAGTCGATGGTGGCTGTGTGTTTGATTTGCCCCTTGCTCTGGCTCCAGAAGAACATGAAGACAAAGCAGATAGCCACTGAGCTGAGGAAGGACAGGAAGCCCATGGTGGTGGCGATGATCAGTGTCTTGGCATCAAACGGGTACTGGTTGGCCACCTGGGCAGAGGAGTTGGCAGTAGGGGCGTTTGAGGACTCTATCCAGCCTTCGTCGGTGAAAAATGGCATAGTGCGGTTACGTGGGAAACCCTTCACATAGAGGCTGACGTACAGGCTGTCGTTGCCAGCTGCGTTGCCCGCCGTGCACTGGTATGTGCCGCTGTCCTGAACCTGGGCATAGCGTACTTCTAGAGTCCCATTGGACAACACCCTGATGCGCCCCGTAGTGGAGAGCGGAATCCGCTGGGCTGACAACCAGGTAAAGGAGGGCATTGGGTCACCATCTGCCTTGCAGGAGAAGAGCACCGTAGTGCCCTCCTCCACCCTGACCTCCTGGGACCTGCGGTCTACAATGCGGGCCTGCCGGCAGGTGAACAGTCTCGGGAGCTCTTTCTCTGAGAAGTCCCGGAATTCCCGCTCTCGCACCATGTCCGGGGTGGAGCAGGTGGGTTGGCGACCGTCAAAGTTCAGGCGCTGTCGCCGGCGGACCACCCAGAGTAGTCGGCAGTCACAGGCCAGGGGGTTCCCATCCAGCCGCAGGACCTGCAGATTCCCCACCGAGTGGAAGGCACTGTCCTCCAGTGTGCTGAGCTGGTTGGATGTCACGTTGAGCAGACGGAAGTATGCCAGCCCCCTGAAGGCCCCTGGCTCGATGCGGAGCAGGTTGCCCCCAGCCAGGTGCAGTTCCTGCAGCCGCAACAGGTCCCCCAGCAGGTTACCCTGGATGGCTGTGATGGGGTTGTAGGACAGGTCCAGGTAGCCCAGGTAGACCAGGTGGCGCAGTGCCTGGTATGGGACAGCACTGAGATTGCAGCTGCTGATGACCAGCGAGGTGAGGTTGAGGCCAATCAGGCTGTTGCTGGCCAGCTTGTCCAGCAAGGGCCAGTGGGAGATGACGAGGCTACGCAGCCGATGCAGGCGGCGGAAGGCATTGTTGGGCAGCGCTGAGATGGTGAGGCGGATCATGCGCAGCCGAGTCAGGCTCTGGAGCTGGGATAGTGCCTCGGTGGGGATGGAGGTCAGGTTGCTGCGGTCCAGATTGAGCTCCTGCAGGTTCTGCAGGCCGGTAAAGGCCCGCTGGGAGATGAACACCAGGTCATTCTCCCCAGCCTCCAGCTGGTGAAGGCTCACCAACTCACGGAAAGTAAAGTCCAGAAAGACCAGGATCTCGTTCTCACTCAGGTCCAGGAAGCGCAGGCTGGGCAGTCCGGAGAAGACCCCCACAGAGATGATCTTGAGGCGATTGCTCCTAATGCACAGGGTCTTGAGGTTCTGCAGGCCCTGGAAAGCCTCCACTTCAATCATGGCAATGACATTGTCACTAATGTCCAGATCCTCTAGCTGGGTCATGCCCAAGAACTGGCGACGACCCAGCGTCTTCAGCTTGTTACGAGATAAGTTGATGCGCTGGGTGCCACTAGCGAAGCCCTCAGACACAGAAGTCAGCTGTTTGTCAGAGCAGTTAACTTCTAAAGTCTCAAGCTGACACACACACCTGGCAGGGCAAGGCCAGGGGAAGTCCCCTGCTGACACGCCCAATAATCCACACTGGAGCAAGATGCTCCATGCCCCCCATCTGATAACAGACTCCACAAACATCTTGCCTCCTGCCTAAAAATAGAAACAAAACGGTTATGAGCAGTCATGCTAACTCACAATGCCATAACAGATGAAAACAAAGGTCTGAATATATTTTAGTATTTGTTAAGGAACTTACCGATTTACTGTGAGGATGCAGGTTTTCATAACCAGTGGTGGTCAAGTTGGGATCAGACTTGAGTTAAGTCTTCTATAAGAGATGATGTTCTGTGTAAAACATGTCCTTGCAAGTGGCCTAGAGAGACAAAAGAGACAGGAATTAATCTCCCCCCCCAAAAAACAAAAGCAAGGATTCTTTGTAGCATTTGTAAATCATGGATTGCAAATGCTATATTTATGGACAAAGCATGAGTTTTCAACATTTTGAGATAAACCTAAAACAAAAGTGGTGAATTTGAGAGTGGAATCAAGACAAACAAAAAAATATTAAACAATCCACATTATCAACGTCAGAGCATAATGAAGGTACTTTTCAGAGCAGATGTCCTAATTACTATCGACCTACATCTCTGTTTAACACAGAGAACATCTCTACTAATTGATTACCAAATAATACATTGTTTACCACTTTTACTCTGCAACTTATATCCTCAGTCTAAGCTGCAGGCTAAAAGGTAGTGATACGGTAATGAAACACACGCCCATGACCGTGCCCCATCTTGATCTGCACAAAACAAAATCCTCATTAGTGCATCCAGACCTATGCTCACTGATTCTAAAAACCCTGATGAAGGCCAGTTGAGATGGGAACTGTGCCCCCTGGCCAGACATCTGGATTAGGCAGGCTATCTGTGGTCAGGGCCAGTGCCGCGTGACATGCGAAGGCAGATGTGCGCACGTAGGCTATACAGGACCAAGTTGAGAAGGTCGAGTAGGGAATAGTCTAACATTCCCATAGGGGCACACGTACATACCCCAAGAAACAAAATGGTTTTGTCGTACTGTGCAGGCTCCTTTTGAATTAATTAAGCAGGACAAGAAATTAGGGAACATTTTCAACTACACTGTATTAAAAGGGATAGTTCAACACAGTTGAACTCATGGATACAATGCTAGCAGCTACTGTAGACTTCCAGTCATTGCACTAACGCTAGTAAGCAATAGCTCCAGAAACTACCTTTGACTTCCTTTAAACTGCACACAGACACATACATTTTTTTCATTTGACTCTGGGTAAGTAGAACAAAAAGGCTTAATTGCCAAAATCTCAAACTGTCCTTTTAAGTACAAATATATCAAATATAATATGACATACATTTCAGCAACATTTGTGATTCAACTATGGTGCAAATCAGATTTTGGGAATGCTTTTAAAAGTTTTAATCCTGATGATGACTAAAGCACTGACTAAAGCACTAACTCTTATACCGACACAAATGCCCAAAACATTAGTTGTAACTGCAACTGCATTTAGATCTAGCCCTCAAACATCAAAAGGCTAAATCTAAATCAACAACATCAAAAGCAGTGGTGTAAAGTACTTATGTAAAAATACTTTAAGGTGCTACTTGAGTCATTTTTGGGGGTATCTGTACTTTACTATTTATATTTTCGACTACTTATACATCAAAATATTGTACTTTTTACTCCATACATTTTCCTTGACACCCAAAAGTACTTGTTACATTTTCAATGCTTAGCAGGACAGGACAATTGTCCAATTCATGCACAGAACATCCCTGGTCATCCCTGCCTTTGATCTGGCAGACTCATTAAAGACACATGCTTCATTTGTAAATTATGTCTGAATATTGGAGTGTACCCCTGGCTATCTGTAAATTTTAAAAACAAGAAAATTGTGCAATTTGGTTTGCTTAATATAAGGAATTTATACTTTTACTTAAGTATATTTTCAACCAAATACTTTTAGACTTTTACTCAAGTAGAAATTTACTGTGTGCCTTTTACTTTTACTTGAGTCATTTTCTATTAAGGTATCTTTACTTTTTCCACCACTGATCAAAAGTTAAAACCTGAATAAACAAATAGTAAAAAGTGATAGCCTACATATATTTCCCCCAACTGGCACAATGTGATGACATAATCATGTCATTGCTGATATCTTGTAAATTAATCCAATCAGTTTACTAATTGTGGCATTGCATTTGAAAAATTGGCCCCAAGATCCAACTGAAGAAAACATTCACTAGCTGACAAAGTGTTGTCAGGCACATCAAGACTTATGAAGGAGGACTATGGACCGATCCATTGCTGTGATTTAACTACTGCTTAAAACCAAAATACAAGTACATATGGGTACAATATAGCTTGCAATTATTTACCGTTACCATATTTCTTTGTTCATGCCCTTTCTAAAATATATAAAATACTACTCTAAAAATGCTGAAAATCTACAATCCAATATATCAAATGAATATGCATATGATGTCTAATACATCAATATTATAAATATACAGTGCTGAGCTCAGTCAAACCTGCGGGAGCTGCGGTCTCTCAGTCCAACATCATAGAGACACTTTCTCACTCTGTCCTTTCTCGACACAGCCTTCTCACTGACCGGCCAACTTGAAATCAGTCCCAGAGTGGCTTGTCTCATCCCTGCTATTCCCGAAAACGGTCTTATAGCGACTAGAAGGGCTGACTCAACCCATGCACTTGAGCTCAGACGCTTGGAACTGCTTGAGCCATTCTAACACCATAGTGCAAGCTAACATAAATGAACCGTGTTGATCCCTCAGTGTGGACTTGTGAGAGACAGAGACTGGCAGGTGCATGACATCACGGCAAGAAGCTAGGTGGTCCAAATGAGGCAGGGCTATCAGAGGTTGAGCCTCCAGCCACAGTGTAAAATAATTCCTCCTGCTCTACAGTACCAATCAAAAGTTTGGACACTTACTCCTTCAAGAGTTAGTTTATTTTTTACTATTTTCTACATTGTAGAATAATAGTGAAGACATCAAACTATGAAATAACACATATGGATTCATGCAGTAACCAAATTTTTTTAAATATATTTTCTATTTGAGATTCTTCAAAGTAGCCACTCTTTGCCTTGATTTTGCCTTGATAACAACATTGCACATTCTTGGCATTATTTTAACCAGCTTCATGAGGTAGTCACCTGGAATGCATTTCATTTAACAGGTGTGCCTTGTTAGAAAAATTAATTTGTGGAATTGTTTTCCTTTTTAATGCATTTGAGTCAATCAGTTGTGTTGTGACAAGGTAGGGGTGCTATACAGAAGATAGTCCTATTTGGTAAAAGACCAAGTCCATATTATGGCAAGAACAGCTCAAATAAGTAAAGAGAAATGACAGTCCTTCATTACTTTAAGACATGAAGGTCAGTCAATCTGGAAAATTTCAAGAGCTTTTAAAGTTTCTTCAAGTGCAGTCGCAAAAACCGCAGAGTGAAGGAAAAGCAGCCAACAAGTGCTCAGCATATCTGGGAACTCCTTCAAGTCTGTTGGATAATCATTCCAGGTGAAGCTGGTTGAGAGAATTCCAAGAGTGTGCAAAGATGTCATCAAGAATCTCAAATATAAAAATATAAAAAATATTGATCTGTTTAACACTTTTTTGGTTACTACATGATTCCATGTGTGTTATTTCATAGTTTTGATGTCTTCACTATTATTCTACAATGCAGAAAATAGTTTAAAAAATAAAGAAAAACCCTTGAATGAGTAAGTGTCCGAACTTTTGACTGGTACTGTATGTCCATGCATACACCATGAAGCTAGATTGCAGCCAATGGTCCTGACCTAGGGGTCACAAAGTGACCAGACCCTGGGTCAGGAACCTAGACTTCACCCACTTTGGATTCCACAGTCACACGGTATCATATTCCTTTGCATTTTTGCTAAGTACATTCTTACGGGTAAAAATATAATACTATTTCAAGTATTGTTCCAATTGAAATAGTTGTTGAGGAAGGTGTTGAATGAAGTCTGTCCTGGGTGGGTATTCGGTTTGTTATTGTTTTTAACTGGACAGTTGATGGCAAAATGCCTGACTGGCCGATATGTAAAACTTTTGCATAACACCAAAACCCACCCGTCCAAACCTGTGCAGCGGCCAGCTCTTATCTAACAGACAACCACAACGCCAAATGCAAACAATATCAAAGCCAACCTGATGTAACATCCACTCAGACAATCCCATGGCAGATCCACAAACCATGTTTGGTGTTTGGGTTGGATCCCACTGTTGCTTAATTCTTTCAAACATTTGGACTTTGCCACTCAGCTCTCCCCCACCATCACATAAAACTCATCAAGTCCGCTCAGCTGTCATCGTGTTACATCAAACTGTGGACAGATGTCAGAACATTCTGAGTGTCAAAACAGTGACCTTGCAGTGCGTGCCTAGCTACAGAATCCCCATTACCGACTCCATGGAATGACTTTAGGTAACCAAAACTGTGGCTCATGAGCCTCCTTCTCATTTTGACATGACCCACAGCAGAAACAGAGCAAAACAACAACCCCAAACTAAGTCTGATCTGTTTTTTAACGTGATTCATTGTTTTGAAGTGGTATCTGCTCTGCAACCTGACTAGTATTTCCCAAAGCCTTTGGTCTTTCCTACCTCAAGACATATCTTTCCCGATCAGTATTGGCAGGGACACTTAGAGATTATGGGCAAGAAGACCCAATTGAACCGGTGCATGATGTCTAGCTGGGGGCCGCTTTGGATGGGCCCACGAGAACAGTCTTGTGTTCATTCATTGTATTGAAGTCAGTCCTCAAAACAGACACCCTGGCAGACCTTTCCTCCCCTCCCCACATTGGTCACTCTCCAAATCATCATGGGGTTAGAAATAGAATGCAGTGTAAGCCAGGCTGCACTTTGACACTTGTATAAGTGCTATTCTTAGACCAATTAAGATGGCTGAAATTAAACAACAGCATGGACCAGGGGGCCCGGGTGTGTGCATCCACTCGGTTGAAAGTGTCTGTGTGTATATCTGTATGTTTTTATGTGCTAGAAAGACATTGTTTATTGCTCCTGGCACCTGCCCCTGTGTACCAGCCTCTGTGATATGCACCAGAGTTCTACAAGCGTGTATTAAAAGGTTTGTGAGCAGAACAGCTGCTAGGCTGAGAGGGAGAGAATAGCAATGCTCTTCCGAATGACAGATTTTTTTTGCCATTGGGTCTGCCAGGGAAAGGAGAAAGGGCTCGTAAACAACCTCAAGTCAAGCAAGCCATTTCTGATTCAATCACTTTAAAACATTTTGTATAGACAACGTATACCTCAATAATATTGCAGTGTGTGTGTGTGTGTGTGTGTGTGTGTGTGTGTGTGTGTGTGTGTGTGTGTGTGTAGACCTACGTTAGATAGATTGTGTAATTGCATTACACTAAGCATATAGGGAAGCCATAAAGAAGAGTATGTTTGTCTGGCTGTAAGCTTGCAACTGTGACAAATATGATTATATTAACTGTGTGACACTGTGCCCACATTTGCAATTGCATTTGTTTCATCTGGATTTAATGTGTTTTATACAAATGCCTTTTGTGTGTATTTGCAACTTAAAGGTCTGTGGGTTTTGGAGAGTTTCTGGTCTTTGTATGGTGGAATGTGTGTCTGCGTCGGGATGCTTTGGGTTAGGCGTTATGCATTATGTGTGTGTGTGTACGCGTGTGTGCGCTCTGAATATGTTTGTATTTACACGCTCACTCTTTCACACAGGCAGAGGCAGAAGTGGGTCACTATGACAGCCCACTCAAATCAATCTGGTTCCAGAGACAGTGTTCTGTCGTGTTGCAGGGTGCACTATATTATCATTCTTTATCAAGGCAGTCAGTTAAGTCACTGCTCGCACAAAGTGCACTGTCTGCAAAATTAATAATAGCACAAATAAATGAGAAAAGATCATTGGTTTCAGTGCAGCACTGATGTGACATGCCGAATGAGGTCGTTTTAGTTAATAGCATTGCCAGATTGAATCCAACGAGGTACAATGAGAGAAAGAACCATGTTTTTTTTAATTTTTTTTAATTTCACCTTTATTTAACCAGGTAGGCTAGTTGAGAACAAGTTCTCATTTGCAACTGCGACCTGGCCAAGATAAAGCATAGCAGTGTGAACAGACAACACAGAGTTACACATGGAGGAAACAATTAACAAGTCAATAACACAGTAGAAAACAAAGGGGGGGTCTATATACAATGTGTGCAAAAGGCATGAGGAGGTAGGCAAATAATTACAATTTTGCAGATTAACACTGGAGTGATAAAAGATCAGATGGTCATGTACAGGTAGAGATATTGGTGTGCAGAAGAGCAGAAAAGTAAATAAATAAAAACAGTATGGGGATGAGGTAGGTGAAAAGGGTGGGCTATTTACCAATAGACTATGTACAGCTGCAGCGATCGGTTAGCTGCTCAGATAGCTGATGTTTGAAGTTGGTGAGGGAGATAAAAGTCTCCAACTTCAGCGATTTTTGCAATTCGTTCCAGTCACAGGCAGCAGAGTACTGGAACGAAAGGCGGCCAAATGAGGTGTTGGCTTTAGGGATGATCAGTGAGATACACCTGCTGGAGCGCGTGCTACGGATGGGTGTTGCCATCGTGACCAGTGAGCTGAGATAAGGCGGAGCTTTACCTAGCATAGACTTGTAGATGACCTGGAGCCAGTGGGTCTGGCGACGAATATGTAGCGAGGGCCAGCCGACTAGAGCATACAAGTCGCAGTGGTGGGTGGTATAAGGTGCTTTAGTGACAAAACGGATGGCACTGTGATAGACTGCATCCAGTTTGCTGAGTAGAGTGTTGGAAGCCATTTTGTAGATGACATCGCCGAAGTCGAGGATCGGTAGGATAGTCAGTTTTACTAGGGTAAGCTTGGCGGCTTGAGTGAAGGAGGCTTTGTTGCGGAATAGAAAGCCGACTCTTGATTGGATTTTCGATTGGAGATGTTTGATATGAGTCTGGAAGGAGAGTTTGCAGTCTAGCCAGACACCTAGGTACTTATAGACGTCCACATATTCTAGGTCGGAACCATCCAGGGTGGTGATGCTAGTCGGGCATGCAGGTGCAGGCAGCGACCGGTTGAAAAGCATGCATTTGGTTTTACTAGCGTTTAAGTGCAGTTGGAGGCCACGGAAGGAGTGTTGTATGGCATTGAAGCTTGTTTGGAGGTTAGATAGCACAGTGTCCAAAGACGGGCCGAAAGTATATAGAATGGTGTCGTCTGCGTAGAGGTGGATCAGGGAATCGCCCGCAGCAAGAGCAACATCATTGATATACACAGAGAAAAGAGTCGGCCCGAGAATTGAACCCTGTGGCACCCCCATAGAGACTGCCAGAGGACCGGACAGCATGCCCTCCGATTTGACACACTGAACTCTGTCTGCAAAGTAATTGGTGAACCAGGCAAGGCAGTCATCCGAAAAACCGAGGCTACTGAGTCTGCCGATAAGAATATGGTGATTGACAGAGTCGAAAGCCTTGGCCAGATCAATGAAGACGGCTGCACAGTACTGTCTTTTATCGATGGCGGTTATGATGTCGTTTAGTACCTTGAGTGTGGCTGAGGTGCACCCATGACCGGCTCGGAAACCAGATTGCACAGCGGAGAAGGTACGGTGGGATTCGAGATGGTCAGTGACCTGTTTGTTGACTTGGCTTTCGAAGACCTTAGATAGGCAGGGCAGGATGGATATAGGTCTGTAACAGTTTGGGTCCAGGGTGTCTCCCCCTTTGAAGAGGGGGATGACTGCGGCAGCTTTCCAATCCTTGGGGATCTCAGACGAGATGAAAGAGAGGTTGAACAGGCTGGTAATAGGGGTTGCGACAATGGTGGCAGATAGTTTCAGAAATAGAGGGTCCAGATTGTCAAGCTCAGCTGATTTGTACGGGTCCAGGTTTTGCAGCTCTTTCAGAACATCTGCTATCTGGATTTGGGTAAAGGAGAACCTGGAGAGGCTTGGGCGAGGAGCTGCGGGGGGGGCGGAGCTGTTGGCCGAGGTTGAAGTAGCCAGGCGGAAGGCATGGCCAGCCGTTGAGAAATGCTTATTGAAGTTTTCGATAATCATGGATTTATCAGTGGTGACCGTGTTACCTAGCCTCAGTGCAGTGGGCAGCTGGGAGGAGGTGCTCTTGTTCTCCATGGACTTCACAGTGTCCCAGAACTTTTTGGAGTTGGAGCTACAGGATGCAAACTTCTGCCTGAAGAAGCTGGCCTTAGCTTTCCTGACTGACTGCGTGTATTGGTTCCGGACTTCCCTGAACAGTTGCATATCACGGGGACTATTCGATGCTATTGCAGTCCGCCACAGGATGTTTTTGTGCTGGTCGAGGGCAGTCAGGTCTGGGGTGAACCAAGGGCTGTATCTGTTCTTAGTTCTGCATTTTTTGAACGGAGCATGCTTATCTAAAATGGTGAGGAAGTTACTTTTAAAGAATGACCAGGCATCCTCAACTGACGGGATGAGGTCAATGTCCTTCCAGGATACCCGGGCCAGGTCGATTAGAAAGGCCTGCTCACAGAAGTGTTTTAGGGAGCGTTTGACAGTGATGAGGGGTGGTCGTTTGACTGCGGCTCCGTAGCGGATACAGGCAATGAGGCAGTGATCGCTGAGATCCTGGTTGAAGACAGCGGAGGTGTATTTGGAGGGCCAGTTGGTCAGGATGACGTCTATGAGGGTGCCCTTGTTTACAGAGTTAGGGTTGTACCTGGTGGGTTCCTTGATGATTTGTGTGAGATTGAGGGCATCTAGCTTAGATTGTAGGAGGAGATGGATGGTAAACAAGGATTCCAGCAAGCACGCTTTAAAAAAAGGTACTTGATTCTTCTGAAGGTAGACTTCAGCAGTCAGGAAACTTTCCGCCTATGGGGAGTATACCAAGAATATATAACAGCGGCCAATTGTACCATTCTTGGGTTACATTGGGCCTGTTATAAGGTCTCCTTTAGGCTACACTTTCATTAGAATGTCCTTCCATTTTCAGCATACCCTCTCTGCTTTCACTATTCCAAAACAGCTTTGAGAGGACAAAGAGATCAACCTCTTGAAAGAGAGCCACAACAGTTTGTTTTTTACAGAAAAGCAACTACACTACATAATCCTCCACACACCACTGGACAGGTGGAGCTTTTCCCGTTTGGCACACTTACGGGCTGCTTGCTAATCTGATCAGAGCCAGCCACAATCCTAACTTGATTCCAATAAAGGTAAACTGCTATGGTGGTGCTGAAGCTATAGCGTTGGTCCAATCATGTGGAACGCTAATGGAATGCACATACTGTCCTCTCTGGGTACGGCACATACTGGGGCTGTTATCTCATCCAATAAATGTGATAACCGCGGTTGAGTCTGAAAGAATACATCGTCAAAGAAAGGCAAAGAGACACCGTGTCCATTTCCTTGTGACCTCAGAGTAAGTATGCAGGTTTTTCAACCATGCTTCATTTTGCTGAAATAGATTGGATGGGAAATGAACAATGAGGTTTTACTATAGTGCTGTGATGTTGTGTTTACATCATTGATTAGTTTAATAAGTCCTCTGATATGCAGAAACACTACAGCAACTTAATCAAATTAAAAGGTAGAATGAAAACATGCATAAACATTAGTCCTAGTCCTTTAGCACAGTCTCTCATAACCACTGCAATAACCAAGTAATTTGTTGGTTTCTCATGAGCCCAAGGGTATTGCCATTTAAATCTTCATATTGTGACTTGTATTATGTATGCATAATGTTTATGCACAATCCTTCCAAATGGGTCTTGTTTGAGGCTACTGAAATGGCATAAAAAAGAGAATGACAGAAACAATCCTTTGAAATTGTCAACCCAGCACAGAGTTGGTGTGAACAGAATGCATTATCCTCCATAAACAGGTTTTTAAACCAACTCTTCCCCCCCCCCCCCCCAGCCCAAATCTGAACCAATCATAGATGTCTGTTTCACTAGTTTGGACAGCACAGTACAGAAAAGTAGAGGTCAGTACAATACAGTAGAGTTTAGTACAGTAGAGCACACTAGAGTAGAGTACAGTATAATTTACTCTATTGTACTATACTGTACTTTATTCTAATATGTGCTGCACTGTGCTGTACTGTGATGTCCAAACTTGAAACATAAATTTCTATGATTGGTACAGATTTGGTCTGGTCAATAGTGATGCATTGTGGGTACAAACCCAGCTAGCACATAATGTTCTGAGAACCATACGTTTCTTAGAGTTTGATGAGAGTGTGGTTCTCCATTGTGAATGTTTTCAAATGGTTCTTTCCATAAAAACCACAAGAAAACATTAGTAATGTTAGAGAATGTTCTAAGAATGTTATTTAAAAACATATACATTCCATTCTCAGCATCAACAAAATGATCTATATCCTCTCTCTTTAAGTGTGTTCAGGTGTATTGGCTGTGCCAACTTATTGGCCAGATCTTAATGAGCGCATCTTAAGAAGTGCTTGTTTCCTTTGAAATGGGGTCTGTTTGAATAGACTAAAATGAACAGTTTTGTGTGCATAAACAAACATGTCATGCTACCTCCATCCTGGTGGCGCAGTGGACTAATTCCATGGAAAACAACAGAAGATTATAGGTTCAATGTGTTCAATCTGTGCTTGGAGTTCAAAAACGTAACCTAAAATAAGATAGCAGTTTATTAAAAGTCTTATTGAACAATTCTGTGAAAGTTTTAAAGAAGTTATTAAAGAACCTCCAAATTAACTATAATCTCCGTTCACAGAGCTTCAGTAAAACCACCCAGGAAAGCTTTCAAGGTACCAGAGTAAAACATTCTCAGAATCTACCTGTAACCTACTGTAAAATAAATGTTCTTAGGACAGTCGAAATGTTAACAGAACATTAAAATGTTTTTTTAAAGTTATGTTTTACCAGTCAGGAAACACATGGCTTCATTCCAACAACCAATGTGAAACCAAAAACAGTAGTTCCCACAACTTCCAAGGAACCAAATGTGCTAGCTGGGAAGGCCAAATATTTGATGGGTCATATGGATGCATTGACTGGCGAGAATGCAAGAGTTGTTTATCGATAGCACTGAAATCACACACACACAAATTTGGAATCAAATCAAACTTTATTTGTCACATGCGCCGAATACAACAAGTGTAGACCTTATCATGAAATGCTTACTTATAAGCCCTTAAAACTTCTTATGGCGGCAGGGGCAGTATTGAGAAGCTTGGATGAGAGGTGCCCAGAGGTGCCCAGAGTAAACAGCCTGCTCCTCAGTCCCAGTTGCTAATATATGCATATTATTATTATTACTATTAGATAGAAAACACTCTGAAGTTTCTAAAACTGTTTGAATGATGTCTGTGAGTATAACAGAACTCATATGGCAGGCAAAAACCTGAGAAGAAATCCAAACAGGAAGTGAGAAATCCTAGGTTGGTCGATTTTCAACCCATCCCCTATTGAATTCACAGTGGGATATGGATGATGTTGCACTTCCTAGGGCTTCCACTAGATGTCAACTGTCTTTAGAAACTTGAATGAGGCTTCTACTGTGATGTGGGGCTGAATAAGAGCTGAATGAGACAGGTTACTGGCAGAGAGCCATTTCCTGGTCACGCGCATTTCACATGATAGCGACCTGCGTTCCATGGATTCTCTACACACAAAGCAATTCTCCGGTTGGAACATTAGTGAAGATTTATGATAAAAACATCCTAAAGATTGATTCTATACTTAGTTTGAAATGTTTCAACAACCTGTAATATAACTTTTTGAAGTTTTTGTCCGATGTTATGCCTGACCTGCACGAGCGTTTGGATGTGTGTACCTAACGCCCTAACAAAAGTAGCTACTTGGATATAAATAATGGACATTATCGAACAAATCAAGCATTTATTCTGGAACTGTAATTCCTGGGAGTGCATCCTGATGAAGATCATCAAAGGTAAGGGAATATTTATAATGTAATTTCTGATTTCTGTTGACTCCAACATGGGGGAAAAATTTTATTTGTTTTCTGAGCACCGTCTCAGATTATTGTATGGTTTGCTTTTTCCATAAAGTTTTTATTTTAATCTGACACAGCGGTTGTATTAAGGAGAGGTGTATATCCATGTCTAACACTTGAATTTTCATCTACATTTATAATGAGTATTTCTGTCAAATGATGTGGCTCTCTGCAATATCACCAGATGTTTTTGGAACTAGTGAACGTAATGCGCCAATGTAAACTCAGATTTTGTTTATATAAATGTAAACTTTATCAAACAAAACATACATGTATTGTGTAACATGAAGTCCTATGAGTGTCATCTGATGAAGATCATCAAAGGTTAGTGATTAATTTTCTCTCTATTTGTGCTTTTTGTGACTCCTCTCTTTGTCTGGAAAAATGGCTGAGTTTTTCTTTGGCTTGGTGGTGACCTAACAGAATCATTTGTGGTGCTTTCCTGTAAAGCCTATTTGAAATCGGACACTGTGGTGGGATTAACAACAAGATTACCTTTAAAAACGGTATAATTTTCATTATGAGATTTGTTGTTTTGAATTTGGTGCCCTGCACTTTCACTGGCTGTTGTCATATCGACCCTGTTAACGGGATTGCACCCCAAAGAAGTTTTAACCAACAGCGCAGTTCAAGAAGAGTTAAGAAAATATATACAAAATAAACTTAAGTAAAAAAAAAAAAAAATTAAGTAACAAAAAATAACAATAACGAGGCCACATACAGGGGGTACCGGTACTGAGTCAATGTGTGGAGGTACAGGTTGGTCGAGGTAATTTGTACATGTAGGTAGAGGTGAAGTGACTATGCATAATAGATAAGATAATAAACAGCGAGTAGCAGCTGTGTACAAAACAAATGGAGGGGGGGGGGGGGGGGGGGGGGGTGTCAATGTAAATAGTCCGGTGGCCATTTGATTAATTGTCCAGCTGTCTTGTGGCTTGGGGGTAGAAGCTGTTAAGGAGCCTTTTGGTCCTAGACTTGGCACTCCGGTACCGCTTACCATAGCAGAGAAAATAGTCTATGACTTGGGGGACTGGAGTCTCTGACAATTGTTTGGGCTTTCCTCTGACACCGCCTATTATATAGGTCCTGGATGGCAGGAAGCTTGGCCCCAGTGATGTGCTGGGCCGTACGCACTACCCTCTGTAGCGCCTTACGGTCAGATGCCGAGCAGTTGCCATACCAGGCAGTGATGAAACCGGTCAGGATGCTCTCGATGGTGCAGCTGTAGAACATTTTGAGGATCTGGGGACCCATGCCAAATCTTTTCAGTCTCCTGAGGGAGAAAATGTGTTGTCGTGCCCTCTTCACGACTGTCTTCGTGTGCTTGGACTATGATGGTTCGTTGGTGATGTGGACACCAAGGAACTTGAAACTCTCAACCTTCTCCACTACAGCCCCATCGATGTTAATGGGGGCCTGTTTGGCCCGCCTTTTCCTGTAGTCCACGATTAGCCGTTTGTCGTTCTCGCATTGAGGGAGAGGTTGTTGTCCTGGTACCACACTGCCAGTTCTCTGACCTCCTCCCTATAGGCTGTCTCATTGTTGTCGGTGATCAGGCCTACTACTGTTGTGTCATCAGCAAACTTAATGATGGTGTTGGAGTCGTGTTTGGCCATGCAGTTGTGGGTGAACAGGGAGTACAGGAGGGGTCTAAGTACACACCCATGGGGGGCCCCAGTGTTGAGGATCAGCGTGGCAGACTTGTTGTTGCCTACCCTTACCAACTGGGGGTAATAATATCCAGTGTAGAATAACATAAATGTTCTACCTTTGCGTACCTATTCAGTAAACATCATCCATAATTATGCAATTCTGTATAGAATGTTTGGTTGTTTAGAATCAAAACTGGCACGTGCACAACTATGGGGCAAAACAGACAGGGGTTGGCTTAGATTGTTGACAGCATGTAAACTACACTGAACAAAAATCAATGCAACGTGTAAAGTGTTGGTCCCATGTTTCACAAGTTGACATTGTTTATACACTGCTGCTACTCACTGTTTATTATCTATGCATAGTCACTTTACAAATGACCTGGACTAACCCGTACCCCACACACATTGACTTTGTACCCCCTGTATATAGCCTCGTTATTGTTATGTACATTTCTTATGTTACTTTTTGATTGATTAGATTTTTTATTTTTTGGTCAACATTTTATTAACTGTAATTCTTGAACGGCATTGTCGGTTAAGGGCTTGTAAGTAAGCATTTCACGGTAAGGTCTACACTGGTTGTATTCGGGGCGCATGTGACAAGTAAAATTTGATTTGAAATATAAGATCCCAGAAATGTTTCATACGTACAAAATGCTTATTTCTCTGAAATGTTGTGCACAAATTTGCTTACATCCCTGTTAGTGAGAGTTTCTCATTTGCCAAGATAATCCATTCACCTGACATGTGTGGCAAATCAAGAAGCTAATTAAACAGCATTGTCTACAGCACAGGTGCACCTTGTGCTCGGGACAATAAAAGGCCACTTTAAAATGTGCAGTTTTGTCACAACACAATGTCACAGATGTCTCAGGTTTTGCAAATGGCATGCTGACTGCAGGAATTTCCACCAGAGCAAGATAATTTAATGTTAATTTCTCTACGAAAAGCCGCCTCCAACATCATTTTTGAGAATTTGGCAGTACGTCCAACCAGCCTCACAACCGCAGACAACGTGTATGGCGTCGTGTGGGCGAGCAGTTTCCTGATGTCAACATTGTGAACAGAGTACCCCATGGTGGGAGTGGGGTTATGGTATGGGCAGGTATAAGCTATGGACAACAAAAACGATTGCATTTTATCAGTGGCAATTTCAACCCTGAGGCCAATTGTCAT
This sequence comes from Oncorhynchus kisutch, assembly GCF_002021735.2. Classification (NCBI taxonomy): domain Eukaryota; kingdom Metazoa; phylum Chordata; class Actinopteri; order Salmoniformes; family Salmonidae; genus Oncorhynchus; species Oncorhynchus kisutch. The sequence continues at coordinate 18,371,756 of NC_034175.2, read as the reverse complement.
GCCATTCATCCGCAGACAGCACCTAATGTTTCAGCATGATAATGTACTGTCGCAAGGATCTCTGCACAATTCCTGGAAGCTGAAAATGTCCCAGTTATTCCATGGCCTCCATACTCAGCAGACATGTCACCCATTGAGCATGTGTGGGATGCTCTGGATTGACATGTACAACAGCGTGTTCTAGTTTCCGCCAATAGCCAGCAACTTCGCACAGCCACTGAGGAGAAGTGGAACAACCGGCCAGAATCAACAGCCTGATCAACTATGTGAAGGAGATGTCGCTCTGCATGAGGCAAATGGTGGTCACACCAGATACGGACTGGTTTTCTGATCCAAACCCCTATCTTTTTTTTAAGGTATCTGTGACCAACAGATGCATATCTGTATTCCCAGTCATGTTAGATTAGGGCTTAATATATTTATTTAAATTGACTGATATCCTTCAATTCTTTGAAATTGTTGCATGTTGTGTTTATATTTTTCTTTAGTATATATTTCATCTCCAATGTTTATTGAAAAGAAATACATTTGCAGAATGAGAACTTGTCCTTCAAATACATCGTTACAGTTGTTGATTAGCTAGCTAGCACATTTTTGCCATATTAGCATTGACAGGAAATTAGTCAAAACACCTTAAAACAAGACATGGTATCAAGAACAACATAAAACTAGCTGAAACGACTCCCCACATGGCAGCTTCTTATCATTGCTGCTAGCTATCTGGTCATCCAGAATCACAACAACACACCGCCTTCTGCCCCAGTAAAGCGTTTGCATTGTTTTTGTGATGTCAGCTAACCTGTCTACAGTACAGATCAAGAACACATGATGTCATTCTGTTATCATTCTGTTACCGTGTGTTAATCCACTTCACTGTAATTCAATAACCAAAATATGTATATATTTTTTTCAAACTCAAGGTGTTATACACTACATGACCAAAAGTATGTGGACACCTGCTCGTCAAACATCTCATTCCAAAATCATGGGCATTAATATGGAGTTGGTCCCCCCTTTTCTGCTATAACAGCCTCCACTCTTCTGGGAAGGCTTTCCACTAGATGTTGTAACACTGCTTCAGGGACTTGCTTCCATTCAGCCACAAGAGCATTAATGAGTTTGGGCACTGATGTTGGCCGATTAGGCCTGGCTCGCAGTCTGTGTTCCAATTCATTGCAATGGTGTTCGATGGGGTTGAGGTCAGGGCTCTGTGCAGGCCAGTCAAGTTCTTCCACACCGATCCCGACAAACCATTTCTGTACGGACCGCGCTTTGTGCACGGTGGCATTGTGATGCTGAAACAGGAGAGGGCCTTCCCCAAACCGTTGCCACAAAGTTGGAAGCACAGAATCATCTAGAATGTCATTGTATGCTGCAGCGTTAAGATTTATCTTCACTAGAACTACGGGGCCTAGCCCGAAACATGAAAAATAGCCCCAGACCATTATTCCAACTCAACCCGTTAGAATTATGCATTGGGACAGGTAGAGTTCTCCTGGCATCCGCCAAACCCAGATTCATCCGTCGGACTGACAGATGGTGAAGCGTGATTCATCACTCCAGAGAACGCGTTTCCACTGCTCCAGATTCCAATGGCGGCAAGCTTTACACCACTCCAGGCAATGCTTGGCATTGCACATGGTGATCTTAGGCTTGTGTGTGGCTGCTCGCCCATAGAAACACATTTCATGAAGCTCCTGACAAATATTGTGCTAACTTTGCTTCCAGAGGCAGTTCGGAAATCGGTTGTGGGTTTTGCAACCGAGGACAGGCAATTTTTACACGCTACGCACTTCAGCACTCGGTGGTCCCGTTCCTAGAGCTTGTGTGGCCTACCACTTTGCGGCTGAGCAGTTGTTGCTCCTAGACGTTTCCACTTCCCAAAACAAGCACTTACAGTAGACCGGGGTAGCTCTAGCAGGTCAGAAATTTGACAAACTGACTTGTTTTGAAGGTGGCATCCTATGACGGTGCCACATTGAAAGTCACTGAGCGCTTCAGTAAGGCCATTCTACTGCCAATGTTTGTATATGGAGATTGATTGGCTGTGTGCTCTATTATATACACCTGTCAGCAACGGGTATGGCTGAAATAGCCGAATCCACAAATTTTAAGCACTTCTATGTGAATTTGGTCAGATCACCCAAAATGTTACATATTGTATCTTTAACGATTGTGTGTGTGTGTGTGTATCATTTTTTTTAGTGCCATACTAGTTAGTGCAATACTAACAAGTAATTGTTCAAATATATATTTAATGCCAAAAAATTGATTAGTGCTTGATGGAGTCACACCTGCCCAGAAACGAAATAATACATCTTAATTGTATGCATTTAAAGACTCCCATATGGCTCCATGACACATATTAAAAATATATGGCCGTTTTTATAGTGGGAGTTTGACTCCGTTACCGCGTGACCTTGCCTCAATGCTTTTAACTAAGCCTGCTATTAAGGACTGCAGATGAAGCTAAAAGCTGCAGCTGAGCAACCTGTCGAAATATATTCTCATCCCTGGACTGTTGGGACGGTATAAACAGCCCTGCCTCACATAACTTTGAAATTAAGAACAAGTCCATTTACATTTCAGTAATGACGACCAAGCAAAACAAAGAAGGCACTGATGAAAAATATTTTCTTGCTTGACCCAGATCAGGTCAGGTTGATAATTAAAAGTCAGGATAAATCATTCCCCTAACAAGGATACTGAAATACTTCCTGTGCATAAAGCACCTCCTGATTAAAGTGCCTATTTGGCCAGTCACCAAAAGGTACTCTTTGGCACTCTGCTTTGCCAGTCGCACTTCATTGTTGTGATATTCTCCTTCTTCTGTGATATGCGCCTTCTCTCTGGCTGGGGAAAAAAAACGTACAAAAAAACGTACAAACTGGATAACAGTATTGTATCTTTCTCTCTCCCTTGATGAATTATAATTGAAATTTTAATTTATCAGGCTGCAGATGAAAATCAATTATGAAGTTGAAAATCTATCATAAACGTCTATCAATTATACGTTTTAATGGATATTTATATGATTGGCTCATCCAACGTATTCTAAATGATAAGAACATTTACCAGGCTCAATCAGGATTGCTTTAAAAAAAAATATATATATATATTGTCACGACCGGAAAAACTTTGCATTCTGCATACTTACATTGGAAGATAAATCAAGGTGTCTAGACTTTGCTTCTTTGACAATATAGTCTAGCCAACCCAGGTACTGTATTTTTGTATATTTATTAATATTACGTTTTTGTTCCTTCCATATTAGATTGTGGACCTGTTCAAATGTTGAGTCAAAGGAATAAAATGGAAATCACAGTCACCATTTTGGCACTTATTGTGGGATTAAAGTCGAAAGCCATGTCAAGAACTCGTTTGAGCTGGTCTCTGTCCAGAAGCCCACGTTGACCATAAAAACTATTACATGGGGTCTGAATTAGGCTGACCCATAAATCAATCGACGCCAAAGGGCGACAACACAAGTTCGCTCCTGTACAAAATATTGCTGCCCACAGGTGCTTAGTTCATATTATTGACAAGTAGCCAACAATGCAGATTGGTAAATCAGTAGCCTATGAACTGTCTGATATAAAAACACAATTGCAAAATCAATTAGGGTTACACAATTTAAAATGTACACGGAAAATTGTATACAATGAACGAAAACTCACCAGCTAATGACTTCAATAAAACGTTGATAGTAAAACATTTCCATATTTTACGCACAACTCCAGACGTTCGGGTTCCTACTCGCCTAAGCTTTTCGTGTCGGTTGCTAGTTGATCTATCATGTTTTACAATACTTTAAAACATATGCCTTGAGACCTTAGACAATTCAATTTGTCCTCCTTCATTAATTTATTCTGACTACTGCACCACCCTCTGGGGTAGGATAATTACGCTACGGAAAATAATTTAGGTCGACTACTTTATTCTCTTCTGACGCTATCGAAAGCCCGCCTTCTTGCCCTGCTTGTGCTCTTCTGCGTGGTAGTGACGCTCTTGCTCGAGTCGCAATTGCATCCCACAGAAAAATATCAGAATTACCTCAAGCGAACTGGAGGAAAGTAGCCTATTGGTGTACATCAACGAACCAGTCAACTACATGAATGAAACCCTTGTCCATGAGGACATAGTGCAACTACCAAGTGTGTAAGAACGAGTTCATAGTAGGCTACCATAGATGCTCGAATATGGTGGCGAAATCCCTGAGATTTTAGCATTCTGACAGGATTTGTGATGTTATCCACTAGACTGATTGAGTTCTGGAAATGATCCACGACAGTACATTACTACCGCGCCGGCTAGGCCAATATTTGAGAATGATGGGCAAATGTGCACTCTGGTGAGGCAAATCTTTGACTTAGGCAAGACACCAGCTGCATAGAAAATACATAAATATATAGAAATAAAAAACTATAGGGCAATCACAGACTAAATTCATCCCCTTCAGGGTTCAGTTGGAGAGCCCATGCCTCAAAGTGTGCATACACATGCATGCAATCATTCGTGGATTTGCCACAATAATCCTCACAAAACATTATTTGATATTTTAATTGGCACACAAACATATTGGTATGTTTGATTCTAAACTGAAATTGAGCCTTCCTTTTAGGTTATACAAGAGATTTATGTTCAAGAAGAATTCTGTCTAGCACAGGGATTTTGCCACCATATTCATGTGTGGCCAACCTGACAATGCCCTGTGAGCTTTACAAGTCAATCCAACTCCCCATCAATGGGATTCGGGCAAACTACTCTGGGTTTTGTTTTAATCTAACACTGTGACTGCTTCGCAGAAAGAAGCCAGATGGGCTAGATATTGGGCCTTAAAGTAAATGGTAGATCTGGGCTCAACCTCAGTTCCATTTGAATTCATCCTCATTAGTTTACCTGGTGTTCTCTGATTGGAGCAGGGCAGCCTCGCGGTTCCTCTCTATGGAGCATAACATGGAGCATCTGCCAGACGGTATGTTCCTGATGAGGAGCTAGAGGAAAAGTGTGCCTGAAACTGAGGCAGGTGCAGAAGGTTATTGCGTTTAACAACACTCATGGCCATGTTCATTTGGAGAGACTGCCTCACAAGGGAAAATGTCAAAGTGTTTAAGGTTAAGTTTATGCATCAACTCCAAATTTTTAAGGTAATGTTTAAGGTTAGGCATTAACTCTCAATGGTTAAGGTAAGGGTTAAGGTTTGGGATAGGCTTAAACAATATATAGAAAACTACTTTCTATCACTGGATTCAAACATTCAACTTTTGGAATTAGAGGAAGATGCTTGAAGGTGACATTGCTCACTGTTGCCCCTAGTGGCTGGTTTCCAGTTCATCTCCTGACATCCTCGGACATGGATGGACAGCAGAATACTAGAATACTGACTTGTATCATGGGTGACCTGCCTGCCTGGATTAATGTAAAAAAAAAAATGCATTAGAGATACATTATGTATTGATTGCACAGGAGTCCCACACTCTCCACATGACATTCTGTTACAGTGTTGTTCACTGAGGTGCATTAGTTGACATTGGTTGCTTTGCCAACATAATGTAGCTGATAGTCACTTAATTCATTTTAATGACCAGTATGTTACATTTGCTGTAATGATCGTGAGTAGCCTTTTATTTCTCTGTATCTGAAACTGGTGCGCCATCCATTAGTGATTTGGGAGGACAGTGGCACTCTTGGCAAAGCCCAAAGGACTTTAATTACGTTTGGCCACTGGGGGGAGAATGTCTAAAATGAACAAAGGGAGATGGAGACGGTTCTCTATAATTAACCAGGTTCACCTTTACTACCTTATGGAATTCACTTACTTTAATCGGAATTACAGTAGTACAACAAAACAATCTAGTGGACTACATTAGTGTCACATACTCCATTTCACATATATTAGACCTGAATGAAATCTGAGAAAACATGATGAGGAATGATTTGCATCATTGTCAAAATATTTATATCAACATTGTTGATTAATGTAGATAAATATTTCTAGCCAAAAAACAAAACATGTACAGAATAACAGAAAGATAATGTTGTGTTTCATCAGAATGATACCATAAAGAATCATAATCTGTACAATATGAATAATCGTTATGTTTTTCTCTGCGTAGGAAGGAGCCTGAAATTAAGGATGAGCTCTTTCTTGAGGGTTTTTCTTTTTGTAGCGGCTGCCACAGACAGCTGGTCAAAGACCTGCTAACAGGCTCTGCTTGGTTAGCGGCCAGCACTTCGTTTTGTAACCAAGAAGATTACATTGGGATTATTTGTTTTGGGTGGCTCTGATCCATCCTTAAATGTTTTTATATAATGAAAACAAGGGGAAAACAAAAACAAAGCACACTCTCTTCTCCAAAGCAAGACTCAATAAATTAATTACATGTAAATGCTAATCTCAGACAAACATGTAATTAGTAAAACATTGTTGTGATGAATTCGTTAAATGTTTTTGCAAAACAGAATCATGTGTTGGTGGTGTTGCTTGGTTGATGCGGATAATAGATTCTGGGATACTGGGAATTTGTGAAAATTGCTTTTGTCTGTTATAACAGTTTGACCACCATTTAAATTTGAGTTTAAAGTCTATAACAGACCAAACCAACCAAGTAAACAAACACACACACACACACACACACACACACACACACACATTAGTAACTGTGGTGCATGTAATTTCATATGATGTCAAAGGTCATCCTAATACTATTCTGTGGATCAAAGCATGGAACTCCAAATAGACCTATCAGCTTTTAATCCCACAGTGAGGCCTCAGCTGCTGTCTCTTGTGGCTCTGCTTGGCTCCACTAATGAACAGGCCCATAATGCAGAGTGCTCAAGTATTCTTTCAAATATTGGCACCGCTATAAAGTGAACGTCACTTAGCTACAATCTCCCAGCTCATTTCATTTTCTCTTCTGCATAGTGAGTGTTTGACCCTGGTCTAAAAATATGCTTTGGAGGCCGAAGCATGAGGCACGCACCACTTTAACTACATTTTGTCTTGGACTACTAATCCCTAAAGAGCAAACTTGGAGATGGAGCAGCACGGGGCAGATGAGATCTACCAATTTTTTAGAAAATAGTGAATGAGCTTGCAGTCTGTGGCATTGTAATTGGCTTTTCATTCTGTCTGTGTGATGTGGAGGTTAGCCATTTCTGCTCTGCATGAACTTTAATCCCATAAACAGTAAAGGGAACATGTGCACGTCAACAAAAATAACAGACGCCTGCACAATGATCCCAGTTAATATCATTAGTTATTAGGAATCATGAATGGCTTTGTTTCATTGCCAGATCTGATGGTATCCTGTGATAATTTCCATATCAGCACATGTCAAATCAAATCAAATTGTATTTGTCACGTGCTTTGTAAATAACAGGTGTGAACTAACAGTGAAATGTTTACTGACGGGCCCTTCTCAACAATGCAGAGAGAAAGAAAATAGAGAAATAATAGAATAGTAAAACACATAATAATAAACTGTATACACAATGAGTAGCAATAACTTTGCTATATGCAAGGGGTACCAGTACCGAGTCAATGTGCAGGGGTACTAGGTAATTGAGGTAAATATGTACATATAACTAGGAATAAAGTGACAGATAGTAAACAGTAGCAGCAGCGTATGTGATGAGTACAAAAAGGGGTGAATGAACAAAGTCAGGATAGCTATTTGGTTAACTATTTAACTAAATATTTAGCAGCCTTATGGCTTGGGGGTAGAAGCTGTCAGGGTCCTGTTGGCTCCAGACTTGGTGCAACGGTACTGCTTGCTGTGTGGTAGCAAAGAGAACAGTCTATGACTTGGGTGGCTGGAGTCTTTGACAATTTTTAGGGCCTTCATCTGACATCGCCTGGTATAGAGGTCCTGGATGGCAGGGAGCTCGGCCCCAGTGATGTGTTGGGCCGTACACACTACCCTCTATAGCGCCTTGCAGTTGGAAGCCAAGCATTTGCCATACCTTGCATCCAGTCAAGATGCTCTCAATGGTGCAGCTATGAAACATTTTGAGGATCTGAGAGCCCATGCCAAATCTTTTCAGCCTCCTGAGGGGGAAGAAGCATTGTCATGCCCTCTTCCCAACTGTGATGGTGTGTTTGGACCATGATAGATCCTTAGTGATGTGGACACCGAGAAACATGAAGTTCTCAACCTGCTCCACCCAGCCCCGTCGATATGATTGGGGGCGTGCTCAGCCCTCCGTTTCCTCTAGTCCACGATTATCTCCAATGTCTTGCTAACGTTGAGGTAGAGGTTGTTGTCCTAGGTGAATTTTGGCCCATTCCTCTTGACAGAGCTGGTGTAACTGAGTCAGGTTTGTAGGCCACCTTGCTCGCACACAGTTATTCAGTTACGCCCACAAAGTTTCTATAGGATTGAGGTCAGGGCTTTGTGATGGTCACTCCAATACCTTGACTTTGTTGTCCTTAAGCCATTTTTCCACAACTTTGGAAGTATGCTTGGGGTCATTGTCCATTTAGAAGACCCATTTACGACCAAGCTTTAACTTCCTGACTGATGTCTTGAGATGTTGCTTCAATATATCCACATAATTTTCCTCCCTCATGACGCTATCTATTTTGTGAAGTGCACCAGTCCCTCCTGCAGCAAAGCAAAGTGTTCTTCAGCTTGCAAGTCTTCCCCTTTTTCCTCCAAACATAACAATGGTCATTGTGGCCAAACAGTTCTATTTTTGTTTCATCAGACCAGATGATATTTCTCCAAAAAGTATGATCTTTGTCCCCATGTGCAGTTGCAAACCGTAGTATGTCTTTTTTATGGCAGTTTTGGAGCAGTGGCTTCATCCTTGCTAAGCGGCCTTTCAAGTTATGTTGATATAGGACTAATTTTACTGTGGATATAGATACGTTTGTACATGTTTCCTCCAGCATCTTCACAGGGTCCTTTGCTGTTGTTCTGGAATAGATTTTCACTTTTCGCACCAAAGTACATTCGTCTCTAGGAGACAGAACGCATCTCCTTCCTGAGCGTAATGACGGCTGCATGGTCCCATGGTGTTTATGCTTGCGTACTATTGTTTGTACAGATGAACATGGTACCTTCAGGCGTTTGGAAATTTCTCCCAAAGATGAACCAGACTTGTGGAGGTCTACAATTCTTTTGTGAGGTCTTGGCTGATTTCTTTTGATTTTCCCATAATGTCAAGCAAAGAGGCACTGAGTTTGAAGGTAGGCCTTGAAATACAAAAACAGGTACATCTCCAATTGACTCAAATGATGTCAATTAGCCTATCAGAAGCTTCTAAAGCCATGACATAATTTTCTGGAATTTTCCATGCTGTTTAAAGTCACAGTCAACTTAGTGTATGTAAACTTCTGACCCGCTGGAATTGTGATACAGTGAATTATAAGTGAAATAATCTGTCTGCAAGCAATTGTTGGAAAAATTACTTGTGTCTTGCACAAAGTAGATGTCCTAACCGACTTGCCAAAACGATAGAATATTAACAAGAAATTTGTGGAGTGGTTGAAAAATGAGTTTTAATGATTCCAACCTAACTGTATATAACTTCCGACTTCGACTTTAGGTATTACAGAGTGGGTCAGGGAGAGGTTAAAAATGTCAGTGAAGACACTTGCCAGCTGGTCAGCGCATGCTCTGAGTACGTGTCCTGGTAATCCATCTGTTCCTGCGGCCTTGTGAATGTTAACTTGTTTAAAGGTCTTACTCACATCGGCTACGGGGAGCGTGATCACACAGTCGTCCAGAACAGCTGGAGCTCTCACGCATGGTTCAGTGTTGCTAGCCTCGAATGCATTTAGCTTGTCTGATAGGTACGTCTCACTGGGCATCTCGCGGCTGGTAATCCATGATAGTTTGCAAACCCTGCCACATAGGTAACATGGTCACCACCGATAAATCCATGATTATCGAAAACTTCAACAAGCATTTCTCAACGGCTGGCCATGCCTTCCTCCTGGCTACTCCAACCTCGGCCAACAGCTCCGCCCCCTCCCGCAGCTACTCGCCCAAGCCTCTCCAGGTTCTCCTTTACCCAAATCCAGATAGCAGATGTTCTGAAAGAGCTGCAAAACCTGGACCCATACAAATCAGCTGGGCTTGACAATCTGGACCCTCTATTTCTGAAACTATCCGCCGCCATTGTCGCAACCCCTATTACCAGCCTGTTCAACTTCTCTTTCATATCGTCTGAGATGCCCAAGGATTGGAAAGCGGCCGCAGTCATCCCCCTCTTCAAAGGGGGAGACACCCTGGACCCAAACTGTTACAGACCTATATGCATCCTGCCCTGCCTATCTAAGGTCTTCGAAAGCCAAGTCAACAAACAGGTCACTGACCATCTCGAATCCCACCATACCTTCTCCGCTGTGCAATCTGGTTTCCGAGCCGGTCACAGGTGCACCTCAGCCACGCTCAAGGTACTAAACGATATCATAACCGCCATCGATAAAAGACAGTACTGTGCAGCCGTCTTCATCGACCTTGCCAAGGCTTTCGACTCTGTCAATCACCATATTCTTATCGGCAGACTCAGTAGCCTCGGTTTTTCTGATGACTGCCTTGCCTGGTTCACCAACTACTTTGCAGACAGAGTTCAGTGTGTCAAATCGGAGGGCATGCTGTCCAGTCCTCTGGCAGTCTCTATGGGGGTGCCACAGGGGTCAATTCTCGGGCCGACTCTTTTCTCTGTATATATCAATGATGTTGCTCTTGCTGCGGGCGATTCCCTGATCCACCTCTACGCAGACGACACCATTCTGTATACTTCCGGCCCTTCCTTGGACACTGTGCTATCTAACCTCCAAACGAGCTTCAATGCCATACAACAGTCCTTCCGTGGCCTCCAACTGCTCTTAAACGCTAGTAAAACCAAATGCATAACTTTTCAACCGTTCGCTGCCTGCACCCGCATGCCCGACTAGCATCACCACCCTGGATGGTTCCGACCTAGAATATGTGGACATCTATAAGTACCTAGGTGTCTGGCTAGACTGTAAACTCTCCTTCCAGACTCATATCAAACATCTCCAATCTAAAATCAAATCTAGAGTTGGCTTTCTATTCCGCAACAAAGCCTCCTTCACTCACGCCGCCAAACTTACCCTAGTAAAACTGACTATCCTACCGATCCTCGACTTTGGCGATGTCATCTACAAAATAGCTTCCAATACAATAGCTTCCAATCCGTTTTGTTACTACAGCACCTTATACCACCCTCCACTGCGACCTGTATGCTCTAGTCGGCTGGCCCTCGCTACATATTCGTCGCCAGACCCACTGGCTCCAGGTCATCTACAAGTCCATGCTAGGTAAAGCTCTGCCTTATCTCAGTTCACTGGTCACGATGGCAACACCCACCCGTAGCGCGCGCTCCAGCAGGTGTATCTCACTGATCATCCCTAAAGCCAACACCTCATTTGGCCGCCTTTCGTTCCAGTTCTCTGCTGCCTGTGACTGGAACGAATTGCAAAAATCGCTGAAGTTGGAGACTTTTATCTCCCTCACCAACTTCAAACATCTGCTATCTGAGCAGCTAACCGATCGCTGCATCTGTACATAGTCTATCGGTAAATAGCCCACCCAATTTTACCTACCTCATCCCCATACTGTTTATATTTATTTACTTTTCTGCTCTTTTGCTCACCAATATCTGTACCTGTGCATGACCATCTGATCATTTATCACTGTGAATCTGCAAAATTGTAATTATTCGCCTAACTCCTCATGCCTTTTGCACACAATGTATATATACTCTCTTTCTTTCTACTGTGTTATTGACTTGTTAATTGTTTACTCCATGTGTTACTCTGTGTTGTCTGTTCACACTGCTATGCTTTATCTTGGCCAGGTCGCAGTTGCAAATGAGAACTTGTTCTCAACTAGCCTACCTGGTTAAATAAAGAATAAAGAATAAAAGAATAAAAAATAAAATAAAAACATCCGCCGAGCGTCAGAGCCGGTGTAGTAGGATTCGAGTCCTGTATTGATGCTTTGCCTGTTTGATGGTTTTTCAGGATTTCTTACAAGGGTCCACCAGCAGCTCTAGCCTTTAGCTCAGTGAGGATGTTGTCTGTAATCCATTGTACGGTTACTTGTGGGACAACTTCGTCGACGAACTTATTAATGAATCCGGTGACTGATGTGGTAAAATCCTCAATGCCCTCGGATGAATCCCAGAACATATTCCAGTCTGTGCTAGCGAAACAGTCCTGTAGCTTAACATCTGCTTCATCGGACCACTTCTGTATTGAGCACATCACTGGTACTTCCTGTTTGAGTTTTTGCTTGTAATAAGCGGGAATCAGGAGGATAGAGTTATGGTCAGATTTGCCAAATGGAGGGCGTCTCTGTGTGTGGAGTAAAGGTGATCCAGAGTTTTGCACAGGTGGTGCACAGGACATGCTGGTAGAAATGAGGTAAAACAGATTTCACTTTTCCTGCATTAAAATCACTTGCCACTAGGAGCGACGCCTCTGTATGAGCATTTTCTTGTTTGCTTATGGCCCTATACAGCTCATTGAGTGGGGTCTTAGTGCCAGCATAGCCACAAATAATATAGATAAAAACTATTTTGGTAAATAGTATGGTCTACAGCTTATCGTGAAGTATTCTAACTCAGGCGAGCCGAACTTTGAGACTTTCTTAATATTAGAGATTGCGGACCAGCTGTTGTTAACAAAGAGACACACACCCCTTGAGCTTACCCGACACTGAAATTGTGTCCTTCTGATGCATAGAAAAAACAGCTAGATGTATATTATTCATGTACTTCTTCAGTCACAACTCCGAGAAGCATAGAATATTATAGTTCTTCAGGTCCCATTGATAGGATAGTCTCGAACAGCGCTCGTCCAGTTTGTTCTCCAGTGATTGTACATTCACCAATAGAACAGAGGGTAGAAGCGGTCTATTTACTTGCCGCCATAGTTTCATCAGGGTGCCTGCACGTCGGCCTCTTTATCAAGTCTCTTTCTTTCCCGAGTGTCGAGGATTAGGGCCTGGTCCAGGCTGAGCAGTGTGTCCAGCACCTCCGACTCGTTGGAGTAGAAATCCACCTCCAAATCAAGGTTAGTTATCGCTGTTCTGATGTCCAAGAAGCTCTTTCCGGGTCATAGGAAATGATATCACAAACAATATGTAAAAAAATCATAATTTAAGATCAGCGCAAAAGAACGCACAAAATTATACATTGCAGCGCCATTCCTCCTCATGTGGAAAGCCAAAGAAGGAAGCCCCTAAGTGACCTTATGGTTGAACTAGTTACCCCAAAACTAACAACTGTCACGTGGATTTTGTGCCAATGTCACTGATGGTATTTCAGTACATACTAAGGTCTACCAGCACTAAGATCAGAATGTGGTTGGATGCATTCTAAGCAATGATAGATTTCCCATCCAGAGCTTCAAATCTTTGTTGTAATACAATGTGTTGCTAATTCTCTGAACACTGATTGACTGATTCAGGACAGGCTCAGCCATTCACCAGATGCTTTTATCTAGAGCGACTTCAAGTCAACACATACAGTAGGCCTATTGGTACATGTAACCCATGTGGGAACCTGCAACCCCATGCTCCACCTGAATGAACAATCTACAAAACTGCAGTTATTCATTATCTAGTCTGATTCTCTAACCCTTTCAAATGGTGAAAGAATGCCGAGCTATAATGGGACAAGTGGTTATTTTCAACACATCTGGATGTTCCAGAGTTGCGGGACATTCAAATCAAACAATCCTGCCTCCCCTCCTGGTTTATCATGGATTTATTACATTAAGAGACGATACAGAATAAACATTCAATTTAAAAAGCAATGTACTGGAATTGAATGAAATATAGACTATACTTGAATTTGTTGTCAAACATATTTTGAAACCCTCCAGTTTAAATGCATTTGTCTGAATTGGTCAGTGACAAGTGCAACCATTTCACATCTGAATTCAAACCCACGCATACACATATTTCAGTAGATTGGAAAAAATCTGAATGAATGTTACTCCACATACTGATACTGGACAGGGAATAAACAAAAAATATGTATAATTCTCCTAACAAAATATATGGATTGGTTGTAAATTCCAAAGCTTCTACTGTGGAATTGCTGTAAATTCTGTTACAAAATATGGTATAGGAGGGGTCTTATGATGAGTATATATAAACTTGCTCTATATATGGTTGTTTATGATCACTTTGTTGCTCTTATAGAACAACACAATGATGTCAGATTACTTATTATTATAGTACCAGACCAGCTTAGTCAAGCTGGAGATCCCATCCCATGACTCAGTCACGGGATTGGTCATATGATCAGAGCAGAGGATCCTGGGAGGTGCTCTGTTTCCAGTTTTGTGGTGGGCTCAATGGTATGCACAGAAACAGGAAACAGATGTGGCCTCCTCTCCAACAGCTCTCTCAGGTCTCACTGAATATTGCACGTGAATTCAAGTAAATAGAACATGAAATCTGTTTAATGTAACGGTACCAGGATTTTGGACAGAACAGAAAGCTCTCTAGTAACACAATGACCATACCATTTAAGGAACTGTAGGTGAGAGTGGAGTAAGTCATGCCAAAGGGTTAGTTGAGCCACACCTTGTTGCTAGGATACCATACACAAAGTGAATCATGTAAGCAAATATTTGGGAATAGGTCATCTTTTCATGGAATCTGTGAAGGAAGAAACAACATGGAAAAATTGGTAGCTCCAAAAAAATGATTTTCACAAAGTCAAATAGATGTATTGTGTTATAGGTTTCATGATGCTTGTAATCTAAACCAAAGTAGATTGTTTTAAGACAGTTTTATACATCAGTTGGGGTCTCTATAAGCTACAATATGAGGTCCTAAACATGGCATGAAAGCTCATACTCAGCTGTGTGGGCTAACATAGTCAAAATGGTTGCTTTGGGGTAAATTGCACCATTTGGTTTTATGCATAATACACATAGTATTGTCATGCATTATGAACTCAACGTGCATTTTTATTGTTACAGAGCAGAAAATCATGTCCCATGTATACAAACGTTTTAAAAAAGCAAGGGTCTTGAAGTTCTTGAAAGAGCAGCCAAGGAAGTGAGAGAAAGGAAGAAGTCTATTCAAGCTACAGCAAGGGATGAACAAATGGACCAAATTACACTTAAGAGTTATATAGGCAAAAAAGGAAATGAACATGTACCTGTGCGAAAGAGAGGCTATGATAGAGTAGCAGGGGCACACAAGGTCTTGTCTGACATGAGTCTGAGCTTGCTAAACAAATCAAGAATCTTGCAGACCAGTTTCATGGGCTTAGTAGCCTCAGATGCTGAGAACTTGCCTACGAATTTCGACATTGAAACAACATCCCTGTCCCAGACATTTCCTGCCCCCTTTTGAAGACACCTCGCATTTGTGTGATTAGTCAAGTTCAAATTATGAAAAATTCCTTCCTCAGCTGAGTTTGTATTTGTATTTATTATGGATCCCCATTACCTGCTGCCAAGGCAGTTACATACCATTTTTAAACATTACAATACATTCACAACAGATTTCACAACACATTAAGTGTGTGACCTCGGGCCACTACTCTATTACCACATATCTACAACACAAAATCCATCTGTACGTGTGTGTACAGTGCGTATGTTATTGTGTGTGTGTATGCATGTGTCTGTGCCTGTGTTTGTGTCTCTTCACAGTCCCCGCTGTTCCATAAGGTGTATTTTTTATCTGTTTTGTAAATCTGATTCTATTGCTTGCATCAATTACTTGTTGGGGAATAGAATTCCATGTATCATGGCTCTATGTGATACTGTGCGCCTCCCATAGTCTGTTCTGGACTTGGGGACTGTGAAGAGACCTCTGGTGGCATGTTTTGTGGGGTATGCATGGGTGTCCGAGCTGTGTGCCCGTAGTTCAAACAGACAACTCGGTGCATTCAACATGTCAATACCTCTCACAAATGCAAGTAGTGATGAAGTCAATCTCTCCTCCACTTTGAGCCAGGGGAGATTGACATCCAAATTATTCATGTTAGCTGTCTGTGTACATCTAAGGGCCAGCCTTGCTGCCCTGTTCTGAGCCGATTGCAATTTTCTCTTTGTGGCGCCTGAACACACAACTGAACAGTAGTCCAGGTGCGACAAAACTAGGGCCTGTAGGACCTGTAGAACCTTGTTGAAAGTGTTGTTAATAACCTCTCTGGGATATGTGGGACGCTAGCGTCCCGCATGGCCAACATCCAGTGAAAATGCAGAGCGCCAAATTCAAATAAATTACAATAAAAATTAAACTTTCATTAAATCACAGATGCAATACACCAGATTTCAAAAAGGCTTTACGACGAAAGCACACCAAACGATTATGTTAGGTCAATATATGGTCACAGAAAAGCACAGCCATTTGTCCAGCTAAAGAGAGGAGTCACAAAAAGCATAAATAAAGATACAATTAATCACTAACCTTTGATGATCTTCATCAGATGACACTCATAGGACTTAATATCACACAATACATGTATGGTTTGTTCGATAAAGTTCATATTTATATCCAAAAATCTCAGTTTACATTGACGTGTTACGTTCAGTAATGTTTAGCTTCCAAAACATCCGGTGAGTTTGCAGAGAGCCACATCAATTTACAGAAACAGTCATCATAAATGTTGATGAAAATACAAGTGTTATGCATGGAACTTTAGATAAACTTCTCCTTAATGCAACCGCTGTGTCAGATTTCAAAAAAGATTTACCGAAAAAGCACACCATTCAATAATCAGAGTACAGCGCTCAGAGCCCAAGCAAGCCAAACAGATATCCGCCATGTTGTGGAGTCAACAAAGTCAACAGAATGCACTCCCAGGAATCCCCGTTCCACAATAAATGTTTGATTTGTTCCATAAAGTCCATCATTTATGTCCAAATACCTTCTTTTGTTATGGTGTTTGGTAAACAAATCCAAACGCGCGTGTCCAGCCGAAAGGTCGGACGAAAAGTCCAAAAACTTCCATTACAGTTTGTATAAACAAGTCAAATGAAGTATAGAATCAATCTTTAGGATGTTTTAAACATAAATCTTCAATAATGTTCCAACCAGAGAATTGCTTTCTCTGTAGAAAAGCAATGGAACTGGAGTTACCTCTCTCATGACCTCGCATCATCAGTTTGTGTCTCTCTGCCAGACCTCTGACTCATTCCCCTCTCATTCGGCCGCACTTCACAGTATAAGCATCAAATTAAGTTCTAAAGACTGTTGACATCTAGTGGAAGCCGTAGGAAGTGCAGCGTGACCCCATTTCCACTGTATCTTGGCTAGGCAAAGAGTTGAAAACATACAAACCTCAGATTTCCCACTTCCTGGTTGGATTTTTTCTCAGGGTTTGCCTGCCATATGAGTTCTGTTATACTCACAGACATCATTCAATCAGTTTTAGAAACTTCAGAGTGTTTTCTATCCAAATCTACTAATTATATGCATATTCTAACTTTTAGGACTGAGTAGCAGGCAGTTTACTCTGGGCACCTTTTTATCCAAGCTACTCAATACTGCCCCCCTGTCCCAAAGACGTTTTAAGGCAGAGCTGCACTTTATTATGGACAGGCTTCTCCCCATCTTAGCTACTATTGTATCAATATGAGTTTACAATCTATGGTTACTCCACACAGTTTAGTCATCTCAACTTGCTTAATTTCCACATTATTCATTCCAAGATTTAGTTTGAGGTTTAGGGTTTAGTGAATGATTTGTCCCAAAATACAATGCTTTTAGTTTTAGAAATATTTAGGACTAACTTATTCCTTGCCTCCCTTTCTGAAACTAACTGCAGCTCTTTGTTAAGTAATGCAGTCATGTCAGTCGCTGTAGTAGCTGACGTGTATAGTGTTGAGTAATCTGCATACATAGACACACTGGCTTTACTCAAAGCCAGTAGCATGTTGTTAGTAAAGGTTGAAAAAAGTAAGTGGCCTAGACAGCTGCCCTGAGGAATTCCTGAGTCTACCTGGATAATGTTGGAGAGGCTGCCATGAGTGTGCAAAGCTGTCATCAAGACAAAGGGTGGCTACTTTGAAGAATCTCAAATATAAAATATATTTTGATTTGTTCAACACCACTTTTTTGGTTACTACATGATTCCATATGTGTTAGTTCATAGTTTTGATGTATTCACTATTATTCTACAATGCAGAAAATAGTAAACAGAAAGAGAAACCCTTGAATGAGTAGGTGGGTTCAAACTGAGTAGGTGTGACTGGTACAGTATATGTGTATATACAGTGGGGCAAAAAAAGTATTTAGTCAGCCACCAATTGTGCAAGTTCTCCCACTTAAAAAGATGAGAGAGGCCTGTAATTTTCATCATAGGTACACTTCAACTATGACAGACAAAATGGGGAAAAAAATCCAGAAAATCACATTGTAGGATTTTTAATTAATTAATTTGCTAATTATGGTGGAAAATAAATATTTGGTCACCTACAAACAAGCAAGATTTCTGGCTCTCACAGACCTGTAACTTCTTTTTTAAGAGACTCCTCTGTCCTCCACTCGTTACCTGTATTAATGGCACCTGTTTGAACTTGTTATCAATATAAAAGACACCTGTCCACAACCTCAAACAGTCACACTCCAAACTCCACTATGGCCAAGACCAAAGAGCTGTCAAAGGACACCAGAAACAAAATTGTAGACCTGCACCAGGCTGGGAAGACTGAATCTGCAATAGGTAAGCAGCTTGGTTTGAAGAAATCAACTGTGGGAGCAATTATTAGGAAATGGAAGACATACAAGACCACTGATAATCTCCCTCGATCTGGGGCTCCATGCAAGATCTCACCCTGTGGGGTCAAAATGATCACAAGAACATTGAGCAAAAATCCCAGAACCACACGGTGGGACCTAGTGAATGACCTGCAGAGAGCTGGGCCCAAAGTAACAAAGCCTACCATCAGTAACACACTACGCCGCCAGGGACTCAAATCCTGCAGTGCCAGGCGTGTCCCCCTGCTTAAGCCAGTACATGTCCAGGCCCGTCTGAAGTTTGCTAGAGAGCATTTGGATGATCCAGAAGAAGATTGGGAGAATGTCATATGGTCAGATGAAACCAAAATATAACTTTTTGGTAAAAACACAACTCGTCGTGTTTGGAGGATAATGAATGCTGAGTTGCATCCAAAGAACACCATACCTACTGTGAAGCATGGGGGTGGAAACATCATGCTTTGGGGCTGTTTTTCTGCAAAGGGACCAGGACGACTGATCCGTGTAAAGGAAAGAATGAATGGGGCCATGTATCGTGAGATTTTGAGTGAAAACCTCCTTCCATCAGCAAGGGCATTGAAGATGAAACGTGGCTGGGTCTTTCAGCATGACAATGATCCCAAACACACCGCCCGGGCAACGAAGGAGTGGCTTCGTAAGAAGCATTTCAAGGTCCTGGAGTGGCCTAGGCAGTCTCCAGATCTCAACCCCATAGAAAATATTTGGAGGGAGTTGAAAGGGTGTTGAAAACATCACTGCTCTAGAGGAGATCTGCATGGAGGAATGGACCAAAATACCAGCAACAGTGTGTGAAAACCTTGTGAAGACTTACAGAAAACGTTTGACCTCTGTCATTGCCAACAAGGGGTATATAACAAAGTATTGAGATAAACTTTTGTCATTGACCAAATACTTATTTTCCACCATAATTTGCAAATAAATTAATAAAAAATCCTACAATGGGATTTTCTGGGGGTTTTTCTCTCTCATTTTGTCTGTCATAGTTGAAGTTTACCTATGATGAAAACTACAGGCCTCTCTCATCTTTTTAAGTGGGAGAACTTGCACTGTTGGTGGCTGACTGAATACTTTTTTGCCCCACTGTATGTAGATATCTTTGTTAGAAAGAATGCTATATTTCTCACATCTAATTTGTTTGCTTAGCAATTTCGATATAAACTGGGCAGGTCTTCGTTCAATATGAACACTCCATTGGAATTCCAGTTAATTCAAGTATTGATGCTGTCACATTAACATGGTAAATCAGAAAATACCTAGTAAAAGACCAACGCCACCCACTCCACAAACACACCAACATGCACATGCACGCCCACACACACACACACACACACACACACACACACACACACACATACACATGCAAGCACATACACATCCCCACATCACCATGACATGTTCTCGGTCTGAGAGGGGAACTGCTGGTTGATCAATGGAGACAGTCTTGGTCTCATTATCTAGAGTGGCTGGCCCAATCAAACAGTACCTGAAAGAGTCTTAAAGGAGCTTAAGTCTCATTCTGCTGGCCAGTGAGCTCCGGAGGGCCATGGGCATATGCTCCAGGTGCCCCAGTCTATGACAGAGATCAGACAGATTACAAATGGTCATTGATGAGTGCCAGACTAGCTCCCTTGCACATGAATGACTCTCATACTCGAGACTCCACATGGTTTGACCTTAAACATCACACTTCTACTTTTGAAACAGAGAGAACTAAACATCTAGGCGGTCGGTGACTTCGACCGCCTAATGCTGCCCGAACAAGGAGAGGCACCAACTTCGGCGGAAGTCGTGACAGAAAATCCACTCAAACATGAATTCAGCACAGGAAGAATAGTTTGGGTTGAATAGGGCCCCATTTTACATGAAAAAGTGTGAGTAATCAACATGCAGTTTAGTGGGTTGTTATCATTGTTGAGTGTATGTCACGAGATGCATTCTTTTTTAAGGGGTGATTTAAGCATGTAGAGTCATGTCTGACTGCATGTACCTAAACATCATGAGACAGTCTTCATATATACACAGTCCTGACACATTGGCTCAGGACCATAGGGGGTTGACTAACACAGGGAAGGATCCACTCCAAAAACAGAGCAATCGTGATCATATGCAGAAGGGGGGACCATAGCATAGAATTGTTGGGATTTGCCACAGACAGTATTTAATATTCTATATAGAGAGGCCACCGTGAACCTTTTATATGTATTATACATAACCCTGATTTGAGTCGCATGGAAAAATTCAACTTTGTTTCAGCTATCCAAAGTGAAGGTCCAAAGTGAAGGTCCAAATGGCATATCCCCCCCACCACCAAACAACACCACCCCACTCACCACATACCCTCAATTTTACCTCTGATTTACAGCATGCCTAGAATTATTTTGCATTACTCCATTGAGTAATTTACAACGTAGGCTCATTCTGAAATAAGTTGTTGCTTGATATACAATCATTACTTTTCTTTATTTTCTGAATCTTCTAAATAAACAGTAAGAGGATACTGCTTGCCTACATCTTTTAATTCAAATAATCGTCATACGCTTGTTATAAACATATGCGACTGAGATGAATGTGCACAATGAATAAAGGCCTATTGCAATGTTAAATATTGACTTTGAAGTTAGAGACGCTCCTGAAATGTGACACCTGACATCATCTGGCTGGCCCCTTTAGATGAGCGATTCCAGATGGAATTCCCCTTTACGGAAACTTTTCCCCCTCCTAAACTCCGTGCTCGCGTCGCACTTCCTCAAACTCCAGACTATATAACTACTCACACAGTGACCTACTTCATCGCAGGGAAACAACTGGTTAAAGTAATTCATCCGACATCTTCTCTCCAAGTCTACAACCAAGGTAGAATTTACCAACTCCCCATTTTTTCTATTTCTTAAATCGGCAAACTTTTGATGTTGCCTTTATGCCTATATGATTTTTTTTACACTGTCATTTTGTTGAACTGTGTTCATTAGAACTTTCAGTTTCACTTGGGATTTTATGTTTCCATAAAACAATTTACCAAATCGAAGGATTGCGTTTTGACAAATAGTAGGATTCGTTTGTTTTATAGGGAAAACATTGCAGAGCAGGGATGTGATTATAAGTGTACTTAATATATGCTGTTTGCAACAAAGAATGCACTTTGGTCATGGTGTAGCCAAACAGTTATCATAAAAATGAAACTGTTCTCAAGTTAATTATGAAACCTTTATAGCCTGTATAGCCTACATTAATTTATAGCACCATGAAACAATGGGAATATTAGACATTGAGTAAACCAGAAGTTGCTAGCATTATTACTGTGCGGCAAAGGTTTATACAGTAACATGAAGTTCCCTATGAATGATCTGAGGAATTTCCCATAAAACATAGAGGTATTGTCTTTTGTTATGTTACCACTTAATAATGAGGCGGAGCCAGAAAAATATGAACTGAAACTCAATGTATTTCATTCAGCTCTCTTATGGATGTTATGTTGTCAGTATTAAAGTCAACATCCATTTCTGTATTTGTACTGTAATTCGTGTCCATCTTTGCGATTGCCTAGACCAGCCTTTCTTAAAGTATTGGTCGTGACCCGAAGTGGGTCGCGGACCTGTTAATGGTGTGTCGCGACAATATGTATTGTATTTTAACAGCAACAGTTCCAACCCAGACTTTCTTTCAACAATAATTTCTACACTAAAATGTACAGTAGGCCAGATTATTTTTCATCTGTACTGTTACTTAGGGTTGCACTATCAAAAACTGAGCCTGTGTGTGTGTGTGTTCTGTTATACATCTGTGTGATGTGGTCAATCAGTTTATTCCAGTTAGAATTCAAATGATTTATTGTATTTTAGCAGTAACAGTTCCAACCTAGACAGATATGTAAGAGTGTTTTTAATGGAGGAAAATAAACATGAATATATATTTATATGGATATATAATTCCATTGATATTTGTTTTTGTCCATATTGCATTTGTTTTAGGCATAATTTCAATGAAATGTACCAATATTTATGTATAGTTGCATATTTTCCTAAGCTTGGGTCCCAGGAAAACACATTTGGGTCTCAGGCCGAAAAAGTTTAAGAACCCCTGGTCTAGACAATTAGGTGCTGCCGCAATATGTAAATGTAGAAATATAATGCAATTATCAAATTTTCTTTATCAATGTCATATGTATTATACATCAATGACGAAAGCAGCCCTTATGTCTTTTCCCAGAATGCTGCTGTGTGGTTGTGTACTGTTGCTCTTGGGCTCAGTCCTAGCCCATCCTCTGGATGAGATGTCACTGGACACACAGTGGGACTCCTGGAAGACCACCCACCTGAGAGAGTACAACGGCCTGGTGAGTGTCTGTCTGTCTTTCTGGCTGCCTGGCTAACTACTCACATTTATGCAGTGCTTTTTGTTTAAGTTCTGCCCGTTCCTCCTCCTAAGGTTAGCAATTACAGAACGATTACCTCAACCTTGGATAGCAAATATTCATGATGTTTCTTACTTGCTTTGATGGTGAAAAATGCTTTTGAATATCAAAGCCATTCATCATTATGAAATTAGTTATAATATAGTGTGTCACTTATACGTATAAGAACAATGTGATCTTTAAGTCAATACTTTACAAACTATTGTGGAAAACTTCTGTATGTGTTGTTCTCCCTTGAAATGTTTCGTTATGATACCTTGCAAGCAAGAAAAGCAGGAAACATGAGAACCAATCCTCCGTTCAGAATTTCAACTTCCTTGTTTTTACAGTAAAGAGTTATCAGCCAAGCTGTTAGAAACTCAAGTATTTCAGTGCTATAAGATAACTTGATTTTATAAGACTATGTTTGGGCCTCACTGCTTCAGGATGTGTGTGTCCCACAATTTGCAGTCAGCACATTCCTCAGCAGTCAGCCGAAAACACAGAACAGCACTTTTTCCCCTACTACATCCAGCTTTGAAGCATCATTCCCCACACACTGTAATGACTGATCGAAGGCTCTGTAAAGAGTTGACAATAAATATTTTCCTAACTACCTTTCACCTCCACCATTTTGTGTCTATATGAACCAGTTCAGTTGCACTGTGGAGACTGTGAGCATAGGGACCAAAGAACACACAAATGGCCAGCTGTATGATTGACAGTTGTGTTTTGTTGATGTTTTCATGGTAGGGGGAGGAGGCGATCCGTAGAACCATCTGGGAGAAGAACATGCGTCTGATCGAAGCCCACAATGAGGAGGCCGCTCTGGGCATTCACTCGTACGAGCTGGGCATGAACCACCTGGGAGACATGGTGAGTTAGTGAGCCACATCCTCTATGGGTGTTTTTTGTTGTTGTTGCGTACATGGAGAAAAAGCACACCAAAAAGGGAGGGTCTAAAAAGGGTCTAAGTAACTCCATGTGGAAACATACGTCTGGAATGATATGTCAGAGGGAAACTATTTTGTGTTTGCTGTCCTCGGTTATACTTTCTAATCAGTGTCTCCCTACTGTCCACAACTTATCATTTTGGGTATGTGTTTCAAATAGGAGAATGTCCCAAAGGTTTTATTTAGAGTTTTAATTCACAAACAAAATCAAGCACAGGACAGAGTAGTGACTTTTATCTGATGCAGATAGAGCACAGTCATCTGTGTTTTTACTCGTGCAATGGCCTACTGATTAAAAGGGATGGTGTTAGGTTAGTGACCATTAAATCTACCCCTAGCTGTGACATGCATGTCAGGTCTGGTCATGAGTGATGACTGTGTTAGCGGGAGACTTGAACTTGAACGGGCTGTAGATTAAAATGGTAGGGAAAAGCAACCTGATATATAGCTGCTTGGCTTTTACTGCTTGGCTTCTATGCCACTCATTAATGCTTTGTCCATTTATTATCCATCGGAGGACCCAGAGATCTGTTCATCTGAATGTCAGTTTCACTTCTATTTTGAGATACGCTGTAAATAAAAGAAGGATGTATAGTACTTCCAGTTTTACAGAGACTAGCAGGAACCTAACATGTTTCAGCACTCGTACTCGTGTCAGGGCATGGTGGGTTTAGAATTATGTCAAATGTGTCTGTTTAAAAAAAATATATATGTATTTCATGATCTCCAATGGGATTAATAAGCCATTGATCTATCTATATGTGATAACTGCTGGACTATAAACATGGAAACATTTATCTCTACTTATAGTGGGTAAATGGTTCATAGTCTATTGCTATGCATGCATAATTCCCTCATCCTCATCCCTCTCCTCTCCCCAGACGTCAGAGGAGATAGTTGCAAAGCTGACTGGCCTTCAGGTGCCCATGAACAGGGACCGTAGCAACACCTGGATCCCTGGCAACAATGTGGTGAACCTCCCCAGGTCCATCGACTACCGCAAGAAGGGCATGGTGACCCCAGTCAAGAACCAGGTTAGAGGATGCGAACAACAAAGAGCTGTCACTCAAGTCCAGTGTTTCCCCTAGATGTATTTCTTATTTCCTAGATTTGTTGCACCAAAATGTTCAATCAAGCTTAATTGAGGCCAAAATAATGGTTTTAGGTAGAGAGCAACAATCTAGGCAGGGTGCCATCTGAACATTTTTAGGGGAAACACGGGGTTATAAAGAACAGATTTCATATTCCTCTTTGCTTTCAGTGAGGTAGAAAATGATCACAGTTACAGTACAGTCACGTAACCTGTCTAGGACAATAAAAACCCATGGTTTGTCTAATTGACTTAGACAAGTAAAGAATGTTTGATTATGAAAGGTAATTACTCATTATGATCTAATTGGACACTAAGGCATTATTTATTATTTATGTAAACATGGAATTTAGTTAAGTTGTACATTAAGTACCCCGGCTGAAATGTGGAGTACACTTTGCTACCAGGGAACACTAGGAGATTAGCCCTAGATTTATACCATTAATCTAATGAACATTAGGTCACTTTACATGAGCACTAATAGTCTGTGGTATCACCAAAGAGCTGTCAGGTTCAGGGGGATGTGATAGATAGTGAGGCGTAAGTGCAGTATGTCTACCCTCTAGTGGTGAATAAGATAACTACAGAAGTTCTGAGGCCAGACGGAAGAAAAAAATTGCTCAAACCCTCAAAGCTTTTTTTCAATCAGGGCCTTTGACTCTCTGTCAAAGTGTACCACCTTATCTACAAATTGGAGAAGACAGCTCTGTAAATGTTTTATGTCCTCTCTTTCTCAGCTCTCCTGTGGCTCCTGCTGGGCCTTCAGCTCTGCTGGGGCCCTGGAGGGCCAGCTGGCAAAGACCACAGGCAAACTGATAGACCTCAGCCCCCAGAACCTGGTGGACTGTGTTACTGAGAACAATGGCTGTGGTGGAGGCTACATGACCAACGCCTTCGAATACGTAGAGGAAAACGGAGGCATCGACACAGAGGAGGCTTACCCTTACCTTGGCCAGGTAGGGGCATGGTTTGGCTGACATTGAAAAAGAATGTGACTGTCATTTTAGTTGTTCGCCAAACAGCTGTTTTAGTTTGTTGAAATTACATTTTCAGTCAACGTTTTCTTACAACACGTCAGGTGAGTTGGAATATGCTGGATGACGTTTGCATTTTCTGATTGAGCTATCACATCACATGCTCTTTAAACAAAACAAGCTAATAATCACATGCGGTTAACCATAAAGTGCTAAAATGTATTTTTTGGACCAATTCCGGGAAGTGGTGACGTCCATGGTCTTATGTATTCTCCAATGGCCTAACTACAAACAACACAAATACTCACTTCCATATTTTTTTGTAATTTGCTTGCATGTAAAAAACACAACACTCAGCCAATTCTTTCTTTACCACTTCTGTAGTTGTCCACATTTTCCTGTGATATATAGAACACACCACTACCAAGGTGCTATGAAAGTCATTTGTCATATTCTAGCAATGTACACTAGTAACATAGCACCAAGACCAGCCATAGTGGAAAGTCAGTAGGCCTGATCACCAACAACAACGAGACAGCCTACAGGGAGGATGTAGGTATTCTTACGGCGTGGTGCCATTTAAACAACCTCTCTCTCAACGTTAGCAAAACAAAGGAGCTGATTGTGGACTTCAAGATAAACCAGGCTGGACACACCACCATCCCCATTACAGGGCCGCCGTGGCGACGGTCATCTCAGAGAACCTGAAATGGTCTAACCACACAAACACCGTAGTGAAGAAGGCAGCGACTCTTCAACCTCAGGATACCGAAGAACTTCACAGTGTTCTACAGAAGCACCATCGAGAGCATACTGTCGGGCTGCATCACAGCCTGGTATGGAAACTCCACCACCCGGACCACAAGGCTCTTCACAGTGTTCTACAGAAGCACCATCGAGAGCATACTGTCGGGCTGCATCACAGCCTGGTATGACAACTCCACCACCCGGACCACAAGGCTCTTCACAGTGTTCTACAGAAGCACCATCGAAAGCATACTGTCGGGCTGCATCACAGCCTGGTATGACAACTCCACCACCCGGACCACAAGGCTCTTCACAGTGTTCTACAGAAGCACCATCGAAAGCATACTGTCGGGCTGCATCACAGCCTGGTATGACAACTCCACCACCCGGACCACAAGGCTCTTCACAGTGTTCTACAGAAGCACCATCGAGAGCATACTGTCGGGCTGCATCACAGCCTGGTATGGCAACTCCACCACCCTGGACCACGAGGCTCTTCAGAGGGTGATACGTGCAGCCAAACACACCACTGGGTGCACACTGCCTGCCCTACAGGACCCCTACAACACCAGGTGTCTCAGGAAGGCCCGAGAAGATCATCAGGGACCCCAGCCATCCAAGCCATGCCCTGTTCTCCCCGCTTCAATCACTCAAGACGCATCATGGCAAAAACTGAAAGACTGGCCAATAGCATCAGGCTGCTGAATAGCCACCACTACTAGTCAGCTACCTGCTCCCTCCCCCCTGTTACTCCCCCCATGGACATCCCCCCCCACACCCTCAGCTCTCACTTACCTTACCTGCTACTCCCCCCATGGACATCCCCCCCACACCCTCCTGCTGCCCCCCCCTAACGGATTTTACTCTGCCCCCACCCCAACGACATTCATCACTGTTGCAGTTGTTAATATGTATATTATAACTTTTGGGTTTTCATTTCCCCCAATGATCATGATGCTGCTCCCACTGTGGTCATTCTACCCCCCCCCCCCCCCCCCCCCCCAAGTCTTTACTCTGCCTCCACCCCAATGGACATTTATTTCTTCATCACTGCCATGGTTGTTATTATGTATATAGTGTTATTTCTAATGCTTTTATTACCATTTTCATTATTTTATTTCACTAGTCCTGCATGTTGGAGCTCACAGCCTAAGATTTTCACTTTACCTTGCAACCACACCTGCAACCTGTACATGTGACTGTTAAACAATCAGAATCTGAATCATAAATAAACCAATCCATGTCTACCACTCTGTCTACAGGATGAGCAGTGTGCCTACAACGCATCTGGCATGGGTGCTCAGTGTCGCGGGTTCAAGGAGATCCCTGAGGGAGACGAGCAGGCACTGACCAAGGCTGTAGCCAAAGTAGGGCCTGTGGCTGTGGGCATCGATGCCACCCTCTCCACCTTCCAATTCTACCAGCGAGGTGAGTGACATTCTGCCTCCAAGAACCATGGATAGAAGAATCAACCACTTGTAGTGGTTTAACACACGACACATGCCAGGTAGACTCCTAAAGCGCTTCTCTTAAAGCTTATTGAAGCTCATTCCTTTACACTGTCATTTACTCAGGTGTGTACTACGATCCCAACTGCAACAAGGATGACATCAACCACGCCGTGCTTGCAGTGGGCTATGGACAAACTGCCAAGGGCGAGAAATTCTGGATCGTCAAGAACAGGTGGGTCACAATGCACTGGGCTTATTCAATGGCATCAGGTAACACGTTTCACACTGTTGACTTGAAATGTATTTTTTCTAAATCACGATTCATTCTCTTTATCCTCTCTCTCTCTTGCTCTCCCCCCTCTCTAACAGCTGGAGCGAGAGCTGGGGCAAACAGGGCTACATCATGATGGCACGTAACCGCGGGAATGCGTGTGGCATTGCCAACCTGGCCAGTTACCCCATCATGTGAACACCAAGTGGCAGAGGGCACCATGGAAGCAGGGAAGCTAAACCACATATCAATGACTACACCCAATACAGAAAATAACACTATGTTTCTGGAATAGCACATTCATATAGTCTGGAGGTTTGAGTATCCCAGAGTTCTTTTGCAAGCACTTTTAAAAGCCCTACATCAAGTCTTACTGTTATATCTTCAAACTGCCAGACTTCAATTGTAGTCTGATCTACAGTGGAACAACTATGATTGTGATGAAGATTGTGTGTAGTGCACAGCACTTTACATAGGTTGTATTCAGTGTGTCAGGTCAGGTAACATTGCTGTGCAATGGGAGTTTTGTCTCACTTTCCTGTCAATGCAAAAATGGCTTGTTGATCAAGATTGCTCCTGGTGGGTTTTTTGATGATGTTGACTTTTATTTGATTGTTCAGCACTTTTACACCAAATTCTGTTGATTGAATTGTAACATTGTTTTCTATTAAATGGAATAAAAGTTGATTCATTTGAAATGTGAGTGTGTGTGTGCCTGTACATTTCCCCATTGAAGGAAAGAGAAGTGAAAGAAAGAAAGACAAACTGAAAAAGGAAGATTAAGGTTCCTGAGGTTCTTCAGCTATATTAAGTATCTCAAATCAACTACCACTCAGTATACCCTATTGCAGTGCTGTATGTATACATACACAACAATATGTAAGAATTATACATGTATTTGTGTTGACTGTTAAATCTGATGATGATGAATACAGTATAGATTAGAAGCCTTCTTGAGGTCCTGAGATAGAGAGACAATGAGAGAATAAACAGGTGAAAATGTCACATACCAGTTTCATACCAGTAACGCCTCTTCCTGCCTCAGACTCACCCCCTCAAACAACAGACTTCCTGTGATCTAGTCTTAAAAATCAAATGAAAGCTCTTGTATAGTTAATGTAGTGTTGATTGAATGTAATGTTTATAAATACACTGATTGCAATGTTTAAAAAAGAGATTGGTAGGTAGCCTACTGTTAAGAGCAATGGGCCAGTAACCAAAAGGTTGCTGGTTTGAATCCCTAAGCCAACTAGGTGAAACATCTGTAGATGTGCAAGTCACTTAACCCTAATTGTTTATATTTTAACACATATTTAAGAACAGTGGGCTGGCTACTAGTCAGTATCTGGCTATATATATTTTTATATTTCCCCCCTATCCTTCAAGAAGTCATATACATTTCAATGAAGGGGTCTATAGCATTGTTTTGAAATGCAATGAGAAATAGTATTTTAGCATGGTGAACATAGACATTTATAGATGACACAATAGAAATGGTCAATGAGGAAGTTCTACCACATGACCTTCACAAATAAATATAAAGCAGGAAAACAGATCCCACTGAAATCAATTGACGCGCCTTGCTCTCCTCTGAAGTCATCATCAGGTGCACTCCGAGTTTTACAAGGTAAAACCTTTCTCCGTTTTCAGTCGAGGCAGATAGGCTATTTCCAGTTCATAATGTAGTTAGCTAGACTCGTTTAATTAGGAATTTGGTTTTAACTTGACCTTATTTAAAAACATTTTCATAAAGCATTCATTTTACTTTCGTTTTTAATATGTCAGTGCAACATTATTTGCTTATAACCATTCATATATTTATGTTTTCTTCCTTCTGTGAAATTGTCGAATTCCTCTTTTCATTACAACCTTTTTTGTAACTTTTGTACAACATCAACATTAATTAATTGTACAGTTTCATAAACTAAGTTATTTCTACTGCTAGCCTAGTGGCAAACCTACTGAGATACTTATTTAACTAAAAAATAAACCTACACAACGACACAATTTGCTTAATTTCTATGAATTTATATAATTTTACCCGTTTTGGGGCTTTCTTTTTCGCAGTAGAGATGGGTTAACACCGGTACGTCCGATAGCCTAATCTTGAACACTGAAGCTTCCAATTGAATAGGCCATAAACATTTTTCTATATACAACGTTTTTGTAGAATCTGAGTGATGTAATTATTTATTTGATCAGTGTTAAAGACTCTTGGTCAACAGTTTGTTTGCGCAACAGTTTCAATACCCGTTGATGGTTGGTCTTGTGACAAACTGACTCATTGTGTATAGGTAACAGTAGTTCCTGTCGCAGTAAACTTATTTGCGCAACTTAAACTTAATTGAGTCACACACTAGTACTTCCTTATTTGGATACACAATGAAACAGTACAATAGAATTGCCTCCTGGTTGAATAATACTTGTCTATTTTCTGTGCAGGCATGATGTTGTGGAGCCTGCTGCTCGCTGCACTATGTGGCACAGCAGTTTCCCGGTTTGACCCAATGCTGGAACGGCACTGGCAGATGTGGAAGAAGACACATGGCAAGAACTACCAGACTGAGGTGAGATGAACCAGAATCACTACAATATGTTTTGGCTAGGATAAGGCAAAGCTGCTACTATAGTGGCATTTAGACAGATTATGTTTGCTGTATAGGTTGAAAGTACCACCACCACCTTTCCCACATACATTTTTTTTAAAGTGTTTTAACCTTTATTTAACTTGTCAAGTCAGTTAAGAGCAAATTCTTATTTTCAATGACAGCCCAGGAACAGGGTTAACTGCCTTGTTCAGGGATAGAATGACAGATTTGTACCTTGTCAGCTCGGGGATTCAATCTTACAACCTTTCGGTTACTAGTCCAACATGCTAACCACTAGGCTACCTGCCACACCATTTCTTACATCTAACTAGCTAACACTGAATGCATTGTGATTCAACCTGTGTGGTTTGCATATTTGAACGTGTATTGTTTTACAAGTCATTGACTGAGATTTTTCTACCCCTGTGTGTGTGGATACTGTGTAGGTTGAGGACTTGGGCCGAAGGGAGGTCTGGGAGAGGAATCTTCAGCTGATCAGCCTCCACAACCTGGAGGCGTCCATGGACATGCACACCTATGACCTGGGCATGAATCACATGGGGGACATGGTGAGGGCCTCAGGTCACTGACAATGCCAAGGGCCAGTTTGGAACTCTGATATCTGAAATTGTAGGTAAACTTAGTACCTACCTTGGCCTGATTCCATAAAAGTTTGATAGTGTGTGTATGGAATATGATACCAAAAAAGGCATGCAGAATATGGTATGCTTTCAGTAGGTATTGGCATGCAGAATATGGTATGCTTTCAGTAGGTATTGGCATGCAGAATATGGTATGCTTTCAGTAGGTATTGGCATGCAGAATATGGTATGCTTTCAGTAGGTATTGGCATGCAGAATATGGTATGCTTTCAGTAGGTATTGGCATGCAGAATATGGTATGCTTTCAGTAGGTATTGGCATGCAGAATATGGTATGCTTTCAGTAGGTATTGCAGTCAGGCCTGGTATACATGAAGGAAGAGTCAGACATTTAGATTTTGACCTACAGGACTATTTATTTTGTTGAGTTCCTTTGTCATTTTTTTCCGGCGTTCCATTTTCTTGGCCAATAGGTGTTGAAATGTTGCTAAACTGGTTTCCTGAAGACAAGACAGTGTGTGCATTCATTCCTAATCTTAGTGATTACTGAGCATGACTGCAAATATACTTCCTTATGCCTCTAGTATGTATAACAAGTGGATGTACCCTTTCATGAGTACGCATCTGATTTGTTTTCTGTAAATACACAAGTAAAAGTATCATCCCATAGCACTACAGGATGTGCCTTTAAATGTATTTGTGATCCTGATTCAATGGGTATCTTCCTCCAGTGTATGTAGCATTGGGTTCATGGGATGGATTTATTATGCTGATTACAGTAAGTGCTCTTTAAATGCTCAGTCTGGTCAACGTGTTGCCTCTTGTCAACCATTTTCAGACCCAGGAAGAGATTGCCCAGTCTTATGCCTCATTGCGTGTTCCTGCTGACCTCAAGAGGGAGCCCTCTGCATTTGTAGGATCCTCCGGTGCCCCCATACCTGATACCTTTGACTGGAGAACGAAGGGCTACGTCACTAAAGTCAAAATGCAGGTAATGACGAACAGCTACGGTTTGTGTGAACAGATGCAGTCAGTGCGGTTTGTGGCTGCTCCTTTATGTACTGACATGTATGTGTAACTGATAGATGCAGACACACACACACACACACACACACACACACACACACACACACACTGCATGGTAATGTTTTTAAATATACAGTACCAGTCAAAAGTTTGGACACACCTACTCATTCAAGGTTTTCTTTATTTTTACTATTTTCTCATTTGTAAAATAGTATTGAAGACATCAAAACTATGAAATAACACATATCTAATCATGTAGTAACCAGAAAAGTGTTACTTTTTAGATTCTTCAAGGTAGCCACCCTTTGCCTTGATGACAGCTTTCCACACTCTTGGCGTTCTCTCAACCAGCTTTACCTGGAATGATTTTCCAACAGTCTTTAAGGAGTTCCCACATATGCTGAGCACTTGTTGGCTGCTTTTCCTTCACTGCAGTCCAACTCATCCCAAACCATCTCAATTGGGTTGAGGTTGGGTGATTGTGGAGGCCAGGTCATCTGATGCAGCACTCCATCACTCTCCTTCTTGGTCAAATAGCCCTTACACAGCCTGGAGGTGTGTTGGGTCATTGTCCTGTTGAAAACAAATGATAGTCCGACTAAGCGCAAACCAGATGGGATGGCGTATCGCTGCAGAATACTGTGGTAGCCATGCTGGTTAAGTGTGCTTTGAATTACAAATAGATCATTGACAGTGTCACCAGCAAAGCACTCCCACACCATCACACCTACTACTCCCTTCTTCACGGTGGGAACCATGCATGCAGAGATCATGCACATGCTCTACGTCTCACAAAGACATGGTGGTTGGAACCACAAATATCGAATTTGGACTCATCAGACCAAAGGACAGATTTCCACTGGTCTAATGTCCATTGCTCGTGTTTCTTGGCCCAAGCAAGTCTCTTCTTCTTGTTGGTGTTCTTTAGTACTGGTTTCATTGCAGAAATTCGATTATGAAGGCCTAATTTACACAGTCTGTTGAGATGTGTCTCTTACTTGAACTCTGTGAAGCATTTATTTGGGCTGCAATTTCTGAGGGTATCTCTGGGTCTTCCTTTCCTGTGGCGGTCCTCATGAGAGCCAGTTTCATCACAGCGCTTGATGGTTTTTGCGACTGCACTTGAAGAAACTTTAAATGTTCTTGACATTTTCCGTATTGACTGACCTTCATGTTTTAAAGTAATGATGAGCTGTCGTTTCCCCTTGCTTATTTGAGCTGTTCTTGCCATAATATGGACTTCTTCTTCTATCTTCTGTATATCACTACTATTGTACCTTGTCACAACACAACTGATTGGCTCAAACGCATTAAGAAGGAAATAAATTCCACCTATTAATTTATATGCATTCCAGGTAACAACCTCATGAAGCTGGTTGAGAGATTGCCAAGAGTGTGGAAAGCTGTCATCAAGGCAAAGGGTGGCTACTTTGAAGAATCTCAAATATAAAATATATTTAGATTTGTTTAACACTTTTTGGGTTACTATATGATTCCATATGTGTTATTTCATAGTTCTGATGTCTTCACTATTATTCTACAATATGGAAAATAGTAAAAATAAAGAAAAACCCTGGAATGAGGAGCTGTGTCCAAACTTTTGACTGGAAAATTGTAAAGTCTTTCGTCTGTGTTGCACAGTAGTAAGACTAGCTGTCGTCATTGGCGTCGGCTAATTGGGATCCTAATAAATATATCAAATAACATTTGTGTACATATGTACTGTTGTATGTATATCATAAATTATATGTTTTTATCTTTTTAACTACTGGCAAATATCCTTGGGATTAATGAAAGTTGTTGCTACAGGATAATAACTGATATCAGGATGTTCAACACAGCGCTGTCCCTTTTCAGGTCTTACTTCCTCTGTTTGTCTACTGTAGGCCTCTTCCTTGTTCTCAGTTGTTGAATCAGTTCCTTTTTTGTGAGGTAGTCGTTGGCCTAAGTGCTAGGGTGTGCAAGTTTAAAACCACTGAATGACAAGCACAGCACGTCTACATAACATGAACATTTCAGTTACACTTTATTGTTCCAGTAAAATGTTTCTGTATTACATAGTAAAATAATTACTTTTGGGGTACTGTGAGAACTGAATCAAGCACCATGAGGCACTATTTGACACCAAGTTGTGAATTATATTGCACCTTTTCCTTTTGATTATATTGCACATTTCAGCAAACATTGCTGCCACATCATTTCTTGTAGATTCAATAATAATGAAACAGTACTGTAAAATAAGGTATTACTAATAGGACTCTCAAATGAACTTTATCCAGGTATTAGATGGGGATTGCTTCTGTCTCGTCCATAGGGCTCCTGTGGCTCCTGCTGGGCATTCAGCTCAGTCGGAGCCCTGGAGGGCCAGCTGATGAAGACCACAGGTAAACTGATAGACATCAGCTCCCAGAACCTGGTGGATTGCTCCTCCAAATACGGCAACAAGGGCTGCAATGGTGGCTTCATGAGCCAGGCCTTCCAGTATGTCATCGACAACCAGGGCATTGACTCTGACAAATCCTACCCCTACAAGGGAGTGGTGAGTATAAACTAGTATTAACAGCCTTAATAGTGTGTAGCTGGGGTCAGCTGCCCTTGGTAAGTAACTGGTTGTAGCTTATTTCCCATGCCACATTAGCCTTGTGCAGCACTATCTGACCCTTTTGTTGTCTTGTATCCCCTGTTAGCAACAACAGTGCAGCTACAACCCTGCTCAGCGTGCTGCAAACTGTTCCAGGTACAGCTTTCTACCTAAGGGGGATGAGGGGGTGCTGAAAGAAGCCCTGGCCACCATTGGACCCATCTCTGTTGCCATTGATGCCACCCGACCTCCTTTTACCTTCTACCGCAGTGGTACGGAAAAACTTCATTTCAACTTCTTGGGTCATTTAAAAATATATATATTTTAAGGATAGTATGTATGGTCTTGACATTGATCATGTATATCTAAATCTGAAACAATGTGGCTTTCATTGAGTAATTGTCCACTTTATGGTCAACTGCTGGGCTTTGTCTTGTGGAAAAATGCATATATATTGAGGATTGACTTGTCATTGTCCAACCCATGTATCATTGTAGGAGTTTACAATGATCCAACTTGCACAAAGAAGATAAACCATGCTGTCCTTGCTGTGGGGTACGGTACTTTGAACGGGCAGGATTACTGGCTGGTGAAGAACAGGTAAGGGGATTTAGAACTTCACTCAGAGTTTCCATCTTCAAAGCTCCATCTGCTCTTCTGTTGTTCTGTATCTAGATATTTAGTCAAACAGGGCTACTGTTCAGAGCTGAGATGAAAAGATCCTCCAAGTGGACTTAGTATCCAACTTTATTCCCCTTTTCAAACCTCCATCTGCTCCTTTGTTTCATTCCAACAAACAGGACCATGGTGATGGGTAAAAAGGGAAGTGGAAAGAGAACGTAAAACTCAAATGAGGCTTTAGACAAATGAACCTTGGTCGTTTGGGAGTTAATGTGATTGTTTATTGTGAGGTTATTCAACCGGGGGTCTGCGGCCCCTTATGGTTACTGCAGGGGGTCCGCCAAAATAATAATTTTAATATCAATGTTTTTATGAATTTCTCTAGCAACAACAGAATAAACAACATACCGAATGTAGAAAAGAGGAGAAAATCTTATTTCTACACTGAACAAAAATAAAAACGAAACATGCAACAATTTAAAAGGTTTTACTGAGTTACAATTCATATAAGGAAATCAGTCAATTTAAATAAATTCCTTAGGACCTGATCTATGAATTTCACATGACTAGGAATGCCGATATGCATCTGACCAGATACCTTCAAAAAAAAAGTAGGGGCTTGGAAATCCGTCTGTATCTGGTGTGACCACAATTTCTCTTGTATTTTTGTTTAATGAAATAATGTCAACTTTATCTCTTAACTTCTAATATTGAGCAAATTACACTGATTGGAGCCAATTACACTCACTGGAGTATCGAACATAGGCTTTGAAAAAGCTCCTGCGAATAGGCTAACAGTACGGCAAGTGCCGCTGGCTGATGGTTAGCTGACTAAACTCAACTCCATGGTGGAGGTTTCTGATTAACACCACCAACGGAGTTGAGCAGAGAACAAGCTTTGGGGAATTTAAGCTCTGACTACATCTGTAAACTCTGACTACATTTAAGCACTGACTACATCTATTTGCCCAAGGTCAATACTTCAACATTTTAACGCTTACCTATGTTTGTCCTCTGTAGTTGCGTGTCTTTCTTTGTTTGATGAAATCCATATTTTATTCTGTAAATGTTAATCACATATACAACCCCTGACTGTTTTCTCGAAGATGGCAACTTAGCGTGAATGCGCATGTGCCAGTTGAATCTCAGATTAATTCGGCCTAGGTCTCCAAATGCTAATTTCCAATCCAATTGCACAATCTAGGCCAACATCATCAGAGATTCAATTGGCACATGCACATTCAAGCTGAGTTGCCATCTTCGAGAAACAGAAACGAGCAAACAGTCGGTGGTTGTATTTGATTAACATTCATTGAAAAGGGAAGTCCCGCAACTACAGAGGACAAACATAGGTACAAGGTAAGCGTTTCATAATTTACTTTTTTAAAGTATTGACCTTGAGCAAATCAATGTAATTGGAGCTGAATTTCACAAAGCCTGGTCTCTGCTCAACTCCATTGGTGGAGTTGAGCAGAATCTTCCTTTACCATGGAGTTGAGTTTAGTCAGCTAGCTGCTGGTAAACTTTCTTGACTTGGACATACATGGCTGGCTAACATTTGTTTAACCAGCAAAATAGCTTCTCATAGAGAAAATGTGTTTAGAGTTACCTTTCTAGCTAATAGGCAATGTTAGAGTTTACATTTCCTCTTACAATTATAATGTGGGGAGGTCAAAATACTGAAAAACAATCTACCAAATCTATTCCATTATGTTTCACCTGATGATAAGACAAGACAGGTGATTTATTTTGTAACTAACGTATGATGGGGGTCCCTGGGTCGCTGGTTTGCCTGGGAGGGGGTCCCTGGGTCGCCGGTTTGCCTGGGAGGGGGTCCCTTGTATCGCCGGTTTGCCTGGGAGGGGTCCCTGGGTCGCCGGTTTGCCTGGGAGGGGTCCTTGGGTCGCCGGTTTGCCTGGGAGGGGTCCCTGGGTCGCCGGTTTGCCTGGGAGTGGGTGCCTGGGCA
This sequence comes from Oncorhynchus kisutch, assembly GCF_002021735.2. NCBI lineage: Eukaryota > Metazoa > Chordata > Actinopteri > Salmoniformes > Salmonidae > Oncorhynchus > Oncorhynchus kisutch. The sequence continues at coordinate 18,333,763 of NC_034175.2, read as the reverse complement.
AGAAAATCTTGAAGACCCCTGGTTTATTAAGTATTGATGTTCATTGGAAATATGTTTCAATCTTCCTCACCTTCTGTCTAGCTGGGGCTTACAGTGGGGAGACCAGGGATATATACGGATGTCACGCAACAAGGACAACCAGTGTGGCATCGCCTTGTACGGGTGCTACCCTGTCATGTAACTCCTGCCAATCAAAGGGGCCTAACTGGAAAAGCTGAGCCCTTTTATTAATTTAATGTAATTCATTTTTACTTCCTCCATTGTTTTAGTGTTGTTTTTACCATTTCACTTTCTGTCTATATAGACAGTACTTCTTTAGAATTGTTTTTACAAATCATATATAAGTCAAATGTGATTATCTACATTATCACCGTAGCTAGCATCCAGGGGGTGTACTTGTACATCAAGCTGCCTCACGCTACAGAAACAGGAGATAGGCTCCTGCTCCTATGAGCCGTTCTGGCTCGCACATGCCAAGGCTCGTGCAAGGCTACATACTTATTTAAATCAAAGTATATTTTGTCATCAAATAAAAATAACTTTTAAAGAACTGATTTGAATTGAATGAATACTTCTACCTCCAAACTGTAGTGACTGTAAATTGCAATGTGTGTTTATTTCCATTTCCTCAGTAACAGTGTATGTAGACCTACATCCTGTGTGTTGCCATGCAGCGTGAATGAAGTCAGCAGACCAACAAACTAAATTGGGTTACAAATTTGTCATTTTAATTTTTTGGTGCAACATCACAACAAACAATTTCACATGAGGTATTCAAAGGGATTCTCTTTAGTTGTTGTTACAAAATGTCCCACCATGATTGACATGTAAAGTGTTGTGTTTTAAGCCTTTGGTTGGTTAGCCGCATTCATTAGTTAGTCTAACACATGGACGAGAATGGCACGATAAGTATGGTGGGTGTCCTAGTTCAGGAACCCAGACACAAACCCATGTCAAATACAATATTTCCCCCAATTTGGCCTCGTTTAAGCTTTTGAATGGAGTCATGTATTCCTGCTTCCAACAGTGGGATCAAACAGTATTTCAAATACACTAACATATTGGAAAAGGAATAATGGTTTTACAAATGTGAAAAAATAGCTTTAGTCTCCTCTTGACCTTTTGTTTTTGGTTGAACTCTTGATTCTTGGGCTTTCATAACTGTTACAGTAAGTCACATGATTCTAGTTTGGTACAAGGAATAGGCAACGTTGATTACAGCAAGATCCTCCTTGCTTGGATTGTCACCTACTTTTTTGGTCTTGAAAATTATTATATACAGATTATTGGTAAATATGACTTCTGTAGTACACTGGACTACGCTTTGGCTGGATGGGGCTTGGTTGCTCCTGTAACAGATTGATTCCAGCACATTTGGTTTTGAAAAAGCATGAGAGACAGATGGACAGACAGATAGACAGACACCCTGAAAGGATGGAATCTTTGGTTAAGAAACTTCTTTGCCATACAACATCTCACACAGTTGAGGTAGATGGGTAAGTATTCATGTACACAGGGGGACAAAGGGAACACTGGGGTTACGGAGTCAAAATACTTCCTCTACAGTCACAACTTCATGTCAATCTCTCAGTTCCAACTTCAAATGCTGAACCTAAAAATACTGTGTTACTTAACACATCTCACTGGACTTCACTATCTTTGGATTTCTGGTGTATTAATTAAGATGGAATGATAACCCCACTTATAGTACAAAAAACAATATCAGAGGGTATCCATGCATATTCAGCTATACTTTAGTATATAATGTACCTGTGTTTTTAAGCCCCAGAAGAGCTTCTAAACATCCTCGCCTAAGGTGTCCTTTAATCTAGAGAGACATTTCTTTACACTCCACTAGGGGGTGCAATAGGCGTAAACTGATGACAGACCACCTGCAATACTCTATCAACTCTCCGTACAAAGGGGAGTTCTCTCCTCAGTTAAGACAGAGCAGACAGTGACTGAAAAGTCTCTCCCCATTTGAGGGCGGACTCTATTCTAAAATATGGGCCGTGTAAAAAAAAATAAAGGTGTCATGGGGACCTATTGTCTTTGATAGAACACCATATGACAAGCTTGAAAAAAAGGAACATCAAAACTGGTAGGGGTTTTCATGTTCCCTGCACCAGACTGGCCCCCTCCCTTGGTCCCAGCATGCTTACAATTGTTGCTCATTAAACTTTAATTCTACTCTATTGTGCTCTTCCACCCCCTCTCCCAAAACATTGCACCCTGTTCAGGGGTGATTCAGCCACCCTTCTGATCTCCCCGCCCCCTTTGAATGCCCCTAAGCCCACGGGTCTGGCCAGGAGCGGACCCTTAAACCAGATACGCAGAGAGGAGACGGATAAAAAGGCTCCCTTTGAAGTCTGCAAAAGTCGATGGCCTCTTTCATGACCGCCCGTCTTTCAAGTGCACGCTGTGAAGGGGCCCCGACAACACGCCCCTCCCAAGGTTAAAGACAGGAGAAGCGCACGTTAGTTGGTGGACAAGCTATCCCTCCCCACTACCCGACAAAGCAAAAATGAGAAAATGCTAGAGGAGCCTGTGGAACTGAGAAGACTGGCAGAAGGGATGAGTCTGGAGGATGGTGAAATCACATTGAGCAGGACATAGACAGGAGTGTGTGCACTGCAGCAAGGGGAGTCACTGCTATGCAAACCCCAGGAAGATGCACAGCATGCATGTTTCCATGGGGTCTCAAAGGATTCACACTTAAGAGCCTGAAATGCTCTGTAAGTGCAACCCTGGACTCTCCAGACACTCTGCTGAATGATGTTTGAACACAATTTTACAAGCAACCTGTGAGCCTATGAGATGTCACATTACCACAACATTCAAACAAGCTTAGCCTCGGCATAAGACCTGACCACAGAGACATTTGCCAATAGTAAAGAAATCCCCATTATTCTGTTAAAAAAAGGCCTTAAAGAGAGAGATACGTAACATCACTGGGAGTCGGGGGAGAGGAAAGGGGTTTAGGCCATACATTCAGGGAGGACAATCTTAATCTTTGGTATTACGATGGGATTCTACAACTAAAAGTGCCCATCAGAAAAAAAAGTCAGTTTCACACGGACATACAAAGCATTATTAAATAAATACTTACAGTATATAGATAGCATAAATAAACAACCAAATAAATAGAGAGAAACAAAAGAAAAACAATAAATACACAAATGCAGTAATAAATACATTGATCAGTTCAGCAATGGCATTTTAAATTCTTGCTCCAATGAAACTGGTTATAAAGAGGCATGTTAAAACCGTCCCTCGAGGAACTAAAATGACCTTGGTGTACGTAGCAGGACTGGAACAACAACAACTCATACTTCCATTGGATTTCTATAAATAGAGCAATGTGCTTGAAATCTGTACAAAAGGGCTAAAAGAATCACATTCCTCCATTTTCTAGGCGTCTGTAAAAAAAAAAAGATTTGCAATGGAGCCGAGGTTTGTTCAGTTAAGTGTTTTGAAACATGAGTGGAAAAAAATACTACACTACTACTATACATTGTGTTACAAGTACTTCTTCCTTTGCGTCCGTCGTGTTCAAAGGGTTTTGGTTGAGTCAAAATGGCTACAGAGCGTTTGTTTGGTAGGTCAGTCAATGTCTTAAAGCTGGAGGGTTGCATCAAAAAGTCTCTGACTTGGCATCCCTTGAAATTCTGCCCTTGTTTACAGATTCTGTCCCGATTTAAAATGAGACACACCAAGGTTGCTCCTTGAAAACTGTGATTCATTCAAGCTGGAACCATTGTCAAGAAGTGTAAAAGACAAGTCAAGGTTCTCGTGACAGGTAATGATCGAAAACGGAGAATCGTGGAGAGAGAAATAACCTCCTGATCATCCAGAGAGTTCTGCAGTCCTGCGAACCATGTTATATGGGAACACATGCCGCATTCTTTAGAAAACGTGATGGAGCTATGATTTTGTCACAATCCCCATGTTATTCTCTGTGACCTTCATCTTGACTCCTCAGAGAAACAAAGGACATAAGATGGAGATCTGTCGATGTAACGGGTGGTGAAAATTTGAATTAGGGGTGTTATGCAATGCAGCGATGCCTCTTGATTTCTGTTTCTAGTAAGGGAGATGAAATTAGCCCTAAGGGCAAACAAAATAACCTCATAACCACACTATTCCTTGTGCCATTTTTTTTATTAAAAAAAAAAACTTTTCATCTTTAACTCTGGATTGTTGGAAAAGGACCCGTAAGTAAGCATTTCACTGTTAGTCTACACCTGTTGTTAACAAAGCATGTGGCAAATGAAATTTGATTTGATTTCATAACCTACCATATTAAAATTGAATGTGATAAAATTATAGAAATCAAGGATGCTCACTGTTACCCTCTTAAAATTCAAATAAACTATTCACCCACGACCATTCAAATTATAGGAACTTGTCTCAATATCAAGGAGAGATCAACTTTGGTCTGAAATGCTCTGTGATAATTCTTCATAAAAAACTAAACTACGCCAACTCCATCACTCCCTCTGATAATGAGGAGTACATTATTACGCCTGATCTCTACCTAGACCAGCCTATGTGCCCTCTGCTGCCACGACGCCCACCCAGCCCACCTCTATCCCATCAGGCCGTGCTGCAGGACACGGCGGAGGAGGACACGCTGGAGCCCGAGGAGCCTGTGGAGGAGGGGCGGCCCTCTTCCGCCCACTTGTTGACATTGCGGCGCCTGGCGTTCATGAAGAAGTTGCTGACAGTGGAGAGCTCCAGGCCCAGCTGCTGGGAGATGGTGACCTGGAGGTCCTTGGCTGGCCGGTGGTTCTCCCGGAAGATGGCCAATAGGGTACGCCTCTGGAGGTCCGTGAACACCAGTCTGGTGCGCTTGGGACCCTGGTTGCGCTCCAGTTTACTCTGCTCCTCCTCCTTCCGCTTGCAAGCTGGAGGCAGAAGAAGTAGAAAAATGGGTTAGCTAATATAGACGGGCTAGCTAACTAGGACAAATGGATTAGCTGAGAGAAAGTGGATTTGTTGAAGGAAAACAGATTAGCTAAGCAAGTTTGATTCGCTAAAAGACATGAATCAGCAACTTGTTTCACTGCACAGTTGGTAAAATAAACCTAATCCACCAGAAATCAAGACATTAGGCTGTCACACTATTACATGCAAGTAGGTCACTCAATTTGGATAAATGCTGACTAGACAACTAGACCAGCAAAGAAAACATAAAGTAGGCTACAGATAAATAACAAATTAACAAGTTCCTCTTGGCATGCATTTAGTTTTTTAATGACATTTTAGTCATTTAGCAGACACTCTTATCCAGATTAGTTAGTGCATTCATCTTCAGATAGCTAGGTGGGACAAGGACATATCTCACTCATAGTAAGTATATTTTTCCTCAATAAAGTAGCTATCAGCAAAGTCAGTGCTAGTAGCGGGGGTGAAGTAAAGTGTGAGTGTTAGTTAACGAAAGGCAAATGCAGTGTACACGTCACTGGGCTAGTCTGCTCTGTTTTCTGTTGGCATGTGCAGACCTGTGACAAGTCAGTGCGCCTGTGTGACACCTGACCTGTGTGTGGTGGGAAAATGAGACTAACACAGAGCATGTACATGAGCAAGTGGGGAGTTTTCAGAATTAGCCTATGCTAGACTAGAGCATGAAATAAAATGTAAATGTTACCTCCTGCACAACAACATTGGCTACTTCAATCGGCCTACCTGCAGTTCTGGCTTATGTTGTTGTTATTATTGACTATCAAAGTTTTGTTTAATAATTAGTGTTACAGTTTTACCTAAACATTTTTACACATTTACTGGTAAGACTCGGCTACAATTTAACCTCGCTTTCATTTGGAATTTCAGTTCGACTAAATTCCAAGTGGTTGTTTTCTGTTTACAGTTATCCAGGACAGAGGACGGAGATGTAGCAATGGGGGCAGAGGCTACCATTCTAGAGGAATAACAGATGTTTTCCAAGGTAAAAAAGAGAAGCCAACTTGAGGTTGGTAAAATTTGCCGTGCCAACCAAATAGCATCCAAATGTAGACTATAAGTAGCCTGCAAGGAATTTTTGCAGTAAGGTCCCTAAAGGCTTTTTGCATTAGGATGGTAAATTACTTATGTGCAAGTCTGTGCATCATTCACAGGAGGGTGAAAAGTGTTTATGCTCCGTAGGCTATTCACACACAATTGCAGTCCAGGATCATAGTATAGAGCAGCCAGTGCAGTCCTCGTAAGGTAAAAGAACATCATGTCTCTGAGAGAAAATTCAGTCATTTGAAATGACCCACTTAAAATGGTATATTGTTCCATGTTTACATGTAGCCTAATTAGAGTGTTGAGAGAAAACGGTAGAGGCTATGGGCTGTGTCTGCAGTGCATCCATATGAGGATTAGACAATACAAGGTGTATGGGCTACTCTGCCCACAACTAAACATTTGACCACATATACAAGTAGGCCTACAATAGATACTGTATGTACTGGAAACACTACACCCACTGTTGTCTTCATAAATGAAGACAGCCCCCCCCCCTTCCTTCTTCTTCCTTTTCCCTCCTCTTCCCCGTCTTAGTGGACACTCCAACATCATTCGTTTCTCATAAAAGTCATTTACATGAGGCGGAGAGAGTGAGTGATAATCACTTTAGGGAGAACTAATTTATTTTCTATTAAATAGGTTACGTCAGAGAGGCTTGAAACAAGCAGAGTCTGCACTGCTCCGAGTGTTCAGAAGCCCTATGTAGACTAAAACATATTTGGGTGACTCTTGTAATTACCTAAATGCACACTTTTAAGACCTCAATCAGCAGCGTGTGGTTGTATTTCTTTTTTGCTGATGGTGAAGGTCTTTTTAAAGCGTAAGCAGTGACACACCACATACACACAGCGAAGGCTGTGCCCCCAGTCTACAAGAAAGGCGCTGAGATGTTCAATAGATAGATTGGCTTACTGTATATCTCCCCATTGAAAATCATCTCACACACTGAGGGTTGATAGGCCTGATATTTGCTGTAAACCCACGGTAGTGCAAATGATAAATGGCAACTCAAAGACAACTGAAAAATATTTTATCATGAGGACATTTATTAGCTGTGCCATCATAACGACAACATTTCAAATGTACTAGCCTATAGCTGAGGTCTAGTTTAGCAAATGTGAATGTTGTGCCTTAATACATTGTGCTGTAATTCCCACTGTATATTTACTCTGAATCATTATCCAAAGGAAATGTTAGACTCTGGGATGTCTAACCTCTTGTCAACTTGAGATTACTGGGCCTGTTACCTTTTAGGCATCTACAGCTCATTTACATTTCTGAGAGATATCGAACCATTTCTCATTAAAATCTGAACGGCCTGAAATTCCTGAAGCATTTCAATATTACCACAACTAAAAGAAATAGGTTTTCCCAACTGCTACATGTTTTACTGGCATTATATATTCCTACCGTGTCAATACGAAGACTGCAGCTATAGAACCCATACTGCCCTGTGTTCAGAAACGCATGGTAATGAAAGCAATGACATGAAAGTAGTGGTTAGCTTGCTTGTACTGTGGAATTATGGGTTGTTGGAGGAGTCAGGGTGTCCTACAGCTCCTTTTTTCCTCTGCCCCTCCATCCTATCCTTTTCTCCCTCCCTGGCTGGCGATCATAACGCCGACCATTAAGTAAATGCTTCCTTATGCTGTAATCATGTGTAAAAGGCTTGCAATTACCATGTTATAAATCCCTGGCACTGGGGCTACTCCTGGAGACATAAATATTCCCCTATAGGCTTCTTATGATCGTGGGAACAGCCCCTGATCATGATGTATGCCCTTGTCTCGTGTTGCTGAAACGTGATCGAAAGCCCTTTCCCTACCCCCCGGCGTCTGAACCTCCACCCCCTCCTAGCCGACCCCCTCCCTGTCCCCCCTCCAGCCCCAGCCCACCCCCTGCTGATTTCTTGGGCCAGGGGCTGATAGAAATTATTGATTAAATCTGTGCAGCTCAGACTCCTCGACCCATAGAGGCTAGTTAACCCCTTCAGCACCAGAATGGGGAGCTGCAACAACCCAATAAAAACAACATTGTTTGTTTGGGAGACTGGGCTGTTAAAACCATACTGGAATGTTACTCATTTTTGATATGCAAATGTTTCCCTTGTGACCTTTGAGCTAGGATAACTGAACTGAATATAGTAGCGTACATACAGTGGATTGGCTTCATGGCTTTCATTACTAGGGGATGGCGCAGCCACTGGACCTGAGACATAAACCGCATTGACCTTTCTTATTCATTTAGACCTTCAGTCAAGGGCTTCAGCCATCATCTTTAAAGTTAGGTTCCCTGATCCCTCGCGACTTAAAGTGTTCAAGCACCACTGCGTGGTCTTTAGCTACACCCTGCCTTCTTCTCTGACTAAAGCCTGATTGCCTCCTCCACAGCCTGAGGTTGGCCTGAAGATGCATCTAATATGCAGTGCAGTAATCCAGAGAGCATATAACCACTAAACAGGAGAAAGTCAAATAACCTTCTCCATGTAAGCGCTTCAGAATGTCTCCACATAAAGAGGAATATTAAAAGACGATGACATTACATAATCAGGTCCACCATTTATCCTAAAGCTTTGCATAATAACACATGATGTCGAGGGAAGATAACTGGCATGATAACAATAAACATGGAGAGCTGGCTGAGACACTGAGATGCTGAAGGAGCTGGTGGGTAATTTAAAGGGAGTGCTGCATTAAGGTGGATCATCTTAAAACTTGAGGCGTGAAGCAAAGAACACTTGAGCTATCTTCAGACTAGGGAGCACAGGGCACTGTGCATTCTAATTCCTGTCTCGATCTGCTGATGCGGTCGAGGTGTGTGTGGGCATGGCGTGCTGCTCTTTCCCATGGAAATCAATAGAGGCTTGTAATTAAACAAAAGGGGGTTGGCTGGGAAGGGAAAAACAACCCCCTCAGAAAGTAGGTTATGTAGAAAAGTGCAAAGCTGTCCAAATTGTGCCTTTGCCAATAACTAAATATGCAAGTTTAGATTGTGCGGGGGAGAAGCATTGTCAAATGTTAGTACGCTTGCAATACATCCCCCATGTAAGCTCCTTCATTTTTTATGACTAGAATTGATCTGCTCCTTGAATTTTGAGCAGTGAGTTGTGAAGAAAAAAAGATCTATGAGCATTGAGGTAAAATGACAAGAATACTGCAAGACAATCCAAATGGTTGTGTCATCTATGATAAAAAGGTGGTGTTTTCTCAAAATGCAAAAAATGCTAGAGTTTACAGATGGCACAACACCTCAGCGGCAGGGGAACAACGTTTCCTTCCTTGCACAATAACACTGCTTCAAGTCAAGATTGGATGCATTGAATATATACTGTAGACAACAAAGCTGTCACATAACAGAAACTCTGGAAATCTAAAAGAGAATCACCTGTAACTGTGTTGAGTATGATAATTGTAAAATGTTGTCGAACTGAGGATGTACACATGTGTTCAGAGAGCTACACAATCAAAGATCAATAGTTGTGAGAGGATTGCAAGAGTGCACAATCATTACTTATGAGCCCTATTGTGCTTTTGGGCTTAATCAGTTGTGCTGCTGACAGATAGCGAAAAGCTGTGATCAACTGTGCTTGCTTGCACAGCTCACAGACCCCTGCCGACATATGCACACTCCTCTCAGCCCATATCATATTACTGTGTTCACTTGGATCTCTTTCTGTGCTTCGTGTTTCAGATGGGTTCTCAGTCCCTATGGAGTGACAACGCAGTAACACTGCACTGTATAGTGTGCTATCTTCTTCAGTGCATATCCCTAAAGAATATCCGATGTCAACCAACAAATCATGTACTGCCTTTTAAAAATCTATTTTTTTCATAATGTTGTTTTATCTTGTACTCCCATTTCACCGATATTATTTATTAGATATGGGGATTGCATATGAAGTGTGGGAGAAAAAAAACAAGTGTATCTTTCCACAAAAGAAACAACATTTCCTAACTATCTCCCCAACTCTTAACGTCAGGCATGCACAAACAAATCGTATTTTATGGTGGTTTCACCAACAATAGTCCTTGTAATTATGATCTCCATGGTTCATTTATGAAGGAAAAATGTCCACTCTAATGGTTTATCTAGATCACAATACATTGTGTACCCTGCTCCTTGAATACTCTGTAACCGTACAAACTATGGTCCTATCATTCAAATATATCCTTTAGGAACATAGGAAAGGTACAACTCGTTTTTCATTCCTCTGATCAGCATACAGATCTTGTTGGATTTTTTGAGAAAAACATGGAGAGAAAGACAGATGTGGAGAGAAATGGAAAGAAACCTTACCCTCCAGCCGCAGTGAGGCCATCCTTTGAAACTCGGGCTCCTGCAGCCAGCGGGACATCCTCTTGAAGGTCTCGCGGCCAGACTTGAGCTTGCCCCAGGGCTTGGGGTTTCTCAGGAGGTCAGACAGAGTGCCCTGTGACCTACACAGCACCCTCTCTGCAAATATGGCCTGGGGAATGCTGTACCTCTTCAGCTCAGTGATGATCCTCTGGGCCACGTCCCTGGTGTCGATCTCCTCTCCAGCCCCTCCACCTCCACCACCCTGGGAGCTGGGCAGCATGCCCTCACTGCTGGGCAAAGAGGACGAGGAGTGGGGGAGCTCCCCGGCCTTTGAGGACTGTTGGCTGGGGTGGTGGTGTTGGTAGTGCTGACTGTAGATGTGAGGATGGTGGCTGGGCGCGTGTTGGTGAGCCTCCATCTTGTTCAGCTGATGGCTGACCGACGAGTCGCCGCCCAGCCCTGGAGGGGACATCTCCCTGCCGAAGTCTGCCGTCCTGCAGAAGATGTTGCCCCCGTGGACCTCGTAACCACTTGGAAGCATCTGGCCACCATTGCCGTTGGGGCTGTTTCCCAGTGTCCCGTAACCATGCATGGGTGTCCCCAAGCCAGAGCCTGTAGAAGGTGGTGAAAGGCTCTGTGTCATCCCCAGATCTTTGCCGTAAGGGTTGTAGAAGTTGCCACCCAGGCCTCTGTCCTCGCGCATGAGAGTAAAGCTCCCGATGACATTGCTGACCGGCAGGCAGGGATGGTGGTGGTGATGGTGGTGGTGAAATTTGTCATCGAAAGGCTGCAGGGGGGTTAGTGTGGTGTACGTGCTGCCACAGCTAGATGGAGCATCTCCTCCATAGCCCAGTGCTGACATTGAGTGGTCGAAACCTGGAGGTCGGTGCTCAGGCTCCAGGGACATGGAGTGCCCCCCAAGGGAGGGCCTGGGGAAAGCAGCTGAAAGGTCCCGTGAATGCAGCATCGCTCTGCCATCCTGACTATGGAGCTCAGAGTGGATTTGGACAGACATCTCCCCTAGACTTCCATCCATTTTGAATTTAGTGAATTTCCCTTTTTTTCTATCTTTATGGTGTTGTTTCAGTAGCCTAGCTGTTGTTTAACAGTAGACTAACAGTCTGGATGGCCCTTCTCCTGTTGCACAATACTATGGATTTATTGATTTCTGAATGAATTGATTTATGTGCTTCTATACTGTCCAATTAATTATCTGATAACAACTTAAGTAATCTCTTTAAACTCCTTCAAACTCCAGGAAATCAAGTGTGAAGCAGCTTCAGTAAGATTAACTATCACATTATTTGGATTTGTGCTACAACACTCTTCTTATCCTTTCTTTGGGCTTCAACTGTGTTCCACCGCAGAATCGTCGCTCTTTTGCCTGCGGGAGATCAAATGTTTACTTGTCTGTATTTTAGTTATAGCCTGCTCATGCAATAGTGACGTCTAGGCTATTGTAGACTATAACCACAGTCACAAGCATTTCAAACATTAAGTGTAATTTTTTTCATTCCTACGAGAGCCGATCAATGCATGTGTAACACAAATAAATGACATCGCGATGTCTTCACAGGCAAATCCACTCTTACATTATTGCCTCTCAAGCAAAGTTCTAAATACTCGATGAGCGCGCACACGATTCTTTGGACATTAACGTGCGTCATTCTTGCATATTTCTCAACACAATTCGGACAACGAATGGTGGTCATATGTTCTGTTTAGGAAATGTCTGAGCATTTAAGTTGTTTTGAGATATAACGACACCCAAAATTAACAGATATGTGACCTCAATTGTATTATTCCTACCTTATTCTGTTATATGAGCGCATCCGTGTATGTTGTCGGTCCTCTGCATCTCTCCGATTGTGTCGCTTGCCTCTTGTCTTCCAGCCTGTCCGCGCAGATTCACACAATTGGTCAGATGCACCGAGGGATGCTACATACAATAAAACAGAGGCCAAACAATTGGCGGTTAGGTATACGTCCTTTCCCTGTCCTTTTGGTCTTTTTTAAAGTCAAACGTCCATATGTAGCCTTGCTCTTCTCTACCTAGCAGCTCTCCTCTTTTTCTTTCATTATCTCGTGAGATTTTCCTCCTCCTCTTCCCTCAGCCTGCTACTTCATCGATTTCAGCCCCACCAACTCTTTCGCTTCTCTTCCTCCCCCGCTCACACTCGCTCCTTTCAGTAGGCTACGTCACAGTCTTAAAAATCTGACAGATGTGCAATGAAATTCCAACTCCAATTAACCCTTTCGCTTCGGCCAACGTCTCCAGGGAGGGGACAGGGTTTTACCAAATAGGTGAAGACGAACCCTTTCTCACAACCCCAAAGTTAAGCCTTTTTATCTAATAGCATGCAGAGTTTATGAGTTATGCGAACATCCTGACCATGGTTCAGCTATTTAATTCACCTGATCCTGGACTGCAACGGTTTGTCTACTGTAGCTCACTGAGATAACCTACTGTGTTGTGCTTTTGTGTCCATCCATGCTACACAACCATATTATTATCTTTAACCTGATGCCGGACTGCAGATTTAACTGTAAACAATTGTTTTTGTCCATATTTTCCTTTATTTGTATTATTATTATTACTAATAGAAGTAGCAGTAGTAGTAGTAGTAGTAGTGGTGGTAGCAGTAGTAGTAGCAGTAGTAGTAGTAGTGGTGGTTGTATTCTTATTATTGTGTGATTATTATAATATTACCCTGTTACTATTATTATTAGTCACAGTGGTCTATTAATAATAACAAATGTTATTAGTCATGCATATGCAATTATAAGAATCGCATTACTGTCTTATTGACTATTGAAAAACGATTTATATTGACTACACGGTGTAGACTCTCACCACCCATTTTGGAATACTTAAATCGGTATCTCTCCATAGAGCTCATCTGAATTATATTATAATGTCCTCCTGCTTTAAAGCTTCTTTTTTTCTTATTTTGGAGATTTGAGGGAAATGTAAATCCAACCTCTTACACCTAAACGTTGTCAAGTGACACGCTTGTAGCTGATTCATTTAGGGAACCTCTTAATCAGCACTCAAACCACGGTTGAGCAGGCCCATTGACACCAGACTGCACACTTCAATCTGTAGTTCTAAACAAAATCAATGAGGCCATTCGTTTAAATGCGACCTTTTTACATAAGATACTCGACCTATAGCAGATATTGCTCTGGCTTTTCATTTAACACAGCACATATTTGGTGAGTCCACTGTGTGTCAGTCTGTCCGTGTGTGTGTGTGCGCGCGTGTGCGTGTGTGTGTGTGTGTGTGTGTGTGTGTCAGATCGAGAGATTTGGGAGTTGAGAGAAGGAGATGTGGTTGATACTAGGCATACTAATCATATCTAACTGTCAGTTTAATTTTCAGAGATGAGCAATTCTGGCGTTGAAAAAATTCCGTGTGCGGTGGGACCAATGCCTTCCTGGAGCAGATGCTGCCCTATCGATCCGCGCCGAGAAAGCCTGGATGGTGAGATACATGTATGGATAGCAAGTAGCTGGAGGTAAAATGGTCAGCAGCTACATAACGAAAATTAAAAGGTATTTTAGGAGGTCGGGGTGAAAGATCACCTTCTGTGGCTGGAAAACTCGAGTAGGCATGCTGACACCCGAGCTTCAGCACACAGACGCTGGCCTGGAGTATGTGGCCCTCAACTTCGCTTCATATCCGTATAACAATATATGTAATTGACAGAAAGACAAACAGTAGGCTACTGTTTTCATTGTTGTCAAATCCGCACGTTGATTAAGGTACTACAAAACAACACCAGGCTATTCTCGACTCGAAAAAGAGACTGTCCGGTTATTTCTCTCTTTGCCAAGATGCAAATCAATAGCCTATATATCGTCATGTGGACATTGTTTTGTTTTTGACCTACGCTGCTATAGGACTAAAACACCAGCCTAATGTCATCTTCTTTAATGATTTTAGTCTGTAAAGGCTACTGCTCACATAAAATGCTTAATATATAGATTTTTATCCAAATCTACCCACTGTCCTTACCTACATTTTATTAGCATAATAATCACAAAGCCGATAGGTTTCACGGACTGAGCTCTAGCTTTGAAGGCCTACCAAACTGGATGCCACTTTCACCTCAAATAGCACACAATCATACAACATTTAGCCATTTATCTAAGACAATATATTATGTTATAGGCCTATTGTAGGCTACACGGGCCTATTCCCGGCTACATATGCCTATTTCCATTATAATACCAACAATGACAACCATAATGATGACGAGAATAAACGTGAGGAAAATATGTCACTGTATTATATTTGTAGAACATTAAAATATCAAATATCATACCTGACGCAAAGATCTGATGAGTTTAATCAGGCTATATTGAGGCACAGATACATAATTTAAAAAACTAAAGTTTACTCTTATCATAAGCCTATACATTGCCATTGTATCAGAGATTTCAAGTTGACCTCAATGGACGCATGAAATCTACGAGGAAGGAAAAGTAGGCCACAACTCCCTTGGTAATCTATATCTGTAAATTCATTTTCAATCTTAATACTATCTTCAAATCGCTCTAGACCTTCATACAAATCAGTTTTTGCTTTACATGTTATTTTTAGTAAGGACTATATGATGCATAGCCATCACGAAAAGACATACGCCTACCCAGGGAGAGTTTCTGTTATATTCATTTCTATTTCCTAATGTAGGCCAGTCAACATATCCGGCAAGTGTTTTCAAATAATTGTTTGAAGCAGAGGACTATATACTTATATGTTACACAATAGCCTACTGAGTTTGAGATGAGTTTTGGGGATTGTAGCATTATGATCTGATTTGATGGTGATTTCATCTTGAGAACCCTCATGCATTATTAAATCCGGCATGATTTCACTTGAAAACAGAGGCATTTCTCTGCGCAAATGATGGAACACGTGAAACCTGAAAGCGAAACCGTGTCCAGTGCCTTGGTTGTTAACCTTCTAGCCCATAAGCGACAGGGCTTTGAGACCATGTATGTTTCCTCTGCTTTAGCCATTAAGCATATAGTCCAAGGCTCCTTACCAGACTAACTTTTCCTAGTAAGCTATAGGCAAGTGCATGAAAATGAAATCTCACACACACAAACACACACACATGTACACACACACACGGCTTGCATTTTCACATCTACCTTTAAGCTAACCTCAAGTTTCCTACACAGACAGTGAAGATGTTATGTGGAATATGTTAACGCTTAACATGTGATCTGTAGGCATATTGTCTCAGAGTTATCAGATTCCCTTTGTTTCTTAATTGAGAAAACATAATTGACCATATTTATGTACTGAATAGATTAGTTAAGTCCAATAACTTACAGGCAAATCATAAAACAAGAATAAAACACAAGACCTTGCCCTATGCTTCTGCCGATCACTAAACACTCGGGTTAGGCCTATTCCTGTAAGAGAAACATAAAAACGAACACATTCGAGATTATTACATTTATTAACGTTTTACTCTGTATTATGAACTGTATTTATTTCCTCATTATTTATGCATGCCTACTTTATGTTTATTCGTAAATGTAACCAAACCATACAAACGTCACGTGCTCTCCTGTAACAGCGTGCTCTCCTGTAACAGCGTGCTCTCCTGTAACAGCGTGCTCTCCTGTAACAGCGTGCTCTCCTGTAACAGCTTGCTCTCCTGTAACAAAACCTTGCAACCAGAAGTTACTTTCCAATTTCGTTGTGTCAGTATAGGTTTATGTCGGCCTATCTCACCATATGCATAGGACACACTAACTTTTATTTTAATGAGTTAACAAACCATATGCTAATATACTGAAAGATCTTGACATTTTTGCATTGTAAAAGCTATTCTAAACGTTCATTGTTCAGTCCATTGGATATATATTTTGATAGGCACAAAACAATATTTTTCCTTTTGTCTATTCTCTTACTGAAATATCATTTTCATTACACCAATCCCAGTTACGCGAACTTCAGCATTTCCACTTTATATAAGGTCATTAACATGTCTGTTACATGAAATAGGCGTACAGAGCATGTCAAAAGATGAAATAGTTTCAATAGTTGGCTTTAAATGAAGAAAATGTGGCCAGTTTGTTGGTCTGTTTAGGCATTGTGCGGTGACATTGAGGTGTATGGATGGCATTTGGGGATGAGTTTGGGATTTGCGTAACATATTGTAAGCTATCTGTTCCTTTCACAATGTGTTTATTCCAACTATATTATAAATGATATTATATTTGGTCACATATGGTGGTGCATTTGGCCTATAAATGGTAGACTATAGGCCTATTGGAAAAGTATAAACGCCTAATGCCATAAATAGACAAATGTTAGGCTATAGAGGTGACAGGCCAACTTGTAAATTGGAGATATTTATTTGTATCGGTGTGCAATTTGTTTGTCAGTTTCAAGAGAAAATGTAAATAAAGATAGCTGACTAAAAAGGTATTACGAAATAGCCTTCATTGTAACCATGGTGCTGAGTGTTTTTTTAACCGCAGAATAATTTGAAAGCAATTATCTATTCAAATTATTTATCAAATGATTAGGCCTACCTCAAGCAACATTTTTAAAAGTAATACTAAGAAATTACTAATTTGTCTCTAAAAAATATATATTTTCTTGGTCTTTTTCTCCCCGAAACTGTATGATGTTTCATTTGATTGTTTTTATTTCATTAGGCCTATATATTAATTCTTAAAATGAAAACACACCCATCAGCCAATCAATAAATAAATTACTACCATGACGCTTGATGCAAGAGAATAATAAATAATTTAATTAATTTGACTGGATTAGATTTCTAACTTCAGAAAATAAAATTCTAGGCTATTGATCTATTCATCAATGAAAAGTCTGGATCATATTCATGTAACTTACAACTTAAGACAGTACAGGTGTTTTTAGTGAGTCAATACATGAGCGAGCCAATAAATCCGATAGTCATATAACTTGATAATCAATTGTGGATGTACTTTTAGTTGTGGATAACGCATACTTTAGAATTCAATCAAACGCATTGTGTTTGAAACGTCATTAACCGCGCATTGGGCCTATGTTTGCTGAAGTCGTGTCAATAAAACCCATACTACCCTAACAAATGTGTCATTTTGGAAAGCAAACTCATATTTGCGATCCAATTTTGATCCAATATTTTGATGAGGTCCAAAAGACATATCGACTGCGTTGAATGACAGGTTGACATCAACAGAGGCTCAACATGTAGCCCAGGGGTTCACTTAGGTGCCAAAAGAGCGCGTATATAAGATACTTCCCCATTTAGAAATGAATCTTTTTGTGTCCTAATATTTTGTATTTTATTCTAAAAGTATAGCAGCATATCTTACATTAACTTTATTCAGTCATTAGCCTACGAATGCAAGTAATGACATCCTAAATGTCAGGGTCAGAACAACTTTGTGCACTTATGCTTTTATGGCTTACACAATTTTCTAGTCATTTGACTTTAGTTTTGAATTATTTGACAGTTTAATATTACACTTGGACGGCCTATAGGCAATAGAATATGTTGCACGTAGGCTATTTGTAACCAGTCAAACAATTAAAAAACATTTAGATTCAAACGCCCAATAACATAAACAATTAGCCTAAATTACTGTACTTCTGTTCACACTGGTCTCAATTCAATTAAAGCAATATATTATAATACATCGCAGATAGATTTTGCCCTAGCCTAGGCTAACAATTGAAGAGTATCGACTTTTCGATGCATCGAATTTTCAGATTAAAACACACGTGTGCAGCCAGGTGCAGCTGTTGGCTAAAGTTATGGCATAAATGTTATCAACATAAGGGTCTTCGATAAAACAACATTTTGGAGTTGTTTTAGCTTAGTTCATTTAGCTTAGTTCAGTGTGTGTGTGTGTGTGTGTGTGTGTGTGTGTGTGTGTGTGTGTGTGTGCGTGTGCGCGTGCGTGCGTGCGTGTGTGTGTGTGTTCGTGCGTGTGTGCATATTTGTTGATGTTTAGCCTAATCAATATAGGAGTCTTGCATATTTATAAATGTAGACCTTAAAATCACAACGCTATTATAGTTAGAATAATTACAGGCATCCATTCTTTATGTTAATGACATTATCTTATTGCTAATGTTTGCTTCCCGAAAGAGGGAAAAACGTTTTAATATGCAACATTCTACTCGACGGGTTAGAAGGGTCGATATAGTTTGTTTTACTCCATAGGCTCTGGTACACATCTTAAACTAACTTTGTAGGAGTTCTGTAAAGTTTGAACAATAGCATTAGGCTACTCAACAACTGACTTTCCTTGTGCAGTTTCTGCAGCTGGCAACATAGGCCTACAGGAACAAATGAGTGCAGTAGCATTAAACACAGTCAAATTGGTCTTGTGTAACTAAAACCCCAAAGTTGTATGAAGAAAAATGTCTCTTGTCAAAGGTAATGTGATATAAATATTGCCTTTAGGTCATGGTTACAATCTCACCGTATTCCTCCTGGTCAATAAAATATTTAGAGGCATCTTTTTGTTGCATAACTTTAAAGCCAGAGTCTGGGATTTGGGAAGCTGTTCACCAGTCATTTAAAGAGCTTAAAGGCCCAATGCAGCCGTTTTCATATCAATCTCAAAAAATCTGATTAACAATTAAGTACCTTACTGTAATATATTAAAATGGGCAAAGCTTTTTTAGCAAAATAATATTTCTCAAGCAAGAATTTTGCTAGGTCTGTCTGGGAGTGGTCTGAGTGGGGAGGGGAAAACTGAAAACTAGCTGTTATTGGCAGAGAGGTTTGGAACTCTCTTTCTTATTTGTCTATTATCTATTATTATTTGTCTGTAAACCAATGTATGACATCACCATGGAAAGCCCATAATCCCACTCTGTCACAGTTCTTGTGTCTTGAGGGCTGTTTGATTTTGAGAGGGGTTACATTTCCCTAGCCCCATCCCTCAGCTGTATACCAAAACAAGTGTCAGGGACCCCATTTGGTTTCTTTTTCAAATCCCAGAATATAGTTTTAAAGAATCCATGCATGGTACCTACTGAAATTATACAAATAAAACAACTATTTATGATTCTTCTACAACAAATCTAATAGAATATCAGAAAATATTATGATTGCGCAACACCACACGTTTTATTGCAACGTATTGCGGCTA
This sequence comes from Oncorhynchus kisutch, assembly GCF_002021735.2. Lineage (NCBI taxonomy): Eukaryota > Metazoa > Chordata > Actinopteri > Salmoniformes > Salmonidae > Oncorhynchus > Oncorhynchus kisutch. The sequence continues at coordinate 18,314,317 of NC_034175.2, read as the reverse complement.
ATGCCTTTTGATTGTCCTTTGATACCTATGACTATGATGATGCGATATCGTTTGGATCTTGCATATTCTATTTTATTTTCTATTCTACCTATAGTTAAACAGATTTGATTCCAAAGCAAACTCACATGACCACCCCCCCTCCCACTCTTTCTTCCTGACCCCCCTCCTTCTCTCGCTTATCTTCTCTCTCTATCCCTCTCTCTTCTCTCTCTATCCCTCTCTCTTCTCTCTCTGTCTCTCTCTCATGCTCTATCCCCCCCCCCCCCCCCCCACACACACACACACACACACACATTCACACAAACAAACCCTGCCGTTCTATCATCTCCCTCCTTGCATGCTCTCCACAACTTTCAGTCCCGCTTGGAATAAAAACCCATTTCTCAGAAACATTCATAACCATCTTATGAATTCCCTAATCATAACTGCTTAACAATGTATGACCATTTGCCACTGTGCATTAGAGATACCACTTATGAAACATTTACATGTAGATTAACATCATACGTACTGTTCTATTTTCTACCATGATGATGCTTGCCTTGGCCTGTCAGCATGAGAGGTTGTGTCTCTTACAGCCAAGAGTGTATGAGTCTTTGCAGGTTAGCTCAGTGTCGTCCAGTCTGTGCTGTTTAGAGTTTCAAGCCATCAGCGTCTCTCTTGTCTGTTTGCCTGTCAGGTCAGCACCTGCATCCATTTTCCCCTCCTCTCCCATCCTCCGTTCCGCAGCCGCAGCCTGCTCCGGAGCTCTCCTCTCCTCAAATTATCCCCTGCTTTCCGTTCCTTGTCCTGTTTTTTTAATCCATTCTGCATCCTCTGCCTGAGCTCTGTCTCCCTGCTTGCGGCAGGGCTCTTCTGTGTCCCAGCTGCATATGTGCGTCTCTCTCTCCTGCCTACCGGTTCTCTCCCTTCTCTCTTTAATCAGCATGTTAATAAGAAAGGTAACTAATCAATACATACAATGGCCTGGCGATTGATACTATCTCAAACACCCCCCTCACTCTCCCCAGACAAACACACACACACAAACACACAAGAGTTCAAGCACTCTTGCAACAGGGGCTCTCTGTGGTAATTGTAATAAATGATCATTTTCCAAATGTTTGGGGCAAATTTGTCACATCAATCTAATTACACAGAGTGAAAGGCTGACTTTTCTTTCTCACTGTTTCTTTTTTCTCTTCCCTATCAGTAAACTTCACATTTGGATGTCCGTACTGGAGCTCTTAACTGCCCATATTCTTCCTTTTTCTGTAGGCTGGTACTTTAGTGTTGTTTCAGTTATTCGGGCAGGGAGGCCTACAGAATCCTCAGGGCAGAAAAAGGTTGGTCTCAGAAGGGATACAAATGTTTAAGAGAAAATCTACTCATACAGCTCAGGGCTTTTAAAAAAGAGGAAAGAACATCCTGCCTTGTACCAAAGCAAATGCATAACCACATTCCCACCCCCCACTATTATTAATAGAAAGAAAAACTTCCAAAACCGTCCTCAGGATATGGACTCAAACACAGAAATAAAACATGTCTCTGCAACTACTGAGGCTCACATGAGAGACATGGCAGAAGATAAAGGGAAAGGATTCATGCAGGGAGGAGGCAATGCTACATTGGCAACTCTACAATACAAGGTGGCCTTTTATGGCTGACAGTATGGGCTTCTCCCTCTGACCTTAACCCAATGTGGTTTTGCCTTCTGGTAACTTCACTGCCGAGGCCAGAATGGTGTAGATCCTTTTACATCTGTCTGTGAGTTGAAATGTTTCCCTTTCCCCCCCCCCCTCCGTATCATTTGACCCTCTCACGGTGTGCAATCAATAAGAACAAGGCTGCAATGGTACCTATTGTATGAATTATAACTGACAATGTGTTCTGAATCTATTGTAAATATTTGTATTGTCATTGAGTCAAGATAATAACTATATTTTTAGTTGTGGTAACATATATTTATACCGTACAATGTATTTTAGAGCTGAGAGTTTTAAATGATTAAATAACCTGTCCTAAGGGTCTCGTCTTATTCGTTTTTTTGACCTTTTTAGAACAGAATTGAGGTATTTTAAATTCCCACTTCAGATTGTGGTGTTATGTGGATGGAGGGTGATTGTTATTACATTGGTTTAGAAACACCACAAAGGAAACTGAAGCATAATAATGTCCCCATAATGTTTATACATTTTACGTTCATTTCTAATAAACAGTGGCCACTGTTTAGTCTGGATAGAAATGCACTTACATTATATTTGAAACATGCATGTTTGAAACCTTAAAAGGCTGAAGAGAACATTACTAAATGTCCAGTAAATAGCTACCTTCTGGTTGCGTGTACATTTGGGGAATTGTTCTTATATCAACAGTTTCCAGGTAAATGGCTGATCAACAGAATCCAGGCAATGGGTAGGTATCAAACCTGCCTCAGCCATGTTTATGCAATATCCTTGCTTACAAACAACCTGCACATTCATGTCTGATTCAGAAAACTGGAAGCATCTACTTGAGAGGGGGGAGTCCATGTTGTATTGATGTACCCTAACCCATTCTGCAAAGGTATTAGACCAGGGTGGAAAACCTATGCTGCATAAACACTGCAATGCGTATTCAATTGATTTGAGCCTAATGTACAGCAAGCTGTGAATATCACTGGGAGATTCCACATCTAAGGCATTAAACGCCTTATAACACATATTCATGCTTTGCAGGATACCTCTATAGCCCATATAGCCTAAATCCTGTTTCATTGCATTATCTGCATGTCCGAAGCCTCCCACAGGGGCTCAGAATGACCACTGGCCCCAGTGACCCTCAGCTCTGCTGTCACCCTTCATCATCTTGTGCTCCATCTTGGATGGTGTGGTCACCTAGCAACGGAGGCCAGGGTTCGCGGCTCATGGACCAGAGGCTATTGGGAAATTAATCGATACTCCTCAGCCAAACTCAGCTCATCCCCTTCCCCCCCTTATTATGGCCAAATGAGACGAGGCAGTTCTCACTTTTCTACACCTCTATTTGTGAGGATATCCTGTTACAGGACAAGAAATGGCTCTGCTTGCCAACGGCCTTCAACGAGGATGCTTATCTATGTATCTGTCCCTTCATCCAAGGGACAAAGAAAGCAAATTTTTTTCACATTTTTTTTCTGTTCGATTCATGAAATCGTATTAAACAACTCTCTGATATGAACACACCAATAAAGCAGAATGAATAAATACTAATAGGATGTTGGATTCGGAAATAAAGGTGAAGCTGAGGTTTAGGTATATACTGTAGCTAGTGCTATCTAGCAATCCAGATCTGTTTTGCAGGATCCCTATTTATTATGAAGGTCCCCAACCTTTATATTCAGGCAAGGGTCAGTCACCTTTGATCCCCTCCGACCATACTGGGAGGATGGGCAAAATTCGATCACCTTAAACAGTTTAAGACAGAAGGGCAGAGAAGGAGAGGATGATGAAAGGTTGGGGGGAGGGCAGAGGAGTAGGAGGAGGAGAAGGGAGGAGGGGTAACAAACCAGTGCTAATCTGTTCCCTGATCAGAGCCATCAAACTGAATGGGGAGAGTAAAGTAGATATGGTAGTCCATCTGTGTTGATTTACCTCCATTGTCTTCCACACTAAAAAGAGGAACACCATTTTTCCCATCCCTGTACAAATGATTTCACGATTCAGAGATTTCACCCTAAAATCACTGCAGCCGATGTTGAACATTTTAATATGGTTCTGATCATATCTATGTCTCACATGTGGAATACATGTGAGACAAACAGAATCTTCATAGGACAGAGTATTCACAGTCATTAAGTGCAGATGGAGCACAGTAATAGTTATAATGCTGAAAGCAACAAAGTATTGTATTAGACTGCAGATGCACACACTGAGGCAGCTGTGGCAGTAGCCATCTTTTGGAGGTTCTCCACAGATTAGGCAAACAGATTTCGTAACTTTTGTTGGTCATCCCGATAAGAGGATGCCGCATACACACAGATGGCTGTCCAGCGCGTGGCCGGAGGTGGGCCGTGAAATGACCCCCCAGCTGGACACTGTGGACAGGTCACTGATCTCCAATCCCTTCCTTTTGAGCCAGCTGCCAGCGGGCCATGCTAATGGTGAACCCCTCCCCCTCAGAGGCCAGGCCACAGGGAGTGTCCAGCTGCACCCCACTCCCCGGCCTTTCACTGGACACCATAGAGCCTGAGGGGGTGGGGTCCCACAGGAGAGGCAGATGAGAGCAACAGCCACAAGGATGAAGCATGGGCATGACAAGAGAAGAGAAAATAACCTTTAAACCATAAAACTGAGGAGACGCCTCTGGAAACTGGTGAGACAGTATGTGTTTGTGTGAGAGTGCGGCTCCCATTGTCCCTGTTCAATGTCCAGTTGAGGATAGAATGGTGGATGATACAGAATGGATGGAGGAGCTCTGGAAAAGGCATTGGCTAAGCGACACATTCCATTTGGATGTGTCTGCTGCTAATGTGATGCTCTTACGACCAGTGCTGTTTCTAGTTCGATGACTTGGCATGGGCCCATCCTGTACAGGGGGTGGTAGCTCTACTGAGCTGGAGCCTGGCTGCCTACTGAGAGAAAGCTTTTGGGTTTGGTTGCCTGGAGTAATGTCGATAAATCAATAGGACACACGTCACTGCAGGCCTGAGAAGCCACATGAAACTGTCATTGATCGGAATAAGGTGTAGCGGAGGAGAGAAGGCTTGAGGGGCTGAACCGAGGTGTTGGGATGGGAGGTACGAGGAGTCGAGAACCCGACCCCCACAATGAAGGCCTGGGTCAAAGGTCAAGGCAGTGGCCAGTAGCCCCTGAACAACTCTGCAGAGCCACGTGCCCATCAACACCACCATGTCACAGCTTACAAAACAGGAACAGCCTCTCCTACCCTGCTCCCTCCTTCCATCTCAGCAATACAATGCAATGGTGCACTCTGACCCACTACTTGACTACCTGGCACTGTACAATACAAATGTAGCATATAAGGTTACATTGTAGTTGTTTTCACTGAAATAGATCATGTAATAGTGTCAGGAAATACATAATCATTTAGGAATTTGCATGTGATTTAATTTGATACAATTTTCGTTAACAGAAAGCTGCATGAACTTAAACCAAACTAGATTGAAGGAAAAATCTTTTAAAAAAGGCCCTCAAAATACAGTACATGGTTTTCCACCACTGTTTCCTCCGACTCAATGTCCATGACCGCAGCATTGTACACCAGATCCACTGTAGCAAGTCCCCACAACCAATTCCCTTCTCCTCCTGCATTTTCAGCAGTAGCTTCGATTGCCAATCAATACAACAACACATGATCAACACAGGCCAGATCATGATATCCATCCCCTCACTTAGGGCGGACCAGTGGAGCACCAGGAGCCAATGAGTCCCTTGTTTAAAGTGTGATAAGTTCAAAGCACACTACAGACAGACAAGAGTATGTCTGGTGTCAAGTTCTCTTGACATTCTGTCTGGCTCTGGTGCAGCGTTTTGATCTTCACTGCTGACCAAGAGGAAAGCGTAGGCAATCCCTCAACCACTCCCTCTCTCTCTCATCCTATTTCTCTCTGCTCTCTGGCCTTGCGCCTATTTTTGCTCATGGTGAGCTAATGGCCAGCACATTGATCATGCTTGCTCGACCTCCAAATTGAGGTCAACAACGAAAGAAGCCCTCTCCAATGTCAGGAAACAACTGCTGATTTCAACAGTACTATGTGCATTATTAGCTTTTCTGAAATAATAACATGTATTTTAGTTTTTTTCTATTACCACATGAAACCCCTATCGTTAAATATCTGTCCCATTACTATTTTTTTTATTTCGGCCTACTCAAAGTTATTACACATTGTATCATTTATTTAAAAGTGGAATATATATCAATTCCAACATCGTTGCATTAATTTCCCGGACACTTTCATTATCACCATAGGTATATGAAATAGGCAGGTGTAAATAAATACATGGCAGTCTCTGTCCTTGCTCTGCGAGTTTCCATGGAAACGGCTGATAGAGTATCTTATCGATTGGGTGTCCAGTCTGAATTGTGTAGCCCTCTGAACCGACTTTTTTTCTGCAGTGATGGGCGTGGATCAATATCCCAATATTGTATGCTTTTCTCGCCTTCCGTCCTCCATAATAGCAAAAGATAGAACAAATAACTGGACAATGTCAGAGATACTATTTCTAGAAAACTCTAATGATCAACTGAAATGCTTTAATGTACATTAAAACGAGCATTGAAATGCATTTTATCCAAAAATGTGTATGTTTTCGGGGGCAGAATAATGTTCGCACAGCCCTCAACATTCTGTCACAGCCACTCCATAATCACCCATTTCCTTTAGTCTCAATATTTACGCATAGCCTACAGTCAGGGTGCATTCACCCAAATTTGTAGCCATTTACCCAAATCGTCTCTCTATAGTCGAATGAGTATATTTAACCAACTGCTAAATAAAAGTCTATTCATCTCTTGTAAACATAATGGTGTGAGAGGAGCCGCAGCGGACCTGGGGGAGCTCGTTTAAATCCTGCCTGAGGGATCCCCCCAGCCAGGGGTCATGGTTGAAGTCATGGAGCATCGGATTTAAAGGTGGGCGCTCCTCAAGGTGTCTCTGTCGCCCCGAGGCACGGTCATCACAATTCCTAGATAGGTGGAAATGGAAGTGCAGAGTGGACAAAGGCTTTTGGACACTTCTAGAAATGTTAGCCAATGAGCTTGGTGATGGTCAACCACCTTCAATAAAAGCACCTTGTCCTTACCAATACACTATAGGCTTGTACTGTTTCACAATTCATCTGGTCTCCAAACCAACATTTTTTCATTACCTATTGATATGGGGGGGGGAATTATTATTGTAGTGTCAGTTTCATTCAGTGTGAGGCTGCTAATAAACAGACAGATATGGTATTAGGTTTTGAAAAATATAGTAAAACAATATGGCCTATTTTACTTCCAGCATGTCATGTAGTCAGTCAAAGTAGGTTATGGATGTCAATGTTTACAACAAAAAAAGGGAACATAGAATGCATAGAAGCGGGCTGTCGGTGGTTTGTAAGTTTGTAAGTGGACTGGTGCTGCTTATTTTTTCTTGTCCAGTACCAACCTGATATATATACAGTCTCTCCCCACACAGAGATGTCAATATGTTTGGTCTTCACTGGGTGGAATGCGCCCTCAGGCTCCCATATGAAATTAGCTGACCATTCCCATGTTGGTTCCTTTCATGCCCCCTCTTAATGCTGTGTATACTATTGTATCAATAATTCAGCCACAATTTAGTTGTAGTTGTGCCACATGTTATGGGGTCAATTGTAATGGTTAGATTGGACTGTATGCCCCATATATTGTCTAGACAGAACCTTTGTGGCAAAGCCATATCTTAGAAAAAAAGGAGCTAAGTAGAACCATTTAGGGTTCTTCGGTTTGTCCCCAGAGGGGAACCCTTTTTGGTCCTAGGTAGAACCCTTTGCAGATGGTTCTACTTATAACCCTCTATGTAGGGTTCTTCACAGAACCCTCTGTTTTTTTTATTTCACCTTTATTTAACCAGGTAGGCCAGTTGAGAACAAGTTCTCCTTTACAACTACAACCTGGCCAAGATAAAGCAAAGCAGTGCGACAAAAACAACACCACAGAGTTACACATGGGATGAACAAATGTACAGTCAATAACACAATAGAAACATCTGTATACAGTGTGTGCAAATGAAGTAAGGAGGTAAGGCAATAAATAGGCCATAATTACAATTGAGCAATTAACACTGGAGTGATAGATGTGCAGATGAGGATGTGCAAGTAGAAATACTGGTGGGCAAAATAACAGAAAAACAAAAACAAATATGGGATGAGGTAGGTAGTTGGTTGGATGGGCTATTTACAGCTGCAGCGAGCGGTAAGCTGCTCTGACACCTGATGCTTAAAGTTAGTGAGAGAGATATAAGTCTCCAACTTCAGTGATTCTTGCAATTCGTTCATTGGCAGCAGAGAACTGGAAGGAAAGGCGGCCAAAAGAGGTGTTGGCTTTGGGGATGACTAGTAAAATATAACTGCTAGAGCACGTGCTATGGGTGGGTGTTGCTATGGTGACCAGTGAGCTGAGATAAGGCGGAGGTTTACTGAACAAAGACTTATAGATGACCTGGAGCCAGTGGGTTTGAGGATGAATATGTAGCGAGGACCAGCCAACGAGAGCATACAGGTCACAGTGGTGGGTAGTATATGGGGCTTTGGTGACAAAACGGATGGCACTGTGATAGACTGCATCCAATTTGAGTGTTGGAGGCTATTTTGTAAATGATAGTCAGTTTTTTGAGGGTATGTTTGGCAGCATGAGTGAAGGAGGCTTTGTTGCAAAATAGGAAGCCGATTCTAGATTTAATTTTGGATTGGAGATGCTTAATATGAGTCTGGAAGGAGAGTTTATAGTCTAGCCAGACGCCTAGGTATGCATAGTTGTCCACATATTCTAAGTCAGAACCGTCAAGAGTAGTGATGCTAGTCGGGCGGACGGGTGCGTGCAGTGATCGGTTGAAGAGCGTGCATTTAATTTTACTAGGGTTTAAGAGCAGTTGGAGGCCACAGAAGGAGTGTTGTATGGCATTGAAGCTTGTTTGGAGGTTTGTTAACACAGTGTCCAAAGAAGGGCCAGATGTATACAGAATGGTGTCGCCTGCGTAGAGGTGGATCAAAGAATCCCCCGCAGCAAGAGCGACATCATTGATATATACAGAGAGAAGAGTCAGCCCGAGAATTGAACCCTATGGCACCCCCATAGAGACTGCCAAATGTCTGGACAACAGGCCCCCCAATTTGACACACTGAATTCTATCTGAGAAGTAGTTAGTGAACCAGGCGAGGCAGTTATTAGAAAAACCAAGGCTGTTGATTCTGTCGATAAGAATGCGTTGATTGACAAAGTCGAAAGCCTGTCACAGTACTGTCTTTTATCGATGGCGGTTATGATATCGTTTAGGACCTTGAGCGTGGCTGAGGAGCACTCGTGACGAGCTAGGAAACCGGATTGCATAGCGGAGAAGGTACGGTGAGATTCGAAATGGTCGGTGATCTGCTTGTTCCCTTGGCTTTCGAAGACTTTAGAAAGGCAGGGCAGGATGGATATAGGTCTGTAATAGTTTGGGTCTAGAGTGTCTCCCCCTTTGAAGAGGAGGATGACTGCGGCCGCTTTCCAATCTTTGGGAATCTCAGACGATACGAAAGAGAGTTTGATAGGGGTTGCAACAATGGCAGCGGATAATTTTAGGAAAAGTATGTCCAGATTGTCTAGCCCAGCTGATTTGTTGGGTTGGAAACAGCAGAGGTGTATTTAGAGGGCAAGTTGGTCAGGATGATATCTATGAGGGTGCCCATGGTTACGGATTTAGGGTTGTACCTGGTAGGTTCCTTGATCATTTGTATGAGATTTAGGGAATCTAGCTTAGATTGCAGGACGGACGGGGTGGTAAGCATATCCCAGTTTAGGTCACCTAACAGTACGAACTCTGACAATAGATGGGGGCAATCAATTCACATATGGTGTCTAGCGCACAGCTGGGAGCTGAGGGGGGTCTATAAAAAGCGGCAACAGTGATGGACTTATTTCTGGAGAGATGGATTTTTAAAAGTAGAAGCTCAAACTGTTTGGGCATAGACCTGGATAGTATGACAGAACTCTGCAGGCTACCTCTACAGTAGATTGCAACTCCGCCCCCTTTAGCAGTTCTATCTTGATGGGAAATGTTGTAATTGGGGATGGAAATTTCAGAATTTTTGGTGGCCTTCCCAAGCCAGGATTCAAACATGGCTAGGACATCAGGGATTGCGGAGTGTTAAAGCAGTGAATAAAGCAGACTTAGGAAGGAGGCTTCTGATGTTAACATGCATGAACCCAAGGCTTTTACGGGTACAGAAGTCAACAAATGAGAGTGTCTGGGGACACACAGGGCCTGGGTTAACCTCTACATCACCAGAGGAACAGAGGAGGAGTAGGATGAGGGTACGGCTAAAGGCTATAAGAACTGGTCCTCTAGTGCAAGAATAAAAGGAGCAGATTTCTGGGCGTGGTAGGATAGATTCAGGGCATAATGTACAGACAAGAGTATGGTAGGGTGCGAGTACAGTGGAGGTAGACCTAGGCATTGAGTGACGATGAGAGAGATTGCATCTCTGGAGGTGCCAGTTAAGCTAGGTGCGGTCCCTGCATGTGTGGGGGGTGGGACAAGGGGGCTATCTGAGGCATGTTGAGCGGGACTAGGGGCTCCGCAGTAAAATAAAACAATGAGAGCTACCCTAAACAACAGTATACAAGGCATATTGACATTAGAGAGAGGCATAAATAAAACACAGATGTTGATTGGAAGAGTTAAGACAACAACAGGTAAGACAACAACGGGTAAACAGCTAAGACAACAACAACGGGTAAAAGGTGATGAATGGGCAGAGAGGGTCAGTTAACAAAATGAAGTACCGTGATAATGAACAGACCAGCAGGCATCAGCTGTCTAGCGGAGTGATCATAGGGTCCAATGAGCAGCAATAGATGAAACAGGGAGCCGTTCGGTAGCTGTTACTACGCTTGGCGAGCGGGAGACACGGCGTTCAGAAAGCTAGAGGGCCGGGGCTAGCAGATGGATCTTCACCGACATCCACGACGCAGAGGCCGGTTGAGAGCATATCGGCTGAATTACATCAGCAGACCAGTCGTGATGGATCGGCAGGGCTCCGTGTCAACAAAGGGTCCAGGCCAATTGGCACGGGTGGTATTGTAGTTGGTGTACTTCGTTTGCTAGCCGGGAGATGGGCCTAGCTCGAGGCTAACTGGTGCTTGCTTCTGGACAAGGGCATTAGCCACAATAGCCACTAAGTAGCAGCTAGCTAGCTGTGATGATCCGGTGTAATGGTCCAGAGCTTGCGGCAAGAATCCGGTAATGTAGTCTGGTATGTAGTGGAAAAAAGCAGTCCGATATGCTCAGGGCTGATATCGTGCTGTGCAGACCGGCAGGTATTATCCGGGCTAAAGTGGCTGGTGTCTGAGCTAGAGGTAAAGACCGCTAACAGTGGCTAACAATGACTAAATAGCTAGTAGCTATTTGCTGTCTAGCTTCTGATGGCTAGCTTCTGATGGAGGTTCCAGTTATAAGGTCTGAAAAATAGCCGTTCTGTACCTCATTGGGTGAGGCGGGTTGCAGGAAGGTATATTTAATCTGAAAATTTTAAAAATAGATTGAAATATATATATTTTTTTTTTATGAATATTTACACGGGACTAAAACAAACACGTCTTACTGCTACGCCATCTTGGTTAGTTTTAGGTAGAACCCTCTATGAACGGTTCCACCTTTCTTATTAGCCTTTCAAATTTAACTTTTTATGACAATACCTTACATATATCATATATCAAGGCTTTTCATTGAGGGACTCATTATACCCTAACACGGTGGTGTTATGAAACTAATGGTTTACATGCCACATCACTACATTTTTTACATTTTAGTAATTTTGCAGACGCTATTATCCAGAGAGACTCACAGTAGCGAGTGCATACATTTTCATACTTAAAAAAAAACATTTCACGCTGGTCCCCCATAGGTATTGAACCCACAAGTCTGTTTTTCAAGTACCATGCTCTACCAACTGAGCCACACAGGACCATTGTGCTGGCTTGCAAAGTGATGTCTAATTCCTATTAGAATCCAGCCAGAGTGCAAATATCCAACAATTTGAACTTTTAATCACCGGCAACATGCATTCAGAATGACTGCCAAGGTAGGGGAGATTGATAAAAGAGACTAATGAAATCATCTCAACTGGAACAGCCATCTCAGTAATGGGTGCATTAAATCCTAATCGGATTTGATTAGTTTAGAAAAATGTATCTTATTTATCTTTGTGTAGCATAAGATCAATCAATCAATCAATGTACATGCAAAAACACAGATACAAACAGAAACAAACAATTCTAAAAATCAACCTGCAATAGCGCATGCTAGAAAATATGATAATGATGGGAATGGTTGTAACGGCTCTCGTTGGTAGAAGGAAGAGTGGACCAAAGCGCAGCGTGGAAAGTGTTCATGATTTTTATTTTCAAAAAACACTCAAACAAAATAACAAACGTGAAAAAGAAAGCGCACAGTTCTGTCAGGTACAGACACTAAACAGAAAACAAGATCCCACAAAACCCAAAAGGAAAATGACAACTTATATGTGGTCCCCAATCAGAGACAACGATAGACAGCTGCCTCTGATTGGGAACCACACGCGGCCAAACACAAAGAAATAGAAAACATAGACTTTCCCACCCGAGTCACACCCTGACCTAACCAAACATAGAGAATAATAAGGATCTCTAAGGTAATGGCGTGACAATGGTTTTGAGTATTTTACTCTACACAGAGTAAAAATGACGCAATCACACACTTACACACTTATTAACACCAACACTCAGGATATTTAAAACTGAAATATCTTATTCACATAAGTATTCAGACCCTTTGCCATGAGACTTGAAATTGAGCTCAAGTCCATCCTGTTTCCATTGATCATCCTTGAGATGTTTCTACAACTTGATTGGATTCCACCTGTGGTAAATTCAATTGATTGGACATGATTTGGATTTGGAAAGGCACACAACTGTCTATATATGGTCCACAGTTAACAGTGCATGCCAGAGCAAAAACCAAGCCATGAGGCCGAAGGAATTGTCCGTAGAGCTCTGAAAAAGGACTGTGTCGAGGCACAGATCTGGGCAGGGGTACCAAAAAATGTCTGCAGCATTGAAGATCCCCAAGAACACAGTGGCCTATATCATTCTTAAATGAAAGAAGTTTGGAACCACTAAGACTCTTCCTAGAGCTGGCCGCCCGCCAAACTGAGCAATCGGGGAGAAGGGCCTTGGTCAGGGAGGTGACCAAGAAGCCGATCATCACCCTGACAGAGATCTAGAGTTCCTCTGTGGAGATGGGAGAACCTTCCAGAAGGACAACCATCTCTGCAGCACTCCACCTATCAGGCCTTTATGGTAGAATGGCCAGACGGAAGCCACTCAGTAAAAGGCACATGACAGCCACTTGGAGTTTGCCAAAAGGCCCCTAAAGTCTCTCAGACCATGAGAAATAAGATTCTCTGGTCTGATGAAACCAAGATGGAACACTTTGCCTGAATGCCAACTGTCACGTCTGGGGGAAACCTGGCACCATCCCTGCATGGTGGTGGAAGCTGTGGGGATGTTTTTCAGCGGCAGGGATTGGGAGACTAGTCAGGATTGAGGCAAAGATGAACGGAGCAAAGTACAGAGAGATCTTTGATGAAAACTTGCTCCGGAGTGCTCAAGACCTCAAACTGGGACAAAGGTTCTCCATCAGGAGAACAACCCAAAGCACACAGCCAAGACAATGCAGGAAGGGCTTCGGGACAAGTCTCTGAATGTTCTTGAGTGCCCAGCCAGACTCCCCATCTAACCTGACAGAGCTTGAGAGAATCTGCGTAGAAGAATGGGAGAAAATCCCTAAATACAGGTGTGTACAGACTCGAGGCTGTAATCGCTGCCAAAGGTGCTTCAACAAAGTACTGAGTAAAGGGTCTGAAAACGTATATAAATGTGATATTTCATTTTTGATAAAAAATTTGACTTAGCAAACATTTCTGAAAACTTGTTTTTGCTTTGTCATTATGGGGTATTGTGTGTAGATTGATGAGAAGAAAAAAAACAATTTAATACATTTTAGAATAAGGCTGTAACGTAACAAAATGTGGAAAAAGTCAAGGGGTCTGAATACTTTCCGAAGGCAGTGTAGCTACAGTTTAAAACATTACAGTGCCTTGCGAAAGTATTCGGCCCCCTTGAACTTTGCGACCTTTTGCCACATTTCAGGCTTCAAACATAAAGATATAAAACTGTATTTTTTTGTGAAGAATCAACAACAAGTGGAACACAATCATGAAGTGGAACGACATTTATTGGATATTTCAAACTTTTTTAACAAATCAAAAACTGAAAAATTGGGCGTGCTAAATTATTCAGCCCCTTTACTTTCAGTGCAGCAAACTCTCTCCAGAAGTTCAGTGAGGATCTCTGAATGATCCAATGTTGACCTAAATGACTAATGATGATAAATACAATCCACCTGTGTGTAATCAAGTCTCCGTATAAATGCACCTGCACTGTGATAGTCTCAGAGGTCCGTTAAAAGCGCAGAGAGCATCATGAAGAACAAGGAAGAAGTTTAAAGCTGGATTTGGATACAAAAAGATTTCCCAAGCTTTAAACATCCCAAGGAGCACTGTGCAAGCGATAATATTGAAATGGAAGGAGTATCAGACCACTGCAAATCTACCAAGACCTGGCCGTCCCTCTAAACTTTCAGCTCATACAAGGAGAAGACTGATCAGAGATGCAGCCAAGAGGCCCATGATCACTCTGGATGAACTGCAGAGATCTACAGCTGAGGTGGGAGACTCTGTCCATAGGACAACAATCAGTCGTATGTTGCACAAATCTGGCCTTTATGGAAGAGTGGCAAGAAGAAAGCTATTTCTTAAAGATATCCATAAAAAGTGTCATTTAAAGTTTGCCACAAGCCACCTGGGAGACACACCAAACATGTGGAAGAAGGTGCTCTGGTCAGATGAAACCAAAATTGAACTTTTTGGCAACAATGCAAAACGTTATGTTTGGCGTAAAAGCAACACAGCTCATCACCCTGAACACAACATCCCCACTGTCAAACATGGTGGTGGCAGCATCATGGTTTGGGCCTGCTTTTCTTCAGCAGGGACAGGGAAGATGGTTAAAATTGATGGGAAGATGGATGGAGCCAAATACAGGACCATTCTGGAAGAATGCAAAAGACCTGAGACTGGGACGGAGATTTGTCTTCCAACAAGACAATGATCCAAAACATAAAGCAAAATCTACAATGGAATGGTTCAAAAATAAACATATCCAGGTGTTAGAATGGCCAAGTCAAAGTCCAGACCTGAATCCAATCGAGAATCTGTGGAAAGAACTGAAAACTGCTGTTCACAAATGCTCTCCATCCAACCTCACTGAGCTCGAGCTGTTTTGCAAGGAGGAATGGGAAAAAATGTCAGTCTCTCGATGTGCAAAACTGATAGAGACATACCCCAAGCGACTTACAGCTGTAATCACAGCAAAAGGTGGCGCTACAAAGTATTAACTTAAGGGGGCTGAATAATTTTGCACGCCCAATTTTTCAGTTTTTGATTTGTTAAAAAAGTTTGAAATATCCAATAAATGTCGTTCCACTTCATGATTGTGTCCCACTTGTTGTTGATTCTTCACAAAAAAATACAGTTTTATATCTTTATGTTTGAAGCCTGAAATGTGGCAAAAGGTCGCAAAGTTCAAGGGGGCCTGAATACTTTCGCAAGGCACTGTATCATACCTATCCTTTTAATAAACTGTAAAGCGTTAAAGTTTAAACATTGAGATAAACACTAATGCTTAGGCACTATTTAAAATATATATATTTTTTAAATACAATGAAAACATATTCAGATTCAGATGTGTTCTTGCCTTCCAAAGAATCCTTTTTCCAAAAATGTTTTTTAGGATGAGAAAGGTTCTAGGTTGAACTCTTTTCCTTACAAAGAACCCTCATCTTCCAAAAAGGGTTCTTCAGATGAAGATGGTTCTTGGTTGAACCCTATCCCTCTGCAAATAACCCTTTTCAACACCTTTTTTCTAAGAGTGTATAAGCTTCATGCTAAAGTGGCTTGTCAAATTCATTGTAGGCCATACTGTGCTTTGTGGCATGGTTCTGACACCAAGTAGCTGAGCCTGAGGTCCATGGTCCATAAAGGAGCAAAAGGCTGAGAGTGTGTCATATGAACATACTTAACTTGGGATGTATCCACTGTCCACAGGACTTGTGGGTCCAGACAGGTCTCAGGGGTTCTTCCTATGCCATCTCCATTCCTGTGTTGGAGACTTGCCGTTATCTGGGCGGCTACCTCAGCCCCGGGTGGTTACTGTTAGCTCCACACACTACAACAGAAATTGAAATCACTGTAGTGTTTGTGCGTGCTGGATGGGAGGAGGGAGAAATAGGAGGAAAGTGTCTGCCCTCGCATCCCGCTGAGATGAAAACCCTTCAGCCTGGAGAGGAGGAAACGCTACCAGGGCAGAAGTCAGCTTCCCCGGGCCTCGGCATGTGGGAGAGAAGGAGAATCAAGGAGTCAAACTTTTCTTTCCCTCCAGCAGATTGTGTGTGATAGCTGTCAAAGTGAGAACCTGGTGCTAAACTTCAGCTGCTCAGCTTCATTTGTACATGCAAACGGAACTTCCTGAACATACTACAGTTTACTATAGAATACTACAGTACTTACTATAGAATTCTGTATTAAACTGTAGTATACTGTACAATACTATACTACACACTAGTATCCCTCGATCATGTATAGTAATTAGTATAGAATTTGTAGTATACTGTAGAATACTATAGTAAATACTACAGTATTATCCACAAATAAACACTGTAATAAATACTAGAGAAATGTCAGCAAAAACAGCAAAAACACTATAGTAAATACTACAGTATTTCATTTGCGTACACCCTGCCCATTCCCCTCGCCCATAACACAATTTGCGCCACCCATATATTGTGTTCCCTAGAGCAGAATCTCTGAACTATCCTTTCAGAAGCCAGTTCTACCTACTTACAGATTATGGACAATTTCTCCAGTAGGTTTCCTCAAGGAGATAGCCTCCACTTCTATATCACAGATAATAAAAACATATGTTTTTTTTACTGTAATGACCCCCAAAATACTACAGTAAATACTACAGTATACTGTACGACATCCCGCCAAAACACTATAGTAAATACTACTGTATGCTACAGTCCGCAAAGCACTACAGTCATTATTTAAGCAATAAGACCTGAGGGCGTGTGGTATATGGCCAATATACCATGGCTAAGGGCAGTTCCTAAGCATGACGCAACACGGAGTGCCTGGACACAGCCCTTAGCCGTAGTATATTGGACATATATCACAAACCCCCGAGGTGCCTTATTGCTATTATAAACTGTTTACCAATATAATTAAGGCAGTTTTGTCATACCTGTGGTATAATGTCTGATATACCACTGCTGTCAGCCAATCAGCATTCAGGGCTCGAACCACCCAGTTTATAACATAGTATATACTACTATTTTTTTCACTAGAGTATTTATACTATAGTAAACTGTAAATACTATAGTATAATACAATAAATACAAAAACAGTCTGCAAAAACATTCCTACCATAGTATACATGATTGTCTTTTTTCATGTGGGATGTACTGTAGGTTCAGTTTTCTACAGTAATGCATTAAATAAGGCGTAGCCTACACCTTCAAGGGCTTTACTGCGTGTTAGATCTGTGCTGGCCCTGTTGTCATGGCTCTATAAAACTGGTATAAGGGATGTCACCCAAGTCATCTGACCATCAGCATGCGTTCTCCTGCCTAGCCTTGGGTACTGTAGGTACAGCAGTCAGTAGTTATTCATCATCCGTAATGTTAACGATTACAGCATGTCGATAGCAAACCCAGGAGTTAAATGAGTTTGTGGATTCAGCTACGCCTGGGCTTACAGTTCAAGGTCATTCCCTTGATCCTGACAGAGGGATGATTCTCGGCTATGTTAGAAGCACACACATCTCGCCCAAGGTCAAGTGTGTCACTATTTAGAACAAATAGATACATGAAACACTCAATCTTGTGAGTGGGTAAATAGTGGCCTCAGACCTTGGCCAGGGTGAAGTCACCAGCCACTCATAGATTTTGTTCGTTGCTTGTATTTCAAGTTGAAGTTGGTCTCAACAGTTGGCCTTTTATGTTTCCAAGTTGGGTTGAATGTAATTCAATGGAAAAGTTTGCATAGATTTTGTCACGTTTAAGGACATGCTAGAGTGCAATGTGCAGAATGATCTCAAAGGCTCCAGGTGACATATAGAGCATTTTTCATGCACCTGCTGACCAAATGTATATCCGAATTCCTTAAAGCTTTTCAACAAAACGTACCATGACCAGGACTGCTTTTTCATAAGGATAAAAGCATTGTGTTTAACCAAGTTGGACAGGCAGTTCACGTGGCGAGAGGATACACTTGATTTGGAGTCAGTTAGCAGCTCATGCCTATCGTAATGGACAATGGTGAGGGCAAGTGTCTCTCCCTCCCTCCCCTTTCTCTCCTGGCGTGTTCCCCCCAGAGACACGAGCCTGGCCAGGCGCTCTGATGACCAAGCGTGACATTTAAACCCCTGCCCTCCGGTGGCTTTGGGGGAGGGTGAGGTCCATCTGAGCACAGAGAAAAGGGGTACAAGGCAGAAGCTCTCCCTTCAATCTGCCCTTCTCCTCCCTCCCACTCCCGCAGAAATCCTCAGTGTCAGAACTCAGCCATTGTAAGTGTCCTGAACTGAAGAAAGGGCCTTTGGTAAACAATTCAGCTGTCTACTCAGATCACAATGGAAGCACATCTTTGAGCATCTGTTTCAAGTAGGTAACACTACTGCTCAACACTGACCATGTACACAGATTCAATCTCATAATCTGTTCTCCCTGGAAACACCTGCTCACATGGAATCTTATTTAACTTATTTTATGCAAATCAAATAGGAATAGGCTATCACTCTGCAGACAGTGCTTTCTATGGCATCACAAAACAACTCATTTTAGAGTTTCACTTGTGATTAAAATGTAATGCAGTTGGAAGTGAATACAGTGGAGAAATAAATAAACCTGTTCATTGGTGCAAGTACATGGAAGTATTTGTCAATAGTCACATAGGCCTACAGATACTGCATCCTTTATCATTTTGGCCTGAGTCTCATACTATTCTGTAGCAGCCTATCACCCCCTTGTGGTCATTTTCAAAACTACCAAACTGCAAATTACAGTATAGTATGTTTTTTAAATACTTTTGTAATACATATTATTTATACTAGTTTAGAGCTATTCAGTGTGTTTTTCTCTAATTTAGTTCACAGCTCCCCTATTGTTTATTTTTGCAGACTTTAATCAATATATATCAGGCTTACCCTCAAATTGTTGTTATTGTTCATAGTCATGCTCAGATACAATGCCATCTATATTCAGAGGAGACTCCCCCAGTTTCCCTTTACCTTATAGCAAAGAGATCACATCAGCCACGATGCTCTGTTGAAGAACTGCTAATCAGCTAGGAAACATTTGCTGCCCTTCTGGCAAGGTCGAAGGGGTCACGGTCCCTGGCTGAATGTCCAGTCCTCTCCCCCGCTCGCCTCTAAACCCCAACCGCCTCTGGGGCCCACAGGCCCTGCAGGCATAATCCCAGCACCCCCTACATGCAGCCTGAGAGTCTTTCTAATCTAAGGCCCAGGGATGGGCCAGTCCATCCGTCTATCAGTCCCTCTGTCTGTTTGTCTGACAGGGCTTCCCTCCTCATCACACAAACCGCATCGGCCGGTTCATATTGACTCCGAGACCCGGGCCTTGGCTCCACATAGGGGGAGAGACAGCCTCTGAAACCAGCCTCATGTTTGACCAGCTGATTGATCTGTTAACACTTGCCATTCGATGTGTGTCCCTGAATTTAATTTCAGAATTAATTTCTTGTTTGAGGGAGTGGAGGTAAGTAGTATTGCAATTCAGATGTTTTCTGCTGATGTTGGCGTGTCGTTTTTGATTAATTTGTCCACTTTACCTCATTGGAGTAGGCTGAAGAGCTTCACTCATACGGTATTTTCTCTGATGTATCATACACCTGATATACACTGCAATTCGGCTTTTAGACACTAATGTGTACAACAGCAAATAAACCTTACTATAAACTACACGTTATAACTGTAGCTACATTTTAAGTCCCATCAATGCCGTCAAGTAGCCAGTTGCCAATAATTACTAAGCAGTGGAGGCTGGTGAAGGGAGGACGGCTCATTGTAATGGCTGGAATGGAGTGGCTGGAATGAAACACGTTTCCATGTGTTCACTCCATTCCAGCCATTACTATGAGCCGTCCTCCCTTCACCAGCCTCCACTGTTACCAAGCGATTGGAGTTCATCTTAAATGATAAAAGTCACCTGTTCAATGTGCACTATTAGATTAAGTATTGGTTAGAATAATCAACCTGGATACACAGGTACTGTAACTACAATATAGTATAACATGACTAGAGAGAGACTTTCTTACTGTCATTTTATGACAGTGGGCTGTCATAAAAATGCTTTTCACAGCTCATTCAGATTGTCAATTCGCTGCTGTGTGTGTATTGTCAAAGGCGCAGAGGGCATTGCACTAGATTTTGCAGTCCATTCCACTTTCCACTTGAATGTTATCTCCAGTGCCCATAAAAAACAAGAGACAATGAAATGAGGTTATTCTCCAGTGTCGAAGACAAGCCCTGTTTGGATGTAGGAGCTGATTTGATGGACTCTCCCTCTCCCACCAGCCGATGTGGTGGAGAGAAGAGAGGGCCTGTTTGGATATGCATCACAAAGGCTTCCTGCAGTATTGATCTGCAGTGGGTTAAGGCAGTCTATCAGCAAATGTCCCTCTCTGGGAAAAATAACAGCTGATTAAAAACACACAGCAGCCTGGCAGAAGGCTGCTGATGGCCGGTTATCTCAGCCCAAAGGTCAGTGTGTACAGATATAATCCACTTTCACTTAACAGCTTAATTTAAGTCACACCTCATGCAAATGCTGCCATTTGGCAGTCCCTTTATTTAAGGTTGGCTATTATTTAATAAGGTTATACGGTATTGTATAGATTTTTTTGCGCTCATGCTAACAGCATCAGGTCTTGCAGACAGGAAGCTGAAGCTCTTTGATCTTGAATTGTAGCAAGAACTTGTTTCCTTTTTCCAACCACGACACTAAAACAGGTGCACCCAGGTTTGCTGCTGATGGAAGCAGTTATATCTGAGGTTCAGCACTAGTGTGTAGAACTAGCTGCTCTTAACGATACAGACCAAAATGACAAACCTTTTTCAAAACTGAGAAAAGGCACTTTAATTTATTAGAAACATACATTTAATCAAATAACTTACAACTGGAGGGTACTGTATATTGATACATTATATAACAAAACAAAATTTAAACACAATTTTGCAGTGTATAGTTCATGGTAATCATAAAACAAACGTAACAGTATTGTCACAATAAAAATGCAATCCTTTGAAATAAATAAAACGGTGAGTTTCGCACTTCACAGACCCAATATACAATTGTATTCATTTTCATTTTCCCGTCTCCATATCACACACTAGCATGAAACTCAACAATGAAAAAAAAAAAGTATAAACATAAACAAGGTGGACTAGAAAGAACTTTTTCCTTTATCCTTTCCATTGTAACAACAGAATGCAGCAGTACTATGGTGGTGTTGGCGTTTGGGCACTACACCTTTCCTTTAAAACACCTAAAAAAGACTAGAGCTTTTGCCCATGCAAATTAGAAAATCGGTTCTTGTCTTGAAAGGTATCTTATAGGTAAAGTGGAAAGATCAGAGGTCAGTAGCATTCCTTGGGTTCGCTGAACTTGCGTTTCTTCGACACAGAGGCCTGGACATCCTGACTGCAGGGGAACTCGAACTGCGATATCTGCTAATCAGAGAGTGACAGACAGTTTACTAACTAATGCAAGACTCTAAAATGAATAATGATTGCCAAACAATATTCTGTAAACATCTAGATGGGATGGATTGAATGAGTCATATTGACTTGTTAAAAAACATGTAGGTCAGGGAACTTTTATCTTTAAAAGAAAATTTGCACATTATTATCACTCCTGTGAGTAAGACTGGGTGATGAAATCTATGATGCTCGAGGGGGGGTGTCTCCCACCATTTTGTCTTCGATGGGAGAGGGCTTCTTCTTGCTGACGCTGTGCACCTCAGTCTCAGCCTTTCTCTCCTGCACACACACAGACCAAAGACAGTAAATCACATAATGCAGGGAAGTGCTTGAGAAGCTAGTCCCATAGATATACAGTTGAAGTCGGAAGTTTACGTACACCTTAGCCAAATACATTTAACAGTTTTTCACAATTCCTGACATTTAATTCTAGTAAAAATTCCCTGTCTTAGGTCAGTTAGGATCACCACTTTATTTTAAGAATGTGAAATGTCAGAATAATAGTAGAGAAATTATTCATTTCAGAATTTATTTATTTCATCACATACCCAGTAGGTCAGAAGTTTACACATACTCAATTAGTATTTGGTAGCATTGCCTTTAAATTGTTAAACTTGGGTCAAACGTTTCAGGTAGGCTTCCACAAGCTTCCCACAATAAGTTGGGTGAATTTTGGCCCATTCCTCCTGACAGACCTGGTGTAACTGAGTCAGGTTTGTAGGCCTCCTTGCTCGCACACACTTTTTCAGTTCTGACCTCAAATGTTCTATAGAATTGAGGTCAGGGCTTTGTGATGGCCACTCCAATACCTTGACTTTGTTGTCCTTAAGCCATTTTGCCACAACAATGGAAGTTCTATTTTTGTTTCATCAGACCAGAGGACATTTCTCCAAAAAGTACAATCTTTGTCCCCATGGGGAAACCGTAGTCTGGCTGTTTTATGGCGGTTTTGGAGCAGTGTCTTCTTCCTTGTCCAACCTAAGCGTATTTAAACTTCTGACTTCAACTGTACATCCTTCGTGGTCATTTTTACATTACGCTATACAAAAATGTCGTCCATTTGAACAGGGCCAGTAGGAGTTAGATAGGGTTGTATGTTTTGGGGGGCACTGACCAGGGTGGACCTGGTGACGCGTCCGCTCCTGGTCCTCTTAATGGCCACTTCCAGGTCAGATGTCCTCTTTACCAAAGTGTCCATCTGAGACAGACAGGTCAATCAAACGACAGACCGTTACCGTCACAACTGGAGCAGCACCTATATTACTTTATATTCATACAGTACTATCCCACCTATATATTTGTATTGTTCTGTATTTGCATTTGCTTGATACAAAGGCCTATCTTAGTTGTGACTATGCAGAATGTACATTTTGCTGTTATTTTACCTGAGAGTTCTCTGTGCTCTCCTCACACACCTCCATCTTCTCCTGGCAGTTCACCTGGACCTCTTTGAGCATCAAACATGATGAAAACACAATAAAACCAAACATGGATTTCAGACAGCAGTTGACTTATTAAAATAGAAAATAGCACTACTGTTATCATGTTCAGCGAAACTGCTTTATACTAAGATTTGAGAGAGCAGGTCCTACCGGAATTGTCCAAGTAAAGGTTGTTGTCCGGATTTTCCATTACTTTTATCATGTGAGTCTAAAAGTAGAAACCCCATTAAAAATGTTATAGACTATAGGTACATCCCATGGGATAGACAGCAACACCCCCTACTGGGTTAAAACAATAGCGCCATGCCATCGGCACCCAGTCAAATTAGCCTAGAGGCCTCAAGTCTCACCTGCTGACTGCTGATCTTGGTCACTGTCCCTTCCTCCATCTTCAGCTCCCACTTGTCCCTCATGCAGATCGGCTGCTCGTCATCGACCTACAGAGAAAAGGGGATAGCTGTTAATCAACGTGTCACCTGCCAGTCTGGTTGACATTACTCTGACTAGTTATTTCCCCCCTTTCCTTCATACCTGCTCCAGCCTTTCTCTCTCTGTGGTCACGTCCACCTTCAGGGTGTGGAAGGGAGTGACCACCTCACCCATGGTCAGGTTGACAGGCTCCTTCTCAAACTGCATGCTATCGCTGTCCCCCTCCATGAAGCCTGGGGGTTGGTAGTCCTGGGGAGTGACTGAGATATATACACACATGCAAACACACACAAACTTTTTATGTGTTAAAAAAACAAACATATACTTGTTATATGAAAGTTGCGCTTCAATTTTACTTCTGTACTCCGTCCGGGTTTTGTAGGCTAAGAATGGGCTTAAAATGTTTGTCAAATTCATAAAAACGCAGTCATTTAAGATATATATTAAAGTGTTTTTGTATATATTTATATACCATATGCCGGTTTTCAACGTATTTGACGCTCAAGAAGCACGAAGCGGAAAAGTTACAACCGTTCCATTTGAACTACACACACAAACTACAAATCAAAGGCAGTAGTTGGCAACTTTCAGTGAAAAACACTCCCAGCTAATCTAATATAAAACACATCAAAAAGCCTGTAACTAACAGGTTGTTACCTTCCTGTAAGTCCTCAGGTAAAACAGTCATGCTCCAGCATGCTAACAATGCTGCAGGAGATGTAGTTCAAATGAGACTTTTCTAACTCTCGTGATGTGTCTTACTTATTCAGCTTCAAATATTTTGATAAAAGGCATCGGGTATGAGCAAATCAATACACAATGAAAAACTGGGTGGTTCGAGCCCTGAATTTTGATTGGCTGAAAGCCATGGTATACCATGGGTATGACAAAACATTTATATTTACTGCTCTAATTAGGTTGGTAACCAGTTTATAATAGCATTAAGGTACAACGGGGGTTGTGATAGGACACAGCCCTTAGCTGTGGTATATTGGCCATATACCACACCCCCTCGGGCCGTATTGCTTAAATATACTCAGTATACAAAAAACCTGCTCTTTCAATGACATATACTGACCAGGTGAAATCTATGATGCCTTACTGTCACTTGTTAAATTCCCTTCAATCAATGTAGATGAAGGGAGGGTGACAGGTTAAACAAAGGATTTTGAAGCCTTGAGACAATTGAGACATGGATAGTGTATGTGTGCCATTCAGAGGGTGAATAGAAAATACAAAAGATTGAAGTGCCTTTGAATGGAGTACGGTAGTAGGTGCCAGGCGGTTTGTGTCCAGAACTGCAATGCTGTTTCCGTGTGTATCAAGAATGGTCCACCAGGGCCTCCCGGGTGGCGCAGAGACTCTGGGTTCACGCCCAGGCTCTGTCGTAACCGGCCGCGACCGGAGGTCCGTGGGGCGACGCACAATTGGCCTAGCGTCGCCCGGGTTAGGGAGGGTAGGGAAATCCTTGTCTCATTGCGCACCAGCGACCCCTGTGGCGGGACGGGCGCAGTGCGCGCTAACCAAGGTTGCCAGGTGTATGGTGTTTCCTCCAACACATTGGTGTGGCTGGCTTCCGGGTTGGATGGCGCTGTGTTAAGAAGCAGTGCGGCTTGGTTGGGTATCGGAGGACGCATGACTTTCAACCTTCGTCTCTCCCGAGACCGTACGGGAGTTGTAGCGATGAGACAAGATAGTAGATTGGATACCATGAAATTGGGGAGAAAAATGGTCCACCACCCAAAGAACATCCAGCCAACTTGACACAATTGTGGGAAGCATTGGAGTCAACATGGGTCAGCATCCCCGTGGAATGCTTTCGACACCTTGTAGAGTCCATGCCCCGATGATTTGAGGCTGTTCTGAGGTCAATGGGGTGTTCCTAATGTTTGGTATACTCAGTGTAATTAATGAATTTGATCATATAATCTTGGAGCCCATTTAAAAGACCCAGGACATTACCCCGGAAGTATGATGTCACTTGCGCAGCGTACTGCGTCACATCATCCCTTTTCTTTTAGCCTACTCGACATCATTGTGTGGTCTTTACCGTCGTCGTAGTAAGAGAGTTTCATGTTGAGACAGACATTGTCTGGCAGAGGACCCAGGTTCTGCATCAGTGTGTAGAGTTTACGCACCAGGAGGATGCTGGACTTTTTTGTGTTGCTGCAAGCCATCTTTCCCAGATTCTTGCTGTTTTTGCTAAAACAAGAATAAATGTAAACATTTTTAGACAATTAAAAGTTTCTTTCTTCAATGTTTCTCAATGAAATTCTGCCATGATATCATTATGTTATACACATTAGGGTTGAATATTTTCCCGGTATTTTACAAATGTTCCATCCCGAGAATAAATCACTTTTGTGAAGCCGGTAATTCCTGCCAAGACCGGATGTGTCCTTCAAAAGCATTACAAAGCATATAAATAGACCTATGTTTGGATTTTATTATAGCTTTGATCAAAAATTCATGCCTGATGCAACCTAAACCTGATTAAATAAATTTGATGAGCCCTACATTAAAGACATTTAATGAGCCCAAGCCCAAAAATTTCCAAATGATTGTACCGTTATCCATTACAGCTACTGAACATTACATAAGACAGAAAAACATTAAAGCACATAGATGTAGCTAGCTATATGCTCTCTTTGGTAAATAAATTAAACAAGCTCCAGTAATCTTTTTGAGTGTGAACTGTATTACTCTACTGCATTGTTTACACTGTATTATATGGGCTAGAATTACACACCTTGTTCAAACCATGATAAAGCAGGGAGAGAACATGTGATTCTGGTGCAGCACATGCAGCCTACAAAGTTACAAGTATAGGCTAGTGAATTTGATTGACATTTTTCATAATATTTCCCCTAATGTTATTAGCCTACCTCCTCTTTCTCTCTCTAGTGTTGCTTCATTCCTTCTTTGCTTTCAACAGTTAAATGAAATAAGTGTTGTTGTCCTTATCTTTATCATTCTAATGACATGCTTGAATAATATAGGACTAGAATGAGATGCAAAAGCCTTTCACTCCTCTTCACGAGGATTGGATGGTTATGGGTCTGCATAATTAACTGCTATAGCCTACCCCCATCCCACATTCGCTCTTCTTTCAAACTACCCAAGAGTTCTATTAGCTGCTGTATTTAACATTCGGCAAACAAGAGCTTGTGTCCCTCTTCGAATAGTCTATTGGTATAAGAAATACACAACAACAAAAAAATTCCAGCAAGCTATTCTAGTCTAGCTTTTCCTGCATGGGACTCCAACAGCTAAGGAACATTTTTTACAGAGTCCAACAGAGCACAGGTGCTTGTGTATTGCGCAAGAGACCGGATATAAGTTAGAAACTTATTATGCATTACCCGTCATTCATTAC
Source organism: Oncorhynchus kisutch (assembly GCF_002021735.2). Taxonomy (NCBI): domain Eukaryota; kingdom Metazoa; phylum Chordata; class Actinopteri; order Salmoniformes; family Salmonidae; genus Oncorhynchus; species Oncorhynchus kisutch. Next base: position 18,287,455 of record NC_034175.2, on the reverse strand, counting down.
ATAAATATAAGAATAATACTGCATTTGTATGTATTTCCTGAAAGAGGTAGGTTAGCACATCTAGAGTGCATTCGAGAACTTTTCAGACCCCTTGAGTTCACTTCTTTTTTTCCTCATCAATCTACGCACAATACCCCATAATGACAAAGCGAAAACAGTTTTATTTAAATTTTGGCAAACTTATTAGAAAACCCCCCAGAAATACCTTATTTACATAAGTATTCAGACCCTTTGCCATGAAACTAGAAATTGAGCTCAGGTGCATCCTGTTTCCATTGATCATCCTTGAGATGTTTCTACAACTTGATTGGAGTCCACCTGTGGTAAATTCAAGTGATTGGACATGATTTGGAAATGCAAACACCTGCCAATATAAGGTCCCACAGTTGACAGTGCATGTCAGAGCAAAAACCAAGCCATGAGGTCGAAGGAATTGTCCATAGAGTTCCGAGACAGGATTGTGTCTGTTCCGAGACAGGATTGTGGCACAGATCTGGGGAAGGGTACCAAAAAATTTCAACAGCATTAAAGGTCCCCAAGAAGACAATATCATTCTTAAATGGAAGAAGTTTGGAACCACCAAGACTCTTCCTAGAGCTGGCCACGCGGCCAAACTAAGCAATCGAGGGAGAAGGGCCTTGGTCAGGGAGGTGACCAAGAACCCGATAGTCACTCTGACAGAGCTCCAGAGTTACTCTTTGGAGATGGGAGAGCCTTCCAGAAGGACAACCATCTCTGCAGCACTCCACCTATCAGGCCTTTGTGGTAGAGTGGCCAGATGGAAGCCATAACTCAGTAAAAGTCACATGACAGCCCGCTTGAAGTTTGCCAAAAGGCCCCTATAGTCTCTCAGACCATGACCAACAAGATTCTCTGGTCTGATGAAACCAAGATTGAACTCTTTGGCCTGAATGCCAACCGTAACGTCTGCAGGAAACATGGCACCATCCCTACGGTGAAGCATGGTGGTGGCAGCATCATGCTGTGGGGATGTTTTTCTGCGGCAGGGACTGGGAGACTAGTCAGGATCGAGGGAAAGATGAACAGAACAAAGTACGGAGAGATCCTAGAAGAAATCCTGCTCCAGAATGCTCAGGACCTCAGACTGGGGCGAAAGTTAAAATCAAATCAAATCCTATTAGTCACATGTGCCTAATAAAACAGGTGTAGACCTTACAGTGAAATGCTTACTTACGATATACGGATAAGAAATAAAAGTAACAAGTAATTTAAGAGCAGCAGTAAAATAACAATAGTGAGACAATATACAGGGGGGTACCGGTACAGAGTCAATGTGCGAGGGCACCGGTTAGTTTCCCCCCCCCCACCCCAATTGGAGGTAGTTACAGTCTTGTCTCATCGCTGCAACTCCCGTACGGACTCGGAGAGGCGAAGGTCGAGAGCCATGCCTCCTCCGAAACACAACCCAACCAAGCCGCACAGCTTCTTGACACAATGCCCCGGAAGCCAGATGCACCAATGTGTCGGAGGAAACACCGTACACCTGGCGACCATGTCAGCGTGCACTGCGCCTGGCCCGCCACAGGAGTCGCTAGTGCGTGATGAGACAAGGATATCCCTTCCGGCCAAACCCTCCCCTAACCCGGACGACGATGGGCCAATTGTGCGCCGCCCCATGGGTCTCCCGGTCGTGGCCGGCTACGACAGAGCCTGGACTCGAACCCAGAATCTCTAGTGGCACAGCTAGACCACTACTACAGCGCCTTAGACCACTACGCCACTCGGGAGGCATGGGCACCGGTTAGTTGAGGTAATATGTACATGCAGGTGGAGTTATTAAAGTGACTATGGATAGATGATAACAACAGAGTAGCAGCGGAGTAAGAGAGGAGGGGGCAATGCAAATAGTCTGGGTAGCCATTTGATTAGATGTTCAGGAGTCTTATGGCTTGGGGGTAGAAGCTGTTTAGAAGCTGTCTAGACTTGACGCTCCGGTACCACTTGTTGTGCAGTAGCAGAGAGAACAGTCTACAACTAGGGTGACTGGAGTCTTTGACAATTTTTAGGGTCTTCCTCTGACCTCAGTGATGTACTGGGCCGTTCGCACTACCCTCTGTAGTGCCTTGCGGTTGGAGGCCGAGCAGTTGCCATACCAGGCAGTGATGCAACCAGTCAGGCAGGATGCTCTCGATGGTGCAGCTGTAGAACCTTTTGAGGATCTGAGGACCCATGCCAGATCTTTTCAGTCTCCTGAGGGGGAGTAGGTTTTGTCATGCCCTCTTCATGACTATCTTGGTGTGCTTGGAACATGTTAGTTTGTTGGTGAAGCTCTCAACCTGCTCCACTGCAGCCCTGTCGTCCCTAAGCACACAGCTAAGACAACGCAGGATTGGCTTCAGGACAAGTCTCTGAATGTCCTTGAGTGGCCCAGCCAAAGCCTGGACTTGAGCCAGATCGAACATCTCTGGAGAGACCTCAAAATAGCTGTGCAGCGACGCTTTCCGTCCAACTTAACAGAACTTGACAAGATCTGCAGAGAAGAATGGGAGAAACTCCCCAAATACAGGTGTGCCAAGCTTGTAGTGTCATACCCAAGAAGACTCGAGACTGTAATCGCTGTCAAAGGTGCTTCAACAAAGTATTGAGTAAAGGGTCTGAATACTTACAGTTGAAGTCGTAGGTTGACATACAGTTAGGTTGGAATCATTAAAAAAACTTGTTTTGCAACCACTCCACAAATGTCTTGTTCACAAACTATAGTTTTGTCAAGTCGTATAGGAATCCTACTTTGTGCATGACACAAGTAATTTTTCCAACAATTGTTTACAGACAGATTATTTCACTTATAATTCACTGTATCACAATTTCAGTGGGTCCGTAATTTGAATACACTAAGTTGACTGTGCCTTTAATCAGCTTGGAAAATTCCACAAAATTATGTCATGGCTTTAGAAGCTTCTGATAGGCTAATTGACATCAATTGAGTCAATTGGAGGTGTACCTGTGGATGTATTTCAAGGCCTACCTTCAAACTCAGTGCCTCTTTGCTTGACATCATGGGAAAATCAAAAGAAATCAGCCAAGACCTCAGAAAAAGAATAGTTGACCTCCACAAGTCTGGTTCATTCTTGGGAGTAATTTCCAAACGCCTGCAGGTACCACGTTCATCTGTACAAACAATAGTACGCAAGCATAAACACCATGGGACCATGCAGCCGTCATACCGCTCAGGAAGGAGACGCGTACAATCTCCTAGAGATTAACGTACTTTGGTGCGAAAAGTGCAAATAAATCCCAGAAGAACAGCAAAGGACCTTGTGAAGATGCTAGAGGAAACAGGTACAAAAGTATCGATATCCACAATAAAACGAGTCCTATGTCGACATAACCTGAAAGGCCGCTCAGCAAGGAAGAAGCCACTGCCCCAAAACCACCATAAAAAAGCCAGACTACGGTATGCAACTGTACATGGGGACAAAGATCGTACTTTTTGGAGAAATGTCCTCTGGTCTGATGAAATAAAAATAGAACTGTTTGGCCATAATGACCATCGTAATGTTTGGAGGAAAAAGGGGAAGGCTTGCAAGCCGAAGAACACCGTCACAACCGTGAAGCACGGGGGTGGCAGCATCATGTTGTGGGGGTGCTTTGCTGCAGGAGTGACAGGTGCACTTCACAAAATAGAAGGCATCATGAGGATGGAAAATTAATGGGTATTTATTGAAGCAACATCTCAAGTCATCAGTCAGGAAGTTAAAGCTTGGTCGCAAATGTGTCTTACAAATGGACAATGACCCCAAGCATACTTCCAAAGTTGTGTCAAAATGGCTTAAGGACAACAAAGTCAAGGTATTGGAATGGCCATCACAAAGCCCTGACCTCAATCCTAGAGAACGTTTGTGGGCATAACTGAAAAAGCGTGTGGGAGCAAGGAGGCCTACAAACCTGACTCAGTTACACCAGCTCTCTCAGGAAGAATGGGCCAAATTAAACAATTTAAAGGCAATGCTACCAAATAATAATTGAGCGTATGTAAACATCTGCCCCACTGGGAATGTGATGAAGGAAATAAAAGCTAAAATAAATCATTTCTCTACTATTATTCTGACATTTCACATTCTTAAAATAAAGTGGTGATCCTAACTGACCTAAAACTGAATTTTTACTGGGATTAAATGTCAGGAATTGTGAAAAACTTGAGTTTAAATATATTTGGCAAAGGTGTATGTAAACTTCCGACTTCAACTGTATGTAAATGTGATATTTCCTGCCTGTACTTTAGCCTATCGGATTTCCTGTTATTAACCTATTGCCTGATCCCCCGGACGACGTTACTAGCCTTTTCACTGCCTGTACTGTTGCCTTTTTTGGACCCCCTGTGTATGACCTTCTGCCTGCCCCTGGACCCAGCTACCTGCCTCCTCCTGTGGTCCTTTACAAATAAACACCTGCTGCGCCCTGCGCTTGAAACCAGCTGTCTCCCGTCGTGTTCATTACAGTTCTAAATACTTTCTAAATGCACTGTATATATAGGCCTATATATATATATCAATCTTGAACACGATTATCTATTTTGGATGCAATTTGAATGGAATTGATGGAGAGAGAGAAAGACAGTGAGAAAGCGTTCACTCATGCACTGATTTAAAGAAACGATATAGGAGTGTTTTAAACTCTGCAATCAAAAAAATATATAACCTTTACAATAAAAAAATAAGGTGATCCCCGAACGCCAGATGGTGATGTGCAAATTAGATGCGCATTCGGTCTTTATATTACTGTAGTGTAGGCTATGCTGCAGCAAATGTAGGTCTACCGATCACAATTTTAAAAAGGTTACCAAGGGAAGGTCTACATACTGAGATGGGCTGTCGGTTCCCACCCTGAGAGTTGATGATTCATTATGCAGCCTTACAGAATCCAGATTTAGACATTGTATATAATTTAACAGTTCCATTTCACATCATGGTGTTCATATAAATAATTTATTATAATTGACCAGTTTCTCAGTTATTTATCCCGGGAAAAGGGAGTGGTTTTGGGCAGTAAATCTCAGTAACCGGGTTCCTGCCATTCAACCCTAATACACATTCACAAAGCTATACCTTTCAAAGTCAATTTTGGGTCCCTTTTCAGTGTATTGGACTTTGAACTGGTAGCATTCAGTAACCTTCTGCAAATCGCAAAGAAACACCAGTGTCACAATGAGAAAATAAATATACTGTAGTTTGTTCTAGTGCAGAGAATCAAAGCATTACTATGATCGATACCTATGGGGTTAAAAAGTTGTCTATTACCTTTGGATTATCTGGGTCTGTGTATATCTATAGAAAGTGGAAGGATACAAACTTTAGCACCTTAAAATGCTTTATATGCTGAAGAAAATATTTGATGAGATATACTCACAGACATAACGACCGTCCGCAACTGTTGGAATACAAGACATTCATTATATGTAATTAATTAACATTAATAACATGGAGATAATAAATAAACAACTAAATGCTAGTATCTCACTTACGTATTTTCTCTGAAGGGCATCAAAGCATCCCTGCATCCTGGGAGGTGTATAAAATAGTCTTAATTAATCAACCCTGAATAAATAATCTAACCAGGATAAAGGGAAAGGATTTGGCCAGAGAAAACACTGTACTGGAATTTCCCCACTGAGGCTTGGTGGTGTATACTAACCACTGTACAATCTGACTGGCACCAGGGCAGGTGCGTTCCTCCCTGAGGATCATAACTTTCTGCTCTGTGGCATAGAGACAAGAAAGTGTAAGTCTACTTCTTGAAGATGTTGGCTAGCTACAGTATCATCATTTCAATAACAATTGAGTACATTTAAAAAGAAAAGAAAATGTGTTTGACCTTCAACAAATTTTCTCCCATAAGCTTTTTCTGGGAAAAGACCCCTGAGATAAGTGATGCTGGAGACTGCAATTGCCAGCAGTTTCTTCACAACAATCAAGGACTGCTGCTCTGTTGAAACTACATTTGGCAGCAACTGGGTGCCCTATAAAATATAACAAAGGCAGGCGCTTACACCAAGGCAATTTGAAGATGTCTGAATAAATAGAGGCATGTAGATATCCATAGAACATACTAGCGTTATTAGAACATGCCATTTGCTAGCTATAAAACAGCAATTCAATAGGACCACGGTCTGGCTATGGATAGCCAGAGGTTTTACCTGAGCAGCCCGCAAACGTTGTTCACATGCCATGGTAGTAATACTAGTTGATAACAAGTTGACAAATCTACAAAATAAAGATAAATTATAAGCCAGATAGCTATCAAGGTAAAGCTATGTTGAAATATGTAGCTAGTTAGCTAAGTACTAGTTTACACAGATAGATACAGAAATATTTGATACTAATCTGGCTAGCTAATGTAGCTAACTAGCTATCTACATTAAATTTGCTAGCTAACGTAGCTAGCAGCAATACACACAGCCACTGATGTCACAGACTTTACTCTACAACCTATTTGTGATTAGTATGAAATTGCATAGCTCACATAGCTAGCTATTACTACCTAGATAGAGCGCAGTCACACAACCTGTTTTTTTGGTTAAAAATAACTACCAAAAACAAGTTAGCTAGCTAGCCAGACCGAATTTACTAAGAAACTGTTGGATGTTGGGTCAAACTCGCACAAGTTACCCGCCAAAAAGGACAGCTAAAGTAGCCAATCAGAGGGCAGCCTTAGATAACGTACATTTTCTTGCCACCACAACATACATTGCGTGAATCAAAGAGACATCAAAGGTAGTGATATGTCCTGGCCGAGGTAAACATCAGTTTTAAATGAAGGTGTTTATGTTGCGGCACTGTATGGAATTTGCTCTGTTGTTGGTGTAGTTTGATGCAACGCTGCGCACAAATTGAATATCCGCACTCTATTGGACACAGCCCTGTCAATCAGCATTTCTCTACGAGTAGTAGCATTTCATTGGCTCTCTTGGTATCTAATACAGCGTGTTTCCTTTCCAATTGGTTACTGTATATGTCTGTCACAAATGGCAAACCCACACGACGACGTCAGAAATTATTTAGCCTTTTTTTTTTGTCAACGAGTCTTGTTCACAAGAGGCAGGTTAGATTTGTGGAAGCTAGAGGAGCACCCCTGCATACATTCTAACCTGCGTTTTCAAGCAAATCGGACTTCCAGTCCATTATAGCTGCGTAATGTCGTCCGAAAATCTATCAGATACTCAAATGGAATATGAGGATGAAAAACAGGTGGGTTTAATATCATAACTCTATCTTGAGTTTGTCAGTTAGCTATAACGCTAGCTCTGTTTGTTGTAACGCGTTACAAGTAACGTGTTTGAATTGATTGCTAGCTAGTTAGCTTTCGTTATGGCATCAAACCTGTAAACGTCTCTTTTACCAACAATGACAGTGTGTATAAATGTTTTGGAAAGGTTTTGAGTAAGATGTACGTGGCTCCCGATAATCAATAATAACTCAATAATACAGTACCTATGTTATTTATTGAGTTTTCCCTTGTGCCATTGGCTCGCTGGTCCATAGGTTATGAGATATGCCTGGGCCTCATTGGTCTATCCTGACACCGCAGTAGTTGAGGTTGAGTCTACCGGCGTTCGATACTGTCTTGCAAACAATAATATTGTAACCTATCCTTTGAAATCTGTGTTTTAATGGAAACCAGGTTTAATCATTACAGTCACGTATGTGCTAGCTGATCAGTCACACAAAGCTTATACGGATGTATAAGCTAGATCTATTGATTCATACTCGTTTTCAGTCCCATATACTTTGTGAATGTTATTTAAAGTGTGGCACTGATATTAGGCTTAGGCCTATATTATATACAGCTATCTATATCAATATGTGACATCTATCAAATGGAGTACATTTGAAAAGGCACTTGTACAGGCAGCATCCTGAGTGGATGCTGGTGAAGGTCAGAGGTCTATTGACAAACCCACTGGTCATATCAATATGCATTGACTAGCATGTCTACATAGGGAAGTTACTGATGCTATACTTTGTCTTATCAATGATAATAGGTGCTAATAATACAATGGTATTTTGATACAATGACAAGAAGCGAAGCCGGTCATGTGAAAAATATCATTTCATGGTAGCTAGCTACTATGGGTCTAGTCTAGCAGTTTGGAACTGTTTGAGGGAGTGGAAAGTATCCGGTCCACTCTTGCATTTTCCCTCATTGGGCCTGAATATAGTAACCTTTACATTTTTGTTATGGATCCAATTGAATCAGTAACAATCTGTTAATTGGATTCTCTATCCTGAGCCACTTATTGTCCCTGCCCCTGCTAGCTTTGCATTCACTGTCCTCTACGTTGAATGGCAGATATTCTCATGTACTTAAATTGCAGTGTTTTGTGGGTTTCTCAATGTTTTCTTAGCTTTATTTAGCCAGATAAGTCACAATGTGTTGTAAGTTAACAATGGGCAATTCCATGTTAACAGTGATGCTGAGACTCATGTTTCCAATTAAAATGTATGCCAAACAAAAAAACAATGATTGCACAGTTAAAAAAAGCATGCATCCACAAGGACTACTTTTTAAGTTTCCACAAAAAAAAAGATAAAAACACATTTACTTGAAGAACAATGCAGATACAAACAGTATGACGGGTTGTGTTTGTGCTGTAATTCTGTTACCAAACTTTGCATGTGCACTGTTCTGTAAGTACATGTTTTTTTTTGTAAAAGAAATGTGGAAATTGTTGAAAGTAGTCCTTCTGCAATAGAGTTGTATGGTTTATTCAACTTTGCAATCATTGTTTTTTTGTTTGACATTTTAAAGTGAAAACTCAGTCTCAGCTTCACTCTGTTACTGTGGAATTGCCCCAATAGAGAATGTTTTGCTTACTTCTGCTCAGTCTATCTGGACTGTGGGCAATAACAAGGTGTGTCTTGTTAACCCACTTTTCACTGGCATCTGTCCATGGACTCCACACTGGCAGTAAAGGGTAAACCAGTTTGTCTAGTGCAGGAGTTGCCTCCAGTAAATCATAGGCTTACACCTTACAAAAAGCTTTAGCATGAAGGTGTCATGTGAAAACTAGAACCACCCTGCAAGCTCTGTGTACCTAGACTTTGGTCAGCAATTACTCAAGACCTGTTTCTGTATAATATTTTTTTCAATAACCATAAAGTAAGGCCACACTTGGCTTGTACATGTTTGCAGACAAATGGCTTTATGAGGGGAAAACTATTTGTTTTTATGGCACCAATAACATGTCAGTGATGGGGAAACTGGCAACAAGGCTGTTTTGTCCACATCAGCTGAAGAAAAGTGTGTGAGAGGGGGAAATAATGGATTTGAACTGCTTTCTAGTCACATAATTCTTACTCAATCATAACACTCGTCTTCTGTGTGAGTTGTTAATCGCAGGCAACCATGAGGGCGTGAGAGATAGTGTTGCAGGAGAGCATGCAGAGAGTGACTCATACTATGAAGACGCTTCAACTCCATCAACTCATTTTCATTGCGTTAGCCCACTTCACAGCTGAATATGAGTAGGGTTAGGCTATATGATTCAGATGCAATCCTTTCTGAAGAGCACAGTGCCAGCCCAGTAACCTAGTTGTTTTGTCATCATCAGACCATCTTATAACCTTCTTATTCGTTTTAATTTCACAAGTTCAGTGAAATGTCCTTGTAACCTCAAACCCCAACAATGCTGTAATCAATAACAATGTAATATGAAAAATAATATAGGGTAGAACATAAACACACAAGAAATGGAAATAAGAACACGAGGAAGGAAGTAAGCATAATATATACAGGATCAGTCAGTTCCAGTACCATATTTACATTGTACAGGGATACTGGAGTGATAGAGGTAGATAATTGTAGAGGTAAGGTGACAAGGCATCAGGACATGTTACTGCATATCACAAGGCGTTGGACAGTTAAATGGAGAATGTCTATTTTAAAAGCCTATGCTTGTTCTTCTCTGCGTATCATGGCTGACATTATGATGAAGCATATATAGGTGTAGGCTACATAGGTCTATTGTTTAGATGTTTCTCCTCTTTAGCTAAATTCCTTGCACGTAGCAAGTAGTACCCATATGACGGCACATTGAAATGTTTTCTTTGTCTGGACAGGACTCTCAGGAAAAGAATGCCAACCTTGTGAAGGGCGAAGAGGTCAAGCTGAAGGCCAAGTACCCCGGCCTGGGCCAGAAGCCTGGAGGCTCCGACTTCCTCATGAAGAGGCTACAGAAAGGGGTAGGTGGAACACTTCTCCCGGCGAGCCACAGATAATGCATGCTTTTGATTCAACATGTTAGTGACGTGCTAGGCTGGAACAAATGCCTACAGACCCTTGTTGACCACTTGACTAGGAAATCGCATAGACTTAGAATATTCTTCTTTAAGACATATCGATACGTTCTGCATTCATGAGGATCTCAGATTGCCTTGTTGTGCCTGTGGCAGTAGCTATGTTCCAATTAACTTGTCCAGTGATACTATTATTATTTTTTGTCCACATCTTAGAAAGTTCACAAAGAAAATAGATGTGACAATTACCTTCTATGGTGCATTTCCATCTAACTATCTTATGTCATTAAAAACAGCTATACTTAATGACCTCGCACCTATAAAAAATATATACTTTTCCTTGAAAACCTAGAGTGTCAACTAACAATATAGTGGTTGAGCTGTTAACATTACCCATTTAGGCAAATTGTCGTCAATCTATTATCTATTCTCTATGCCCTCCTACATATAGTGGGGCAAAAAAGTATTTAGTCAGCCACCAATTGTGCAAGTTCTCCCACTTAAAAAGATGAGAGGCCTGTAATTTTCATCATAGGTTCACTTCAAAATGATTCGACAATCACAATTTATTCCAAAAACATTGTTTCCATTTATCATTTGTCGCAATAAAGTTAGACAAAAGAAAATCCACCCCTGTTGAATGGATAAAAAAGTTGTCGATCTTTAGAATGTTTCTCCTATATGACACGTCGCAAAGATTTTTTGGGGGCGAGATTGCTTTTGGTGAATAAACCGGCGTCAATGGAAACCTGCCAATTAACTTTAACTAGCAGATCTACTCCAGACAACCAGAATTGAATTCCTTCTTTCTTGCCCCCACCTAGCAAAAATACTTTGACTCAGGTGACTACAACATGGCCAAGGCCAAGATGAAGAACAAACAGCTACCCGTGGCGGGCCCTGACAAGAACCTCGTCACAGGGGACCACATTCCCACGCCACAGGACCTGCCCCAGAGGAGGTCCTCCTTGGTGACCAGCAAACTAGCAGGCTAGCCTAGCCTCCACCCATCCACCAGGCCCCCAGCTAACGTTCCTCACCTGTCCCCAACAATGCCCACCCCTAGTCATCTCCAGGCTCCACTTGGCTTTAACATATCGGGGAGAGCTGTGAAAGTCAGTACATATTGCTTGTATGTGGGTAGGGTGGGGAGGTGAGCTGGGACCTTATCTACCATCTCTCCACACAGCTCTGCCCTCTGCGCACTCTGCTCTACCGCCTCCCTTATGTCTTGGTTTGGTGTTCAGAGGTACATAAAGTAGATGTGCCATCGGGGAGGCTGAGTTTAATGCACTTTGTATTATGTACAGTTTGTTTTTGCATCCCGAACGACACCAAAATATATTGTTGACGAGGGAGTTAGGAACCATGATCGCTCCACATTTTTCGATGTTGTGTTCTCGTCAAAGCTGGGGGTAGATGTTTGCGTATTTTGCTTGCACACCAAATCTGGGAGGGAAGGGAACCATGGTGAAGTATCCAAAGGAATGGAGTGGTAATCAGAGGGAAATGTGGAAACTGATTTGAGGTTTCCTTTATCTCATGTTTTGTCAAACAAAAATCCAAGGTCATCCACGCTGACCTGAACGAACGGATATGAAACTGCACATTTTCTGCTCATGTTGCTTTAATTCTTGACTCCCTGTTGCTCTTCTTTTTCTAAATATGCTGCATGATTGTAACATGTAACAAAATGTGCAAATCTGGAGGGGTTAGACGACTCATAGGAAGTAGCAAGCAACCAAATGGAGCCCTGGAATGTCCATGGTCACTCTCCACACCTTCCTTCCTTCCCTCTCAATGTCCTGACAATCCACACACTGTCTGTAGGCTGCCCATGGCGAAAGCAATGGCAAAGCAAACTAAATACCCATTTATCATTTTAAGGCTGGGAAAATAAGCAACTGTATAATACTCAAGTTAAATCTCAGTTCTGTGGCTATTACATCACATCAAAAAGCCTAAATGATTTGTAGGGGATCAATTCAGTGTATATTTCTGTATTGTGTTGAGAAATTTGACATTTGGTATGATTTGTGTCTTTATAATGGGTTGTTTGTTCATTGTCACGCATTAGCCATTTACTACAATCTGGCTCTTCACTGTTAATGGCAGCTCCTGTTGAGAAACTCTTCCAGTAACAGAAGATTACTGCCTAGTTCCCAATTACATTAGTTGCTAAACCTCTCCTCGGTCTCTCCTTCAAATTCAACGTAGCAGGAGCCTCACAGCGTACTGCTAAAGCATATAGCCTCACGTATTTACATTATAAATAAAAAAATCTGCGATGTCAGTAATGGGGTAAACAGTCGGCCACCTGATAAACAGACAGCCTGACTGGCCCCTGGCTCACACACACACCTAACTGGAACACACAGCGCGCTTTAGAGATATGCTCACTTGACACATGGCGAAGGGATTTTATGACATGAGGAGAGGGGGAAAATTGTGTGTGTATTTAGTTGACCCTGCTCACACCTGTTGGGATGGCTCAACTTGCAAAATAATTATGGTCAGGGGTGTGTTAGATAAATCATACAAAAGTAAAGGCTAGTCGTCCTATCTCAATGTATCACACACCCCACACAAATGATAAAATACACACTTGATCACTCCCATCTTGGCAGCTTTTGAATATTAGACACGGACCTGTGTCCTATTGCAGGGAAGAAGATAGTGTGTTTGTCTGGGTTAGTATGAATGTGCTGCTGTTCTCTGTCCCAGCGGGTGTAAATAGACTTGGGGGTTGAGGATATTTTTTCTTTCTGTTGATTTCACTACTTGTAGTTCTCTGATTCAATGTTTCCTTTCTCCTGTCGGTGAAAACACTACTTCTGCTTTTTCTTTTACGCCAGAGACCTTCATCTGTATAATATGAATGTGTAAATGCTGCTGATTCAGTCGTTGACAAATCTTAAACTGAGATATTACCCTATAAAGAAAGCCTGTCCCAGGATTCAAACAATTGGACCCACTCCTACCATGAATAATGTCTGCCAATTGGAGACTGACTAACCCCTCCAGGGTTGGGGGTATAATTCCATTTCAATTAGGATATGAATTGAAATTCTACCCATGCCCAATGCAATCCATTTTGGGAACTGGCCAGCAGGAGTTGAAATTTAATTGACCCCAACTTGTTACTTGAATTTGAACAGAAAGACCGTTCAGAATCCTAAATAATTGTAGCTTGCCATTGCAGGCTTAAAGTGTCCTAATATAATTGGATATGCTGCTGAAATTAAGGTTGTTGAAACAACAGAGGAATTCTTGATTGCTATGTTTTTGTGCACTGTCTGGCTTTGTATGGAGCAATGCAATGAGGGATATAGCAGGGTATGTTAAAATACCATGTCTCCTGTTCAACCATAAGTATGTGCCAGAATGTAAACAAATGACTGTGCTGCTTACTGAAACTGTTTTTGGTTTTGCATACAGCAAATATGTTTTAGTGTTCTCTTACATAACTACAACAAAAGTTTATCCTGGCCCAAGATAACTGCAGGGATATCTGGAGCACCCTTGCTCCCAATAACTGGGGGTTTACTTAAGGATATGTGTATTGTGGCGCTGGAGACAAAACAAAAGATTGATTTTAAGAAATTAGAAAGTACACGAGTACTAATAATGTTTGTTGTGTGGAAGTAGTGGAGCAAATTTGTCAGTATTTGAAATAAACTTTTACATGAATATGAATGACTTGGCTATTTTCAATTATATTCTCACATTATTGATTTGATCACCAGTGCTGGTGAAGTTTACATTAGAAACCAATAACCAACCAACTGTCTCTAGCTACAGTAATCTTTACAACCACACAGGGCAGGATACCGCCACTTTATGTTGATAAATGAAAGTCTAGGATCACCGTTTTATATGTTGATAAATGAGTCTATATTTACAACCCGTCATTGGCCACTAGGGGACAGCAGAAATCCGCATTCACTATCAATGGTCTCTGAAGGGCTACAGCAAAGTGTACATAAATGTGTTATTTATCTGTACCGCTCAATGCAGAGAAATGCATTTTTATATCCTTTCTTCGTGGAGTTATTTATCTGAATGTTAATGGAAAACGATCCCAGATAGAATTGTGAAACTACTTCAAGGAAGAGGGGAGACCCAATGGAGGAGGCAGAGTCGAAAGTCATCGAAGTCCCTCCCACTTTCCCCTCCCTCTTAACTACACGACAAAAGGTTGGTCATTTCCTCTTCGGGCTCACTGTTGTACTTAGCAGTCAATGATGTGGGATATTTGAGCAACAAAAAAGCTAAGCGCTAGCTTTTCGTAAAATAACTGCTAGAATAGTACTTTTGCTTTTCAAACTCTTGTTTCTTACCCTTTAGATAAAGTGAAGATGAGTCTGTCGAAGTCGATTACACGAGCCACAACTACGATGTTGAATTTTCAAAATGGAGTCGTTGGAGGCTCTTCGTACCCTGCTGGTACCCCTTTGTGCTATTTCGGCGAGACTGGGGCTGTACGTGCTGGGGCGTCACCGAAGTCAAAAGTGGATACTGACTTGGGTAATGGGACTGGCGACACTCCACCACGACCCACGAAGTTAGGAGTGAATGTCGTGAAAAGCAACGTCCTGGGTAATCATTTGTCAGACCGAAGCAACAATGACGACTCTGACGGTTCTTTGCCCTGCACTCCTCAGATGGCGTCAGAATGTGGGCCTGAACTATCGAATTGTCAATCGGGCGATGAAGTATTGGAACATGATACAAGACAACTAATTGAAAACGTATTGGTGGACTATACAGGACTGTCTCGTTGTAAGCAAAGCAAGGCTCTTACGACGATGAAGCGAGTGGTGAAGGATATAATAGCAAAGCACCGATACGCATACAATGGTACGTACGATTTACAGTAATCATCTCTAGATCCAAATCACTGGCACTACCTAGCTAAGTAACTGTATAGTCTGTTTTAACGCATTATGAGCTCAATACCATCTTTAACTTGGTTAATAACAGAGCAATATTATCAGGAATGTGGTTAGTTCGTTTTACTCAGACTTTTTATTTATTTTTTTAGGTATGATCGCCAAACTTGACTTAGATGACCGATGCGATGACATGAGTTTCATCAATTCTGTGGCCAAGACCCTGTTCAGTGATGGGACCACGAACTGGGGTCGCATCGCCAGCCTGGTGGCATTTGGAGCAGTGGTGAGCCAGCACTTGAAGGAGATTGGCAGGGGACACTGCATTGAGTCGGTGGGCCAAAAGATCGCCACATACCTCCTCTCTGACCAAAGGGACTGGCTGGTCAAAAACAATGCTTGGGTGAGTCTTCTATGTGGCCCATGCGTCATTGGCTCACATCTTCAAATCTAAATGAGGACGGTTAATCTTATTTAGCCTACTTGTCCAGTTGCTAATCATAAACCTAACTCTGTATTTTTGTCTCTTCCTCAGAATGGATTTGTAGAGTTCTTTCATGTGCAAGATCCAGAGTCCTCAGTAAGGAACACCCTCATAGCCTTTGCTGGATTTGCTGGGCTTGGGGCAACTCTCGCCATGTTGATCAGGTGAATTGAACTATAAGACATCTTACTTTTTTCAACAAAGAAAATGGACTATTCCCGCAAGTTCTCTGAAATCCTTAATATCACCATGATTGGAATGACTACCCAATGATGTCCTGTTTAGTCAAAGAAGAGGGTCAGTCTGTTGGATTATAGTGGCGGACTGAATTGGGACAGTGCTTTGGTGTCGAGCTCAAGTTAGCTTTTTTCCGCATCATGTTTTGGTGCTGTTTTTTTTGTTTGAGTGGCTATTTGAGGATATTTGGTAGTTGTTGAAACAGTCTCCAAATATATTCATCTGACTACTTAAATCTAACGGACTTGTTAAATGGAGCTTTTATTTAATGTAAAAAGTACAGACATTTTATTTTTGTAATAAATGTATAGAAACAGTTAATTAATCTGCAAATGTTCAACTCTTTTTAAATAATCAAGATGGAAAAGCCTTACCTAATAGCTTTACTTCACAATGGCAAAGTTCTGCCTCTGACCATAAAGTTGGCTCTAATGACTTGTGATATTAGTCATACATGTACAAATGGGGATTGGTGTAAGAAAGGCAGAATCTGCATTGAACTGACCAGTAAGGGCCTTAGACTTTAACTAAGGTATATGGTTACCCAGTTTATGGGCATTGAAAATGTAAAGTTCTTAAAGCAGGGAAGACTGTATTCTACATGCAATTAATTGCCTTACATGCATGTCATCTCGCCTACACCCAATTCGTAAGATCATATTGCTGTTACTTGGGGTAGATTTGCCAGTGATGCCTGGCATTGCATTTGCGTGGATGTAATGTGACTTCCTGGTTAAGGAAATCTTGTGGCTGTTGCACTGGGAGGGGGAAGGGGGAACCTGTTTTAAAGTCAGTTCAAAATTCCACTCAAGACTATGCTGATTTTGTATTTGAAGCATTTCATTTCCAAGTTATATCCATGTAAATGCAATGTGCTCACAGGTTTAAGTTTTGAATATGAGCTTAAAGATTGCAAATGGTATCTGGCATTGGTTCAATAGAGGCAAGATTGTCTGGACTGTAAACGTGTACAGCAGTTCCACCTAACAAACTAGCACTAACCCTGATGCATCGTGCTGGCAAATTCCGTAAATCTCCTGAAGTTATATGATTAAAGGATAAAATCATGCAACTTTTGTGACTGCAATGAATAAAGACGGACTTTATTCACTTTGTGGCAGCAATTGTCTGAAAGCAGAAGTTTGGCTGTCAACTTTGAGACTATTTCTCAGAAGGGGGGGGGGGGGGGGGTTGTGAAAAGACAGCAGTGACATCTGCACTGTGCTAGTTTCTGGTGATGAAAAGTAACCACATAAACAAATGAATTCCTGTGTTGTACATAGTCATCTACACACACGCAGTCAAACATGTTTATTCGCACCATACCCCCTGGACATACACTGTGGGGTTATTTCCTAGAAATGAAGCTTCTGTGGTAACCATGCCTATGTGTGCCATAGGCAGGCCACCACTGTATCGCTGCAGCCTCAGTTGTCAGAAACATAATTATTAAATTAAGACTGCCAGAACCCGTTGGGTGCCAATAAAATAAGTTGACAGTAGTCCAAAGATCTTTTACACTTGAGATGTTTCCACAAATTGCATCTGACAGTTCATTCTGCACCACAATCATAGCAACAAATATTAACCACATCCTTTGTTGCTCACACTAATTTACCAGCTAGAGAATTGCTTCTGCATACCAAAGCAGTATTCTATCTCCGAGTGCCACAGGTGAGATTCATCCAGTCTCAATTTATTTAATGATGTGCAAATTTAAAATGACATGACATTGTAACCCTCTTGCGCATAGGCCATAAAATGGCTGATTTGAGCGACAGCCCGGAAATACCACACTTCCCCTTTTGCATATGTGTCCGTCACTGATGTATAGAAAGGTCAGAACCAGACTGGTTATTGTAGATAACGCTTTCCCCTGAAGCTTAAGGAGAACTGGAGCAGATCGGGGGCTAATGGCGGAAGGAAGCATAGGTCCGCAATGTACAATCTAATCAGGCAGCTATGGAAATCAGCCACAGAGCAGGTATTGTTTGACTTCTGCTGAGCCGGGCAAAGTTGGAGATATCACAGGGTAGTGGCGGAAGTTGAGAAGAAATTTGAGTTCACTTTTGTTTGTGCTCTGCCTCATAAGAACCGTTCTCCAAATGTATGTGTAACTCATGAGGTTGTCAATGAGAAAATGACATCTGTAGAAGACTCACTAGTCTCACCTAGGCTAATCTTGCAACAAATTCACATTACCTGTCAGAGCATGCCGTACTTCAGATAAAGAGGATTTTCTTTGGTAATGAGAAGTGGTATGGAAACAACCAATATGCTAGAGTAAACATACAATGTACTTTAATTTCATGTGAACAAGGTTGTGCAGGAGGCCTGCAGGTATAACAAGCCTCAATTAAGGGAACCCTTTCAAAGGGTTATGTTGCGCTTAGTCATTAATGATCACTCTGTGTGTGGTAGTTCTGTTTGTTCAGATCTCCTTTGTCGTCTCTGGTTACAGCACAAACACACACCCATAGAGGTCTTATGAGGAATCATGGTAGGCCCTCTCCATGGTGACTAATGCTCACTTCAGACCTCCCCTAATCCTCCTGCTAATGAAGTTGGCAACCACCGTGGTTACCATCATCAAAGGGCTAGTTCAAGTGGGCCTTGCCAGGCACTAGCTACATCAGGCCTGGGCAACTCCAGTCCTCATGGGCCTTATTGGTGTCACACTTTTGAACCAGTCCCAGCTAACACACCTGACTCTAATCATGATCTTCAGTTAAATGCAATTAGTTTAAATCAGGTGTGTTTGCTCGGGATGGGGGGAAATTGTGACACCAATCAGGTCCCTGAGGACTGGAATTGCTGAGGCAGCCACATATTACACCATAAAAATAGATTGATAGTAAGCACAAATCACATATGACACTAACTAAACTTATTTAAGAGTGGATTTTTTTTTTAAGGTAAAGAGTAGTTCCCACAGGCATGGCGCCAGGATAAAGTGTCTAAAGGCGCCAGCATGCTTCACATCCGGAACAGTTTGTGCTAATGACATTTTTATTTTATTTTATCTTCGACAAGGGTTTTTTCATCTGTTTGTACAAATTTTTCTCGCGACAACCCGAATTTTGGTCGCTGAAGTCTACGCTTGGTAATGAATATAGGCTACAAGATTGATATGGTAATTCACCTATTACAACAGCCTATGTGAATGCAGCAGTACACATGCTGAAAGTAGTAGCCTAGTTATACATGCATGCAAACAAAAATACTGAATAGCAGTTTGGCTTAGAATACCGACACAACTGGGAATGCAAACGAATGAATGCGATCAGAACAAAACAACCGTACCAAGTAGGCCTAGTAAACAAAAAATCAGATCGATAATCGCATGGCACGGCAGGTAGCCTAGTGGTTAAGCGTTGGACTGAAAATCATGCTGCTCATTAGTACAACAACCCGAAATGTAGCTATACCCAGCGGTGTTATTTGGATTCTTACATTGGAATTATATTAAATTCTGCATTAACCAAGTATTCCAACCACTCTCTTTCTATGAACCAGTTGCTATTCAATTAATGTTTTGACAGAATACCTGTGGCTAGGGTAGGATTTTACACTCTTAGAAAAAATTATTCCAATACGGTTCTTTGGCTGTCCCCTTAGGAGAAACCTTTTTGGTTTAAGGTCGAACCCTTTTGGTGTTCATGTAGAACCCTCTGTGGAAAGGGTTTTACATGGAACCCAAAATGGTTTTTCAAAGAGTTCTCCTATGGGGAAAGCAGAATAACCATTTTATGTTCTAGATAGTCTACACCACTAGAGGGATATCTTCAACCCACCAACTTACCATCCTGAGACGAGGCCGAGTATAGCCCACAAAGATCTCCGCCACGGCACAACTCAAGGGGGGCGCCAACCCAGACAGGAAGACCACGTCAGTGACTCAACCCACTCAAGTGACGCACCCCTCCTAGGGACTGCATGGAAAAGCACCAGTAAGCCAGTGACTCAGCCCCTGTAATAGGGTTAGAGGCAGAGAATTCCAGTGGAGAGAGGGGAACCAGCCAGGTGGAGACAGCAAGGGCGGTTCGTTGCTCCAGAGCCTTTCCGTTCAACTTCACACTCCTGAGCCAGACTGTCTATAGGACCTGCTGAAGAGATGAGTCTTCAGTAAAGACTTAAAGGTTGAGACTGAGTCTGCGTCTCTCACATGTGTAGGCAGACCATTCCATAAAAATGGAGCTCTATAGGAGAAGGCCCTGCCTCCTGTTGTTTGCTTAGAAATTCTAGGGACAATTGGCAGGCCTGCGTCTTGTGACCGTAGTGTAGGTATGTAAGGCAGGACCAAATTGGAAAGATCGTTAGGAGCAAATCCATGTAATGCTTTGTAGGTTAGCAGTAAAACCTT
The DNA here is from genome assembly GCF_002021735.2 of Oncorhynchus kisutch. Lineage (NCBI taxonomy): Eukaryota > Metazoa > Chordata > Actinopteri > Salmoniformes > Salmonidae > Oncorhynchus > Oncorhynchus kisutch. The sequence goes on along the minus strand of NC_034175.2, from coordinate 18,267,226 downwards.
GAAATCACCCCTTGCCTTAACAGAAAGCCAGTGTAGGGATGCTAGCACTGGAGTAAAATGATCAAATTTTTTGGTTCTAGTCAGCATTCTAGCAGCTGTATTTACCACTGAAGTTTATTTAGTGCTTTATCCGGGTAGCCGGAAAGTAGAGCATTGCTGTAGTCTAACCTAGAAGTAACAAAAGCATGGATACATTTTTCTGCATCATTTTTGGACGAAGTTAGATTTTTGCAATGTTATGTAGATGGAAATAAACTGTCCTTGAAACTGTCTTTATATGTTTGTGAAAAGAGACATCAGGGTTCAGAGTAACACCGAGGTCCTTCAGTTTATTTGAGACGACTGTACAACCAAGATTAATTGTCAGATTCAACAGAAGATCTCTGTTTCTTGGGACCTAGAACAAGCATCTGTCCGAGTTTAAAAGTAGAAAGTTTGCAGCCATCCACTTCCTTAAGTTTGAAACACAAGCTTCTAGCAAGGGCAATTTTGGGGCTTCATTGAAATGTACAGCTGTGTGTCATCCGCATAGCAGTGAAAGTTAACATAGTTTCCGAATGACATCCCCAAGAGGTAAAATATATAGTGGTCCTAAAACGGAACCTTGAGGAACACTGAAATTTACAGTTGATTTGTCAGAGGACAAACCATTCACAGAGACAAACTGATATCTTTCCGACAGATAAGATCTAAACCAGGCCAGAACTTGTCCGTGTAGACCAATTTGGGATTCCAATATCTCCAAAAGAATGTGATCAATGGTATCAAAAGCAGCACTAAGGTCTAGGAGCACGAGTACAGATGCAGAGCCTCGTTCTGACGCCATTAAAAGGTAATTTACCACCCCTCGCAAGTGCAGTCTCAGTGCTATGATGGGGTCTAAAACCAGACTGACGCATTTCGTATACATTGTTTGTCTTCAGGAAGGCAGTGAGTTGCTGTGCAACAGCTTTTTCAAAAAAAGTTGAGAGGAATGGAAGATTCGATATAGGCCGATTTAGTTTTTTATAATTTCTGGTTCAAGTTTTTGCTTTTTCAAGAGGCTTTATTACTGCCACTTTTAGTGAGTTTGGTACACATCCAGTGGATAGAGAGCCGTTTATTATGTTCAACATAGGAGGGCCAAGCACAGGAAGCAGCTCTTTCAGTAGTTGAGTTGGAATAGGGTCCAGTATGCAGCTTGAAGGTTTAGAGGCCATGATTATTTTCATCATTGTGTCAAGAGATATTCTACTAAAACACTTGAGTGTCTCTTGATCCTAGGTCCTGGCAGAGTTGTGCAGATTCAGGACAACTGAGCTTTGGAGGAATAGGCAGATTTAAAGAGGAGTCCGTAATTTGATCTAATGATCATGATCTTTTCCTCAAAGAAGTTCATGAATTTATTACTGCTGAAGTGAAAGCCATCCTCTCTTGGGGAATGCTGCTTTTTAGTTAGCTTTGCGACAGTATCAAAAATAAATTTCAGATTGTTCTTATTTTCCTCAATTAAGTTGGAAAAATAAGATGATCGAGCAGCAGTGAGGGCTCTTCGATACTACACTGTACTGTCATTCCAAGCTAGTCAGAAGACTTCCAGTTTGGTGTGGCGCTATTTCCGTTCCAATTTTCTGGAAGCTTGCTTCAGAGCTCGGGTATTTTCTGTATACCAGGGAGCTAGTTTCTTATGAGAAATGTTTTTAGGGGTGTAACTGCATCTAGGCTATTGTGCAAGGTTAAATTGAGTTCCTCAGTTAGGTAGTTAACTGATTTTTGTCCTCTGACGTCCTTGGGTAGGCAGAGGGAGTCTGGAAGGGCATCAAGGAATCTTTGGGTTATCTGAGAATTTATAGCACGACTTTTGATGCTCCTTGGTTGGTCTGAACAGATTATTTATTGCAATTGCAAACGTAATCAAATGGTGGTCCGATAGTCCAGGATTATGAGGAAAAACATTAAGATCCATAACATTTATTCCATGGAACAAAACTAGGTCCAGACTATGACTGTGGCAGTGATTATGTCCAGAGACATGTTGGACAAAACCCACTGAGTCAAGGATGGCTCCGAATGCCTTTTGGAGTGGGTCTGTGGACTTTTCCATGTGAATATTAAAGTCAACAAAAATTTGAATATTATCTGCTATGACTACGAGGTCCGATAGGAATTCAAGGAACTCAGTGAGGAACGCTGTATATGGCCCAGGAGGCCTGGAAACAGTAGCTATAAAAAGTGATTGAGTAGGCTGCATAGATTTCATGACTAGAAGCTCAAAAGATGAAAACGTCTTTTTTTTTTTTTGTAAATTGAAATTTGCTATCGTAAATGTTAGCAACACCTCCGCCTTTGCGGGATATGGTCACTAGTGTAACCAGGAGGTTGAGGCCTTATTTAACACAGTTAATTCATCAGGCTTAATCCATGTTTCAGTCAGGCCAATCCCATCAAGATTATGATCAGTTCATTGACTATAACTGCCTTTTGAAGTGAGGGATCTAACATTAAGTAGCCCTATTTTGAGAAGTGAGGTATCACAATCTCTTTCAATAATAGCAGGAATGGAGGAGGTCTTTATTCTAGTGAGATTGCTAAGGCGAACACCACCATGTTTAGTTTTAACCAACCTAGGTCGAGGCACAGACACGGTCTCAATGGGGATAGCTGAGCTGACTACACTGACTGTGCTAGTGGCAGACTCCACTAAGCTGGCAGGCTGGCTATCAGCCTGCTGCATGGCCTGCACCCTATTTTATTGTGAAGCTAGGGAAGTTAGAGCCCTGTCTATGTTCGTAGATAAGATGAGAGCACCCCTCCAGCTAGGATGGAGTCCGTCACTCCTCAACAGGCCAGGCTTGGTCCTGTTTGTGAGTGAGTCCCAGAAAGAGGGCCAATTATCTACAAATTCTATCTTTTGTGAGGGGCAGAAAACCATTTTCAACCAGTGATTGAGTTGAGACTCTGCTGTAGAGCTCATCACTCCCCCTAACTGGGAGGGGGCCAGAGACAATTACTCGATGCCAACACATCTTTTTAGCTGATTTACACACTGAAGCTATGTTGCGCTTGGTGACCTCTGACTGTTTCATCCTAACATCGTTGGTGCCGACGTGGATAACAATATCTCTATACTCGCCAGTTTTAGCTTTAGCCAGCACCATCTTCAGATTGGCCTTAACGTTGTAGCCCTGCCCCCTGTTAAACAGTGTATGGTCGCTGGATGATTCGTTTTAAGTCTAATACTGCGGATAATGGAGTCGCCAATGACTAGGGTTTTCAATTTGTCAGAGCTAATGGTGGGAAGCTTCTGCGTCTCAGACCCCATAACGGGAGGAGTAGAGACCAGTGAAGTCTCGGCCTCTGACTCCGACTCACTGCTTAATGGGGAGAACCAGTTGAAAGTTTGTCGGCTGAATGAGCGACACTGGTTGAGCATTCCTACAGCATTTCTCTCCAGAAGCCATGAGAAAGTTGTCCGTCTGCGGGGACCGTGCGAGGGGACTTATACTACTATCTGTACTTACTGGTGGCACAGATGCTGTTTCATCCTTTCCTACACTGAAATTACCATTGCCTAACGATTGAGTCTGAAGCTGGGCTTGCAGCACAGCTATCCTCGCTGCAATTCGATCGTTCTCCTGTATATTATGAGTACAGCGACTGCAATTAGAAGGCATCATGTTAATGTTACTACTTAGCTTCGGCTATTGGAAATCCTGATGGACCATGTCCAGATAAAACGTCCAGAGTGAAAGTTGAATGAAAAAAAAGTTGAGTGAGGGAAAAACTACAAATATTAACGGTAATTAATAAGTAAAAAATGTAAAGTTGTCAGGTAGCAAAGTAAGGTTGGCAACAAAACGCACAGCAGCATGTAAACAAGTCCAAGTTGTGACCGGAAATGTGATGTCTACAAAAGATGAGATGTTTTTCCCGCTTTTTATGGAAACCCAGTGCTAGCTAGGGCACAGCTAGCACTGCGATGCAGTCCCCTAGACCACTGTGCCACCCGGGAGGCTTTTTAGCTATTTTTATATAGGAACATAAAACAAAAATTGAGGGGGGCTCAAGTTTCTCCGCTCCTGGAGCCAGGCCTGAGTTCTCATGAAAGTCCTACTCATTGTGACCAGGCTCATTGTTAAGGTTGGGCAAGGAAGTTTCAGTGTAAATTGTACCAGATTGGCTTCACGTCACACATACTTCAGTGTCCAGGCGATCCAACCTACGCAGTCCTAGACTTCCTGATGCGACTCAAGTGTTAGACAGCTAGGGAGACAAATCCTGAAGTTGTTTTGGATGAGAAAATCCAACAGTTCTATTGGAGGTGATTGCCATGTGGGTGTGAGTTAGAGACATTCGCAGACTAATGCAGTCCACCCCCCCCCCCCCCCCCCCCCAAAAAAAACACTGTTGCATTTTTAAATAAATGTGTCATATAAAACCTTATTTGCATCTATCCATATGCACTCACAAGGACCAGACTGGAAAACCCTGTTAACATACATGTACATGTGGTATCTTTGTGTAATAATAACTGTCCTTAATCATGCCTCATCTCTGCCTGGTCACTCCTGTGAAACTAGCCAACCACCAATACAGAATCAAATACCTGTAGCTCAGGAGTGGATTACTAGCATACCTGTGGTGGTGTTCTCTTCACCCAGTGGTTGCAAGGTAAGCATTCTATAAATGTGACTTTTGAAGGCATGTTTACCTACAGTATGTTAAAACAGACTTTACCGGAGGAAAGAAAAATAGGTAGTGCACTAGATAAGGTGTCCCAGATTATACCTTTATTCTCTATCGCCATTTCCTGCCTGTGCATAAAGTCAACACTGCACAGCAGAGGTTTGTCACCTGTAGTGTTATACAGGTTTAGAGCATGTTGTAAACAGGTTTGTTTCTATGCCATCAAAGACTTTGTAGTTTACATGCTTTTAATTAGTTTGTAGCCTTCATTATCTCTTTCTGGAATGTGGAAGATTTACCCTCTCTATTCGGGCCTACCTTTAACATCAAGGAATGTTTTGATCATTGAGTATGATGAAACCATGGAGTTTTGATGTTGTGAGAAAAGAATGTCTGACTATAACCACAACAGGCTAAAAGCTACATTTTTTTTTGTTTTAAATCAGTTCACTATTTTTAATTCACTAAAGTTTCTCTCACACAAAAAAGCTTTTTCTCAACAAGATTGGGATTTAGGCTGTTTGCAAGTTTATGTAACTTCTACAAGTGGGCTGGCTTTAACTGCAGTGTTCAATAAAGCAAAGTTGAAGATTAGCTGAAAGTTTCTCCACTTCCCCTTAGCAACAGCCAACTAAGTCCCGCCCCTGATACTTAAAAAAGCAACAGTTTCCCAGAAGTCAGCTGACACAGAAGTTTATCTGTGACAGCAGAGAGAATGGAGAGACTACTCTTCTACACAGTCCATTTACTTCTGAATCAAATGGTGCACTCATACTTTGGATTAATATGACCTGAGATGTCATGCAGGGCCAGAGCATAGCCTTAGGAAATTCTAGAGGGAGTTTTCCCAGTTCCAGTAGTGCTGTAATACAGGCCACCTCAGTGTGAACTCTGAACCCAGTCCCACACACCCAGAGTTGCATGGCTGTTGGGCTGAGATCACATCTCATCCACATGGTACGCTGTGTCATGTCATCAAATGTAAAGCACATTCATTGTCTGTCAGTTGAGCTGTTAATCTTGCATTGGACTGTCTTGCTTTTGTAGGAATAACTTGTTCCACTTTTGGACTACCTTGCCTTCAACAGAATAATTTGTTCTTCCACATTTACCAACATTAAGGCCAAGTTAATTTTACACTGAACAAAAATATAAATGCAACATGCAACAATTTCAAAGATTTTACTGAGTTACTGTTCATATAAGGAAATCAGCCAATTGAAATAAATGCATTAAGCACTAATGGATTTCACATGACCGGGAATGCAGACTCTCTGTTGGTCACAGATACCTTTAAAATAAAAGGTAGCGGTGTGGCTCAGAAAACCAGTTAGTATCTCGTCTGACCACCATTTTCTTCATGCAGCCTGACACATCTCCTTTGCATAGAGTTGATCAGGCTGTTGATTGTGGCCAGTGGAATGTTGATCCACTCCTCTTCAATGGCTCTGTGAAACTTCTGGATATTGGCGGGAACTGGAACACGCTGTTGTACACGTCGATCCAGAGCATCATGAACATGCTCAATGGGTGACATGTCTGGCGAGTATGCAGGCCAATGAAGAACTGGGACATTTTCAGCTTCCAGGAATTGTGTACAGATCCTTGTGACATGGGGCCGTGCATTATAATGCTGAAACATAAGGTCATGGCGGCAGACGAATGGCATGACAATGAGCCTCAGGATCTTGTTACGGTATGCCTGTGCATAAGTTGCCATCGATAAAATGCAACTGTGTTTGTTGTACGTAGCATTTGCCTGTCCAAACCATAACCCCACCACCATGGGGACCTCTGTTCACAACATTGACATCAGCAAACCACTCACCCACACAATGACTTACTTACACGCTGTCTAAAATCTGCCCTGTACAGTTGAAATGGGGATTAATCCATGAAGAGCACACGTCTCCAGTGTGCAAGTGGCCATCGAAGGTGAGCATTTGCCCACTGAAGTCGGTTATGACGCCAAACTGCAGTCCGGTCAAGACCTTGGTGAGGATGACAAGCACGAATATTAGCTTCCCTGAGACGGTTTCTGACAGTTTGTGCAGAAATTCTTTGGTTGTGCAAACCCACAGTTTCATCAGCTGTCCCGGTGGCTTCTCAGATGATCCGGCAGGTGAAGAACCGAGATGTCGAGGTCCTGGGCTGGCGTGTTTACACGTGGTCTGCGGTTGTGAGGCCGGTTGGACGTACTGCCAAATTCTGTAAAACAACATTGGAGGGGGCTTATGGTAGTCAAATGAACACTCAATTATCTGGCAATGGCTCTGGTGAACATTCCTGCAGTCCGCATGCCTATTGCACGCTCCCCCAAAACACTTGTGGCATTGGGTTATGTGACAAAACTGCACATTTTAGAGTGGCCTTTTATTATCCCCAGCGCAAGGTGCACTTGTGTAAGGGTCATGCTGTTTAATCATCTAATATGCCACACCTGTCAGGTGGATGCATTATCTTGGCAAAGGAGAAATGCTCACTAACAGGGATGTAAACAAATTTGGGCACATCATTTTAGAGAAATAAGTTTTGTGTGTGTGTATGGAACAATTCTGGGATCTTTTCTTTCAGCTCATGAAACATGGGACCAACACTTTACATGTTGCATTTATATTTTTGTTCAGTGTAAGTTTACTTTGTCAAACTTATTGGCGCAAGAGATACATTTTAACTGTCCCTTCTCAGTGCATGTAGTCTCAAGGAGGGCAGTAACCTCAGATGTGAGGGCACATTGGGCCATTCCAGATAGGGCCTGTTTCCCCACCCTCTGAGAGGACAACAGTGCAGTCCAGAGACAAATATTCCCTACAGTAGGGGTGTAACATGTTCCCAAGAATCCCAACTCATAACAGACCGGAAGGAAGCAGTGGGTGAATTATCTGAATTATGTTACTAAGAATACCAATCCAGCCAGAACACTGCATTCCTTGTGGATTCTAACTTGGAGACCAGGCAACACCCATCTCTGAGGACATTTCCACCCCCTGCAGTGGTTATAGGCTCCTCTAGTGTTTTGACATCCACCATTGTGTTTGTCAATGGTTTACTTTTACCTTTTAATAAGTAGTTTCACATTTCATGCATAGGTGGTCATTCCATTTACTGTGTAACTATTTTAAGAGTCACAATTGCATTCTTTCAACTGCCACAGTGTAATGTGTGTTTGTACACAGAGTCACTGTGTACTTGTTAATTACCATGAAACTAGGTCAAAATGCAGTTTTTAAACTAGACACTTGTTTGACTTTACAAAAACTCATAGGAACCCATTGTACTGTAACCGTTTGTGCCTTTGGAATGGTGCCTTGGTGTCATGTTTGCGTAGAGATTCTGTGGCAAACATTTAAATCGACCTGTAGACCTTTTCCATGGCTTTTATCCTCTTGAGGTCAAGCTGCAACAGGCCAAGACTTGTTTGCCCTTGACGCTCTCAGGTGTGATGTTTTATATGGTGAGTCCATTAAGTGGGCGGGGGTCAAAGGGTTATTTTACTGGGTGACTTTTACTTTAGTCATTTTATATTAATGATCTTTACTTTAAATTATCTGTACTTTTCCCACCATTTTTAATGGTACATCATGTACCACATGTTCCATTCAGCAGGAAAAGGGTCATATGTCTTTGTCACAGGATGTGACTCAGTCTGAATGACTAAGTGTTGGGACATCTATTATCTAGCACAGGGATCAAGGTTGATGATGAGCCATGGCAATGTCCCCCAAAAGTAGAAGTGACCTCACAATAACTAGTATAATTATTACAATTTTTATTTGGAATCATTAGAGCTGCTGAGCATACACTATTATGGCATGTTTTCAATGTGTAACATTGAGGGATTTATACAAGTAAAGACAGAAATGGCAATAGCCTAATTGTGACTACAAATCAAACATCAATGGTCTTGGTTTAATCTCAAATCATCTATGATCTGTTGGGAATCCAAATGCCAGCCTTATTTGTGATTTATTTCAACACTGTAGTCTATATTCAGCAAGTTTAACATGTATTCAATTGTTATGTGGTTTATCTGTGTCTTACCCTTATAAAGACAATAATTAGAGGGTATCTTTCTTATTGTTAGCGTGTGTTTTGTCTCTATAGGCCTACATATGAATTTGGGTCAGCACTTAAGCCTTTTATCCTACCCTGTAGATGACTGGGGGATTACAACACAGTCAAAATAAGTGCTTTGCTGTTAAGTGACAGAAAAAGCCAGACCAGCTCAAGCCTGTTTCCTTGACTGAGACAGTGATGTTGTCAAAAGCTATTTCCAAGAGTGCCGTTTAACAAATGATCCCTATACTTTGACCTGCTGCTTTTTATGTTGTTCATCTTACATCAGCTACAGGTTTTTCACATGATGAAAAACATAAAATCCTAATCTCCTAAAAGGCTAATACTGATGTTTGTTGGCTGAACAGTAGTTTAACCATGAAACGCTCCCACTAGGGCTGTGGCAATCATGACATTTTTGTCAGCTGGGGATTGCCAAGCAATTAACAGGCTCACGGTAATTGACCGTTAATTAACATAAACACATTTTGCATCTCTTGGCTTCCACTCAGCATACAAGCCACTGATGCACACCTTTTGAAACATCTGCATTTAAAAAGTCTAATAAGTCCATTTAATATAGCCTCCACACCGTCACAATAAGTCCATGATTTATTTTAGACAGGTCTAAAGAAACATATTATGAAGAAAAATGTAGTCTAGTTGTCATTATGTTAGGCCCTGATATGGCTCTGGGCTACACAAGTTCATTTAGCAGAAAAGATTTGCTTAGAATTACATGGCATTATTTTTGTTTTATAGTATGAAGAATACAATTGAAGATACTTGAATAACATAGAAAGGATATTGTCTCCAAACGATTTCCAAGGAAGTGCGCAGATGCGGCTGTGTTGAGCGGTGAACAAAGAAACAGGTCCTCCTATATGCTTCATTTAGAGTTATTCATGCAACTTTAGTTGTGAAACAAACGTTCGGCTATATGTTTTGATTTTTAATACATTCAAAGGCTACATGATGCAACTCAAATTATGATTTGAAAAAAATTGCATGAAAGGCATGAGCTCTGATTTGTTTCTTGTGCAGGCTGCACACACTTCATCAGTCTCTCATTTACAATTTGACAAGTACTTGATAATAATCTCACCAGGTCTTGAATTTCCTGGCGGCATCCCAATTGTGTGGCCGTAATGCCCCCTAAAAAAATCCATGCCTTTTGCTGCCAAAGGTGCCGTGGTGCTCTTGGGCTGAATATAATCATTATAATTCCCTTCCCCTGGCTGCCATGCTCCAAAGCACCTCACTCACATCGCTCTCTCAGATATCTCAATTCTTATTCGCCAATGCATGTCACATGATCAGGTCCTTTTCACAGGCCTTTCAGCTAAGAAGTAGGCTACAAGTGAAGACTGACACATTGGGGACGCAACTTCGAATTTCGAGGTGCATATTGACGATGCTGGAAGAACTGTCCACATTTAGCCTATTTTACGTCAGCCAACAAAATTATTATGCCCTAACGTACAGCAAAAGCACTGTCACGTATACTTCCTCTCCGGCCTCTAGGTCATCAGGCTGCTGGTTATCCCGCACACCTTTCACCATCATCAAGCGCACCAGCGCCTCATGACACTCACCTGGACTCCTTCACCTCCTTGATTATCTCCCCTATATCTGTCACTCCCCTTGCTTCTTTCCTCAGGTGTTATTGACTCTGGTTCATATCTGTACGTTGTTTGTGTTTCGTGTTTATTGTTTTGTTTATTTCTTAAAACACTCATTCCCTGTACTTGCTTCCCGACTCTCAGCACACTCATTACAGAATAACACCTCACCTAAGGGGTGTCAGTGTAAATGACGTTGGGTCCTTGAGCAGCCACAGGCTCCCCTGCCTCAGCCGGCTCATCGGGCTTTCATGCCTCTGCCGGATCGCAAGACTCCCCTGCTTCCACCGGCTTGTCAGGATCTCATGCCTCAGCCGGTCTGTCAGGTTCCCACGCCCCAGCCGGCTCGACAGGTTTCCACTCTTCAGCAGGGGTCACCAATCTGCTCCTGATCCCCGGGTTTGTCTCCCTTATCGGCGTCCTGCGGCTGGAGCCGCGCGTCGGGGAGGGGGTAGTGTCACGTATACTCCCTCTCCGACCTCTAGGTCATCAGGCTGCTGATTATCCCGCACACCTGTCACCATTGTCAAGCACACCAGTGCCTCATGACACTCACCTGGACTCATCACCTCCTTGATTATTTCCCCTATATCTGTCACTCCCCTTGCTTCTTTCCTCAGGTGTTATTGACTCTGTTTCATTTCGGTTGTTTTGTTTATTTATTAGAACACTCACTCCCTGTACTTGCTTCCCGACACTCAGCGCACTCGTTACAAGCACTAGCTTATGTCAATCTATCCCCATAGTACAAAAGTTTACCTATTATATTGGTCAACTTGTCCTTCTGCAATAAATAAATATTTCAAACAATCTCTGGAACAGTTGTCGGATGCAATAGACCCCAATTAATACAACCACTCGCATCAAAAAAACTTCTAAAAGCAACGAGGCTGATGAAACCGATCAGAACGTTTAGCTAAAATGTCAAACTATTAGGCTATTTCTTCACATTATAAGCGTAGCCGTTCGCTATAAGCATGAATGTTCCAAAATTCAATCAATTACTGGGAAAACACTGTTCTCAAAAGTGACAGCAAATGCCTTTATTATATTATTATAAAGGTGCATTTTTTGTGGTGTAAATTCTTCCCCAAACTTGAAACTCACGCGCCGCCTAACTATTCCAGTTAGGCTCTACACCGGTTGCAAAATGGATAATGTGCTTGATTAAAGTTATTTGGTCACTTTGCTTGCAATAAACATACTGTAGGCCTACGGGCTAGACTACATGAGGTGTGCGACTATGATTTGAAAAAGTCGCAACTAAAAAAGGCACGGCTTGTTTCTTGCCTTACTGCACACGTTGGGCATCATTCTCAAGCTGTCTTTACATATACTAAATAAATGTGTCAAATTAGTTGTGATTTAGAATGGACCAATATCATGCACCTGTCTCGGAACAGGGACATGGGAAAAAAATACATGTAATCTATACTTAAATAGCGAATGAAGGATGCTTTCCCTATTCATTTTCATGCCAGCCAGGTAGGCTATACTCCTGTTGTAAAGCGAAGCAATGTGCTTAATATTAGGAAAATGTATAAATAAATATAGTATATAGAACACTGATGGGAGCCTCTTTTTAATAGAGTGCTTCAAAACACTTTTCTTGCGCAATTGCAAGGCCTATAGAAATGTTGTGCAACATGAGCTCATGGGTTCTCTTGAAGTGTTTTATTTGATTTTCAAAAACATTTGCATTGATGTCAGAGTGATTGGAGGCACAATAGAGAGCTGAATACCAAGCAGTTAGCAAGTTTGGTAGGCTACTAATGACCATCAGCAGCATCCGGGATTGGAGAAGCCTAGTTACCATGACTAAACAGTCATGTGGAATTTGACTGGTGTGTGTGGAGGTAATAGGGTCAATGTAACAGCCCTAGTCATCACCCAATGTTTTGGAATACACGTGTCACTATTGACAAGTAGTTTTGCTAATGGTTTTGGATGACAGTATAATAAGGATGGTACCATACATTCACCAATGCATTGGTTATTGTTCAAAGCCAAACCTCCACCGTGTATTTGTGTGCCATAGTACTAGTTGGTTACATATCGTGACAATGAGGTTTGAATGCTGATAAAAGGTTTTTCAGTTTGGCGCATAGGGCTACATGTTTTATGACCATGTTAACCTTTGACAGATCTTGTGTTTTTTTTTTCAGCCAATGAGAGTGCTGATTCTCGATCATAAACTACAGTCAAGGTTACCGGAGGACATTTTGATGAAGTGAATGCTGGTGATTCACCACCACAGGTTATTTCTTTAACGTGTAGTGTAACAGTATAACTTTAAACCGTCCCCTCACCCATACCCGGGCGCGAACCAGGGACCCTCTGCACACATCAACAGTCATCCAAGAAGCATGGTTACCCATCGCTCCACAAAAGCCACGGCCCTTGCAGAGCAAGGGGAACTACTACTTCAAGGTCTCAGAGCAAGTGACGTCACCGATTGAAACGCTATTTAGCGCGCACCACCGCTAACTAGCTAGCCGTTTCACATCCGTTACACTAGCCTTAACCATGTGTTTGTAGTTTTGGTCAATGGAGAGCAGTAGGCCTGTACCTGTCCCGTGCTTTATTTGTTTGCTAGTTTTTTTTTTACATCATAAGCTATGTTATAAACATCATAAATACATGGTTGGAGGTAGTCAACCTCAACAGCACATTGTTGGTAACACTTTATTTGATGGTAGTTTCCACTGGTATTTACTAGGAAATGTGTTGTATCAACTGGTACTTTTTGTAAAAGATTAAACTATTGGTTATTAACTTGTACCAAGTGGTGCCTATGGTGTTTATTTTAATGGTGGTTCATGGGTTATTATTGTGTTTTAATTACAATGTTGCCATGGAATTCCTATAAATAACTGTCCATTGTTATACCATCAAATAAAGTGGTAACCTTTATTTTTTACTACATAGTGTAGCTGTTGGTGTAAATCTAAATTAACAACTATAAAATAGAATGTTATGACATCATAAACCAAAAATACTTGAGTTGTATTCAACTTAAGAAATTAAATGGATTAAGAAGTGACCATAGCTTCACATCTTAACTGCTTTCAATATTGATTATAATGCTTTCAGCTTGCAATGCAGCATGGTTTGTTTTGTACATCTAGAAGCTTAGGTGATATCAGGTGAAGGTGACTGGAAAATAGGTAAATAGTGAATGCATCACGTGAAAATCTCACCTGAGTACTGTCCAACCCTAATCCCTAGGTGTGTGTGTGTGTTTAGCAGTTTGTTTATTAGCATCTCTCCTAGTTTACATGGAGGTAGTTTTCTCATCGGTAACACTGATAACTTTGCTTCCTGGAGCGCTCCCACCCATGGGAGGGAAATAGATTGAGGGAAAACAACAACCCCAAAGACCACACATGAAAGACAGTCAATAAGGAAACAGTAGTTTCATTGACCCCCCACTTACCTAGGGAACAGAGAAACTGAACACCACTGTCTACTATCGTCATCCTGCTACTCAACCAAAGTTGTATTATTCATGTGAACAAGGTATCAAACCCCGGACGTATTTCACAATTTAATGCCCATATCGATAATTAAAGCTCTATTTATGACGTGAGTCTGTGCCCATTCAAACCAATCCCACACCCGCACACCCTTTCTGTGGGTAACTAATCCTATGTGATTCCTGAATTGAGTTGAGTTTATCAAACAAACATCCTTGAGCAGAATCTGCATACACTGCCCATCCAAAGTTTTAGAACACCCACTCATTCAACTGTTTTTCTTTATTTTTTACTATTTTATACATTGTAGAAAGTAGTGAAGCCATCAAAACTATGAAATAACAGATATTGAATCATGTAGTAACCAAAAAAGTGTTAACCTTTTGCCTTTGACAGCTCTGCACGCTCTTGGAATGCTTTTCCAACAGTCTTGAAGGAGTTCCCACATATGCTGAGCACCTGTTGTCTGCTTTTCCTTCACTCTGCGATCCGACTCATCCCAAACTATCGCAATTTGGTTGGGGAATTGTAGAGGCCAGGTCATCTGATGCAGCACTCCATCACTCTCCTTCTTGTTCAAATAGCCCTTACACGGCCTGGAGGTGTGTTGGGTCATTGTCCTGTTAGAAAAACAAATGATAGTCCCACTAAGCGCAAACCAGATGGGATGTATTGCTGCAGAATGCTGTGGTAGCCATGCTCGTTAAGTGTGCCTTGAATTCGAAATAAATCACGACAGTGTCACCAGCAAAGCACCGCCACACCATAACACCTCATCCTCCATGCTTTACGGTGGGAAATACACATGCGGAGATCATCCGTTCACCCACACCGTGTCTCACAAAGACACAGCGGTTGGAACCAAACATCTCTAATTTGGACTCCAAAGGACAAATTTCCACTGGTCTAATGTCCATTGCTCGTGTTTCTTGATCCAAGCAAGTCTCTTCTTCTTATTGATGTCCTTTAGTAATGGTTTCTTTGCAACAATTTGACCATGAGGGCCTGATTCACAGTCTCCTCTGAACAGTTGATGTTGACATGTCTGTTACTTGAACTCTTTGAAGCATTTATTTGGGCTGCAGTTTCTGAGGCTGGTAACTATAATGACCTTATCCTCTGCAGCAGAGGTAACTCTGGGTCTTCCATTCCTGTGGCGGTCCTCATGAGAGCCAGTTTCATCATAGCGCTTGATGTTTTGTAGCGACTGCACTTGAAGAAACTTTAAAAGTTCTTGAAATGTTCTGTATTGACTGACCTTCATCTTAGTAATGATGGACTGTCCTTTCTCTTTGCTTATTTAAGCTGTTCTTGCCATAATATGGACTTGGTCTTCTGTATACCCCCATACCTTGTCACAATACAACTGATTGGCTCAAACGCATTAAGAAGGAAAGAAATTCCAGAAATTAACTTTTAAGAAGGCACACCTGTTAATTGAAATGCATTCCAAGTGACTACCTCATGAAGCTGTTTGTGGAAATGCCAAGAGTGTGCAAAGTTGTCATCAAGGCAAAGGGTGGCTATTTGAAGAATCTCAAATATTGTCACGACTTCCGCCGAAGTCGGCTCCTCTCCTTGTTCGGTCGGCGTCACCGGTCTTCTAGCCATCGCTGCTCCACTTGTTATTGTTCCATTTGTTTTTGTCTTGTTTCCCTGCACACCTGGTTTACATTCCCTAATCACACTACATATATATTCCCTCTGTTTCCCCCATATCTTTGGGTAGAATTGTTTTGTTACATGTTTCGTGTTACACGACAGGCTGGTTTTTCCCCTGGTACCGTGTTGAACCCGAGTGTGCTTAATTGTTTAACTTGTTGACTCTACCCATCCTGATATTGGGATAATTGTCATCAGCAACCGCTGAATAGCATAGCGCCACAGTCAAATAATATTACTAAAAAAATATTCATATTAAAGAAATTACAAGTGCAATATTGCAAAACACAGCTTAGCCTTTTGTTAATCCACCTGTCGTCTCAGATTTTGAAATTATGCTTTACAGCGAAAGCAATCCAAGCGTTTGTTAAAGTTTATCGATCGCATGACAAAACATTATGTACACTAAGCATTAAATAGCTAGGTCAGGAAAATCAGAAAAGCAATCAAAATCGTTTACCTGTGATGATCTTTGGATGTTTTCACTCACGAGACTCCCAGTTACACAACAAATGTTCCTTTTGTTCCATAAAGATGATTTTTATACCCAAAATAACACGACAAACAAACGTCGGTATGTTCAGAAATCCACAGGAAAGAGCGGTCACGACAACGCAGACCTATATTCCAAATAATATCCATAATGTCCACAGAAACATGTCAAACGTTTTTTATAATCAATCCTCATGTTGTTTTTAAAATATATATTCGATAATATATCAACTGAGTGTGGAGCTTTTTCAATAGGACAGGGAGGAACAATGGCCGCTTTACTCTTTTGCGCAAAACTCACTCTGAGAACCTCCACATATCCACTCACGCAATGTGATCTTTCGCGCTAATTTTTCAAAATAAAAGCCTGAAACTATGTCTGAAGACTGTTGACACCTTAGGGAAGCCATAGAAAAAGGAATCTGGTTGATATCCCTTTAAATGGAGGATAGGCATGCATAGGAACAGAGAGGTTTCAAAATAAGAGGCATTTCCTGTTTGGATTTTCCTCAGGCTTTCGCCTGCAATATCAGTTCTGTTAAGCTCGCAGACAATATTTTGACAGTTTTGGAAACTTTAGAGTGTTTTCTATCCTAATTTGACAATTATATGCATATTCTAGTTTCTGGGGCTGAGAAATAGGCAGTTTCAAATGGGTATGTTTTTTAACCAAAAACCAAAATATACTGCCCCCTACACGCAAAAGGTTAACTTATGCATTATTGTGACTGTTGTCGCGCTTTGCACTTTTGCCATTTTGGCTGGAGGTTTTTTGATGCAGTTGCGTCCGTCTGTTACTTCTGCCAATTAAAGTGCGCGCCTGATCACAACTCTCCGCTCACCTGCACCTGACTTCTTACCAGTAGCGCACAACCTGACAAATATAAAATATATTTTGATTTGTTTAACACTTTTTTGGTTACTACATGATTTCATATGTGTTATTTCATAGTTTTGATATTCACTATTAATCTACAATGTAGAAAATAGTAAAAATAAAGAAAAACTCTGGAATGAGTGTGTGTTCTTAAACTTTTGACCGGTAGTGTATTTGCAACTCATTGTTTTGAAGCAAGTTTGTTTTGGTCTGGAAATATGCAAATGCAGGTACACACAAGCACATGTTATCAGCACACATTAATGGCATCAGTGTTTCAAGTTTAGCCTTCAGCACAATGGCTAATAGCTCACTCTTTTAAACAGGCACTACTAATAACAGCTAGGGGCTGCACCTGCAAAGTGAGGTACTGACTCTTTGACTTGTTTGGTACTGTACTTGCTGTTGGTGCCTTAGTGTGGAAATCTACAAGCTACTCTTATAAATCAAATGTTGACAGCTTGGCTTGTCGTGGTTTTTTTCTATCTTGAATGGATCCAAATCATATTGTTCATTGATGTTTACACTTTGGTGAAATTACATTATGTCAAAATACTCTACATGTGGACACTTACTCATCAAACATCTCATTCCAAAATCATGGGCATTAATATGGAGTTGGTCCCCCTTTTGCTGCTATAACAGCTTCCACTCTTCTGGGAAGGCTTTCCACTAGATGGTAGAACATTTCTGCGAGGACTTCCATTCAGCCACGAGCACTAGTGAGGTCGGACACTGGGCGATTAGGCCTGGCTCGCAGTCGGCGTTCCAATGCATCCCAAAGATGTTCGATGGGGTTGAAGTCTGGGCTCTGTGCAGGCCAGTCAAGTTATTCCACGCTGATCTCAACAAACCACTTCTGTATGGACCTCACTTTGTGCACAGGGGCATTGTCATATTGAAACAGGAAAGGGCTTTTCCCAAACTGTTTCTGCAAAGTTGGAAGCCCAGAATCGTCTGGAATGTCATTTTATGCTGTAGCATTAAGATTTCCCTTCGCTAGACCTAAGGGGCCTAGCCCGAACCATGAAAAACAGCCCTTATTCCTCCTCCACCAAACTTAACAGTTGGCACTATGAAATGTATGGCCTACCACTTTGCTGCTCCTATACATTTCCACAATAATAGCTCTTATAGTTGATCGGGGCTAGCTCTAGCAGGCATACATTTGACGAACTGACTTATTGTAAAGGTGGCATCCTATGACGGTGCCACATTGAAAGTCACTGAGCTTTTCAGAAAGGCCATTCTACTGCCAATGTTTGTCTATGGAGATTGAGTGGCTATGTGCTTGATTTTATACACAGTCAGCAATGGGTGTGGCTGAAATAGCCGAAGCCACTCATTTAAAGGGGTGTCCACATACTTTTGTATATATAATATATGATAAGAACGTGTCATCGCTTGCTTGTAGATTTTTCGGAATGAAAATATGTTTTTAGCATGTTAGACTTAGGTTGTTTGATGTGACCAGACATGATCTTCTTTACCCAGGGACACTGTTTCACTCTCTTTCTCTCTCTCTCTTTTTTCAACACAGGAATTCAGCAGATTAGCAGGTTCTTGAGAATGGAACCAAACAACCCAGGACAAGCAATTTCCCACAATATGGGAACAAAGTAAATACTTGAGGGGAAGAGAAACACATTACATTGCAGAGAGGATAGGCTGACAGATATACTAAATGAAAAAACACAAAACAGTTATAACATGTAAAAGTCACCTAGGAGGAAAGTTGTAGATAAGGGGAGGGTTTTCTAGCCAGTGATGGTTCAAGAACATACTATCCCTGCATCCTATGTCGTTGACCTTGCCTCTAGATTTCAAGGAGGTGAGGGGAGGGAGGTGTAGATAGCCCTTCACAGACTCTTGAATGAGCTGCCAAGAGAGAAGGTCAAAGAATCCCATGAATGAGAACAGAACAGAGTTTTTTTTTTTGTTGCAGGATCCCAAAAGTACATAGTGAAATGGAGCAATTATTTTGGTATGTTTACAATTTGTTCTAGAAGGGGGATCTTTCCTCTGTTAATTGATTAAAGTTGTATTTTTGCACAAGTATTTTCCCACTTTGTTTTGATATAGGAAAACACCCTCCTTTATGATCTGTACTTTTTATTATGGTCTGGTATTTGCCCATCTCTGAACTGAAACCCGCCTTCAGGCGTTAACACACCTCCAGGGTTTTTGATCAACTTCTGGCTCTCCCACTCAGTGCTAGCTTTATTAAAGGCCATTGTGTTGGAGTCTGTAGACTGAGAATTTACGTCTACGTTTACAGAAAATGACAGGTTGGCTCAGCTCACCGCATGCTTTCACCTCCCACGCACAGTCTCTTAAGGAAGCGGCTCTCAAGTTTCAAACACACTCAGGCTTTTAGACACACTTCACTACACCCACACAATATTCAGTGTTTTACCTTACTGAGTCTCTGTGGCACTAAAGGCCAGTCTATGATTCACCCTAAACATTCCAGTGGTGTTATTATGGTTTGGATGAGTAAGCATAGACTGATGCTCATGAGACTTCAATAGAACTGTTCTGGTGTGCTGTTGTCTGGTCATGTCCCCTTTTATAAATGGCTGGCCAACTCTTTGGATCTCTTTTTCTTCTGTCACAGTAGCAAAATAAAAATATCTCATATTCTAGCTAACATGTCTGCCTGGTAGTACTTTTAACCTATTTCAGCTCACATCAACAATCTTCAACAAATAAACTTCTCATTGTGTGTTCCTGGATTCATATTTACTTCCTGCTTTTTTTCACCCTTCCCCTCCATTGTCACAGTCACCTGTCTTGTCCTTGCCGTGACAAGCCAGTGACATTTGACACTGACAGTAAATATAATGTTATTTTCAGAAATGTAAGTGTCAGTCAATATTCTCTCCCTCTCTCCATAGCCTCCACTTTTCTTCCCATAGGCATTCTGTCCTTCTCCCCACTCCTTCCACATGATGTTTGCTTCCTCCTAAAACAAATTTACCCCGGCTAGTTTACCAGTAGGCAGGCATACAAGAGCAGGCTTGTCTGTGGTGAAGCCATATACCAGGAAATTAGATTTAGCACACACAGCTCCTCTCTCATCTGATGTGTTGTTGTCTTCTGGTTATGGCCCTTGATAAACCATGTTCAGTAACATAGTCTTCCCACTGAATAAGATGGACAGTATGTGTAAGCAATAAGGCCTGAGGAGTTGTGGCGTTTGGCCAATATACCATGGCTAAGGGCTGTGCTTTCGCACGACGCAACACGGAGTGCCTGGATACATCCTTTAGCCTGGTTATATTGGGAAAATATCACAAATCAATGAGGTGCCTTATTGATATTATAAACTGGTTACCAGCGTAATTAAAACAGCAAAAATAATTGGTATATGGTCTGATATACTGCGGCTTTCAGCCAATCAGCATTCAGGACTTATTCTCTCAGATACTGTTTTTGTGACTGTTTGTTTAGTGAGTAGTGCTTGGAATGGTAAGTATGTATTGTAACTGTGTGGTAATGAAGTTTCTGTCCAGGCTGCCAGCAAAGCCAATGGAACTGTGTACTGGAGGAAAACAAGCTCTTTCATGTGTATTTGTTACAAAGTTTGGATTAGTGATTGAATTTGCAGGACAAATTCAATTGGGATGGATGTTTGGAGGCTAATTCAGTTATGAACCCGAGTTGAGGTTAATTTCAGTTCCTCTGAGGAGTACGATGATTTGGGCTACACTTGGGCTATGCTCACTACTTTGAATGTCTATATATCACACCCTTACATGTAAACATTAGTAATCAAACGAACTGCTGGCAATGCCGCTGCAATTAGCATCCTCTTTCAAGACCCAACATGCTCAATTCATTGTTGTTATCACCCGTTCTGTTTTGGGTATGGGTGGCAGGTGGAGGAGGGTTATTCCTAACCAGCAAGGTAGGAGCAGGATTAGTGCAATGTGAGGTATAGTCTTGCCTGAGCTCATTGTTAGCTAGCTACATCTGGCTCTAAAATACAGTGTTCCCACGCCTTTCTCAGGAAAATGAGCTGTTTTTGCTTTGTAAGCACCTTAGGGAAAAACATCGTCAGCTGACACTGGGAGAGAGTCCTGAATCCTGTGAAGAGCAAATTGTATTGGATTATGCAGGTCCTGGTAGCAGACACCACGCTGTACTTACCCAAGGGTTTGGGAGGTGTTTGCTTGGAGTTTGACTTTGCCAAAAAGTATTAGGTGTCAAGTCAACATATTCTGGATCTTTTCAAATGTTTCTATATTTTGCTTGTCGCATACTTTGTTGTTCACAGTCATGCATGTTGAAGTTAATTATAGCTGCCGTGGGAACGAAATTGATAAGGCATTCTAAGTATGTGGTAATGACGTTTTTTCCCCATTCCATTATCTTTACAGCATTAACAGTGACTGTTTCAGGAAGTCAGTGCCATATATGGCTAGGAGGAAGTGACTCCAGCCTAATCACAAAAAAATACATTTTATTGATCGCATACACATATTTGGCAGTTGTTATTGCAGGTGTAGTCGAAATGCTTGTGTTCCTTACTCCAACAGTGCAGTTAAATCGAACAATACACACTCATTTAAAATGTAAAATAATGGAATTAAGAAATATTAGGACAAGCAATGTCTGAGTCCGGAGTATAAATACTGTATATACAGTACCAGTCAAAAGTGTGGACACACCTACTCATTCAATGGTTTTTCTTTATTTTTACTATTTTATACATTGTAGAATAATAGTTGAAGACCTCGAAACTATGAAATAACACATATGGAATCATGAAGTAACCAAAAAAGTGTTAAACAAATATATATATATATTTGATTCTTTAAAGTAGCCACTCTTTGCCTTGATGACAGCTTTGCACACTCTTGGCATTCTCACAACCAGCTTCACCTGGAATGCTTTTCCAACCATCTTGAAGTAGTTCCCACATATGCTGAGCACTTATTGGCTGCTTTTTCTTCACTCTGCGGTCCAACTCATCCCAAACCATCTCAATTGGGTTGAGGTCGAGTGATTGTGGAGGCTAGGTCATCTGATCCAGTACTCCATCACTCTCCTTCTGGTCAAATAGCCCTTACACAGCCTGGAGGTGTGTTGGGTCATTGTCCTGTTGAAAACAAATGATAGTCCCACTAAGTGCAAACCAGATGGGATGGCGTATCGCTGCAGAATGCGGTGGTAGCCATGCTGGTTAAGTGTGCCTTGAATTCTAAATAAATCACACACAGTGTCATCAGCAAAGACCATCACACCTCCTCCATGCTTCACGGTGGGAACCACACGTGCGGAGATCATCCGTTCACCTACTATGCATCTCACAAAGACACAGCGGTTGAAACCAAAAATCTCAAATTTGGACTTCCACTGATCTAATGTCCATAGCTAGTGTTTCTTGGCCCAATCAAGTATCTTCTTCTTATTGGTGATCTTTAGTAGTGGTTTCTTTGCAGCAATTCGACCATGAAGATCTGATTCACACAGTCTCCTCTGAACAGTTGATGTTGACATGTCTGTTACTTGAACTCTGTGAAGCATTCATTTGGGCTGCAATTTTTGAGGCTGGTAACTAATGAACTTATCCTCTGCAGCAGAGGTAACTGCTGCAAACTCATCATAGCGCTTGATGGTTTTTGCGACTGCACTTGAAGAAACTTTCAAAGTTCTTGAAATGTTTTGCATTGACTGACCTTCATGTCTTAAAGTAATGATGGACTGTCATTTCTGTTTTCTTATTTGAGCTGTTCTTGCAATAATATGGACTTGGGCTATCTTCTGTCTACCAACCCTACCCTGTCACAACACAACTGGCTCAAAAATTTATTCCACAAATGACCTTTTAAGAAGGCACAACTGTTAATTGAAGTGCATTCCAGGTGACTACCTCATGAAGCTGGTTGAGAGAATGCCAAGAGTGTGCAAAGCTGTCATCAAGGCAAAGAGTGGCTACTTTAAAGAATCTAAAATATATTTTGATTTGTTTAACACTTTTTGGGTTACTTCATGATTCCATTGGTGTTATTTCATAGTTTCGATGTCTTCACTATTATTCTACAATGTAGAAAATAGTAACACTAAAGAAAAACCCTTGAATGAGTAGGTGTGTCCAAACTTTTGACTGGTACTATATATATGTGACGGGATATTTAGACAGCCTATGGATAGATTATGTAGTATATCCTAATAATAGTATATGTACAGCAATAGTTAAATAGGATTGGCCATGACTAAAATACAGTATATACATATCAAGTGGGAAAATCAGTATGTAAACATTATTTAAAGTGACCAGTGTTCAATGACTATGGTCATAGGGCAGCAGCCTCTGGTGCATGGTAGAGTAGCCAGGTGGTAGCCGTCTATTGACGGTGACTAAAATTCAGGGCAGGGTACTGGATGGGGGCTGGCTTGTTCTACCAGTTAAGACAGCTGGAAATCTGAAAAAGGTCCCTCGGTGGAATTGAAAGAGACATTTCCGAAAGGGGTAGAATACGGTAAAACAGACCACTATTAGTGTGTGAGAGTGTACAGTTAGTTAGCGAGAGGTTTCAGATCAACCATCATGCCACAGAAAGCTATGAGGTGGAGCAGAAAAAGTTAGTGACCCATATACCTATTTGGTAGTTGTGCTTTTACAAGAGGAAAGTACCCATGCTTGCCCAGAAAGTACCCATGCTTGCCCAGAAAGTACCCATTTTGCCCAGAAAGTACCCATTTTGCCAGGTGGTGCACAATCAAAGTATATTTGTGAGGAATATGGAGTGATTTCAGTGCCAACTGAAATTGTACTTGAATTCCAATCATTGTTTTTTTGTATTGGTAGAACAAGTGCACTGAAATCGCACCATAGAAATTTAATTCTAAAACGCTATATTTATGCAATACTGCCCGAGGAGGTGTGATATATAGCCAATATAAATGTATTGAAACCATCAAGTGATATTTTTTGTTTTTGTTTTGTACTTTCACCCCTTTGGCTATATAACAATGTACAACAGCTAAGGGCTGTTCTTAAGCACAACTCAATGCGGAGTGCCTGTACACAACCCTTAGCCGTGGTATATTGGCCGTATATCACAAACCCCCAAGGAGCCTTATTGCTATTATGAACTGGTTACCAATGTAATTAGAACAGTAAAAATGTTGTCATACCCGTGGTATACAGTCTGATATTCCACGGCTGTCAGCCAATCAGTATTCAGGGCTCAAACCACCCAGTTCATATATATATTGAACATTTAATTTTACTGCTGTAATTACGTTGGTAACCAGTTAATAATAGCAATAAGGCACCTCAGCGGTTTTTGATATGGCCAATATACCACGGCTAAGGGCTGTATCCAGGCACTCTGCATTGCGTCATGTCTATGAACAGCCCTTAGCCGTGGTATATTGGCCATATACCACAACCCCTCGGGCCCTATTGCTTAAATTGCTTTATTGTTTAAAGAAATTATAAAAAAGATCCAATCATGGCATGGGGTTGTTCAATGACAGACATATATTTGTTTAAAATCTATCACATCTATCGCTGGACGGTGTTTCCTCCGACACATTGGTGCGGCTGGCTTCCTGGTTAAGCGAGCAGTGCGTCAAGAAGCAGTGCAAGGGCCTCCCGGGTGGCACAGTGTTTAAGGGCGCTGTACTGCAGCGCCAGCTGTGCCACCAGAGGCTCTGGGTTCGCGCTCTGTCGTAACCGGCCGCGACCGGGAGGTCCGTGGGGCGACGCACAATTGTTTTAGCGTTGTCCGGGTTAGGGAGGGTTTGGCCGGTAGGGATATCCTTGTCTCATCGCGCACCAGCGACTCCTGTGGCAGGCCGGGCGCAGTGCACGCTAACCAAGGTCGCCAGGTGCACAGTGTTTCCTCCGACACATAGGTGCTGCTGGCTTCCGGGTTGGATGCGCTCTGTGTTAAGAAGCAGTGCGGCTTGGTTGGGTTGTGTATCGGAGGACGCATGACTTTCAACCTTCGTCTCTCCTGCGCCCGTATGAGACAAGATAGTAGCTACTAAACAATTGGATACCATGAAATTGGGGAGAAAAAAGGGGTAAAAAGAAAGAAAAAAAGAAGCAGTGCAGATTGGCAGGGTCTTGTTTCAGAGGACGCATGGCTCTCGACCTTCGCCTCTCCCGAGTCCATAGGGGAGTTGCAGCGATGGGGCAAGACTGTAACTACCAAATGGATATCACGAAAAAGGGGTGACAGTACAAAATATAAAATACATTTCTAACACCTGGTTTCACATCAGAGAGACAAATGTTTTGCTAAATGCTCACTATCAGAGAAATACACAGTCAAATGTAACAAATATCTACGTTTTTAATAAAGACATTTACAAATTATACATTTGTAACATCAATATATATATATATATATATTATATTTTATACTTCAATACAGTAATATGAGATCTGAATGTAAAACTTTTACATTTTAGTCATTTAGCAGATGCTCTTATCTTACAGTACTTACAGTAAGTGGTCATTCATCTTAAGATAGCTAGGTGAGGCAACCACATATCACAGTCAAATTTACAGGATAAGAACATTCCACATGTACAATGGATATATAGAAAACCTCTAAAATCTATGATTTAAGAATCTGATAACAGCAATATTTTACAGACACATGTAGGTACCCAAAAGCAATCATTTCTGATGGAAAAAACACAAATGTGAAAAATTGGTGTCTATAGCATTTTGTAAATTAACTCTTCAAGTGCTTAAGTACATCAAATGGTATAAAAACAATTCAAATATTGAGAATATTAATACTTCACCACTACTGGAAATTTTGACCAAATCGTAAAGACCAATTTGGTCGGTTGGACTCCGACATGAATTTGTGTTTAAAAAAAAGTGTTAAACAAATGAAAAGAAATAAGGGATATTCAATGGTTTGTGAGGAGCTATAAAGGACCATAATTGTGTATCCGTCTCCGGGTACAGCGCGGCACCTTTATCCCAGTGTTGCTGTCTGTTGTGTCATTTACTCTGACACTCTGCCAGATCCCATGTTTACAACAGCTGGGAGAAGGATCAGAGCTGTAAAAAAATAAAAAATAATCTGTGTTGAGCCCCACAGTGACGAAATGTAAATGGGCAGATGCACCAAAAGAGAGGATGAAGGCTCTGCAAAGTGATTTGTCTCCAAGCCAAGGTGATTTGTGTATACATTCAAACCCAAGATTTCGATATGGTCTCAATAATGTTAATGTGTGTTGTGTTCCAGTCGTCAATAAAGATATATGGGTTTATGTCTTATATGAAGGTATGGGTTTGTGTCTAAGGGTTACCTCTTATCTCAAAGTTTTTAGTATCCAAGACCATACAGTACATGAACACACTTTATGGGCTATATATATTATACAGTAAATATAGCCAGACCTACACTGAGTGTACAAAATATATATCCTAGTATTGAGATTGTTAGGATCTTACATATCAACCAAGCTATTATGCCACGCTGCACCCATTAAAACAAACTAAGGATGGTTGAAATGTTCTTAAGTGAAAGATTGAACAAAGAATGGAGCATACACCTTCTTAGTCATGTGGCAGTCACACAGCTCCTTCAAATCACCTGCAGAGGCACGATTGTTTGTTTTTAGATTCGAAGTACCAGGATGTTTTCCTGGTTTCTTAATTGCAATGAAATTGTTCATTGTTGAATATACTCATAATTGTCTTGTGCAAATTTGACTAACGAGCTCTGCCTGAAATCCATCCAGCACTTCACTTGATTCATTGTTTTTATTAGTGATAGAGATATTTAGGCTTATGTGCTTTTTCAATTGTACCCAGGGCTTCAGATGGGAGTTACATGGGATTTATCTGGTGGGTAATGGGTAGATTTCTGTGGAAGTTTGGCAAGGTTCCACAGACTATTTTGCCGTGGAATATCTACATTCACAAGTCACACAGCCCTCAAACCCATGGAATTATGTTTACCCAATCAGTTAAGAACAAATTCTTATTTACAATGACGGCCGACCAGGGAACAGTGGGTTAAATGCCTTGATCAGGGGCAGGACGACTGATTTTTACCTCGTCAACTTGGGAATTCATTCCAGCAACCTTTCGGTTACTGGCCCAACGCTCTAACCATTAGGCTACCTGCCACCCCTAGTATTAACCCTCTAAAAAGGAACATAACATGAGCCGAAAATGTCATTTCAGTGGTCAGGTCAGGGTCTAATATCTATGACCTATGTACACTATCAGATGTAGATACAGTAAACATGCAATGTTTATACACAACCCATCTTTCCCCCTAGTCTATGCCTGCACTGTCACTGTACCATATGTGCCCTTGAGCAAGGCTCTTAACCCCCCAACAACAACAGCTCCCTGGGCGCTCAGTGTGGCAGCCCCCCACACCTCTCCAAAACCTGTAAAAGCGGAAGACAAATGTTGGTTGGACCTTGTGTGCAATTGACAAAAAAGTGATCTTCATATGACAGCACTGTTACCGTGCGTTGTTGTGCACGAAGGAGTGAACACGAGACCAGCTATGTGAGTGTGACAAAGACAAATATTATGGGAAAGGAACTTGTTTCAGCTTGCTTTCAGACTCATGGATGCCTAATGGAACCTTTGCATCACTGGCCAAAGGAGGAACACTATGTCTCGAACAGCAGTTAGGAATCCAGCATTGGGCCGTGCCTGCATGGGGAGCATGCCCTGGCTTGCAGGAGGAATCTTACATAAGAGAGAGGCGTCTCCCCTTTAACAGACATTACGTGATGCTGAAATGACATGGTCAGTTCATCCTCCAGCGTTAGGCAGCGGAGGGCACGTATGAGGACATACCACTGCAGCAAAACAAACACCCTATTATTGGTGCTAATCATTCTTCAGTAACCCGTCAACACGTTTAATGTACCTATTCAGACACCGTAATCCTACTTCATTTCAGGGGTCATATGTCATGCTGCTACAGAATGAGGACAGTATTATGGAACTAAATGTACAGTGGTAAGGCGGACAGTTTGTTCCAGACAGAAGATGTGCATTAGTTTCAAAACATGGCGTAACAGCTCACCATGATCAGAAAATGAGGTCATGGGAATTTGGGGAGGATTGCACTCCATACCTTCATTAGCTTAACTTTTGCATTTTCTGTTTTGTTTTGTTGTTGTTTTCTCAATCATGACGTCACACTTTCACTTTCTGTGTTTCATTATTTAATTATATTTTGTATAGACTTGTCTCTTGTCTGTTATGTTGCTTTTGTTGATGTAATTTTCATGTTATGATACCATCTGTTTTTGTGTGTATAACCTACTGGTGCTTTGCGCCACCGTCCTTGATAACGCATCTGATTTCCTACTGTATGACCATCGTGATTTCCATCTTTCTGCCTCTCTCTCCCTCTCACCTGTTGACTATTGTCAATATACTATTGTCTTTTAAGTGCTTGAGAAGTGTGAGCTTATTAATTTCAAAGGCCAATAAGGTAAAGTGAACTGAAGGGAACAAACTGAATCCTATCCAACACATACAGTGCTTTCGGGAAAGCTTGACTTTTTCCACATTTTGTTACATTACAGCCTTATTCTCCCGAGATGTTAAATCGGGTTCGGGCTCTGTCCTGGGCTCTGGCTGGGCCACTCAAGGACATTCAGAGACTTGTCCCGAAGCCACTCCTGCATTATTTTGGCTGTGTGCTTAGGGTCGTTGTCCTGTTGGAAGGTAACCTTCGCCCCAGTCTGAGGTCCTGAGCTCTGTCTGTACTTTGCTCCGTTCATCTTTCCCTCGATCCTGACTAATCTCCCAGTCCCTGCTGCTGAAAAACATCCCCCCCAGCATGATGCTGCCACCACCATTCTTCACTATAGGGATGGTACCAGGTTTCTTTCAGAGGTGACACTTGGAATTCAGGCCAAATAGTTCAATCTTGGTTTCGTCAGAGCAGAGGATCTTGTTTCTCATGGTCTGAGTCCTTTAGGTGCCTTTTGGCAAACTCCAAGCGAGCTGTCATGTGCCTTTTACTGAAGAATGGCTTCCATCTGGCCACTCTACCATACAGGCCTGATTGGTGGAGTGCTGCAGAGATGGTTGTCCTTGTGGAAGATTCTCCCATTTCCACAGAGGAACTCTGGAGCTATGTCAGAGTGACCATCAGGTTCTTGGTCACCTCACTGAACAAGGCCCTTCTCCCCCGATTGTTCAGTTTGGCTGGGCGACCAGCTCTAGGAAGAGTCTTGTTGGTTCCAATTTTTTTCAATTTAAGAATGATGGAGGCCATAGTGTTCTTGGGGACCTTCAATGCTGCAGAAATATTTTGGTACCCTTCCCCAGATCTCCGACTCAACACAATCCTGTCTCTGAACTATACGGAGAATTCCTTTCGACCTCAAGGCTTGGTTTTTGCTCTGACATGCAATGTCAACTGTGGGACCTTACATAGACAGGTCTGTGCCTTTCCAAATCATATCCAATCAATTGAATTTACCACAGGTGGACTCCAATCAAGTTGTAGAAACATCTCAAGAATGATCAATGGAACAGGATGCACCTGAGCTCAATTTCAAGTCTCATAGCAAAGGGTCTGAACACGTATGCACTGTAAATAAGGTATTTCTGTTTTTATTTTTAATACGTTTTCAAAAATGTCACTTTGTCATTATGGGCTATTGTATGTCGATGGATTTATTGTTATTTATTGGATTGTTTTATTCAATCAATTTTAGAGTAAGGCTGTGGAAAAGTCCAAGAGTCTGAATACTTTCTGAATGCACTGTACAGCTACTTTAGGCTCATCTAGACTTTTAGGTGTTTTTACTTTGCTCAAGGTTTTCTTCTGATTTGTTTATAGTTCTATTTCATTTTGGTTTTTTGGATTTCCCCTCTCTGTCTTGATTGATATAGTGGTTATTTTTTTCTCCCTCCACTCTTCATCCACATCCTTTCTACTGACAAACTACTTCTTTCACTTTGTCCTCGCTCCTTTTCTCTTTCTTTTACAGTGTACCAATGTTTTCTCTCTCCCTTGATTTCTCTCTGACTACTTTCACACTGAGTTTCCAGTAAAGTCATTTTTTTCTCTGCCCCCCCCCCCCCCCCCCTTCTGTGTGGTATGTGGTCTGGATTCCTGCCCAAGGACTATTCAGTAGGGAGAACAAGGCCCCCCGTATGATCTGTTTTCCACATTCCACAGCCCTTACATCAGTCTGGCTGGAGGAAGGACGCTGAGGGGGTTCTTGTAATGCCGCTCAATGGCGCCTGTGTTACGGGAAGAGGCCCCTGACCCAGGCAGACCCTGTTAGTCTGCAGGAGCCTCTCAGACAACCCACTAGCCTGAAAGGAGAACCCACTCACAATACATTCAAATGGATGCTTTACATACCACATGTTGTTTTCCAGTATAAATTGGGTGAGATCGTCTCGATCGTTAAAATTGATTATCCTATAGTCTGGGGAGGGTATAGAAATTCAGGTCATGTGTTTTTTTTAAATGTAAATAAAAAAACATACCAAATACATACCAAACCCTGCAAGGAAAACTTAAAGGAATAGCACAAATACTCCATTTTGTGCCTAGACATTTTGTCCTAAAGAGGTGTGTTTCGTGGTACATTCAAGCATACTGCTAATTCAGTAGGATTTAGAGCCACGGCAGATGCTGTTTTATATCAAGTTTCTCTGTATTGCTTGAACAGAGGGTGGAGGGGGAGGGGGGGGGGTGTGTAAGGGGAATAGGGGGAGCGGTGTGGGAGGAGGAGACATCAAACAAGAGGGGAAATCGGATCCCCTCTCACAGACAAAGCACCCTGTGAGGTTCAGGGACAAAGGAAATACGATCAGCCATGTGACCATGAACGCTATGGCCTTACTCATAGATCACATACCCGTCTCCATTCAGCTTTTTCCCATTCACCTTTATTTATTTATACATGTATTTATTTACAAATGTATCTTGATGTTGCCTGCATCATACTACCACCAACTGAGCTATCTGGACTGCACATGCTCAGAAGAAGAGAAAGGTAGGTGACAGGGAGAGGTTTAAAATTAATTGG
Source organism: Oncorhynchus kisutch (assembly GCF_002021735.2). Lineage (NCBI taxonomy): Eukaryota > Metazoa > Chordata > Actinopteri > Salmoniformes > Salmonidae > Oncorhynchus > Oncorhynchus kisutch. Next base: position 18,236,357 of record NC_034175.2, on the reverse strand, counting down.
CTTATCTCAGTTCTAAAAGCTGACTCTTTACGTGTTTGAAACATGCAACTCATGGTGGGACCTCATAACCATAGCATGCCGTCTTTATCAATCCCATATTACTTACCTCCCTATAGGGGCGGTAGGTAGCCTAGTGGTTAGAGTGTTGGGCCAGTAACCGAAAGGTTACTAGATTGAATCCCTGAGCTGACAAGGTAAAAATCTGTCATTCTGCTCCTGAACAAGGCAGTTAACCCAGTGTTCCTAGGCCGTCATAGTAAATAAGAATTTGTTCTTAACTAACTTGCCTAGTTAAATAAATAAAAATATGGCAAACACAAAGGTAATAACCCTGCCCTGTGGACAGGTGATATCATAATCATGCGGCAAGGACAGAAATTCAAAAGGTTATTGATATCTCAAGAAATATTTAAGGTCATTTACACATGATTGGAGTCTCGGTTGCTGTGCTGGCAATACTCCGACAACACAAATATTCAGCTCAACGCTATTTATGTGTTACAACATTCAAGTAATGTAATTCCACCCTGAACACTGCCCAGATCTACAATGTACCTGATAGTCACTAGACTTTGTATAGGCATTTAGATGAGTCAAAGGGAGCGGCCTTCATGCCATTCAGAATCTACTACTGATCCTAGTCAATGATCTGGTACTTTAACAGAGTTACCACCATGAATTGACCTATCACCAAGGATACAGCTTATACAGTACACACACATTGAACATTGTGGTCTTATATCCCATGTAGCCTATGGGTGAAGGTGTTCTTCAACCATAACAAACATGGAGGAACATACAGTCAAGTCCAAGAAGGACAGAGCTTGTTTACTGTAAACACAGCACCAACTGCTCTGATCCTTTTATGTAGGCTGCTACACCAGCTCTGTGGGAACATTCCTTGGGACAAAGGCCTATTGTCAGTTATGGGCTCACCATGTTCCATCCTCCTTCTAAACTCAGCAAAAAAATAAAAATGTCCTCTCACTGTCAACTGCGTTTATTTTCAGCAAACTTAACATGTGTAAATACAGTGCCTTGCGAAAGTATTCGGCCCCCTTGAACTTTGCGAGCTTTTGCCACATTTCAGGCTTCAAACATAAAGATATAAAACTGTATTTTTTTGTGAAGAATCAACAACAAGTGGGACACAATCATGAAGTAGAATGACATTTATTGGATATTTCAAACTTTTTTAACAAATCAAAAACGGAAAAATTGGGCGTGCAAAATTATTCAGCCCTCTTAAGTTAATACTTTGTAGCGCCACCTTTTGCTGCGATTACAGCTGTAAGTCTCTCAGTTTTGCACATCGAGAGACTGAAAATTTTTCCCATTCCTCCTTGCAAAACAGCTCGAGCTCAGTGAGGTTGGATGGAGAGCATTTGTGAACAGCAGTTTTCAGTTCTTTCCACAGATTCTCGATTGGATTTTGGACTTTGACTTGGCCATTCTATTTTTGAACCATTCCATTGTAGATTTTGCTTTATGTTTTGGATCATTGTCTTGTTGGAAGACAAATCTCTGTCCCAGTCTCAGGTCTTTTGCAGACTCCATCAGGTTTTCTTCCAGAATGGTCCTGTATTTGGCTCCATCCATTTTCCCATCAATTTTAACCATCTTCCCTGTCCCTGCTGAAGAAAAGCAGGCCCAAACCATGATGCTGCCACCACCATGTTTGACAGTGGGGATGTTGTGTTCAGGGTGATGAGCTGTGTTGCTTTTACGCCAAACATAATGTTTTGCATTGTTGCCAAAAAGTTCAATTTTGGTTTCATCTGACCAGAGCACCTTCTTCCACATGTTTGGTGTGTCTCCCAGGTGGCTTGTGGCAAACTTTAAACGACACTTTTTATGGATATCTTTAAGAAATGGCTTTCTTCTTGCCACTCTTCCATAAAGGCCAGATTTGAGCAATATACGACTGATTGTTGTCCTATGGACAGAGTCTCCCACCTCAGCTGTAGATCTCTGCAGTTCATCCAGAGTGATCATGGGCCTCTTGGTTGCATCTCTGATCAGTCTTCTCCTTGTATGAGCTGAAAGTTTAGAGGGACGGCCAGGTCTTGGTAGATTTGCAGTGGTCTGATACTCCTTCCATTTCAATATTATCGCTTGCACAGTGCTCCTTGGGATGTTTAAAGCTTGGGAAATCTTTTTGTATCCAAATCCAGCATTAAACTTCTTCACAACAGTATCTCGGACCTGCCTGGTGTGTTCCTTGTTCTTCATGATGCTCTCTGTGCTTTTAACGGACCTCTGAGACTATCACAGTGCAGGTGCATTTATACGGAGACTTGATTACACACAGGTGGATTGTATGTATCATCATTAGTCATTTAGGTCAACATTGGATCATTCAGAGATCCTCACTGAACTACTGGAGAGAGTTTGCTGCACTGCATCTCCTCCTCATGGACTGCACCATATTTGCCAGTTCTTACTGTGAGATGTTACCCCACTCTTCCACCAAGGCACCTGCAAGTTCCCAGACATTTCTGGAGGGAATGACCTTAGCCCTCACCCTCCGATCCAACAGGTCCCAGATGTGCTCAATGGGATTGAGATCCGGGCTCTTCGATAGCCATGGCAGAACACTGACATTCCTGTCTTGCAGGAAATCATGCTCAGAATGAGCAGTATAGCTGGCGGCATTGTCATGCTGGAGGGTCATGTCAGGATGAGCCTGCAGGAAGGGTACCACATGAGGGAGGAGGATGTCTTCCCTGTAATGCACAGCGTTGAGATTGCCTGCAATGACAACAAGCTGAGTGCGATGATGCTGTGACACACTGCCCCAGACCATGATGGACCCTCCACCTCCAAATCGATCCCACTCCAAAGTATAGGCCTTGGTGTAACGCTCATTCCTTCGATGATAAATGCGAATCTGACCATCACCCCTGGTGAGACAAAACTGCGACTTGTCAGTGAAGAACACTTTTTGTCAGTCCTGTCTGGTCCAGCGAGGGTGGGTTTGCGCCCCGTTGTTGCCAGTGATGTCTGGTGAGGACCTGCCTTACAACAGGCCTACAAGCCCTCAGTCTTTCAGATGTGATGTATCGATCCTGTGCAGGTGTTGTTACACATGGTCTGCCACTGCGAGGACGATCAGCTGTCCATGTTGTTTCCCTGTAGCGATGTCTTAGGCGTCTCACAGTACAGACATTGCAATGTATCGCCCTGGCCACATCTGAGACACGTTCACGCAGATTACCAGGGACCCTGAGCATCTTTCTTTTGGTGTTTTTCAGAGTCAGTAGAAAGGCCTCTTTAGTGTCCTAAGTTTTCATAACTATGACCTTAAATGCCTACCGTCTGTAAGTGTCTTAAATGTTTATGATTCATTGAACAAGCATGGGGAACAGTGTTTAAACCCTTTATAATGAAGATCTGTGAAGTTATTTGGATTTTTATCTTTGAATGACAGGGTCCTGAAAAAGGGATGTGCTGAGTTTTTAAGACAGAGTCCCCCTGTTTAGCTCAGTCCTATTTCTGTCATCGAAAATAGGTTTCTACATCCAATTCACAGCCTTGAATGGGGAAGTGTGTACGTTCCTGTGTATGTGACTTCTCTTTTCTAGTTAGCAGGTAGTTGTGTGACGGTAATTCATGGGGAAAATACACCCACTTCTTATTCAAAGTGGTGATCTTAGAGCCATTGGTTACTATTAAAACAGGAGGGGTTTCTTCTGTAATATATATATATAAACAGAATTTCAGAAACCACTTCATTTGCTTAGGTCAGTGGGGATCGGGTGCGGTGTGAGTGTTTGAACGTCAGGGGAGAGCCCCATTCTACCAACTCTAGTGTAGTTTCCTGTTGACTGATAATAGCCCTGGCGTCTCTCTCTCTCTCTCTGTCTCTCCCTCTCTCTCTGTCTCTCCCTCACTCTGTGTCTCTCTCTCTCTCTCTGTGTCTCTCTCTCTCTGTGTCTCTGTCTCTCTCTCTGTCTCTCTCTCTCTCTGTGTGTGTCTCTCTCTCTGTGTGTGTCTCTCTCTCTGTGTGTGTGTGTCTCTCTCTCTGTGTGTGTGTGTCTCTCTCTGTGTGTCTCTCTCTCTGTGTCTCTCTGTGTGTGTCTCTCTCTGTGTCTGTCTCTCTGTGTCTCTCTCTCTCTGTGTCTCTGTCTCTCTCTCTGTGTCTCTCTCTCTCTGTGTGTGTCTCTCTCTCTGTGTGTGTCTCTCTGTGTCTGTCTCTCTGTGTCTCTCTCTCTCTGTGTCTCTGTCTCTCTCTCTGTGTCTCTCTCTCTCTCTGTGTGTGTCTCTCTCTCTGTGTGTGTCTCTCTCTGTGTGTCTCTCTCTCTGTGTCTCTCTCTGTGTGTCTCTCTCTCTGTGTCTGTCTCTCTGTGTCTGTCTCTCTGTGTTTCTCGCTCTCTCTCTCTGGTTGGGGGGGGGGGGGGGGGGTTGAGTGATGCCAATGTGCAAAACAAATCATGAGGTTTTACATTGAATGATCAAAACAGTATGTGATAAAGAGCCTCAAATGATCAAAAAATGTCAAAATGAAACCAAAGAGGGTGGAAAACACAACCTTGAAGCAAAACAACATCAGACTGATACTGTGATAAGACGTAGATCTTGGTAGCAGGTTGTTTGATTAAACTGCTCTAAGTCAACAAAGAAAATAATTGGAAACACCACCTTGACGACCTGGCACCTAGCTTTGGAGAAGGTAGTTCCCCTACATTTAATGATTGATTTAATTCAACAGTAAACCAACCTATTGTTCATTCTAAAAGGCAGAGAACTCTAAGTCGAGCCATATATGTTGGGATCCTAGCAACCCGATACAACCCAAAAACATCATACTATCAGAAACAACCCCCAAATACAAGAAACTACCCATATTAACTCTTATAAGTCATGAATCATTAGGACACACTCAACTTTGAGTATGTGCTGCCACCGTGTGGGCATTTGTTAGACTGTCTCTTGCACCTGATATTAAACCTGCTCTACTGAATAGAGTTTATAGAGGCGCAATTAAATCTTACAGATGGGCCCAGGGCAGTTCTTGGTGCTTAGCACACAGTTCCTCACAGTGAAGAAAACATGCATCGACAAAGAGAATGAATCAAAGAAGTTGGGAGAAAGGATGGCAAGGAATATATCTACATAAGGGAAGAGATAAAGACTGTAGTGACAGTTACTAGAACCCAGGTCTAAAATCCTTATCCTGTCCCTTAATCTCTTCCTAAAAATATCAACTGACGGTAACACTGACCCCTAGAGCTACTTTGTGAAGCTTGCATTAACCCAAACATGTAACCTGTTCACATATGCTTAGGTAGCCAACCCCTTGGAACTCTCCTCCATGTCATGTTCTGTTCGTTTCATGTCACTGGAAGTTCACAGTTTAGGTCACCCCAGTGTTGGTCAATTTGATGGACTCATCTGATGACCCTATTGGACAAGGAGGCCCCTCTGATACTCAAATCACATGTTGTCGCTAAATGTGGTAGCCGAGCATATTATTAAAGTGGAGTCTGGGTTGGAGATGTCGAGTAAAGGTACGATAGGAATTATGAATACCACAGAGTACCACTGTATACTGTCTTAACCTGATAAACTGTAGTTACAACTTTTGTCAGAGATTCAGAAAGCACCAGTAGATGTCACTGTTACCTACTACACTTGGTTGGCTCTCTATTAATTGAGGCACTGATTAGTACATTGGCATCACTCAACCCCCTCCCTTCATGTCTCTCTCTCGCTCTCTCCCTCTCCCTCTGCTTAGTGATTCACAGTCACTCTTGCAAAGCCAGAGTAATAAAATGCTGAACTCTCAAAGTGCTGCCAGTATCCCTGTCTCAGCATAGAAGGCTGGACAGCAAGAGAAGAGAGGGGAGGGGGAGAAGGGAGAGGAGAGGAGGGGGAGATAGGAGAAGGGATTGGAGTGGAGGGGAGGGGGGTATAGAAAAAAGAAAACCGGTGGGAGGGGATAGAAAAAGGTTCCAGGTTCCAACAGCAGGCTTTGCCTTGTAGAGGGCTCCAGCACTGCAACTCTGTGAAGGTAGGTGGGAGGCTGCTTCTCTCTCAACTGTGGGGATACCGTTGGCATGAGGGTGGCCCTTTCTTTAATCTCTCTCTCTTTGTGTCTGCTTGGGGCTAAGCTTTACCCAATGTGCATGTGTCTGTGTGTGAGAGACTGTGTCAGGGACAGAAAAGTTAGGGAGACGAGTTTGTGAATATGGTTTGACAGCATTAGAATTGAACGACTTTATAGCAGGTTCATTTCATCCAACATTGGAATATGTTGGTATTGCTTGAATACTTAACTTTGACTGTAGAAGTTGGTGTGTTGGTCTTCTAATTGCCTTGGATTATTTTGGCCACGTCTTTGACAGTTGACAGTTGGGCATTTCCAATGGGAGTCCAGTGCTCTGATGAAGGTTGACTGACCGAAAGCTCAGCCACAATTAAATACATTTGCATCTGACTGGAAGTATGCAGAGACGTTTTCCTGTTTCTCCTATGGGAGTCCAGTGAAACCCTAAGCTAAAGTATTGTCACTCAATTGAAGATCTTTTTCTGGTATGCTGGGGTTAAGTCATCTCATAGCTGTCCATCGCTCTACACTTTTGTGGTGTTGTCTCAGGGGATGGTAGATTTAAGGGGTCGTCCCTCAACCCCACTCCCAGCTAACTTCACTGCAGCACATGACGTTTGAATAGCTGTGTTGGCTGGATCAAGTCGTCTTTAGGGCCAGTTGCAGCTGATTTGTGCTAAAGTCTTTAAAACAGGCACAAAATGTGTGTATTCACCGTGGCTAACGATGTGGATTTACGGCAGCTTAGAGACGCATGGAGCTGAATTACAATGTCCTTGTATTGCTGTAAAGATATATTCCCACCTATTAGATAGTTCTTACTATTTTCTGAACAGTTGCTTGTACTTTAAAAGCAATTCTACTTGCATTCAGGCTATGAAAACTTCCATATTGATGTGTTGTCATCAAAACATTGTAGTTATGGTGAATGGCAAATACCATGGAAGTCAAGAACATATGTTCATACAATGTAGATGAGAACAGTTTCCTCAGCTAAATAAAAAATATGAGCATTAACATTTTTCAGGTACCTTTGCCTCTTTTTCCTCCCACAATTCAGTGGAACAACAACCCTTCCATTTTGGACAGTAGACGATATTCTCAGACAAGTTGCTTTAAGTCCTCCAAGTGGAACTCCAGTGTGTGGTGAATGCCGCAACCAAAGCCGGAAAAGATTTACACCCGTTGGAAGTAGCTGACCTGTGAAGCTAAAATTAAGCTGTGGTTGATTTGGAATTTTACACAATAATGTGAAATATTTTGACCTGTCAAACGGAGGAGTGACTCACTGCTTTGACACTTTGGGCCCTCTCTCTAATGATCTTTCCAGTATCACCCAAGTCATGTGGTTTGTCGGAACATTGTACGAACAGTCACTTTTGACTGTACAACAAGACAGTGGTTTTGTATGAGTTGTTGTAACTTTGTACCTCTCAGAGACTTGGACTTTGTAGGATATTGAACTTGGAGTGGACATCACCATACAGCTTGTGGACCCTTAATTTGGTCCCACGGCTCCACAAGCTTTTAGTGGACTTGCACAGAGTAGCTGAGATTACAAAGTGGGAGTGAGCGTTGTCAGAACCAGATGACACTAGTGGAAAAAGCAGAGCCTCTCTAACACAACAGCGTGTGACATCATGGTCACCATGCCATGCAGTTGATGGGAAATGAACATAAAGCCATGATGAATATAAGTGGATGCACCAGTTTGGTGGTCCTCACTCCTCTCAACAGATGTGCTCCGAGTGGCTATCTGTGCAGCCAGGTGTCAATTTTCTGAAGTTTTGATTGGCTGAACCAGAGGTCCCCCGGAGCGGCACAGGTCGCTGGGATTTTGCTAACCAACTCCTCAGATGGTTAGCGGCCACAACTAAGATAAAGATGCTTGAAGTGGTTAAGTAGTGTGTAGCGATTAAATAACTATCTTTACCAAGAGAATCTCTTAGCCAGGCATAACCCAGGTGCAGGGAATGGTTGAGATTCCAGATTGAAAGAAATGTCCAGCAGGCTTTGTCAGGTGACACTGTTCTCCTCAGATACTAGGTTGGTTGGTTCCCATAGGAACCCAATGAGAATACTATGGACCGGTGTGTGCGCACTACTTTCCAGTCTGACATCTCCCAGGAATATGAAACATGCTCATTAAATCCTGAAAGCTGTATGTTTAAAAGCGCATTAAAATCACATTAAAATCACATAATGAATCAAAACATGGCATTCTGCCTCTTGAACACTTATCAAGCACATTTGTCAGAAGGCTTTTTAAGGTTTCAGATAGAACACTTGTTGTGCTGAAATGGTATAGTCTCATTCATACACAGTAAAACCTCTGCACTTGGTAGTGTTGTATACTGAGGCAAGGATGTTGTAAAACTCAGAGCGATAGTTCACGCAGCCTATTTATTCAAACAAACCTCGTGGGCTCAAGGGCTTTGGTGCAGTTGAATCAGGAGATTCATGTTTGGATGTTGCCCCGTTGTGTTACACCTGAATGTAGCTCAATGAAGTTGTTTGTTCTCATCTGTCCATACAAATGAGAAAAGGAGAAAGCTGTGCTGCTTTTGCATCCAGTCAAGTCTAAGTTGTTCCTGCAATGTGCAAGAGAACAAACAAAGTGCCAATGCTTCTCGGCACTACGTCCTCATCAGGGAAAGATGTAAACTTAAAGGTACATACAGTTGTTTTGCTCCATAATTACTTCCATCTTTTTACACACTCAGCTGTTTGATCCAATGTTTGTGTCATTGGCTTAACACATTAGAGCTGCATTGTGCTGACGAGGTGTCCCCTCAGCACAATGCAGCACAAACATACATGGACAGATGCCGTCGTCACACACGAAAACACTTCACACACTTGAAGTTATTATACACACCCTTTACAATATGTCTGTGGTAATGGTATGTTTTACTGTATTCTATGATAACTCACTAATTACGACATGGCAAAACACACGTACACACACACACACACAAAGGGTATTGTCATCCCCAGAGCATTATTTACAGGTCGACTAAGCATTCAATTGAATGCAGTCTATTCGTTAGTCACAAGGTGTGTCGGTGTGTGTTTGCAATACGTCACAAGATGTGTGTTTGGCCACTCTAATAACGTTTGACATTGTAACTTGATCTAGGGCATCAAAGCACACCACTGTTACCTTTGCAGAAAGGAACAAGGTTAGACACCACAACAATCAGCTGCTAATGGACTTGTTCAACACTCAGGACATTGATTTCCTATTGATGGATGAATGAGGTTTTCTGTTATTGACTTGGAGTGTTAAATTACCAATAATTGACTTGAGCTTGTCAGTAACCTTGAATAGCTCTCATAGAACTGTTTCGGTTTCAATGGTAGACTTACGGTTCCTCACATAAAGGTCAAATGTTGTGTTTTATTTACCATATAAGTGGTCAGGGTCAATTCTGAAAACATTTCCTAATAAGACTAATATGAAATGGAATGTGGATTTAAAATTGAAAATGTAAATGGCTTTGACCCTACACTTGATAGGTGTGTTACTCATACCTATGAGTCACCTGTTTTGCCAGAGTTATATAGAGTATGATATTGTTGTTGTATTTATTCCACTGAGTGCCAAGGCTTTGTGTTTGTTTCATGGTTGAGCTCATCTCTCGCTTGAAACTGACCTCAGATCTGTGTTGTGTCTCTATTGGGGCTTGTCCACCGGTGGGTGTAGAGGGAATACGGGTGGGGCCGCTAGCGGGTGTCAGCCAGTGATAAATAAGGGAACGCATCCCTCTGCTCCGCTGTCCTCGCCTCTGTAACTCTAAACCCCTAGCTCACCACATTGGAACTAAGAATAGCAAAGAACCTGCACTCTCTCTCCCTCTCCTTCACGTTTTCTTTCCTTCTCCCTCGCTCTCTCCCTCTACCTTTTGAATCCATAGCTTCAGTTCTATAGGAGTGTGTTCAGTTCAGTTTCCGGAGGGAAAAGGAGTGCTCAGTTCAAATGTTTCAGTGTTTGTGCATTGTAGCCCAGTAGTGCTTATTTGTGCATTCATGTGTACCGCAGGGTTCTCCAGTGAAATGTGTGTTGATCACTGGAAATACAGTTATTATTACCATCATACCCTCATAGAGGCAACACTGTGGACTGGCAACAATAATACTCAATGGAGATCGTAAGTTGCTCACGAGACACAGTCCATGAAAATAGTTGGTGTGCTTAAGTCCTAGCTACCCAGGTTCTGTCACACTGGCTAGTTCTAACAGGACACCAACACATAGTATCCTTCACTGTTATTATCAGAGGTCATATCTGTCAAGAGCTGTTCAATCTGTATCCCTGTCTCACAAGTGCACCCTCTCCTTTCTCTTGCCTCTCCCCACAGACAGTGCCCTGCTCTACCCCAGGGGTGTGTGGTGTGTTTGTGACCCTAGCTAGGAGCCCAGCCAGCCTGCAGACATGTCGAAAAGCGACCCCCGGGACATCGACGAGGATGCCATCCTTAAAGGGATGAGCCCTGAGGAGATAGAGGCGCTAGAGTGTGAGCTGCAGGAGATGGACCCCGAGGTACTGAGGGCCCCAGAGGGCCCCTGGTGACAAAAAAGAGAATTAATTGTAGAAAAGATACCTCCAGCACACAATATATGGGCATGGGGGAAGCCTTTAGGACTCAAAGACAGAGGAATGCACAAGGCTCATAGTATAATAATAATAATATGCCATTTAGCAGACGCTTTCCATCCAAACGCGACTTAGTCATCCATGCATACATTTTACATGTGGGTGGCCCTGGAACCGAACCCACAATCCTGGCGTGCCTTGTACAACAGATTCACTGATACACACAGAACACAATCCCCATGTTATCTTGTTCTCTGACATTGTAAGACTTGGGAATTCCCTGGGGATTACATAGCTTTATACTGTAGTCATAAATCATATAAATCCATTTTACAACATCTAAAAAAACACAGTCTCACACAACCAGTTACTAGAACCCCAGAGGATTCAGAACTCTTTGTACAATGTCCACATGCCCTCTGACCCCTACTGTTTCTGTCCCAGAATGCCATCCTGCCAGCCGGGTACCGCCAGCGTGACCAGACCAAGAAGAGCCCAACGGGGGCGTTTGACCGTGACGCCCTGCTGGATCACTTAGAGAAAACAGCTCTGGAGCACGAGGACAGAGACGACCTGGTGCCCTTTACTGGCGAGAAGAAAGGTACGGTACACTACACTACTGAACAACACTACTTACTCCACACTACACCCGGGGGGGGGGGGGGGCTCTTACATGAGAGGCTTTTGGGTCCCGACCCACAGTTTCAGAACCACTGCTTTAAACTGAAAAACAATCCAATGTTTTGAACTTTATAAATAAGTCATGGTAAGTGATGACTTAAAAGTGTAATTTTAGCAGTTTGTGTAACATTGATATGGAAATGAGATGCATACAATTGTACAAAAGAAAATGTAGTTTATTGGAGTTTATTCACAAAGCCCATATAAACCAGGGTGTTCTTAGTGTTTTCAGAAACAATCCAAATCATTTTTTTTTACCACAACACAGACAAATCCACTGTAAGGGGCATATTACAATCATGGCAATTTTTATAGTCTCAAAGAATGTTATATGATACAAGATACTTACTGAGAGAACAAAGATTTTCCCCTCGATTGTACCAAAAAAACACGTGTGCTACACAGTCTGCTAAGGACCCCTTGGATACTTGTTGCCCTGACAGTCCCTTTGTATGTGTGCCTTTCTCTCTCCTTCTCTCCTTCTTCTCTCTCTCTCTGTCCCTCTCCAGGGAGAGCATTTGTTCCTAAGGAGGGCCATGGAAAGATCCCCGACCATGAGCAGATCACCCTGGAGCCTGAGCTGGAGGAGGCTCTGAAGAATGCCACAGACGCTGAGATGTGTGACATCGCAGGTGAGAATCTATAATTTAAAAAAACATTGTTTGTCATTTAGCAGATGCTCTTGTCCAGAGCAACTTACAGGAGTATTTAGGGTTAAGTGCCTTGCTCAAAGGCACATCATCAGATTTTTCACCTAGTCAGCTCAGGGATTCCAACCAGCTACCTTTCTGTTACCTGGCCCAACCGCTAGGCTACCTGCCACCCTATCCCTCTGTGTCCTTACATTGTTTCAATGTGATGTTGCCCAATACTCCCAGCAGGTAGATAGAACATTGTGGCCCCGCCCACCTTAGGGGAAAACAGCCCATGGTTACCTCATTGGCTCACAGCCAGCCCTGTGTATTGGAAACCAATTTTTTACAGTGACCCTGGCCTATTTTATTATTTTGTCATAGACCCATATTATTCCATTCCTCATTGATCCATAGTATTATTGTTCCAGTGCTTCACAGACCCACTCCCACACATAGAGACATGCAGAGACATGGGATGTGGGACATGGCATGGGAGGACTCCAATTCCATGCGCTCAGCAGCAACACAAAAATAAGCTGGCCAAGAGCCACCAAAAAAATAAGGAAGGAATGGAAAGAGGGATGGGGAGGGAGTCAAAGACTTGTCTGTTGGGTAAAGCTACTATATCAATTTATACCAAACAAGAGGCAACCTTGTTTTAAAAGTAATTCATTGAATTAACAAGTTTTCATTTTTTTCATGTTTACCCCAATGGAGATGTGAAATGAGTTCAGTTCAGCTTGAACATGCGTTCAACAGATATTTTGGTCTCGTGCGGTCAACACTTACAGTACCAACCAGATTTGTTGGTTGTTTTTACACTCTCACTGTGCTTACTTCATAACAACACCTAACAAGGACTTCATCATTTACTGCATCTGTGCTCTCTGACATTGTTTTCAAAACAACAAAGTTATTTATGGTTCAATTTGATATAGGTGATTTTCACCCCAAAAACACACAGTACATTTTTTGTTTCCAAATGATATCTAATTCGATGAGAATCCTCTTTTAAGCTACACAACCATTTGAGACCATAACACCCTTATGCATATATCATTCAGAGTATGGCCCAGAACAAACACTGTTTATCACAATAGTTAAATCCCCCGTCCGTATCCACCCACTGTGCAAGGGAGCCAGGCCTGCCTCAGTCCAAGGGAGCCAGGCCTGCCTCAGTCCAAGGGAGCCAGGCCTGCCTCAGTCCAAGGGAGCCAGGCCTGCCTCAGTCCAAGGGAGCCAGGCCTGCCTCAGTCCAAGGGGGCCAGGCCTGCCTCAGTCCAAGGGAGCCAGGCCTGCCTCAGTCCAAGGGAGCCAGGCCTGCCTCAGTCCAAGGGAGCCAGGCCTGCCTCAGTCCAAGGGAGCCAGGCCTGCCTCAGTCCAAGGGAGCCAGGCCTGCCTCAGTCCAAGGGAGCCAGGCCTGCCTCAGTCCAAGGGAGCCAGGCCTGCCTCAGTCCAAGGGAGCCAGGCCTGCCTCAGTCCAAGGGAGCCAGGCCTGCCTCAGACCAAGGGGCAGGCCTCCTAACTGCTTTTCCTTTAAGGGCAGAGCCACAGCCACAGAGCATAGGCGTCTGGAAAGTGACAGTGGGGGAGTTTGGGGAGTGGAACTGTATGTCCACATAGATTAGCCTGTCATTAACCCCCTCATTGAGAACAAAGTTTTGACCCTGGAGGGAGTCCAGATGAGGATTAAACTTTCGTTAGCCTCTGTCACTCTTTTGTTTAGGGCTGGATCTGAGTCCACAATAGCATAGCTGCCTGGCCGGCTCCACCAGCAGCAAGGGAGGGAGACCTCAGTCGGTAGAGATTTAATTGATACTTTTTACTCTTAATAATACTGATGGTATTTTGGGAATTGTTGTTATTATTGAGAGGCTGGGTTGTACTGTAAAGCTACTGTAGAGTCAAGCCGGGTGACATTGGCACATTTTGCACCAGACCAGCTGACTCTGGATCCCTCTCTCCTCACAAGGCCTTCCCTCCCATAATTCCCAGCCTGCCCCAGGTCGGAGCCCGGGGGCAGGGGCCGGTGGGGGTTTGCTGTCACAGCAGTTGGTGTGTGACACAGTTTGGTGGCGAGGGGCAGACTGTAATGAGACTGGGAGAGGCATTCAAAGTGCTGCCCTCTACTGGAGATTTGAGCAAAGCAACAGCAGCACCAGTCTATATTTTTAGGAGCCCATTGTTCTACGTCCCAGCTTGTAAAATTAGCAGTGCTGAGCTAACTCACCCGCATATTTGGAATTCAAAGTACTCGTCCCCAGGGCATGGTGTCAAACTGAACAATACAATGGCCTCTATGTCTATGTATGCATCTAAATGAGGGGCCGAATAACCATTCATTACGTGTTGGCACATTTCAGGTAGAATAACATTGGGCTTGGTGTGTCTGCATGGCTCACATTCATGTTTGGTGTCATAACGTCCTTAGGGCCTGGAGGCACTGAGATTAAAGACAGGGACTGCAGCTCTCTCTGTAAGAACTGAGGAAAGGCTACAATGTCCTTATCTGGTCAAGCAGACACAGAGTAGGCACATGCATAACATGGTAAATACTGTACCTTGTATTTCTCATGATACAATGTACTGCACAGTGTTGGGTGTATACTGTAAACGTACAATTCAGTTGTTGAAATAGATACACCTCTCTACGTGAAGATATGTAGAGTATAATTGAGATTGGGAGACCTGTCTATCAAAACAATGCCCTCGTAAATAATTGCAGTCACATACACTCTCAGTTTAGTTATAATTAAGGCCTTGTGATTACTTACTGGGACAATAACATGCTAAAGGTCTCAACTGACAGCTACCATTAATTATGTTGAACTGAGGAAATATTACTGGATGGTGAATGAGAGTTACAGATATATAAATCCCTCCCATTTCTTTGCAGCTATTCTGGGAATGTACACACTGATGAGCAACAAGCAGTACTACGACGCCTTGGGCACCACTGGTACCATCGCCAACACAGAGGGCATCAACAGTACGTATGAAGAGGTTGACCAGCAGAGCAGAACATACCTACTACGGTATTCTGTATATTACATGTTTAGGAAAATCTTACACTAACCTGTGATACTCCTGTGCTTTCAGGTGTGGTAAAACCAGATGCATTCAAGGTCTTCCCAGACGAGCCCCCCAACCCCACAAACGTGGAGGAAACCCTTCAGCTGATCCAGAAAAACGACAGCAGCCTGTTTGATGTCAACCTCAACAACATCAAGGTGAAGCCAGTGAGCTTTAGATCCTATGGTCTGAACGTACACAGTGACCAATTCTACAATGGAGGATGAGATCCCTTGATGGTAGTGTGTAGCCTCGTGTGTTATGGCGTACTGAATCAGCATACAGTGATTGATGTCTGTCTGTCCTGTAGGACGTTCCCATCCCAACACTGAAAGAGATCTTTGAGGCGATGAAGGGCAACACCCACGTGGAGTATCTGAGCATTGCCGCTACCCGTAGCAACGACCCCGTGGCCTATGTGAGTACATCCTTCTCCCGCAGACTAGCCACAAAGAATCCTCATTTTCACATCCTTATTGTAATTTTCACCTGTTACTAATGAATGTGACTCTAGTAACATAAGTGTGGATGTGTGTGAACCAGGCTGTTGCTGAGATGCTCCAGGAGAACACCACTCTGCAGAGTCTTAACATCGAGTCCAACTTCATCACCTGCGAGGGCATGAATGCCATCGTCAAGGCCATGGCCAACAACAACACGTTGACCGAGATCAAGATCGACAACCAGGTCAGACACCCATGTAGAAAGTATGCTGTAGTATGAATACATGCATTTGAATTGTGCTACATACTGTATGTAGGCTGTATAAACAACTGAATGTAAAACAAATTCCTTATGAGTTCCTCAAGAGACACGAAAAGACTTTGGAGAGAGAAAAAACAATGATAAACTTATAACAAGACAATGCTATGATTGTATTGTGTGGTTATGGGGTTATTGAAGTCCTTTTCATCCTTTAACCCACCCCACTCCTAGAGACAGAAACTGGGGGACTCCTGTGAGATGGAGATTGCCACCATGTTGGAGAACAACTCCAGCATCGTAAAGATCGGCTACCACTTCACCCAGCAGGGGCCTCGGGCTAGAGCAGCCATCGCCATCACCAGGAACAACGACATAAGTGAGTGTCTGGAGAATGCATGCATACGGTCAATTAGTGTATTTCAGTTGTGCGTCATCTGCCATGGTCAATGTTAAAGCGCTTGACATTCTTCCTGTTGGGGTTTTTGTTACGAGGCTGTCGTAATACCCTCAGAAAGTGGCAATAATTCTGAGATAATGACAGATTACATTTCAGTTCATGTTTAGTTGTCCTAGGTGTTCTGCATGTTCTACCTGTTACTGAGGTATTTCAGCTTTCGGATGACCATTGATAATGTACTCTGGCTGACTCATATCGTTCCTTTTCTTTCTCTATCCAGTTCGTCAACAGAGAGTAAGATGAGACGAGAGTGGAGCAACAAGATAGGCTCACGTCTTGAGAGCACAATCAACTCAGCCCCTTGGACCTAACAACTCTAAAAACGGCCATTGACAGCTTTGCGCTAGCTTTGTCAATGGGGCGCAACTAGCCTTTGCAACCCCTCTGTGCCTCATCGCAAGTCCGGGTGTTCATTTCGATTTCTGTGTCCAAGCATTTTGTTTACCACAGCTTTTTGTAGACCATTGAATTCATCATAAAAGAATACATAGGTCACATCGTTGTAAAGTGTCATTTATGCTTCTAGAGTACGCCATGATAATACTCCGAAAATGGAGGTGATAAAACTCCTACATGGTAGTGGTGCTATATCTAGGAAAATAATATCTGTAAATACTTTTAATAAACGTTTAAATAATTCATTGTTTTAATGGGATGTGATATTTTTGCCATTTCAACATTCATAATGTCTATGGTTCAAAATTCAGAGCTGACACAAGGTACAAGATGCGAGCAGATACAAGAGTACACTGTGTGCTCCGAGATCGTGAGAATCGTAACTATTCAATACCTCATTGAGCCCGCCGGATCCCCCCAACCTATTTTTACCCCCCTCTATTGGGTATGTAACCTAGTCCTCTGGGCTTGAGTTACCCTGCTCAGAATATACCAACTTTTAAAGGGTCTGAAGGGGAGGGGGCACCCATATGCACCCAAGGAGATTCATGAACCCTCACCAAACAGCTGCTAACCTCTGAGGATTTTCACAGCATTGGAGTGGCTCCATTTTCCATGTACACATTCATTTTATACCTGTATTAAGCAATGCGTTTTGATTATCATGCTCAATTTAAGCAACCTTCAGAATTTCTTGTAAAGAAATGGCACAGGGACCAGGCTTGTAGTGACTTAAGGTCAGTATTGCCATACCAGATGCTATTCCCGGGGTTATTTATTCCCCTTTGATCATTCAGCCACAGTAAAGTGCATGTGTATTTATAGTTATGTAGGGTACCATGCAAGGTATTTAGTGACTGACCTGGTATACAGTTCTACGTTAAGTGGTGCTTTATTTTACTCCCTTGTATCTGGGTTATTCAAACAGACATTATTAGCAGTGGAGGACAATTGTTTTGTTTAGTCATCTGAAAGTACAAGTAACATGATAGAGTCAACATGACTTATTGCATTGACAATTTAACTCCATAACATCATCAGCCTTGATGACACATAAGACAGTTGAGCTCTTGTGTCGATGCAGTCAACAAACATTCCAAACGCCTTGTGACAGTCACGCAATGAGCACACAAATAATAATCAGGTACTCAGTTTGCCACATTTTAACGTCATCGTTTTAAACTAACCCACGTTACGTCCGGACGCTCACTTTCTCTAGGGAGGGGGGTTATCCAATATATAGAGTGGTCTAGGGGTGAGCCACAAATGAGAACCTTCTGAAGAATGTTAACCGGTGGTTACACTACCAAGATTAGCAGTAATATTGTCCTATCTGCTGATGATTTATGGTAAGATCACAGCTTAGCCTTAAAAGGGGAGGTGTTGGACCTAAATAAAATGGGCGAACGGAATAACACAAAGGGTGCTGAGAATCGTCCCCCTTCCCACCCCTCGCAGGGTGACAACAGTCAAAGCATTGTCTCAAGCACCAATGTGTCTACCCTGAGATAGAGTAAACAAAGGAAGCATGGAGGCAGTTCAAGATGTTCTAGTGCTGCTCTTCTAGTGTTGTCATTACTGCAACAGAGTGCCATTCATAATTGTTGAGTCAACAGATGTATGTCCAAATGGGACTTTTGTGTCAGCAGCAGGTTTTGAGGAAAGGGCTAGGGATTGTGGGAAGGTGCTGGTGTTGAGGTCTGGTCCCTGCTGCTCATCTGGTCAGCCCTCTGAGTCAGTGCGAGGATGGGAGGGATGAGGGTTCCTCTTCAGCTGAAGATCATTCAGTGATGATAGTCTTGTGCTGGAGGGGCTGATGTCACAGTCTGGAATGGAACACAGTCCGGAACTAGTACTTAGTACTGGAAATACATCTTTAAAAAGATCCATGAAAATGTGATTGTAATAATAACTACTCACAATAACATATCACTTTCAGCATAGAGTACCTGGTCTTTTTGTGCCAAATGTTGTATAGCACAGTCTTCAGTAAGGCGTGGTGGGTGAGTTTACGTGTCTGTGTCAACAGGGGGGCAGAACTAGAGGGTTCCTATGGGGGAAACATGACGCATAGTCAACACTCCGGTTTACACTAGTCTAAAGCCTCAGGTTTACAAAGACAAAATATTTCACTGAGTAACTTAGCTAGCTACAGTGCCTTGCGAAAGTATTCGGCCCCCTTGAACTTTGCGACCTTTTGCCACATTTCAGGCTTCAAACATAAAGATATAAAACTGTATTTTTTTGTGAAGAATCAACAACAAGTGGGACACAATCATGAAGTGGAATGACATTTATTGGATATTTCAAACTTTTTTAACAAATCAAAAACTGAAAAATTGGGGGTGCAAAATTATTCAGCCCCCTTAAGTTAATACTTTGTAGCGCCACCTTTTGCTGCGATTACAGCTGTAAGTTGCTTGGGGTATGCCTCTATCAGTTTTGCACATCGAGAGACTGACATTTTTTCCCATTCCTCCTTGCAAAACAGCTCGAGCTCAGTGAGGTTGGATGGAGAGCATTTATGAACAGCAGTTTTCAGTTCTTTCCACAGATTCTCGATTGGATTCAGGTCTGGACTTTGACTTGGCCATTCTAACACCTGGATATGTTTATTTTTAAACCATTCCATTGTAGATTTTGCTTTATGTTTTGGATCATTGTCTTGTTGGAAGACAAATCTCCGTCCCAGTCTCAGGTCTTTTGCAGACTCCATCAGGTTTTCTTCCAGAATGGTCCTGTATTTGGCTCCATCCATCTTCCCATCAATTTTAACCATCTTCCCTGTCCCTGCTGAAGAAAAGCAGGCCCAAACCATGATGCTGCCACCACCATGTTTGACAGTGGGGATGGTGTGGTCAGGGTGATGAGCTGTGTTGCTTTTACGCCAAACATAACGTTTTGCATTGTTGCCAAAAAGTTCAATTTTGGTTTCATCTGACCAGAGCACCTTCTTCCACATGTTTGGTGTGTCTCCCAGGTGGCTTGTGGCAAACTTTAAACAACACTTTTTATGGATATCTTTAAGAAATGGCTTTCTTCTTGCCACTCTTCCATAAAGGCCAGATTTGTGCAATATACGACTGATTGTTGTCCTATGGACAGAGTCTCCCACCTCAGCTGTAGATCTCTGCAGTTCATCCAGAGTGATCATGGGCCTCTTGGCTGCATCTCTGATCAGTCTTCTCCTTGTATGAGCTGAAAGTTTAGAGGGACGGCCAGGTCTTGGTAGATTTGCAGTGGTCTGATACTCCTTCCATTTCAATATTATCGCTTGCACAGTGCTCCTTGGGATGTTTAGCTTGGGAAATCTTTTTGTTTCCAAATCCGGCTTTAAAACAGTATCTCGGACCTGCCTGGTGTGTTCCTTGTTCTTCATGATGCTCTCTGCGCTTTTAACGGACCTCTGAGACTATCACAGTGCAGGTGCATTTATACGGAGACTTGATTACACACAGGTGGATTGTATTTATCCTCATTAGTCATTTAGGTCAACATTGGATCATTCAGAGATCCTCACTGAACTTCTGGAGAGAGTTTGCTGCACTGAAAGTAAAGGGGCTGAATAATTTTGCACGCCCAATTTTTCAGTTTTTGATTTGTTAAAAAAGTTTGAAATATCCAATAAATGTCGTTCCACTTCATGATTGTGTCCCACTTGTTGTTGATTCTTCACAAGAAAATACAGTTTTATATCTTTATGTTTGAAGCCTGAAATGTGGCAAAAGGTCGCAAAGTTCAAGGGGGCCGAATACTTTCGCAAGGCACTGTATATAGCTTTACCTGTCGGCTATCTTCAGCTTGAACATAGTTTTCATGGTTTCATTAAGATATCTCATTTTTCAGTTGAGTTTTCTTTGCATAAAACCACTTCATCCCTGGCACAGAAAGGATTAGTGTCGGCACATTCAGCCTTCACAGATGGTTTTGATATAGCTTCCTGCTTGGGAAAATAATTTATAATTCATATGCTGACATTACACAGAAAAGGTCTTTTCCCCTTTCTGTGTAATATCAGCATGTCAACTGTATCAAAAACAAGGCGGTATGAACACACAAGGTAGGTGTATCTTGAACGGGAATTAGGAAAAATACAGATGCTCATGAGAAGTGCTTAGTCTGCCAAATGAAAACAACAGTAAGATCTGGGTAAGGATTCATTCCAGTTGACAGCAATGATAAGAGTGTTGTGCAGAAAATCTCCCCCTGCCAGACTTGCTTGCTAGTTGAGATTTCTGATCATGGTAGGTTGCATTTCATTTGATTTTTTATGTCAGTTTGATCTTGGGGGAGGCACTAGACTCACCTAGTGCTACTCATTGGACCCTATGATCACTTGGCTACACATGCCTCTCCCTAAAAAATGTTATCCATTATTTTACCAGGTAAGTTGACTGAGAACACATTCTCATTTGCAGCAACGACCTGGGGAATAGTTACAGGGGAGAGGAGGGGGGATGAATGAGACAATTGTAAACTGGGGATTATTAGGTGACCGTGATGGTTTTGATGGCCAGATTGGGAATTTAGCCAGGACACCGGGGTTAACACCCCTACTCTTACAATAAGTGCCATGGGATCTTTAATGACCGCAGAGAGTCAGTCAGGACACCCGTTTAACGTCCCAACCCAAAAGATGGCACCCTACACAGGGCAGTGTCCCCAATCACTGGCCTGGGGAATTGTGATATTTTTTAGACCAGAGGAAAGAGTGCCTCCTACTGGCCCTCCAACACCACTTCCAGCAGCATCTGGTCTCCCATCCAGGAACTAACCAGGACCAACCCTGCTTAGCTTCAGAAACAAGCCAGCAGTGGTATGCTGCTGGTAATATGTCAATATGCTAATATCAATATGCCTTGTCTATTGCTGTTTTGGTTAGTGATTGTTGTTTTATTTCACTGTAGATCGCCCTTTTGTCTCACCCCCCACACATTGGGTGACCTCACCTGGCATAACTGGTGCCGCTAGAGACAAAACCTCTCATTTTAACTCCATGCCTAGGTTTACCTCCACTGTACTCACATCCAACCATACCCTTGTCTGTTTATTATGCCTTCCGAACACATTAGATGACCAGTTCTTATAGCCTTTAGCCATACTCTTATCCTACTCCTCCTCTGTTCCTCTGGTGATGTAGAGGTTAATGCAGGCCCTGCAGCCCCCAGCAGCACTCTCATTCCTCAGGAGCTCTCATTTGTGGTCTTCTGTAACCGTAAAAGCCTTGGTTTTGTGCATGTTAACATCAGAAGCCTCCTCCGTAAGTTTGTTTTATTCACTGCTTTAGCACACTCCGCCAACCCTGATGTCCTAACCGTGTCTGAATCCTGGCTTAGGAAGGCCACCAGAAATCCTGAAATTTCCATTCCCAACTACAACATTTTCCAACAAGATAGAACTGCCAAAGGGGGCGGAGATGCAATCTACTGCAGAGATGGCCTGCAGAGTTCTGCCATACTATCCAGGTCTGTACCCAAACAGTTCGAGCTTCTACTTCTAAAAATCCACCTTTTCAGAAACAAGTCTCTCCCCGTTGCTACTTGTTATAGACCCCCCTCAGCTCCCAGCTGTGCCCTGGACACCATATGTGAATTGATTGCCCCCCCAATCTTCAGAGTTCATACTGTTAGGTGACCTAAATTGGGATATGCTTAACACCCCAGCCATCCTACATTCTAAGCTAGATGCCCTCAATCTCACACAAATAATCAAGGAACCTACCAGCGATCAGTACCTCATTGGCTATGTCCGTAATGGGTCCGCGGTCAAACAACCACCCTTCATCACATTCAAACGCTCCCTAAAACACTTCATGCGAGCAGGCCTTTCTAATTGACCTGGCCCAGGTATCCTGGAAGGATATTGACCTCATCCCATCAGTAGAGGATGCCTGGTTGCTCTTTAAAAGTGCTTTCCTCACCATCTTAAATAAACATGTCCTATTCAAAAAATTTAGAACTAAGAACAGATACAGTGAGGGAAATAGGTATTTGATCCCCTGCTGATTTTGTACGTTTTTCCACTGACAAAGAAATTATCAGTCTATAATTTTAATGGTAGGTTTATTTGAACAGTGAGAGACAGAATAACAACAACAAAATCCAGAAAAACACATGTCAAAAATGTTATACATTGTTTTGCATTTTATTGAGGGAAATAAGTATTTGACCTGTCTGCAAAGCATGACTTAGTACTTGGTGGCAAAACCCTTGTTGGCAATCAGAGGTCAGAGGTTTCTTGTAGTTGGCCACCAGGTTTGCACACATCTCAGGAGGGATTTTGTCCCACTCCTCTTTGCAGATCTTCTCCAAGTCATTAAGGTTTCAAGGCTGACGTTTGGCAACTCAAACCTTCAGCTCCCTCCACAGATTTTCTATGGGATTAAGGTCTGGAGACTGGCTAGGCCACTCCAGGACCTTAATGTGCTTCTTCTTGAGCCACTCCTTTGTTGCCTTGGCTGTGTGTTTTGGGTCATTGTCATGCTGGAATACCCATCCACAACCCATTTTCAATGCCCTGGCTGAGGGAAGGAGGTTCTCACCCAAGATTTGACGGTACATGGCCCCGTCCATCGTCCCTTTGATGCGGTGAAGTTGTCCTGTCCCCTTAGCAGAAAAACACCCCCTAAGCATAATGTTTCCACCTCCATGCTTGACGGTGGGATGGTGTTCTTGGGGTCATAGGCAGCATTCCTCCTCCTCCAAACACAGTGAGTTGAGTTGATGCCAAAGAGCTCCATTTTGGTCTCATCTGACCACAACACTTTCACCCAGTTGTCCTCTGAATCATTCAGATGTTCATTGGCAAACTTCAGACGGGCATGTAAATGTGCTTTCTTGAGCAGGGGGACCTTGCGGGCGCTGCAGGATTTCAGTCCTTCGCGGCGTAGTGTGTTACCAATTGTTTTCTTGGTGACTATGGTCCCAGCTGCCTTGAGATCATTGACAAGATCCTCCCGTGTAGTTCTGGGCTGATTCCTCACCGTTCTCATGATCATTGCAACTCCACGAGGTGAGATCTTGCATGGAGCCCCAGGCCGAGGGAGATTGACAGTTCTTTTGTGTTTCTTCCATTTGCGAATAATCGCACCAACTGTTGTCACCTTCTCACCAAGTTGCTGGGCGATGGTATGGTAGCCCATTCCAGTCTTGTGTAGGTCTACAATCTTGTCACTGACATCCTTGGAAAGCTCTTTGGACTTGGCCATGGTGGAGAGTTTGGAATCTGATTGATTGCTTCTGTGGATAGGTGTCTTTTATACAGGTAACAAACTGAGATTAGGAGCACTCCCTTGAGAGTGTGCTCCTAATCTCAGCTCGTTACCTGTATAAAAGACACCTGGGAGCCAGAAATCTTTCTGATTGAGAGGCGGTCAAATACTTATTTCCCTCATTAAAATGCAAATCAATTTATAACATTTTTGGCATGCGTTTTTCTGGATTTTGTTGTTATTCTGTCTCTCACTGTTCAAATAAACCTACCATTAAAATTATAGACTGATCATTTCTTTGTCAGTGGGCAAACGTACAAAATCAGCAGGGGATACTTTCCCCCCTCACTGTATAGCCCTTGGTTCACCCCAGACTTGACTGCCCTTGACCAGCACAAAAACATCCTGTGGCGTTCTGCATTAGC
Organism: Oncorhynchus kisutch; assembly: GCF_002021735.2. NCBI lineage: Eukaryota > Metazoa > Chordata > Actinopteri > Salmoniformes > Salmonidae > Oncorhynchus > Oncorhynchus kisutch. Next base: position 18,212,130 of record NC_034175.2, on the reverse strand, counting down.
ATTGAATAGCCCCCGCGATATGCAACTTTTCAGGGAAGTCAGGAACCAATATACAGTCAGTTAGGAAAGCTAAGGCTAGCTTTTTCCAAACAGAAATTTGCATCGTGTAGCACTAATTCCAAAACATTTTGGGACACTGTAAAGTCCATGGTGAATAAGAGCACCTCCTCCCAGCTGCCCACTGCACTGAGACTAGGAAACACTGTCACCACCGATAAATCTACGATAATTGATCATTTCAATAAGCATTTTCCTACAGCTGGCCATGCTTTCCACCTGGCTACCCCTACCCCAGCCAACAGCTCTGCACCCCCCGTAGCAATTTGCCCGAAGCCCCCCCTGCTTCTCCTTCACCCAAATCAGACAGCTGATGTTCTGAAAGAGCTGCAAAATCTGGATCCCTACAAATCAGCTGGGCTAGATAATCTGGACCCTCTCTTTCTAAAATGATTCGCTGAAATTGTTGCAACCCCTATTACTAGCCTATTCAACCTCTCTTTCGTATTGTCTGAGATCCCCAAAGATTTGAAAGCTGCCACAGTCATCCCTCTCTTCAAAGGGGGAGACACTCTAGATCCAAATTGTTATTGACCTATATCCATCCTGCCCTGCCTTTCTAAAATCTTTGAAAGCCAAGTTAACAAAACAGATCACCGACCATTTCGAATCCCACCGTACCTTCTTCACTATGCAATCTGGTTACTGAGCTGGTCATGGGTGCACCTCAGGCACGCTCAAGGTCCTAAACAATAACATAACCGCCATCGATAAAACACCGTACTGCGCAGCCGCCTTCATCGACCTGGCCAAGACTTTCGACTCCGTCAATCACCGCATTCTTATCGGCAGACTCAATAGCCTTGGCTTCTCAAATGACTGCCTCGCCTGGTTCACCAACTACTTCTCAGATAGAGTTCAGTGTGTCAAATCGGAGGGCCTGTTGTCCGTACCTCTGGCAGTCTCTATGGGGGTGCCACAGGGTTCAATTCTCGAGCTGACTCTTTTCTCTGTATATATCAAGGATGTCGCTCTTGCGGCTGGTGATTCTCTGATCCACCTCTACGCAGATGACACCATTCTGTATACATCTGGCCCTTCTTTGGACACTGTGTTAACCTTCAAACGAGCTTCAATGCCATACAACACTCCTTCCGTGGCCTCCAACTGCTTATAAATGCAAGTAAAACTAAATGCATGCTCTTCGACTGATTGCTGCCCGCACCCGCCCACCTAACGAACATCACTACTCTGGACGGTTCTGATCTAGTTTTACTTTTATTTATTTTTTATTTCACCTTTATTTAACCAGTTAGGCCAGTTGAGAACAAGTTCTCATTTACAACTGTGACCTGGCCAAGATAAAGCAAAGCAGTGCGACAAAAACAACAAGCGTATTAGTCTATAAATAAATCTCACACTTTGCCAAAATGTGTAATCTCTCCCATGTCTTATTTTAATGTTATTGCTTGCCTACATTTTCCTCCCTCTATTTTTTTATACCTTTATTTAACTAGGCAAGTCAGTTAAGAACAAATTCTTATTTTCAATGACAGCCAAAGAACAGTGGATTAACTGCATGTTCAGGGGCAGAAGGACAGATTTGTACCGTGTCAGCTCAGGGGGTTTTAACTTGCAACCTTCCGAATAGTAGTCCAAAACTCTAACCACTAGGCTACCCTGCCTAGTGGTTAGAGTGGTAAACTCAACCATGTTCCACGGGGAACGTGCTCCTCTTTCAACGGGTCGACTCCCCGTTTTAATAACACACATACATGAATTATTCATTTCAGTTGCCTATCCTGACCTGAAGTTTGTTCTATATGAAGTATTTGCCTCAGATGTGTGCCACAGAAAGTATTTGACTCTAGCCACAAAATTAAGGAAATTAAAAGGGGGGGCTATTTTCTTGCACAACGGGCACTTCACCTTCCATTTTTCATCAAGGCTACCTCATCCTCTGGAATGAAATTCTGCAACACGCCCTTTCTGGGAAATAAACAAGTAACGTTAGCTAGCTACGTTAACTAACTAGCTAATTAAAATGACAAACGTTCCCGTTTCGCATGTAGCTAGGAAGCTAAAGTACAAATTGATTTATGTGTAAGTAACAACTAATAAGATGGCTCGCCTTGGGGATATTCGATTGACTCTGATCATTGCCCTCTCTTTTAAACGACATTTAGATTAATAGGTTTAGCTAAGGTCGCAATTGTAAATGAGAACTTGTTCTCAACTTGCCTACCCGGTTAAATAAAGGTGAAATAAATAAATAAATATTTGTTAGCAAGGTCCTTATTTGCGAATCGCTAGCTAGCTATTCCAAACATCTTCAAAACCGTTTGTAATCTAGCTACTTCCTGCTTTCAGTGAGGAATTGTGGGACTTGGTCATACCACGGCAGCCATGGAAACAGACAGCTGACTGAATACATTTTTCCTATGGCAAGATTTTGTTTAGAAGCTAACTAACTAGCTAGTCGACGAGATAAGGTAAACTAGCTACATGCACTTAAACTCATGTTATTATTAGCTAGCTACCACCTCCCTACAATAACGACGATACAGGTTTTCTAACTGTATAGGCAATTTAGCTAGCTGGCAAACTATAGTAACTACTATAGCCAGTAACGTAAACTGGTTTACGTTAGCTAACGTTATTGCTAACTTAGCAAGTCAAGAGGGGGGCTAGATAAGCTCAACCATGTTCCACGGGGAACGGGCTCCTCTTTCAACGGGTGGAGCCGGTCTACTCCCCGTTAACCGCACGAGGTCATATGGCAGTCTTGTACAATCCAACCTTTCTCCGGTACGACAAAGACGAATTGAACACCAAGTTCAGCCAGGAGAGACGTTGCAAGGACTCGCGTTGAAATATGGAGTATCTGTGAGTAGCTAGACATTGGCATTGCCATTCTTCCAAAATGTTTGAGTATTTGAAATGTTGCCCCAGCACACATCCTGTCAAGGAGGAGTTTTAACTGCATGACAATTTAAATGGGCAATTTGTGGACTTATGCTATGGTGATAAATGTGTTTAGCTTCATAAACCCACATCTGCAATTGTATCTTTTTAACAGATGGAACAAATCAAAAGAGCAAATAGACTGTACACGAATGACTCAATATTCCTAAAGAAGTATCTTTCTATCCCTGTGCTGTCAGACTACAACAGTGATGCTAATATTGGGGTAGATGTGACTGAGGAGGACTCAGGCAAGGTACAGGACAGTACAAGTAAAAAAGTCTCTACTCAAAATGGGAAGCCAGTGAACAATTCTGAAAAGACACAAGAAGGTACATCAGAACTTTCTCCAATGAATTTCTTGAAAAGGATGGATCGTATGATCAGCCAGACCAAGCAAGCAGCTGTGAAAAGATGCCAAGAGGGAGAGAAAAGGTAAATTCACCCAGATAACTTCACCACTTTGTATTATTCTGTCCTGTCATAAACTAGTGGTCAGTCTAGTTTATGATGCACTATGCAAAATCGCTCCACCATTTTCTACTTGCAAAAAATCGAATAATTTCAGATTGTGACAAAACAAGCAAGTATAGTGTGGAGAATCAATGTACCATCTAAACCGCTGTGAAATGGCTTTTCCATAACCAAAAATATTGTTTTCAACTGTTGGAAGATGGTGTACAAAACCGAAAGAAAAAATATGCAAAAACGATCTTAAGAAAAGGAAGCATAGAAATAGCTCACATAGAACAGATACCGCTTTTTAGACTTGTATTCAATGAGAAGGACAGATCTATAACACACATTTCTATGTGTAATTGGTCGGTCGCCCAAAAATGACATATTGCAGCTTTAACTTTGATGAAATGATAATATCCATCTAAACGACTAGGGTGTCAATGTGATGATGTCATGACATGTCAAGGGTTCCCAAATTTTTTGGGCCCTCGATCCCATTTTGAAAAAAAATAAAATAAATGTGCCACCCCACCATGTAAAAAAATGGTATGTAAATCAACAGCCAATGTTTCTTTTTTAAAATTGTGACTAAGACAGTACTTTTGACAGTATTTCAATCTGAAGAAAGTATGGTTTGAAGTGACAGAAATGCAACAGAAAGGTATTGGGAAGTTCAGAAGATGATCAGGCAATATTTTTGTATGATCTTCTGTCTAAAAAAGTCTGATTTAGTCCCTGGTCTTGTCCACTCTATTAATTATTCCAATGCAGCATTGTGGTCATTCTAGAAGGAAACAAAGTCTTGTCTTTGAGTGATGGGGTCATAACATTTTGAAGCTTAAACGGTTCAAAAGATGAAGACATATTTGTAGGAAGAAAACAGAAACCATTCTGTTAATTGCATCAAGTGGCAACTGCAATTTAAAACAAATGTATTTACATTTGGCCCCATGGTTTGGACAACACTGTATTATGTGCTTAGCTCTTCATACAATGCTTGATTTCGTCAAGGTTCTGTTTATTTCACCTGTTGGGGTTTTCCATCACAGTTTGACATCTTTGGAAGCAGCTTGTACCAGCAAGACAACAGACCGTCGATTTACAAGGTCAAACAGTGCCACAGTCATCACCTCTCCCAGAATGCATCAGCAAGCCATACTTGGTGCAGTGCCCCTCACCATCACCAAATGCACCAAGAAACTGTGAGAAAGAGAGGATGAGATCTTTGAGTTGTGATTTGCCTCTGTCAGGCAGATCATGGGACACGTGGTACTAATACAAAAATCAAAGGGATAGACGTCCATGCTAATCTGGCATTACAGATTTAGGAGAGTTCTTATTTTTACTGATGAGTAACTTGCTGCTCTATGGACTTGGAGTTGAAAGTTGGTCGTTAGCACTGTTGATATAATTGTTTTGCTGATAGTGTGAGTTTCATTTTGACATAAGAATACTTCTTATTAGGCAAGTAATTTACTACTACCAAGTTATTTAAAGTTGTAGTACATAGATTACATATTATATATTTGCCATGTCCAGAACAGCACTGTCTGGTTGTCTGTTTACTACACAAAACGAGAGTCAGAATGTGGTACTTTGACTTGTGTTTATATGTTACTGTGATCATGTAACTATCCAAGTTATGCTTGGCCACAGGCGCTAGATCATTTGAGTTATGCTACCTTGTAGTGTCTTATGCAATGTCAGAAATGTGAAAAAAATGCAAGTCTTGGAGAACAATAGAATGACTCTAAAAAATGTATTTATTATTGAAACCAATGTGAGTTGGTATAGCCTAGTCTTCATTGGGTGTTTGTTACAATTATGCAATGATGTACATATTTATTTTTAGAAGAATACTGAGCACTGCACTTTCATTTTCTAATCCTGGCACTAGGTTGTAGTAAGTGGTAAGGTTGCCTTGATATTTAATTTAATTTTGCCAACCAACTTTATTGTTACAGTACTGAATTGGCTATACTCAATCAAAGTGAGGAACTTGTTGTTTCTCCTTGCTATTTCAACGAAAGACAAAACGATATTCCTCTGGTATGGTTTCCTTTTTGTTTCACACTGTAAACTTTTCTGCTGTTTAAATACCAGAGGTGTAGTTTCGAAGTACAATATATATTTGATTTTGCCTTAATTATTTCAGAAGCATCTGGCCTGGTTACTGGTTTTTATATGTGATGTTACTGTTAATTCACTAGTTTGTCCCTTTTTTACCCAGGTATTTCCATTTAGCTAACCACCTACAGTACCAGTCAAAAGATTGGACACATCTACTCATTCCAGGGTTTTTCATTATTTGTTATATTTTTTACATTGTGGAATAATAGTGAAGACATAAAAACTTAAGACATAATAACACACATGGAATCATGTAACTAAAAAAAGAGTTAAACGAATCAAAATATATTCTATATTTGAGATTCTTCAAAGTAGCCACCCGTTGCCTTGATGACAGCGTTGTACACTCTTGCCATTCTCTGAACCAGCTACATGAGGTAGTCACCTGGAAAGCATTTCAATTAACAGGTGTGCCTTGTTAAAAATGTATTTATGGAATTTCTTTCCTTCTTAATGCGTTTGAGCCAGTCAATGGACATTGACTGGTGGAAATCTGTCCTTTGGTCAGATGAGTCCAAATTTGAGAATTTTTGCTTCCTAATTCCATGTCTTTGTGAGATGCAGAGTAGGTGAGCGGATGACCTCCGCATGTGTGGTTCCCACCGTGAAGCATAAAGGAGGAGCTGTGATGGTGTGGGGGTGCTTTGCTGGGGACACTCGTGATTTATTTAGAATTCAAGGCACACTTAACCAGCATGGCTACCACAGCATTCTGCAGCGATACACCATCCCATCTGGGTTCCGCTTAGTGGGACTATCATTTGTTTTACAACAGGACAATGACCCAACACATCTCCAGGCTGTGTGAGGACTATTTGGCCAAGAAGGAGAGTGATGGAGTGCTACATCAGATGACCTGGCCTCCACAATCACCCAACCTCAACCCAATTGTGATGAGTTGGACCGCAGAGTGAAGGAAAAGCAGCAAACAAGTGCTCAGCATATGTGGGAACTCCTTCAAGACTGTTGGAAAATCATTCCTCAGAAAGCTGGTTGAGAGAATGCCAAGAGTGTGCAAAGCTGTCATCAATGCAAAGGGTGGCTACTTTGAAGAATCTAAAATATATCATATATTTTAATTTAACACTTTTGTTTTTGATTCCATATATATTATTTCATAATTTTGATGCCTTCAATATTATTCTACAATGTAAAATAAAGAAAGAAAGAAAAACCCTTGAATAAGTAGGTGTGTCCAAAACTTTTACTGGTACTGTATGTACACACATTGCTGTCAATTTATTGATAAATTGCACATATTGTACATTTAATAACATTAACTAAAGATGTGAAGTCAATATATTCACAAATGGACAATAAAAAAGGCACTAATTTACAAGGCATTTATTTTTTTCCAATCCTATGATTTATAAGGCCCAAATTATTTTTAAATATTCCAATCCAGTTTCTCTTTGGGCCTTATGAAATTACTCTCTTGTATCTCCACAATAAATGTGCACTGTTTTCTCCATAAGCTTTTATATTTTCTTCGATACATGCAGTACTGAGTCATTGCCAGCTAGACCACTAGATGGTAGTACTCTATTCTTATATTTCACCGCTTGCTTTTAACCCTTGTTTTCATTCTGTCAGTCAGTATTGTGCAGTCCTTGAGGTTTATCTTTCCCTATACAGTACATAATATGGCGAGCAAGAGAGAAAAAAACTACAGAAAAACTAGAATAGTAAATGAGTATGTGAAACCTTGGACGGAAATTCCACTGTATAAAATCAGGTGGTTGACACAATCTTAACCTAATCCTGACTTTCCAGGAACTCCATTCGTGGAGACACAATTCATCAGGAGACATTAACTATACATCATCCTGCATATTCTCATATTCTTTCACTTTGGGCAGTACCCTTTTTGGAAATGAACAGATCAGTGAGTGACTACATCAAGTAAAACTTGGGTCACAAATCTCACCAGTTCTCATTTAGAGCATGGACACTTCCTGTCCTTACACACAGTCCTCTCTTGAGTTCTAAGCAGACCCCTTCAAGCAGATCTCCCAGTGTCTCTCTCACAATCATAGACTTGCTCACACTCTCATAATGTCCCCTCCTCCAGCAGACGGTTGAGGCCGGTGCAGATTTTGGTGAGGTTGGGTTTAAAGGATCCATCAGGGTTGTACAGCTGGGTCAGAAGCTCTGGATCGGAGTAATGGTTGAATACGTGGTTGATGCGACCATGGGATTTGGCCGTGAGGTGGGAGTCGACTAGCTTCAACAACAGATCTCTGCATTCTGTCAGGATCTCCGACATTACTGTCTTGTCAAAGGTGAACTCCACCTGAACAAGAAGAAGAGGGAAATAGAGATCGGATAACAATGTTGTTATTATGTTGTCATTCTCTTATCTGTTTTGATAGAGAATGATGAGCCGTTAATGCATAGAGGTCTATGATCAATTAACTCACTGTAACATTATAGAGTTACGCAAGATGCCGGCATGTTTACCTCATAGAAGCTGATGGCTGTCATGGCTCCTTGATGTAGCTTCTTCTTGAAGTCCTGGGCCAGACTCAGCTCCTCTGGGCTGAAACGGTTGTGTCTGAACAGCACGCCAATCTTCACTGCTATCTTGATCAGGTCCTTCACCACCTTCTGGGCCTCTGAGCGGTTGCCTGAATACTCTTTGGAAACACGGTAGAGCTCGTCCAGAATCTCACTGCTGGTGTCGTCTATGAACATATGGACCACAGACTTGTTGGCCATGTGGCTGAGGATCTTCTTCTGGGCCTGCATGGCCATATCCTTGGAGCTGAATGACTCCATCCTTACCTGGGGGTTGGGAGAGAGAAGTGAGCAGAGATGGCTTATTATGTTATTTCTAACTCCTAGCTCAGCCGTGCCACAGGATCTCCCTCAGTTCAGTTTTCTGGGCTTTTTGTTTTTGTATCACAGAGAATCCAACTGAGACATACATTAAGCTCAGGGGATGTTCCATGGGTAATACCCATGGTGGAAGAAGTACCCAATTCTCATACTTGAGTAAAAGTACAGATGCCTTAATAGAAAATGACTCAAGTGAAAGTCACCTAGTAAAATACTACTTGAGTAAAAGTCTAAAGATATTTGGTTTTCAAAAGTATCAAAGTAAATGTAATTGCTAAGATATACTTAAGTATCAAAAATAAAAGTATAAATAATTTAAAATTCCTTATCTAAAGCAAACCAGACGGCATCATTTTCTTGTTTTTTAAATTTATAGATAGCCAGGGGCATGGTCCAAAACTCAGACATAATTTACAAACAAAGCATGTGTTTAGTGAGTCCGCCAAATCAGAGGCAGTAGGGATTACCAGGGATGTTCTCTTGATAAGTGTGAATTAGACCATTTTCCTGTCCTGCTAAGCATTCAAAATGTATGTAATGTAATGTAATGAGTACTTTTGGTTGTCAGGGAAAATATATGGAGTAAAAAGTACATAATTTTCTTTAGGAATGTAGTGAAATAAAAGTTGTCAAAAATATTAATAGTAAAGTAAAGTACAGATACCACAAAAAACTACTTAAATAGTACTTTCAAGTATTTTTACTTAAGTACTTTACACCACTGGGTAATACCCACCGAGGCTACAGCCTCTCCCCACACCGTGTCCCTGTCAGGGGAGTGAAGATACAGAGAGCTAACCCTCATGGGACGACATGAGTGCACCTACATCACGTAAACACACACAACTGTTGCACCACACACCATTTAACAGGACTAGTGTCATTGCAGCTTTGTCCTGCAGCTGTGTTACAGGTTCATTTGATGTATTCAAATCAAATGAACACAGTAGGTTCCATGCTACACCTATGGAATTGGGCCTAACCTACATGTAACACATAGTCTAATGCCCAGAAGGTACCACTTTTTAGTATACGACTTTATACATGAAATAGATACTTTTTTGTGTAACTTTACATTGTGGCCAAATCATTTTCAACATTGTAAAAATGGGTACGAACTATGTATAAAAGGTTACGCAATTCCTACCATTGGTTTCTGTTACATGTTGAGAGCATTCACAATCATCCTGTGGTGATCATTTCAGGGCTGAATCTCTACTTAAAGCCTGTGTGGACAAGTATGTGAGAGAGGCAGGTAGACTGCATAGCTCAGGCAGGTTTCTACAAGTGCTCCTAGATTGCATGCATCAGAACAGGGGGAATAGAGCAAGTCATGGCCCTAGACCCAATGGCTATCCCATAGGAAAAAATATTTTGGGTTACAGGTAGAACCCTCTGTGGAAAGGGTTCTACCTGGAACCAAAAATGATTCTTCAAAAGGTTCTCCTATAGGGACAGCCGAAGAGCCCTTTTAGGTTATAGAAAACACTTTTTTCCCCCCAAGAGTGTATATTTACTGTCTTGGAATCCTCCCTTAGGCAAAATGTCTTGCATTGAGGTATCCTTTAAGTGGCAACAAGGCCTTCACACATACGGGTGTTTTTAAATTGCTTCAGGGCCTTTATTCACAAAGAGTCTCAGAGTCCTGATCTAGGATGAGTTTAATATTTTGGATAATAATTAAAAAATATTATATTGACAGACAGGAAATGGTCCTACATCAGCACTCCTATTCTTAAAGGCTTTATGAATACGGGTCCAGGTGTGTGTGTACTCGTGCATGTGTGCGTGATCCAAATGACAGTCATCTATCTGACTCACAATTGATGCAGTAAGCACTGAATGCAAATTACTTTTCCCACCAATAAATCAAATGATCCTGACGTACTAATAGGCATACCTCGCTAATAGCCTATGTTCCACAATCAGCAAACACACATCTCCCATATGACATCCCACTGGGTTTTTATTACATGCGTATCCAGTGTCACATTTCTAATGGTACGCTCCAGTACAAAGCCTCCGCTCTCTGCGGGAACATTCATTAGATTAATTTCCCTTAACGATGATAATGGAAGTGGAACAGCATGATAGCTATTTCAGATTCACTCTCAATCTCATTCCAGTGCAGAAAAGCCCAGTGTGGATTGGGAGACGAGCGCACCCATCAGCCATGTATCCTCCCTCCAGAAATATGGAGCCACAGCTGGCTCTTTGGCTGGGCTTAAAGGAAAAGTCACTCTGTTTATTTGACTAGTCTGCTAAGGGTCAATTGTTTACAGTAAGAAATATGATTTTTGGGTTGTCTTCATGCGACAAGAAAAAACACTCTCCCGTAATGGACAGCACAGGGCAGACTGATAACGCTTTTTTATGTTTACACAGTTCATGTGGAGTACAGCAACAATGACCATGTACACATTTAGAGAGCACTCAATAAGGTACATTTGAGTTGCTATCCATTAGGCTATGGATAGAAGAACACTAACTTCTCTAACAAAAGGAACCAATTTTATGAAACCAGACATTAGTACATTTTCAGGAAATGGAAAAGCCAAGCAATGTGGGTCTTCCATGACTCGAGTGTTAGGAGGGCAGGTTGTGTGGATCAAGAAGAGCTGTGCTGACTGACTTGGAGATAGTGGTCGCTGATTGTAAGATTGGGGAAGGAGAGGTAAATATTTAGCATTCCGTAGATGACTGCTGAGGGGGTGTGTGTGTGTGTGTGTGTGTGTGTGTGTGTGTGTGTGTGTGTACCCACAGGGCTTAGCAGGGGAATTGGGGAGTCCCTTCCACTTCCCTGGACAGAACGTGACTTCTACTGCTGCTATTACAAAGCACCAGGTCAAGCAGACATGTTCCACTAACACTAGCCCTATAGGCTTTTGTCACCTGCTGCCTGTCACCAGACTTGAGTGGTATTATGGGGCATTGAGGCCTCCCAGTTCCTATAGTGTCTATTCAGAAGGGTGAAATGTTCAGGGTTTTTCAGATAGAAATATATCATATAGGATGGACATGACTTTTAATCATATGACTTTTAGTCACAGAGAATATGTGCAGTTCTACCACCTCATTGAACACACTCCTGGTGCCATTATCATGAGCTCAGGTCCAGACCTTTCTTTTCAATAGAGGACCTCACAAAGTGCGGAACTTTCCAGTTTTGCTCTCAGCATTTAGTTGGTATGGGTTTCTAAATCAGGCTATGTCCCGTGTGTGTGCAGGTTCAGCATGTGGCACAATAATGGACCAAAAAACTGGCTGCTGTTTGATGCTGGCAGTTTCTCATTCAAAAGTGTTCATACAATATGATTTTTGCACATGTTTTGTCAGTCTTGTAACGTTTCTCAACGTCTTTAAAGAGTTGTTGTTCAAGACTGACACACAACTCTGCTGGCTTATTAGGGAAGCGAAACAGAGCAGTTGGTTTGTGGTGACCAATTTTGTTTTTACCTCTTACTGTCTGTTCAACACATTGATGTGTCATTTCCATGTCTTTGTCTTTCGCTCTGACTGGCTCTCTGGCACTCTCAATCCGTGTAGGCTAGTATAGAGGAAAATAAAGTCCACAGCTCGTTTGATTGTGCAAGCTCCACCAGGCACAGATGGTTTCTCTCCTCACATATCAGGACTGGGTTCCGTTTGTACCTGTTTTAGCATGACTGAGTGTACGTACATACACGTCTCCCACGTCCAGTCTAAGTTAGAAAAGTATTGAAGAGGAATTCACACATGATCTTATTTGTTCGTTCAGTACCACCTTCCTTCTCACTTTATACATATAGCTGTACTGTATATATAACTGTACTGAAAGATGTAACAAAAAAACGACAAGCTCGCTATAATAATAACACAAATGTTATATTTGCAAGAGTGTATGTTATTTCTGTCAAAGGTAGAGCTAACTGTTCATAGAAAAGACATGGTTGAGTTGTTATCAGATAGAGAAAGCCCTGAGAGTCTTCTTACCTGTGTGTGTGAGAGAGTCCCCCTCCCTCCTTCGTGTCAAACGTCTCAGTCCCCACGGCACGTGGCTCAGGTTGTCAGCATTGAGCACTCGTTAATGGAATCCCTTCATCTTATCAGGTGAAAATAAAATAAAATCCCTCTGTGTCGCGTCTATCTGTGCTGCTCGCCACCATCTCAAGATAAATGTCAGTTGTACTTCCTTGAGGAACTAAATTGCTATGACACACCCCTTAGTGTTTCTATCTCTCTCCTTCTCTCTCTTGTATTTCCTTATAAAATTCAAATTAAAACTTTTGTTCCTCTTCAAACTACAGTATCTCTCTCTTGCTTTCCTCCCTCTTCATACTTTATCAGTCTCCCTGTTTCTTTTTGTTTCTCTCTCTCATCCACTCTGTTCCCCTCTCTCTCTCTCTATCTGCTGACAGTGGGCCTCTGCTTGTCCTGACAAGTGAAAACCCCAGAAAGAATTTAGCAATAATCCAGTAACACAGTCATTTGAAAGGGGAGCGGCTTAACCCTTTTTGTGTTCATCATTGCAGGAATGCAGCTTCTGTCAGCAATGGACTCCATGTCACCTCTGCTCTCCAGCAATGTATAAATTCATATAGTTCATCTGTTCATCCTAAACCTTTAACATTTTCACTGCTTTACTTTTGTCAGTATACTTTTGACCCTGGTGACATAGTAGAGTATGAAGGGATTATACCGTATGGAGTGTATACTCTATATAATGTATTATAACTACATTGGCATGAATGAACAGTGTTTCAAAATACTGAGCTCACATTGGTTTGAAATGGAGGGAAGTCAGTAAAGACTGATGGCTATATAAGACCTATTTACCAGCTTTGTTTGCATTGGTTGCCATAGACTTTATCTCTCCTTGTGTTGTCTTAGTTTCAATTTATGTTGAATTTGTGAAAAGCAAATACATAGACATAGGTAGACTGAGGTAAAATAATACAGTGCATAGTGAAAGTCTACACATCCCTTGTACATTCTTCACATTTTGCTGCCATAAAATACATTCAAAAAAGGCATTACGGTACATTTGAAGTGAAAGAAAGTGATAGAAAATTATAGGATTTTTTCCAAATTAATAAAAATGAGTAAAAATACCAAATATGTTTTGATTGTGTATGTCTTCACACCCCAGAGTTAATACTTGGTGGAAACACCTTTGGCAGCCATTACAGCTGTGAATCATAAGAGTCTACCAACCTTGCACAGCTCTTAGTGTAAGTTATATCCATTGTTTTTGTCACAATTGCTCAAGCTCAGTAAATTTGTTTTGGAATCATTGATGGACAGCAATATTCAAATCTTGTCTCTGACCTTCAAGCGAATTTAAGTCAGAACTGACATTGGGCCACTCAAACACTCAACATTTTGTAATTAACATTTGTGTAATTGTTCCTCTGAAAAGTAAAATTCTATCCCAGGGTTAGGTTTCTATAAGAGTGAGGCAGGTTTTTCCCAAACATTTTATTTGACCCCCTTTTTCTCTCCAAATATCGATCGTCTCATCACTGCAACTCCCGAACGGGCTTGGGAGGCGAAGGTAGAGTTATTCTTCCTCCGAAACATGACCCGCCAAACTGCACTTCTTAACAAGTGCAATACACCAAATGAAAGATAAACTTCTAGTTAATCTACCCATCGTGTCCGATTTCAAAAAGGCTTTACAGCGAAAGCACAACATATGATTGTTAGGTCAGAGCCAAGTCTCAAAAACACACACAGCCATTTTTCCAGCCAAAGAGAGGAGTCACAAAAAGCAGAAATATAGATCAAATGAATCACTAACCTTTGATGATCTTCATCAGATGACACTCATAGGACATCATGTTACACAATACATGTATGTTTTGTTCGATAAAGTGCATATTTATGTCAAAAAATCTCAGTTTACATTGGCGCGTTATGTTCAGTAATGTTTTGCTTCCAAAACATCCGGTGATTTTGCAGAGAGCCACATCAATTTACAGAAATACTCATAATAAATCTTGATAACAGATACAGCTGTTATTCACAGAATTTAAGATATACTTCACCTTAACACCCGCGTGTCAGAGAAAACACAGTTAAGCTGACGACTGGCCCGCCACAAGGAGTCGCTAGAGTGTGATGAGCCAATTGAAGCCCCCCCAAAAGTTTTATTTTACCCCCCCGGCCGCTAGCAACTGTATATTCCAGATATCCTAGTCTCAGATCTTGAGTTATAAAGGGGGTGCATTTGATAAATCTCAACAATTCCTACTAAGGGAAATGTGTTTTGTGTTTACACTGATCACAATTCATGAATGCTCTGATTCATAACAGGCTTGGGGATTTTCTAATTCAAAAGCTCTGTTTATTTGTAGGTTTATGTGAACGACATCCAGCTGGACCAGCCTGCTAAGGCTCAACCCAGAGAAAAAAAGCTCCATCCAATGGGGCCAAGGCCCTTGAGCCAATTATTGTTTTCAGGTGTCAGGGTGAGGGGTCAGACCAAGGCCCAGTTGAACTGAAGGGCTAGTCTGAACAGATAAAAGCCCACAGTGTGCAGTGGGGATTCAAAGACACCTGCACCTTTTGTGTTTTTCTCTTTCCTCCAGCAAGAAATTAACTGACTAGAGATAGTCAACTGTAAAAGTGGGCCTGTCACCATGGCAACAGACAGGAAATAGGGCTTAAGCGGTTTCCTGGCTGCTTCCTCTTAATCATGTAATGACATCTCTCTCAGAAATGTCTATAAGGAGAGTTCAGATGCGTGTGTGGTAGGTAGGCCTGTAGCACTCACTAACTGCTAAGTATTCATACCCCGTGACATTTTGTTACAGCTTGAATTTAAAATGTATTCAATCTTCTTTTTTTACCCATCTACACTGCATACTGACAAAGTGAAAACATGTTTTTAGAAATTTGACAAAGTGAATTTTTTTGGGACATTTTAGCACATTTACTGAAAATGAAATACACAAATATCTCATTTACATACACTACCATTCAAAGGTTTGGGGTCACTTAGACATGTCCTTGTTTTTGAGAGAAAAGCACATTTTTTGTCCATTAAAATAACAAAATTGATCAGAAATACAGTGTAGACATTGTTAATGTTGTAAATGACTATTGTAGCTGGAAATGGCAGATTTTTTATGGAATATCTACATAGGCGTACAGAGGACCATTATCAGCAACCATCACTCCTGTGTTCCAATGGCAAGTTGGGTTAGCTAATCCAAGTTTATAATTTTAAAAGGCTAATTGATCTTTAGAAAACCCTTTTGCAATTATGTTAGCACAGCTGAAAACTGTTGTTCTGATTAAAGAGGCTACTTTAGGCTAGTTGAGTATCTGGAGCATCAGCATTTACAGGCTCAAAATGGCCAGAAACAAAGAACCTTATTCTGAAACTCGTCAGTCTATTCTTGTTCTGAAAAATGAAGGCTATTCCATGTGAGAAATTGCCAAGAAACTGAAGATCTCGTACTACCTTCACAGAACAGAAACGGGCTCTAACCAGAATAGAAAGAGAGAGACTTGTAATGTTGGATATATCTGGGTATAAAACAGTTTCTAGAGTGTTTCTAGAGTGTTGAAAGTTTCCAAGAGCACAATGGTCTCCATCATTGGAAGGGAGGTGACCAAGAACCCAATAACTACTCTGACAGAACTACAGTCTCTACAGCACTTCACCAATCTGGGCTTTATGGGAGAGTGGCCAGACGGATGCCACTCCTGAGAAAAAGGCACATGACAACATGCCTGGAGTTTGCAAAAAGGCACATGAAAGACAGAGCATAAAGCAAAATATTATTTGGTCTGATGAGACACAAATTAAACTCTTTGGCCTGAGTGCAAAGAGCTATGTCTGGAGAAACCAGTCACAGCTCATCACCCGTCGAACAGCATCCCTACTGTGAAAAATGGTGGTGGCAGTATCATGCTATGGTGATGCTTTTCAGCAGCAGGATCAGGGAGACTGGTAAGGATAGAGGAAACAATAAATGGAACCAAATACAGGAAAATCCTTGATGAGAACCTGCTTCAGAGTGAAAACGACCTTAGATGACCCCAAGCATACAGTCAAAGCCATGCTGGAATGGCTTCAGAACAATGTGAATGTCCTTGAGTGGCCCAGCCAAAGTCCAGACTTGTGGAAAGACTAAGATTGCTGTTCACCGCTGCTCACCAAATCGAGATGTGCAAAGCGGATACAGATATACCCAAGACGACTCAAAGCGGATACAGAGACACCGAAGACGACTCAAAGCGGATACAGACACACCCAAGACAACTCAAAGCGGATACAGACACACCCAAGACGACTCAAAGCGGATACAGAGACACCGAAGACGACTCAAAGCGGATACAGACATACCCAAGATGACTCAAAGCGGATACAGACATACCCAAGACGAATCAAAGCTGATACAGACATACCCAAGATGACTCAAACCTGTAATCCCCGCCAAAGGTGCTTCTATAAATTATTGACTCAGGTGTAAACATTTCATTTTCAATCAATTTGCAAAAATGTCTCAACATGTTTTCACTTTCATTATGAGATAGTGTGTGTAGATGAGATATATGTTTTATCAATGTTGAATTCAGGCTGTAACAACAAATATGGAATAAGTCAATGGGTATGAATACTTTCTGAAGGCAATGTACCTTTTCTTTGAGCACAGCTTATGTATAATATGTTATCTCCTTAGTTAAAAGATAAAGGACATTGGGCTTCCCACCTTATGAATTTCTTCACTAAGTATATTAAATAAATGTCATGATGGGATTTCCATTTGGACATTAATTGAGCTCAGTGTAGGCCTAAAGTCTTTGTATTTTCTGACTGGTGCATAGCAGTTTTCTGAGCACACATAATCTCTGCTAGCTGTGTTATCTGATACGGGGCCAGGTAACATCTAGATAACAGTGTGTCGGTTCAGAGAAGATCCTTGATATAATCTTATATGTCTGCAGCTGACTGTGACTAGCCTTTTCCCCATCACGTGCACCGATGAGCATGTTATAGAAAAAAGTTACTATCCCCAGTTCTATAGAGCTATAGCTTCACTTTTTTCTTTGCCTTCAGCTGTCCCTCTGACATTGTGAGTGAATCACAATTCACTATTAAGCAAAACATTTAAAGAGATCAACAAGGAAACGAACACTTGACGTGTTTGTCTGTACAGTTTTTATGGACAAAGATATGCTAACATTCAGTAAACGTGCAACAAATTACAAATACAAAACAGAAAGGTAAAGCGCTTAGAGCATTAGGAAAAGCGCTATTATATAAATGAATATTAAAGTCTATTATTCCATCATTAAACACAATATAAGAACTGTAACTTGGGTCAGACTTCTCAGAACAGTTTATGCAAATAAAATACAACCATCTCTTGACATCTCATCTTACTCTGTATACCAATCCATTGTGATCCTGTAATGTTTGTTTTCACCGACAGTAATGAACTGAACTGTACATTTATTGACATGTCCTTTCAACAACATGCACAAATCTGTGACATTAGCCAGGTGCTTGTATTACCAAAAGAGGCCCACTGTTTGACATGAGTATCGGTATATATTTGTTGGAAGATAAAAAAAAAATCAGCAATGTCACATTTTATTTTATTTTAGGGGCATCAATGTTTCCTCTATTAATACTTAAGTGGGGTGGTCTGCCCTGTCTACCTCTAACTCCACCTTGAATAAATGGATGAATACATTACATTAGGTGTGGTCTGCCCTGTCTACCTCTAACTCCACCTTGAATAAATGGATGAATACATTACATTAGGTGTGGTCTGCCCTGTCTACCTCTAACTCCACCTTGAATAAATGGATGAATACATTACATTAGGTGTGGTCTGCCCTGTCTACCTCTAACTCCACCTTGAATAAATGGATGAATACATTACATTAGGTGTGGGCTGCCCTGAATGTTGCTCTGGGGACACTCAGGCCCTGCCTAAGGAAAAACATAGGATAAACAACAGGGCGTCATACAATATATTGAACAGGAAGGCTGGCCAATAATCTGAGATGAGAGGTCTTGAACTCTGGCCTGGTCCATCTCACAGTAGGGAAAAACAAAAGGGATGTGACTGACCAGCGAAACCATGTTGAATTTTCTAATTGGTTAAGGTTCAAGGTTAGGGTCAGTTTCAGGGTTTGTCTTCACAGGACTGTCAATAAGATGCAGGCCAGTCACATTATTTTAGCCTCTCCTCTCACAGTAGGCAACAGGAAGTGCTGCGCATGGGAAGGTGGGCGGGCAGCTTGGTATGCTGCCTGAAGCTGTTCCTCTTGTTGTTGAGCACTGCGGCGGCGGTGGCCGGGGGGGCTGTGGGGGTCTCCTGGGCAGCAGCAGGAGGCACTGCACTCTCCTGCACTACATTGACCTGCTGGGGAGGAGCTTCGGGCTTGGCCGCGCCCCCTTTGTTGTTGTTCTTAGTGTTCTTTTTGACTTTCTTTTCCTGTGGCTCGGTGGGGTCTGTAGAGTCTTCGGGGGCGCCCTCTAGTGAAGGTAAGGGCTCTGCAGGCAGCTCTGTGGGGGTGGGCTTGCCCTCTGCCTGCTCCTCGTTGGGAATGTTCAGGTTGGAGGTGGAGCGCTTGGTGTTGGTGCAGGTGGACCTGTGTGTAAAATAACATATTAAAAAAATTACCACATACAAACATACAGTATGTACAAAAGCAAAGCAAATTAGTATCAGGTGTGTTTTTCTTATGCAAGCCCTTCTCTCCACAAACAGGCTGATGTTTGAACCTTACTAACTATACAGTAGTGAAATTCAATGAACAGTTCACAGTCATATGATATAGGGCATCTTGCAGTATATCCCTACAGAAGAGATTGGTGTTGCCTTCTACCCTGCTCCACTTACCCATTGGAGCTCCTGTCCTCTGAGTCCTTCTGTTCACTGCTGTAGCGGAGCTCTGCTGGAGTCTTAAACGACAGGTCCTTCTTCCCCTTCAGCCAATATGTCTTCATGTAGCCTTTACCCTGTGATTGGACAGAATTTAGGCAGAAATAGTACCGTGTTCATGATCCTTATGTTCAATACCTGTCATAACTCAGCCAATGGATGGTCTGCAAATGACCATTTCAAGAGTTTTATCAAAATTCAAGTCTTGAAATTGTCATTTGCAGCCCATCCATTGGCTAAGTTGATCTCATCCATTGGCTGAAGAGATCAAAATATATTTTAATAGATAGATTTAAAAAATAGATTTAGTGTGGTGCATTTATGTCTGTTTGGCAGGTGGAGCATAACAGTGCCATGATGGAACATCGTACACATACCTTCACAAAGATCTTTCCCCTCTCCTCAATTATGTAGGGCTCATGTTCCAAGTGGTCTTTGGTGGTCTGGCTTATGTGGATCTGCATGCCCTGTACAGACAGACACACAGAGGTTGATGGCTGACATAGTGCTAACTATTCAGCTCACTCAATGTCACATTGGCCTACTTACAAAATAAATGATTTGCTATACAGTGCTAATTGATCGTGTCTATTGGGTAAATCCATTTCAATTCAATCAGTTTTTGACAGCACCCTTTTTTAAACAAATTTTTCCATAAAAATGTGTCCATTGTAGAAGTGCTCAGAAAGTGACCTTTGGACCTGAATGCCAAAACATTCAAGAGATAAAGTTGCTCAATGTTGACCTATTCTGCATACCCCAGCATACCATGACATCCATGTCTTCATCACTGGGAAATAGAAAGAGTTGATAATTGGTATAATTTAAAAGCTTACAAACAGGGTTGTCAAACTATTTGATACATTTTTTTAAAAGTATGTAATTCTTTAACCTTAAACATCAATTATCAAAAAATGCATTTACTCATTTTTTTATTTTTAATATTCACATACATTGTAGCTTAGACCCGATTTGACATCTGAGGTTTTTGTGTTGTGACCCATGTTCCCACTAAGCTGCACATGGGCACACAGCTCCCCGGGACTGCCACTCAGAAGAAATATCAGCCTGCACAGAGAAGCAAGAGATTGACCTTCACTCAACTATCTAGAGTTTTCCCCATTAGTTAACACTATCAACATTTCCCCTTTACTGTGGGAATTGTGATTGAATCAATGCAATATTAGCCACATTCAAGGCAATATACTGAAACACAACTAAGTATGCAAGACTTAGTATGCAAAACTAGCTATGCAAGAGATTTTGTTGTAGGCAGAACACAGAGTAAGTTTCTATTGCAATGACAGGCACAACTCAGGCCTTACTCTACACAGACCAGTGCACCATAACCAATCAGAGCTGCAGTAGGCATATATGCAAATAGACCATTGCCATATATGAATATAAAATGTATTTATATAGCCATTCTTACATCAGCTGATATCTCAAAGTGCTGTACAGAAACCCAGCCTAAAGCCCCAAACAGCAAGCAATGCAGATGAAGAAGCACGGTGGCTAGGAAAAACTCCTTAGAAAAGGCCAAAACCTAGGAAGAAACCGAGAGAGGAACCAGGCTATAAGGGGTGGCCAGTCCTCTTCTGGCTGTGCCGGGTGGAGATTATAACAGAACATGGCCAAGATGTTCAAATGTTCATAAATGACCAGCATGGTCAAATAATAATAATCACAGTAGTTGTCGAGGGTGCAGCAAGTCAGCACCTCAGGAGTAAATGTCAGTTGGCTTTTCATAGCCGATCATGTGCCATTCACTTTGAACTGGACAGTGTTTACAGCATGAGCGGTTGTGAGTAGATGCACTTGTTTTGAGATTAAAGCACATTTCTACGTGTTCATATCCTTTGCTAGTTAGTGAGTTATTAGCCCAGTTATAGATCATTTGAAGTCAGCAATAGGGGAGTGATTGCTTCCTACAAGAGCACAAAACGTACATTTCTAGACATCTTTGAAAAGCGAGTCAGGTAAAGAGATTTTTTTTTTGTCTTAAAGAGGCAGTTTTGTATTTTGAGATAGGGATGAATAAGCTAAGTAGCCAATAGGCAGAGGGTAGTATAATTTGTCTGATTCTCTGTAATAATGGTACGGGTATAATTATGGGTCTTATTTTGTAAAGTGGTTTCTTGCATCAAACACATCATTTTCAGTCACCTCCTTGTCTGAAGGACAAGTGGATAAACAGGTTAATGTCAAGTCCTGCATGTTTTTTTTTCAAAAGTCTCATGGAATGTAGGCCTATATTGAACACCACATATTGGCTGCTACTATTTCCATGTAAACATTTTATGGGATGCATTTTCTCTATTGTTTTTGATGGTAGGCGACTTTGGTAGGCCTACATTATGATCAAATAGCCACAGTAGCCTACTTGACCACTGTTAAAACTAACTTTTAAACTGGATACAGCATCAGTGTTCACAGTAAATGCGAGCTGGAAGTTACACAGAATTTTTACAATGTTCAAGTTTGCACTCAGCAGACCTGAAATTTGCTCAGTGCCTACATTTTTTTGAGGGAACTTTGGTTGTGACCACCATTGGTTGAGACACAACATGCTCTTGAATACAGAGTGGGTGTCAATCAAAGAAATAGAACATGTATGGAACCTTTTGTTTAAATCAAAAGGAATGCTGTCAAAAAGTGATTTAATTCACATGGATTTACCCTATAGTGAGATGATGTTCTAATGTCAGAACTCACCACGCCGTTGCTCTCCATGCGGGAGGCAGTGTTGACGGTGTCTCCAAACAGACAGTAGCGAGGCATCTTCAGCCCCACCACCCCAGCCACCACCATCCCTGAGTGGATCCCTGAAGGGAAACAACACACAATGAAGTTAAACTGCTTTACTGAACCTGGATCAGTGGCTATAGATTCAGGGTGCCTTAAACTACTTGGCACCACACGTCCCGCTAGGGCACCTCCCCCCACTGCTCAACTGACACAGTAGCACACAGAACGCAAAAAATATTCTTAGAAATATTTAACCTCCACACATTAACAAGTCCAATAGCTCAAATGAAAGATAAACACCTTGTTCATCTAGCCACCAAGTCAGATTTCTAAAATGTTTTACGGCGAAAACATAGCACATATTTATGTCAAACCACCACCAAAGATAGGCTAATTTACATAGCCATTTTGTAGAACAATAGATGCAATCACAAAAGCAGGATTAAAAGTAAAATAATTCACTAACCTTTTGAAAGTCTTCATCAGATGACAGGAATAGGACATGTTATACAGTACATTTATGTTTTTTTCAATAATATGCTAATTATATCCATAAATCACGGTTTACATAGAAGGTCATGGCTAAAAAATGCTACAACAATGCCTGGAGAAATTATGGTAACTCTGCCAGATAATAGAAATACACATCATAAACGTTGACTAAATATACATGTTCTACATATACTTAGAAAGATACACTTCTTCTTAATAAAACAGCTGTGTTACATTTATTTTTAACTTTACAGATTTCGTTCACTAGGCTATAATGTGAGTCGGCGCTCAGGAATTAGCATTTTGGCTCCTCCACAGAAACCCAAATTTAACACATAAATGTTCCCTTACCTTTGCTGTTCTTCCATCAGAAGACCTGGAAGGGTTTATACTTACCAAAAACAGCTTTAGTTTTGAAGTCTGTGTCTTTCGGTTATCAAACACGACATATTTCGGTTGAAATGCAGCCAAAAAGTAAAGTTAGTTCGCACCAAAACGTCGAAATTACATATTATATGTCGACTAAACCTGTCAAACTTGGTTCAGAACACAGCGTTAGCATGCTATATAGCTTCACCGCAATTCTCAGGACAAAGAGAAACACACGCATCGTTTAATCAATCTTGAAAGAAAGACAGCACAGGCGCAGATTGCGCGTGAGAGTAACCTGTATTCTCGCGCGACCGAAAGGATTCGGCCTGTCATTAATCTCGTGAACGCGCGATTCACACAATGAGAAGCCCCATTGAAAGCGGACACCGCGCTGAAGGCATAGGAAGTGTTCCCAGGACCGTAGGTGCTTGGGAAGGGTGGGGGCGATGACGTCAAAGTTGGGCCAACTTTTTGGATGACAAGAGAGAGTTTGGGAGAATGAGTGCCCTGAGAGTTCTGCTTTACTTACAGACATAATTTAAACGGTTTTAGAAGCTTTAGAGTGTTTTCTATTCAATAATATTTATTATATGCATATATTAGCAATTATTTACAGATTTTTTTTCTGTTTACTATGGGCACGCATTTCACCAACGGGGGCAGTATTCTGCCCTAGCCTTAACAGGTTTAAGGAGTATAAATCTGGCAGCATTAACTGAGGAGCACAGTCAGGACATGGCAAGAGAATATCAAGCCTTTGACTTCCTTTTGACTGGATTATAAAGAGACACTGTACAGTATGTGTATGCTTTATGTCTGTCATATGCAGGGTTGGGTAGGTTAATATATAAATGCAATCTGTTACAGTTACATGACCAACATTGTAATCAGTAATGTAACTTTTGTATTACCCAAACTCAATAATGTAATCTGGTTACTTTTGAATTACTTTCCCCTTAAGAGGCATTAAAGGAAGACAAAAAGGATCCATCAAACACATTTTGGTGTGTCATCATAGTGGTCTCTGACTTGTGGAACAAACTTAAACTTGCGCTTTTTTTTCAATGTTGAATTGAATGTCATTGAGAAAACAGAAAGGTGTCATAATGTATTTTGTTCCGCAATCGTCCTTTATGAATTTAAAAGTAATCCAAGAAGTAATCATCTAGTTTTTCAAAAGTATCTGTAATCTGATTACAATATTTCTGCTAGGTATGTATTACAGGTACAGTTTTTTTGTAATCAGATTACATGTAATAATTATATTTCTATGGTAAGGCCCACTCCTGTCTACACTGTCTGTGCCATAAGAAATAGAGTGACTAGATTGTATTTCAATGGTCTGTGCTCACCGACTCTGATCTGGATGTTGTCTCCAGTGGAGGGGTCTTTGAGGTGATCGATGGAGCTCAGCATGTCCAGGGCCATGTCACATATGTGGTGTGCATGGAAGGTTGTCTTATTGGGCACGCCTGCCACCACCATGTAGGCATCTCGGATGGTCTCCACCTGAACCCAGGGGAATAAGAGTCAAGTAGTATGTTTAGATGCATTACTGTATAAATTATATCCTACCAATGAAATAAACTAAACATTCCACTTCACTTTGTAAAACATTGCAACAACCACTCAATGCATGATAATAGAGTCTGTTCTCCTTTTTGGTCCAGCCAACCTTGGTTGAGTATTCAGGCATATTGTTCCCACAGAGGCCCTTGTTTTGTATTGTCCATGTCATTCACCTTGTAGACGTTGTGCTTCTCGCTGAGCGTGTCGAAGACGATATAGATCTCGTTGAGCATGTCCACCACCTGCATGGGCGTGATGTGGATGCAGATCTCGTTGAACTTCACCACGTCGCTGAATAGGATGGTCACGTCCGGGAACACCTGGGAAACGGAAAGGAAATACCAGCACACTTAAATGCTTGACATTTTACTGTGGTGTTTCTTCTGGCTTGATAGAAATTAGGTGGCTAGTTGGCTCCAGAATCCAATTGAGACTTAATGATGTCATTGAATGTTTTGAGCCAACATGGAGGATAGTTTCCTCTACAAACTCTATGGCTGTGTCTGAAATGGCACCCTATTGCCTATATACTGCACTACTTTTGACCAGAGCCGGGGCCTATATAGTGCACTATATAGAGAATGGGGTGCCATTTTGGATGCACCCTGTATATCTGTATATGTATCTGTAAATGTACGGCTGTGGGTTAGTACCTGGCATGTCTCCAGGGCCGTGATACCCTTCCTGAGCCGGTCAGCCACAGCTTTGGGGATCATGGCGTAGAGGAGGGAGTCTCCTCTCTTCTTCTCCTCGTCAAGCTTCTTGATGATCTCCTGGAGCTGGGCGTACTTCTGCTGCTCCTGGAGTGGGAGGAGCCACCAGAGAGAGAGAGAGCTTTCAGTCAACTAACTCCTCCTCCTCATCCTCCTTCAAAGGCCTATCCAGCCCCGCGCTTGAGATGGTCTTTGCCTCTGCCTTTCACTGTAAACTATACACTGCATATGTCTATTTGTAACTTTGAAAATGAAGCTGCCTATGAGCAGGACTGTGTGTGGGTATAGTAGTATGTCTTGCATTCTTAGATGAGGCAAACTTGGGCCAGTTAGTAGAGTTATCTGATAACGTTAACAATGTACCAAGGTACGGTTGTGTGCTGTTCTAAAGGGTGGTATGTCATATATATGAAATGTGTATGGCTTACCTGGTCAAGAGCCAGCTGAAGTTCAGCCGACTGCTGTGTTCCGGCTAAGATGAGCTCTCGGCTGGAGTCATGGAGGTTCAGATCATTCACATAGACGCCCATTTTAATCATGTCCTCCACTGTCTCTATACTGGAAGAGGAAGAAAAAAGTGGAAGTGGAATGAGAGAGACAGCAAGGATGGGGTGAGTGGCTGAAAGGGAGATAAGAAGGGATTGGAAAGGTAGAGGGAAGTGGATAAATGGAACATGCAACAATTTCAATGATTTTACTGTTACAGATCATAACTAGCATAGGCCCACCCAATTGGGAGCTTGAGTTTTTCCCTCACAGAAGCTGATGTGGAGCTCCTGGGCTGGTGTGGTTACACGCGGTGTGTGGTTATGAGGTTGGATGTACTGACAAATCGTCTTAAACTTACTGGCTTACTGTAGAGAAATGAACATTCAATTCTCTGGCAACTGTTCTGGTGGAAATGTATGCAGTCAACATGCCAATTGCAAGCTCGCTCAAAACTTAAGACATCTGTGCCATTGGGTTGTGTGACAAAACTGCACATTTTAGTGGCCTTTTATTGTCCCTAGCACAAGGTGCACTTGTGTAATGATCATGCCGTTTAATCAGCTTCTTGATATACCAGACCTGTCAGGTGGATAGATTTTCTTGACAAAGGAGAAATACTCACTAACAGGAATGAAAACAATTTTCTGCACAAAATTTGAGAAAAATAAGCTTTTTGTTTATATGGAACATTTCTCTGATCTTTTATTTCAGCTCATGAAACATGGGACCAAATACATTATATTATGCATACTGCACATATTTAGAGGCATACAGTAATATTATAAATATTGTATGTCGTTTTTATTATTTTCATATGCTAATAAACACAGACACAGCTTAAGGTAAGGACTATCTAAGGTAAATGTTGAAGCTAAATCCCCTAACGTTCAGTCTCATTATGAACGTTTATGGCTTGTCTTATTAAAATCGTAAAATATAGATTTATTGAAATCTGTCACGTCTGCTCCCGCTCCCCCTCTGGTGCTCAAGGTTGCCAGGTTGCTTATCATTACGCACACCTGTCACCATCATTACGCACATTAGCGCTTCATTGGACTCACCTGGACTCCATCACGTTATTAATTACCTCCCCGAAATCTGTAATTTCCTCAGTTTCTTTCTCGAGTCAGCATTAATGTCATTATGTTTCCCCTTGTGTTTTGTTTCATGTCGGTTATGTATTAAATATTAACTCCCTGTACTTGCTTCTCGTCTCCCAGCGTCTGTTCTTACAGAAATCATGTTTTGGGATTTCTATTATGGTTATCATGGGTATTTGAAAGCAATCAAATCAAACTTTATTTGTCACATGTGCCGAATACAACCTTACTGTGAAATGTTTACTTGCAAGCCCTTAACCAACAATGCAGTTCAAGAAAGAGTTAAGAAATATTTACCAAATAAACTAAAGTAAAAAAAAATATTAAAAGTAACACAGAGTAATAATAATGAGGCTATATGCAGGGGTACCGATACGGAGTCAATTTGCGGGGGTACAGGTTAGTTGAGGTAATTTGTGCATGTAGGTAGGGGTAAAGTGAATATGCATAGATAATAAACAGCGAGTAGCAGCAGTATTAAAACAAATGGGGGGGTGTCAATGTAAATGGTCCGGGTGGCCATTTGATTAATTGTTCAGCAGTCTTATGGCTTGGGGGAAGAAGCTGTTAAGGAGTCTTTTGGTCCTAGACTTGGCGCTCTGGTACCGCTTGCCGTGCGGTAGCAGAGAGAACATTCTATGACTTGGGTGACTGGAGTCTTCGCAATTTTTTGGGCTTTCCTCTGAAACCGCCTAGTATATAGGTCCTGGATGGCAGGAAGCTTGGCCCCAGTGATGTACTGGGCCGTACCCACTACCCTCTGTAGCGACTTACGGTCAGATGCCGAGCAGTTGCCATACCAGGCGGTGATGCAACCATGCTCTCGATGGTGTAGCTGTAGAACATTTTGAGGATCTGGGGACCAATGCCAAATCTCCTGAGAAGGAAAAGGAGTTGTCGTGCCCACTTCACGACGGTGTTGGTGTGTTTGGACCATGATAGTTCGTTGGTGATGTGGACACCAAGGAACTTGAAACTTTCCACTACAGCCAGGTCGATGTTAATTGGTGCCTGTTCGGCCCACCTTTTCCTGTAGTCCATGATCAGCTCCTTTGTCTTACTCACATTGAGGGTCTAGGGTATCCGGGATGATGCTGTTGATGTGAGCCATGACCAGCCTTTCAAAGCATTTCATGGCTACCTACATGAGTGCTACAGGGAAATAATCATTTATACAGGTTACCTTTGCTTCCTTGGGCACAGGGACTATGGTGGCCTGCTTGAAACATGTAGGTATTACAGACTCGGTCAGGGAGAGATTGAAAATGTCAGTGAAGACACTTGCCATTTGGTCCACGCATGCTTTGAGAGTACACGTCCTGGTAATCCGTCTGGCCCCGCGGCTTTGTGAATGTTGACCTGTTTAAAGGTCTTGCTCACATCAGCTACCGAGAGCGTTATCACACAGTTGTCCGGAACAGCTGGTGCTCTCATGCATGCTTCAGTGTTGCTTGCCTGGAAGTGAGCATAAAAAGGCATTTAGCTCATCTGGTAAGCTTGCGTCACTGGGCAGCTCGCGGCTGGGTTTCCCTTTGTAGTCCGTAATAGTTTTCAAGCCCTGCCACATCCGACGAGCATCAGAGCCAGTGTTCAATCTTAATCCTGTATTGACACTTTGCCTGTTTAATGGTTCGTCTGAGGGCGTAGCAGGATTTCTTACAAGCGTCCGGATTAGTGTCCCACTCCTTGAAAGTGGCATCTCTAGCCTTTAGCTCGATGTGGATGTTGCCTGTAATCCATGGCTTCTGGTGGGGATATGTACTTCGTCGATGCACTTATTGATGAAGCCGATGACTGAGGTGGTATACTCCTCAATGCCATTGGATGCATCCCAGGAACATATTCCAGTCTGTGCTAGCAAACCAGTCCTGTAGCGCAGCATCCGTGTCATCTGACCACTTCCGTATTGAGCGAGTCACTGGTACTTCCTGCTTTAGTTTTTGCTTGTAAGCAGGAATCAGGATGATAGAATTATGATCAGATTTGCCAAATGGAGCCTCACCTGGGCACACCCCCTTCTTCCCATGTTCCCCATCCCTATACCTATTTTGTGGTTTGGTATTATCGCTCAGGTAGGTCTGGATGGTCTATAGTAGATTAAATCTTTGTAAACTACCTTTTTATTTGTTTTTATACTATCAAAGCTTTGGATTCTCCTTTTTTGGTTGCTTTGTAAACGTGTCTGACCGTGGCATCACATAGCTGTAGCCTCAAGGCAAGTTTTTAATTGGATTACGTATTGCCTTTATAGTCAGATAAGGGCTAGGTACTGTAAGGATGTTGTGGGTGGTCTTACATGGGTGTACTGAGGAAGATGAGCGAGTCCCACTGGGGGACGTACTTCATTTGACCCTTCAGGTGGAGGGGCTTCTTGGGAGGTTCCCTCATATCCTCAAAGATAGTTTCACTGCACTTTCCTGGGGATGACGAAGAGCAGGGTGGGGTCATCCACAGACATAGAACTTGGAAACATTGGTTTAAATTTAGAATTGTCGTCTGTGCCATATTGTCACCAACAATTCCAAGACCATTTACACTCTAGTTATTCAAAATGGTATAGTTAATACTTCATTCAAAATAGACGGGGCAATCACTGATTCTGGCATTGTGTTGGATTTCTGTACCCCTTTCAAATGTAGGAGAACAAAGCTATGTAGCATGTAAGCTTATCTTGATGAGCTGGACAGGTGGGAAGATGTGTGAAGGATGAGGAAGAAGGGGTTCTCACCGGTGACAGTCTGGAAGGCAAGCAGCTCGATGTCCTCTCCCCCAGAGTTGGCTGAGCTGTTGTACTGGGTCAGAGCACTGCTGAACTCCTGGTCCCCCTTCATCTCCTCCACAGACTTCACATCTAATGGGCCAGAGGAAAGGAGGGAATGAATGACGGAGGGAGGGAATGACTGAGTTAGGGAGGGAGAATAGGTGGCTGAGTGAGTGAGTAACATTTGTTTAATGCACTTCACTTATGCGTATAACAGCACTGACAGAGAGATTGGAAGACTTTAAAAGCCCACTGCAGTCAAATGTGATTTTCCTGTGTTTTATATACAGTGCCTTGCAAAAGTATTCGGCCCCCTTGAACTTTGCGACCTTTTGCCACATTTCAGGCTTCAAACATAAAGATATAAAACTGTATTTTTTTGTGAAGAATCAACAACAAGTGGGACACAATCATGAAGTGGAATGACATTTATTGGATATTTCAAACTTTTTTAACAAATCAAAAACTGAAAAATTGGGTGTGCAAAATTATTCAGCCCCCTTAAGTTAATACTTTGTAGCGCCACCTTTTGCTGCGATTACAGCTGTAAGTCGCTTGGGGTATGTCTATCAGTGTTGCACATCGAGAGACCGAATTTTTTTCCCATTCCTCCTTGCAAAACAGCTCGAGCTCAGTGAGGTTGGATGGAGAGCATTTGTGAACAGCAGTTTTCAGTTCTTTCCACAGATTCTCGATTGGATTCAGGTCTGGACTTTGACTTGGCCATTCTAACACCTGGATATGTTTATTTTTGAACCATTCCATTGTAGATTTTGCTTTATGTTTTGGATCATTGTCTTGTTGGAAGACAAATCTCCGTCCCAGTCTCAGGTCTTTTGCAGACTCCATCAGGTTTTCTTCCTGAATGGTCCTGTATTTGGCTCCATCCATTTTCCCATCAATTTTAACCATCTTCCCTGTCCCTGCTGAAGAAAAGCAGGCCCAAACCATGATGCTGCTACCACCATGTTTGACAGTGGGGATGGTGTGTTCAGGGTGATGAGCTGTGTTGCTTTTACGCCAAACATAGTATTTTGCATTGTTGCCAAAAAGTTCAATTTTGGTTTCATCTGACCAGAGCACCTTCTTCCACATGTTTGGTGTGTCCCCCAGGTGGCTTGTGGCAAACTTTAAATGACACTTTTTATGGATATCTTTAAGAAATGGCTTTCTTCTTGCCACTCTTCCATAAAGGCCAGATTTGTGCAATATACGACTGATTGTTGTCCTATGGACAGAGTCTCCCACCTCAGCTGTAGATCTCTGCAGTTCATCCAGAGTGATCATGGGCCTCTTGGCTGCATCTCTGATCAGTCTTCTCCTTGTATGAGCTGAAAGTTTAGAGGGACGGCCAGGTCTTGGTAGATTTGCAGTGGTCTGATACTCCTTCCATTTCAAAATGATCGCTTGCACAGTGCTCCTTGGGATGTTTAAAGCTTGGGAAATCTTTTTGTATCCAAATCTGGCTTTAAACTTCTTCACAACAGTATCTCGGACCTGCCTGGTGTGTTCCTTGTTCTTCATGATGCTCTCTGCGCTTTTAACGGACCTCTGAGACTATCACAGTGCAGGTGCATTTATACGGAGACTTGATTACACACAGGTGGATTGTATTTATCATCATTAGTCATTTAGGTCAACATTGGATCATTCAGAGATCCTCACTGAACTTCTGGAGAGAGTTTGCTGCACTGAAAGTAAAGGGGCTGAATAATTTTGCACGCCCAATTTTTCAGTTTTTGATTTGTTAAAAAGTTTGAAATATCCAATAAATGCCGTTCCACTTCATGATTGTGTCCCAGTTGTTGTTGATTCTTCACAAAAAAATAGAGTTTTATATCTTTATGTTTGAAGCCTGAAATGTGGCAAAAGGTCGCAAAGTTCAAGGGGGCCAAATACTTTCGCAAGGCACTGTATATCTCCACACTATGAGGTTGGAATAATACTGTGAAATTATGAAAATGATGATAATACCCCTTTAGTGTAAGAGCTGTTTGAAAGAACTGCTTGAAATTTCAGACTTTTTGGTGGGATGGAGTTTTGGCCTGCCTGTTGACATCACCAGGCAGTAAGTTAAGTAAATAGACCAATAAGAGAGTTCCAAACCTCTCTGCAAATAACAGCTAGTTTTCAGTTGTCCACTCCCAGACAGTCCTAGCAAAATTCTTGCTTAAGAAATTGCTCTTCATTAAGGAGCTACTTTTCATTTTAGTTGAAACAATCACAGTAACTTACTTAATTGTTTCCAAGATATGATTTGATATTGAGATAGATAAAAACAGCTGCATTGGACCTTAATTAATCAAAAACACCTAAACATTAGACATGTGCTAGAGATTGTTAGGGACAAAGTACTCCCCTCTCCTGTCGGTTGACTGTGGCGACGGGCGGACCCTTGACTTCTCTGTACTTCTCTCTTCCTCTCTCTTGGGTTTCTCGCTCTCCTCTTTTCCCTCGTCTTCCTTTTCCTTGCTCAGTTTAGGGACATTCACCTTCTGCTTGCTCTCCACCACAGCTTTGGACAGTAGCTCAAACACATTGTTAAGGTGGGTGTAGATCTGAGGGAAAGCATGGGAACAGATGACTTCATTCCAGTCCAGGGCCCGTATTCACAAAGCGTCTCAGTGTAGGAGTGCTGATCTAGGATCAGGTCCACACTGTCCATGTAACCTTATTTATTGTGACTATGAAGACAACATTGATCCTAGATCAGCACTCTTACTTTGAGATGATTTATTCTGAGACTGGTCCGGATACATGCAGACATAGTGAAGCTTAGCACAGTCATCATATTTCCCAAGTAAAAATAGCCTTTGAATGACAAAAACATCGCCCATAATATTTGTACACTATTAAAATGATCAGAATTGAGAAATGTTATCCTTTCTCTCATTTCTAACTATCAGGAAGCCTGAAAGAACAGGCTGAGTGGGCGGGGAGCTTATATTCATGAGCTAGCCTTGACTGACAGCTCTTTGAAAACGCCCTTGTGGTCATTGTAACAAGGTAAACAATGGGCCACGTCATTGATGACCAGGTAAAAATGGGCCACATCTCATTCCGAGTCTAAATTGTAGGCTCAACCCATTTTCTCTGCAAAATGCTCTCATAGTCAACAGAACTGTTGGATATCAGATTAACAGCAGCAACACACAATTGCATTTCTACTAATTACAATATACAGTTCACTGACATACTTCTTCACAAGAATTAGTAAAGCCTGAGTCACCTTAGAAGCTTACACATCAAAGAAAGTACAAACAGCATATAATAAGTGTACTGGACAATTTATTGGTGCCTCAGCATTAAATCAAATAACATTTTATTGGTCACATACACATATTTAGCAGATGTCATCAAGAGTGTAGCGAAATGATTGTATGTATTGATCAGACATTTATTTGATTATTTACATTAGGACAGCATAGCCCAAAATATTTATAAACATGAACACGCATGAGCAATAATGGTGAGAAATAGTGGTGAGACATAATTTGATAAAAACATTTTTTTATTAGAGCATAAGCCTAATATAGGCACCCAGCCACCCTAGCGTCCAGGATCCCATTGATTCGTACAATTTGTAACACTGATCTCCCATCCAAATGCTTGGACAAAAAAACATACAAATTAACCAAATGTGATATCATGTAAAAGTTAATTACTTTGGCTTTAGGTAATGCAACTAACTACAGAGATTGATGGGGAGGGGAGCGGGAGAGGAGCATCAACGCCATACAACACTCCTTCCGTGGCCTCCAACTGATTTTAAATGCAAGTAAAACTCTTCATGCTCTTTAACCAATTGCTGCCTGCACCCGCCCGCCCGACTAGCATCACCACTCTGGATGGTTCTGATGTAGAATATGTGGACAACTACAAATACCTAGGTGTCTGGTTAGACTGTAAACTCTCCTCCCAGACTCACATTAAGCATCTCCAATCCAAAATTAAATCTAGAATCGGCTTCCTATTTCGCAACAAATCCTCGTTCACTCATGCCGCCAAAAATACCCTCGTGAAACTGATTATCCTACCGATCCTAGACTTCGGCGATGTAATTTACAAAATAGCCCCCAACACTCTACTTAGCAAACTGGATGTAGTCTATCACAGGGCCATCCGTTTTATCACCAAAGCCCCATATACTACCCACCACTGCGACCTGTATGCTCTCGTTGGCTGGCACTCACTACATATCTGGGGCGGCAGGGTAGCCTAGTGGTTAGAGCGTTGGACTAGTAACCGGAAGGTTGCAAGTTCAAACCCCCGAGATGACAAGGTACAAATCTGTCTTTCTGCCCCTGTACAGGCAGTTAACCCACTGTTCCTAGGCCGTCATTGAAAATAAGAATTTCTTAACTGACTTGCCTAAAGGTAAAATACATTTTAATCTGTCGCCAAACCTACTGGCTCCAGGTCATCTATAAGTCTTTGTTAGGTAAAGCCCCGCCTTATCTCAGCTCACTGGTCACCATAGCAACACCCACCCGTAGCACACGCTCCAGCAGGTATATTGCACTGGTCATCCCCAGTGCAAAAGGAGGCCATTCCTTTGGCCTCCTTTCCTTCCAGTCCTCTGCTGCCAATGACTGGAACGAATTGCAAAAATCTCTGAAGCTGGAGACTTATATCTCCCTCTCTAACTTTAAGCATCAGCTGTCTGTAAATAGCACACCCAACTACCTCATCCCCATATTATTACTTACCCTCTTGCACCCCAGTATCTCTACTTGCACATCATCATCTGCTCATCTATCACTCCAGTATAAATGCTAAATTGTATTATTTTCACCTCTATGGCCTATTTATTGTCTACCTCCCTACTCTTCTACATTTGCACACACTGTGCATAGATTTTTCTATTTTTATTTTATTTTGTGTTATTGACTGTATGTTTGTTTATGTGTAACTCTGTTGTTGTTTTTGTCGCACTGCTTTGCTTTATCTTGGCCAGGTCGCAGTTGTAAATGAGAACTTGTTCTCAACTAGCCTACCTGGTTAAATAAAAGTTCAATTTAAATTTTAAAAAAGGGGTGGGGGGGCCTCCTCTATGGCCTCCTCCTTGTCAGGCCTCGCACACTGGGCAAAACAGGGAACCTGGGATGGACAGCTCACACAGCTTCCCCACATACTGTAACATGCTGGCTCAAGAGTGACCTTGTTGAAGAGGAGATCCAGGAGCCTGTCTACGGAGCCTGTAATGTTTTTGAAAAGGGAAACGTTTGCTAAATGGATAGTACATTTATTTTCCTTTTATTTACTGTTCCGAGTTACATTGCTATCGATTCGTTGATGTAGTGATCTATTAATTCTACAATGTGTTTTCTGGTGTTTTTGAAGTATTCCATTTGAAATATGCAATTGTGCACTTTTTTGTGACATTTTTCAATGTTTGTATTTTTAATTTGTCTGCCTGAAATGCTCAATTGGTGCAGATTTGAAATAAACAGTGGTGTAAAGTACTTAAGTACTACTTAAGTTATTTTTTGGTGTATCTAGATTTGTGAACGGTTTTACTTCACTACATTCCTAAAAGAAAATAATGTACTTTTTACTCCATTAATTTTCCCTGACACCCAAAAGTTAGCTTTACATTTGGAATGCTTAGCAGGACAGGAAAATGGTCCAATTCACAAACTTACGAAGAGAACATCCCTGGTCATCTCATCTGCCTCTGATCTGGCGGACTCACTAAACATAAATGCTTTGTTTGTAAATTGTCTGAGTTTTGGAGTGTGCCCCAGGCTATTAGTAAATAAAATCACAAGAAAACTGTGCCTTCTGGTTTGCTTAATAAGTCATTTGAAATTATTTATACTTTTACTTTTGATACTTAAGTATATTTAAAAAGAAATACTTTTAGACATTTAGTCAAGTAGTATTTTACTGGGTGACTTTCACTTTTACTTGAGTAATTTTCTATTAACATATCTTTACTTTTACTCAAGTATGACAATTGGGTCCTTTTTCCACCACTGGAAATGAATAAATGGCTTACAGTATTTTTGGTCTGTCTTCACATGTTTCACAGCATTCCTGCTGTGGTGGTTGCCTGGGAAGCTGTGCAGACAAAATAGATGTTGGATTTTTTAAAATGTCTATCATTACAGCTTGATGATAGTGAAAAGACAAACGTAGATGGAAAGTGAAAATAATAATGATACTTACATTATGGTCAGCGCTTGCAAGATCCACTGTTCCAATGTCAATGATGGTATTGCATCCGTCTTTAGGATTAGCTTCCTGACAAGACCAATCGAATGTTCTTCACAATTGATAAAGCAACTTCGCTCGAAATGTGCACTGCACACCAGTAACATAATCGTAATTTTCGTGCAGCCTGTCCTCACAAAATTAGAATGAGACTTTGCTGTCGGATATCTTCATTCTTCAGAAAAATAGTGTATCGTTAAATGTACACTATAGCTTCCTGTTACAATGTGCTTTTGCCGGCATGCGGGTAAGTAGCTTGATAGCTAACAGTCACACCACAGATAAAAGGCTACCAGTATATTTAAAATATATATATTACTTGGTCACGCGTTCTGCTTGAGCTAGCTATTAGCACCTTGCCTACAGTTGATAAACAAAGCCAAAGCAAAGCGTAGGAACACAGGCAATGACGCTCTTAAGGTGGTACAATTTTAAATTAGTTGAGATCACAAGACGCTACCATTGGTGTATTACATTTTTGGCTTTATGTGATGTTGGATAAAGCAGGAAGTAAATCCTTAGTAATGCCTGTCTGAATCCAAGCGTTTGACATGGGGGAGGGGACCAGTAACTTTATGATCAAACGTTATCAGTGTGCCAGCTACAGTCATTTTTCATACTTGGGTTACCCTACTTTGTATTGGTTTCATCCAAATATCATCCAATGTGATGAAAAACACGATTTCCACTGTTTGGACCATTAAAGGGGGTTTTGTAGAATGTAACTAAATAATCCAAATATCCACAAAAAAACTCTGGATTGACAACAATAGCCTAGGTAAGTGGAAAAACCATACCAAATGTAACAGAACCCTCACCCCCCTCTCTTCTCTCCTGTACTCACGTTGTCCCAGCTGAACTCCAGCATGGGCCGCACCAGGGTGAACTCTTCGTTGACCTTCTTGCCCTGCAGGTCGGAGAAGACCTCCTTTAGACCGTCCCCGATGCGGTACATGGTCATGTCCCGGCGGAAGATCACGCTAAAGGGAAACATGTCGAAAAAGATGCCCCTCTTCATGGGTAGCTTCTCGTACCCCGGGGCCGTCTTCTGCTGGGGCATGCGGTGCTTGAAGGCAGCGTTGTCAAAGTTCATCTTGTAGATCTGCGGCAAAGAGACATCGAAGGTAATCATGGCGACGCAGCTGTGAGGATCTTAAGGTTGTAAAGATCTTGACAATGGGGCCAGACACTATAGTTGTTTGACAATGGGGCCAGACACTAAAGTTGTTTGACAATGGGGCCAGACACTAAAGTTGTTTGACAATGTGGCCAGACACTGAAGTTGTTTGACAATAGGGCAAAGCGTAGCACTTGGAAAGTGATGCAGTCCTAGGTCTAGGTCGGAGGAGTTACTTGCACGTGTGTTGGTGTGTACATAACTTTGTTCAAAAGAAGTAGCTTCAGATAGGTAGATGTACAGTACATACCACATATGTCATCTTTTCAGTCTCCTCTTTGGACAGGATCTCAACTTCAATGTCTGTGTTGTAGAACTGCCTTCCCACTTGAGACAGCTGGCCTACAGTATGGGAAGAGAGAAAAAGTATTTTTACAGATTGGGGATGTGTGACATGAACCCTATGTATAGTATTACCAAATATAGTGCTTCCAGAAAAATAGTTTTTGCTATGTTTGTCCTCTGTGGTGCTCCCTACCTACCTTTGACAAACTGGGTGAAGCCCTTGCGGGTGCTGCGGTAGTGCAGGGTGAGGCTGGTCTCACACTCCTCCTCCACACAGAAGCTGGGAGGCTGCACCTTGGGGAAGGAGAAGCGAAAGTACTCGTGCAGGTTGTCCAGCTCATTGATGAAGTCACGCACATTACGCCCCAACACCTGGATGAATGGATAAGAGATTAATAATGATATTACACACACACACCAGTGTATTGAACATTGATTAGGGCCAATTATGCCTAGTGTTAACTCAGACACTTGAGGAGGGCCACTAAACACTAGGTCACCTTGAGAATCCTCTCGTAGCCGTAGTTCCCGATCCTCTTCACCATGTAAACCCCGAAGGCATACATGAGCTCATCATGGGTCTTCCCCAGGACCTCGCCTGCTGCCTTGGCCAGCCGCAGGATCAGGTTGTCACTGCAGGGAAGAAGGAGGAAACCTAGATATGACATTTACATGGACATTTTAGTCATTTAGCAGATGCTCTTATCCAGAGTGACTTACAATTAGTGCATTCATTGACCTGTTGTCTATGTGTGTGTTATGTATTGATGGTCTATGTAAACTTGATGTGCTTTTGCCAAGTCTGTCAGGAAAGAGATTCAAGTGTAACCTCAAGTGACTTCCCTTCCTGGTCAAGTTAGAATATAAAGTAAATATGACGCATATGATGGGTACAGAGAAATAGTTAGCTCCGACAGTTAGATAGGATATGGCCGTACTTGTACATCTGATGGCGGACAAACTTGAGATGCGGTATCTCTGCCCGGGCCTCTATCAGCCTCCATACATCCTCCCCGTACGACTCGTTGATATAATCATTCACCGCTTCCAAGTACAGGCCGTACATCTTAAGGGGGTTGGGAACCTCCAGATTTCTGCCAAGTTTAACTGCTTTACTGAGGAATGGTAAGGAAAGACCTGCAGTCTGAGTCATTTGCATATAGGATGAACTAGATGTTAAAAACTATGAAGTCCCTCATTATACATTGTCACAAAATGTTTCCAAAAACAATAAATCATCCCTTTTGGGTATCTTGAATAGGATTGACATTAAAGAATATGAATGAGGTTTTCAGACAGAGCAAGATTCTCCCCTTTGAAATCTTGCTCTACTCTCAGCTCTATTCTAGGACTAGCACATGTGCAGTACTTGCATTTCACATGTAGTATTTAAACAAAAATCAATCTCACCTATATCACAAACACATCTTCACATGCACACAAATCATGCATATATACTTTACACTCTTACCCTGAAGTCTAAGTGTCAGGTAACCTCTACAAACACCTCCCTACCTAAGCACACTGTTACACAATACTCTTTTGTCAGTGTTGATCAGAAGACTTTTAGAATAGCAGAAGATTATCCTTTAAAGACTCATCTTTAAATAAGACACTACACTGCACAGTACTGCCTCTAGTCTATGGCACCTCGGACCTAAAATTGTCCGGAATCTATGTTCCACAGCATTTAGCCAGCTAACACAAATGTTTACCCATAGTATATCAAAGGTTTTCCCAAAGAAAAAGCAGAAGAAGAAGGTGAAAATATGGGTCCCTTACCTGCAGTCCCTCAGTGGTATGTAATTCGCTGGTCCAACTGTGGGAGCGAACACCAAAATGCTGCTCCCTGCTCTGACTGGCCAAACACCTGCTCGTGACACTGGCCCTCTTCAGACACTTCTCTGTCAAGTCAATGGGTGGCAGGGCCTAAAATAACAGCGCCAAGGCATGTTTCTGGCAGGTACCAAAGAAAAGGTAATAGTGGTGACTTTCTAGCTCGCTGAAGACATAGCAGGCCACTGTGTGTGTGTGTGTACTGTGCTGTAAGTCTGTGTTTGGATCTTGGTTATGAATGCCAAAAGGAAAAGTGTGTGGGCTTATTGTGGGGAATCTCTTAAGAGGGGCATGCCCCCCTGTGATATAAGTGTAAATGTTTTAAATAAATCAGCATACTGTCTAGGTGTACATATAGGGCTGTGGACTATGAAGTGCATTGTGACAAATATAAAATCCGTAGGCTCTATAGGCCTAGTTCATGGGATGGGCAACATCTGGACCAGCCCTTCAATGGATTTTTGGGGGGTTTGATTTGTACATAAAAAATTCAATTGCAGGGAAGATATTTAAAGATATAAATATGTACCTACCAGGTTTAACAAGTGCAAGTGTAACCTGTAGTCGTTTTTTAATCGAAAATGGAAAAAAACTAAAAGGTAATGTGTTGGAGCATTGGTGTACCCTTAGCTTGTGAAGCGCTCTATTATAGTGCTATGCTAAGCGCACCCGTTTTCAGAACAAGGGGAAAATTGTGTAAATTTAATTGATTTAATAAGGAGGTCTCTCGTGTTGCAAATACGGATGGATTGAGAAAGCCATGTGAGTGTAAGTACGGGTGGATTGAGAAAGCCCTGTGAGTGTAAGTACGGGTGGATTGAGAAAGCCCTGTGAGTGTGAACATGTTCTTGATGGTGATAGTATGCTTACCTTTAAAACGTTTCTATAGCCCTCAGCTAATGCAAATTCGTTACGAGCAGCCCTGCTTATTGAGGCAATAGTTTTGCCTGTTCTGTAAACTCTGAAGGGGAGAGTATATATCAGCTATGTTGTTATCCTGTAGGGCAGGCTACAGGCATATTGTCCAAGTAGGTCCAAATCTATCCGTAGCCTGTTTCCAAAAGCCAAATCATTTGAGATTGAGAACTTTGAATAACTACTAAAACTATAGTTTTATTTTCTTAATAAAAAAAAAAGGTATTCACATATATAGTGCACCAGCCTTACCAGTTTTGGCCTAGGCCGTCACAGCCTTCCTGCGTCCCGCGCTCAAAATCAAGCCAATGAGAAAATTTTAATTTTCTTTTTAATTTTTTTAATTTTCGAAGCTTTAGTTCTGTTGTAAAGCAGTGTAACGGTGCCCCTTAGCGAATATTTAGAGAAAAGTAGATGAGCGCATTAAAACTCACTCAGTTGTCGGTCGAGCCTATTCTGTCTGTGTGTTGTGTTACAGGCGCACAGAATAGGCTCAACCTACAGCTGACTTGGTTTTCATGCGCTCATCTACTTTTCTCTAAATATTCGCTAGGGGGCACCGTTACAACGCTCTCCATTCAAATGAAAACATCAATGGACGTCACCAGAGAGAGAAACTACATTACAACTTGTGATGGGCATTCGGAGTCTTTTCGATGAGCCGGCTCATTGGCTCTGTTCACATAAAAGAGCCGGCTCATTTGGTTTCCAAACAACTCTTCTTTTAAAAATGCTTTAAAATCTACATAGAACCATGAAACAAATAACAAATATCCATTACAAATCCCAAAAAGTAGGCTACCACTATGTCAGATCTTGAAATTCGCGTTCAAATACATATTTACCTGGCCAGATTATTATATAGCCTGCAATAAAATGAAGTGTGGACCAGATTGACGCACTCTCCCCACTATGTGTTTCTGAGTCACCCTCTTTAGAGAATAATTTAGTCATTTACAGAACCAAAAAGCAGTGCAGTATGCAAATCAGGAAGCCAAATGAACGTCTCTTTCTCCGAAGCGATTCGAGTCGGCTCCCGACGTTCACCAAAAAGATCTGTTCAAAAAGAAACATTTGTTCGCGAAAGACCCATCACTAACTATCACCGCTGTAAGTGAAGCTACAGTCGGCATTGCTTGCACACTTTTTCGTAGTAGCTGCACCTAATTACTTCACATCCTTAATGCTTCTGTGAGTGTCTATGATAATCTTAGAACAATTTGTTTGACCACGGAAGTTCTGTCTGCTCTGCCAACCATTCCCATCATAACCTACAACTCTTCAAGGCCTACCTGTTGTTACAAAGAGGAAACTCAAAGACAGACGCATTTGAATTAGGGATCTTATGTATTATTCATGCACTGTAACCAAATGTAGGCTAACAAATTGTTTACTGAATCAATGGCAGAAATGAGCCCTTATAATGCCAGCCAGGTCCTCCTGTATGTGGTGATACTTCTTCAACAAGATTACTTTAATCTATTCCAACCACAAATGGCCCCTCCTCTCCCACTCTTTACAACAATATGACAGATGTGTGGTGAACCAGAGGTAGTGGTTTTATTCTGTGTGATATTAAGCATCCTCTACCACATTTCCTGCCAGAGCTGGATTTCCTCCCTTTCTCACTCTCGCCACCTCTTCCTTTCTTCCAGGTGTTACTGTCTTATTTAATGGCCTCTCTACAACTGTGCAGGAGCGACCCAGGAGGTCTGTTGCTGCCTCTAAGCTGGTAAATGGAGGAAGATAACAATGTACCAAGAAGTATCTCTCCACAATTATTTTAAAGGGAAAATGATTGATTTTGTGATTTTGCTTTGATTTCAGCTATATTACAACAGGTAGTACCTGTGTAAAGGTACTGTAGTTTCTGAAAGCAGCCCAGTCCATTCAAATGATATCTGAAATGGTAGTGTGCAACACCACATGCTGATCCTGTCATCTGCACTCAATGCTACTTTCCAAAGCCCCCCCCCCCCCCCATTCCTTGCTTGTTATCTTAGAAGGAGTTATCAGCCTCAACCAGCTTAACTGGTGGATGATTTGATCACAAGGGCGCCAGGTGGAAGAGATCATGCATAGTGCATACCTGATTCCGCACACCTAAGTTGGCTGCATAAATGTTCTGCTCCATTGAAAGAGTGATACAATTGTAAATCCTGTAGTAAAACTGGCCCGTGACTGCACAATAGCTGTATGGATGATTCACAGGATGGGACAAATGGAAATCTCAGCTACGGTGCTGTAACTATTGTGCCCTGTAGTTGAATACTTAATAGGAGTCTATCCGGCTCCCATCTCTCAATCTCCTCCCTTATCGCTTTCCCAGCCAACAATGTGCCATATTTCTCTCCCTCAATCCCATGATACCAGCCTCTTATTGGTTTTACTGTATACACAGCGGCAGAGGTAGCAGCTACTCTAGCTGAATGTTAACAACAATGGCGATGGGGCGAATTGTGTGGCTTTATCTTCCTAGGGCCTCCCACTCTCCCTTCCTCTCTCCCCTTCTCTCCACCCCCCTTTAAGTTCTTAGTTTTTGCTTTCTTACGTCTGTCTGTTTGTCTGTCTTTTCCCCATTTTCCTCTTCTCTCTCCCTTTCCCCACTTTTTACACTCTTTTTTTCACTCACTCATCTGTCCCAGTCTCAATACATTCACCTCTCTCTCTCTGTCTCTGTCTCTGTCTCTCTCTGTCTCTCTCTCTGTCTCTCTCTTCCCTCATCCCTGCAGAGATGCTGTACTGTAGCTAGATATATTGTTATGGGTCGCACTAATACTTAATACTCTTATCTTCCCACCCTCTCTGCATTAGTTTATTGAATCTTCCAGAGCAGTTTAGAAAGCATGGTGTGGGGCGGTCCGTTATTCCTTTGCATTGATTTCTATGTGAGTCGGTGTGGTGAGAAGCTAATAGTCCCTGACAAATCACAGCTCCCATTTCCTCGCTCTCTACAAGGCCTTTTCAACAGCCTCCAATGGAAACACAGTCCTCTTGGATGTGCAGAAATGGTGTCAAAGCCTAACAAAGGCAGTTGTAAAACGAAGGAAAAAACTGACTGCTGAGAAAAAGAAAGAAATATTCTGGAGTCTGCATATAAATATTCCATTAACTTTACCCGGCTCTATAACAGTGTGTTTATGCGTTCAGTGCCCTGAATTTGAAATGAAATTATTGCAAGGGGGAGAAAAAAAGTAGCCGTTTCCTTCTTCCAATTTTTCCCTCTTCCTTTTTTTGCCCTTCTCCTTATCAAGGGTGACACTAATCCAATTTCGACTTGGCTAGTGACAGCTCTAGCATGGTTTTGTATACTGATTCCCCCCTCCCTGTTCATTCTGTTCATTCACACACACACACACACACACACACACACACACACACACACACACACACACACACACACACACACACACAGCATTGTTAGTATTACGATTTCCCCATTGCCCTATTTGAATGACTGAATTAATAAATTACATTGTATTTATTGTATTTTATTTTCAAATGGCGTGTTGTCAATAGAGGTCGACCGATTTATGATTTTTCAACGCCGATACTGATTATTGGATGACAAAAAAAAGTTGCTACCGATCTAATCGGCCGATTTTTTATTTTATTTGTAATAATGACAATTACAACAATACTGAATGAACACTTATTTTAACTTAATATAATACATCAATAAAAATCCATTTAGCCTTAAATAAATAATGAAACATGTTCAATTTGGTTTAAATAATGCAAAAACAAAGTGTTGGAGAAGAAAATAAAAGTACAATATGTGCCATGTAAAAAAGCTAACGTTTAAGTTCCTTGCTCAGAACATGAGAACATATGAAAGTTGGTGGTTCCTTTTAACATGAGACTTCAATATTCCAAGGTAAGAGGTTTTAGGTTGTAGTTAATATAGTATTTATAGGACTATTTCTCTATATACCATTTGTATTTCATATACCTTTGACAATTGGATGTTCTTATAGGCACTTTAGTATTGCCAGTGTAACAGTATAGCTTCCGTCCCTCTCCCCGCCCCTACCTGGGCTCGAACCAGGAACACATCGACAACAGACACCCTCGAAGCAGCGTTACCCAAGCAGAGCAAGGGGAACAACTACTCCCAGTCTCAGAGCGAGTGACGTTTGAAACGTTATTAGCGCGCACCCCGCTAACTAGCTAAGCCATTTCACATCGGTTACACCAGCCTAATCTCGGGGAGTTGATAGGCTTGAAGTCATAAACAGCTCAATGCTTGAAGCATTGCGAAGAGCTGCTGGCAAAACGCACGAAAGTGCTCTTTGAATGAATGCTTACGAGCCTGCTGCTGCCTACCATCGCTCAGTCAGACTGCTCTATCAAATATCAAATCATAGACTTAATTATAACA
Organism: Oncorhynchus kisutch; assembly: GCF_002021735.2. Lineage (NCBI taxonomy): Eukaryota > Metazoa > Chordata > Actinopteri > Salmoniformes > Salmonidae > Oncorhynchus > Oncorhynchus kisutch. Next base: position 18,167,799 of record NC_034175.2, on the reverse strand, counting down.
TAATAACATCCGGAAACTATCATTTCGAAAACAAAACGTTTATTATTTCAGTGAAATATGGAACCGTTCGCTATTTTATCTAACGGGTGGCATCCCTAAGTCTAAATATTCCTGTTACATTGTACAACCTTCAATGTTATGTTATAATTACGTAAAATTCTGGCAAATTAGTTCGCAATGAGCCAGGCTGCCCAAACTGTTGCAAATACCCTGACTCTGCGTGCAATGAATGCAAGAGAAGTGACACAATTTCACCTGGTTAATATTGCCTGCTAACCTGAATTTCTTTTAGCTAAATATGCAGGTTTAAAAATATATAATTCTGTGTATTGATTTTAAGAAAGGCATTGGTGTTTATGGTTAGGTACAGTCGTGCAAAGATTGTGCTTTTTTTGCAAATGCGCTTTTGTTAAATCATCCCCCTGCATTACATCGATTATATGCAACGCAGGACACGGTAGATAAACTAGTAATATCATCAACCATGTGTAGTTAACTATTGATTAGGATTGATTGTTTTTTTATAAGATAAGTTTAATGCTAGCTAGCAACTTACCTTGGCTTCTACTGCATTTGCGTAACAGGCAGGCTCCTCGTGGAGTGCAATGAGAGGCAGGTGGTTAGTGCGTTGGACTAGTTAACTGTAAGGTTGCAAGATTGAATCCCGGAGCTGAAAAGGTAAAAATCTGTCATTCTGCCCCTGAACAAGGCAGTTAACCCACAGTTCCTAGGCCGTCATTGAAAATAAGAATGTGTTCTTAACTGACTTGCTTAGTTAAATAAAGGCGTAAAAAAAAAAAACGCCAAATCGGTGTCCAAAAGTACCAATTTCCGATTGTTATGAAAACTTGACCTCGGCCCTAATTATTTGACCATTCCGATTAATCGGTCGACCTCTGGTTGCCAACCCATCCCTTATGGGATTTGACACATAAACAAACATTACAATAATTCACTGTGATAATTCTTCCAGTGTTTTCTGCAGTGCGCACTGCATAAAGAGTGAACAAATAAATCCATACATATTAGTAAATAAGGTTATCCAAGCAGTAATTATATCCATAGAGCAGTAAAATATATAGTATACACTACCAGTCAGAAGTTTGAACATACAGTGCCTTGCGAAAGTATTCGGCCCCCTTGAACTTTGCGACCTTTTGCCACATTTCAGGCTTAAAACATAAAGATATAAAACTGTATTTTTTTGTGAAGAATCAACAACAAGTAGGACACAATCATGAAGTGGAAGGACATTTATTGGATATTTCAAACTTTTTTAACAAATCAAAAACAGAAAAATTGGGCGTGCAAAATTATTCAGCCCCTTTACTTTCAGTGCAGCAAACTCTCTCCAGAAGTTCAGTGAGGATCTCTGAATGATCCAATGTTGACCTAAATGACTAATGATGATAAATACAATCCACCTGTGTGTAATCAAGTCTCCGTATAAATGCACCTGCACTGTGATAGTCTCAGAGGTCCGTTAAAAGCGCAGAGAGCATCATGAAGAACAAGGAACACACCAGGCAGGTCCGAGATACTGTTGTGAAGAAGTTTAAAGCCGGATTTGGATACAAAAAGATTTCCCAAGCTTTAAACATCCCAAGGAGCACTGTGCAAGCGATAATATTGAAATGGAAGGAGTATCAGACCACTGCAAATCTACCAAGACCTGGCCGACCCTCTAAACTTTCAGCTCATACAAGGAGAAGACTGATCAGAGATGCAGCCAAGAGGCCCATGATCACTCTGGATGAACTGCAGAGATCTACAGCTGAGGTGGGAGACTCTGTCCATAGGACAACAATCAGTCGTATATTGCACAAATCTGGCCTTTATGGAAGAGTGGCAAGAAGAAAGCCATTTCTTAAAGATATCCATAAAAAGTGTTGTTTAAAGTTTGCCACAAGCCACCTGGGAGACACACCAAACATGTGGAAGAAGGTGCTCTGGTCAGATGAAACCAAAATTTAACTTTTTGGCAACAATGCAAAACGTTATGTTTGGCGTAAAAGCAACACAGCTCATCACCCTGAACACACCATCCCCACTGTCAAACATGGTGGTGGCAGCATCATGGTTTGGGCCTGCTTTTCTTCAGCAGGGACAGGGAAGATGGTTAAAATTGATGGGAAGATGGATGGAGCCAAATACAGGACCATTCTGGAAGAAAACCTGATGGAGTCTGCAAAAGACCCGAGACTGGGACGGAGATTTGTCTTCCAACAAGACAATGATCCAAAACATAAAGCAAAATCTACAATGGAATGGTTCAAAAATAAACATATCCAGGTGTTAGAATGGCCAAGTCAAAGTCCAGACCTGAATCCAATCGAGAATCTGTGGAAAGAACTGAAAACCGCTGTTCACAAATGCTCTCCATCCAACCTCACTGAGCTCGAGCTGTTTTGCAAGGAGGAATGGGAAAAAATGTCAGTCTCTCGATGTGCAAAACTGATAGAGACATACCCCAAGCGACTTACAGCTGTAATCGCAGCAAAAGGTGGCGCTACAAAGTATTAACTTAAGGGGGCTGAATAATTTTGCACACCCAATTTTTCAGTTTTTGATTTGTTAAAAAAGTTTGAAATATCCAATAAATGTCGTTCCACTTCATGATTGTGTCCCACTTGTTGTTGATTCTTCACAAACAAATACAGTTTTATATCTTTATGTTTGAAGCCTGAAATGTGGCAAAAGGTCGAAAAGTTCAAGGGGGCCGAATACTTTCGCAAGGCACTGTACCTACTCATTCCAGGGTTTTTCTTTATTTTTGCAATTTTCTACATTGCAAAACAATGAAATAACACATATGAAGTCTTGTAGTAACCAAAAAAGTGTTAAACAAATCAAAATATATTTTATATTTGAGATTCTTCAAAGTAATTGCCTTTGACAGCGTTGCACACTCTTGGCACTTCAGCAAATGCTGAACTGGGCAGTTATTGCTCTATTAATCTAGTACTTTTAATGACTTATCCATAATCACAAAAGACTGGAAAAACAGTCCAAACTGTGCAAAGCTGATAATGCCCCTTCCTCACTCTCACCACTATCCACAGCAGTACCATAATCTCCCATTCGTATTCCTTTATATCTGATGCGAATCATTTCCCCATGTTCCAATCCATTCCCTGTCCGGTAACGCCTGTGGGTTAGCATCAGAGAGTGGAAGCAGCTAAATAGAGACAAGGTCAGCTAGTCTTTGTTAGGATTCTCCTGAGAATAGGGTGCACAGAGAGAACACATTAGAACGATGGCAGACACAGATCACTGGGAAACAAAAGTGAACACATAATCCCCACTGTATGGGAGATAATTACATCAGAAAGCAATAATCTGAGAGGAGGTCGTGGTGAAGCGACAGGCATGGTGCGTGTGTGTTTGTGAGTTTGTGAGGTGTTTGATCTGCTCAGTCTTTCTCACTTGAGAGGCTTATCTCTGTGTGAAGGCATGCAAAGGAATGGTGTCGCTGTGTGTGTGTGTGTGTGTGTGTGTGTGTGTGTGTGTGTGTGTGTGTGTGTGTGTGTGTGTTTGATTGAGTATGTGAGGCAAAAGCCCACCACTGCTGAATCCGTTTTATCAGCATTGAGTGTGTGTAAAAGAGAATGTGTCTGCTGCATGCCTGTCGCTTTGCTTGCAGCATCTGTGTCTGTGTGTGTGTGTCTGTCATAAATCATTCACACAACAACACCATTACCATATTTTTAAGATAAAGTGTGAAATGTGATTTATGCACTGTGTGTGGTTGTTTTCAGTCACTTTCATAGTGAATCAATCGTATAACACCACCTTTTTGCTCCTGCTCATATTCAACGCTCCTAGCCTAGGGGTTAGAGCGTTGGACTAGCAGCTGAAAGGTTGCAAGATCAAATCCCTGAGCTGACAAGGTAAAATATGTCGTTCTGAATAAGGCACTTAACCCACCGTTCCTAGGCCGTCATTGAAAATTTGAATTTGTTCTTAACTGACTTGCTTAGTTAAATTTAAAATCCCAGAATTAATTGTTCACCATGTTTAATTGAAACCAAAGGAATATATTATGTCATTCCCGTTTCCACATTTGATTTAATATAGATAGTGGATGGTAAAACCTTTTTTTTTTCTTCCTCAATGATCGATAGTAGTACTGAACTTTGGCCCCAGTTAATCCACTGCAACTCTTCTCCTCAGCCCAGCAGCACTTCTGTCTGTGGTGAGTTAATGATGCTCCTCTGCTGGAGACTACTGCACCATTCTGTCCTTCTGGAAGGGCCCAATGTCCCTCTAATCCCACTCAAAGTCTTTCCTCTTGATTGGAGCCTCAGTACTGGACAGACCTTCAACATTATTATACTGTCTTGGCTCTGTCAGCCATTTTCAATGCAATGAATTAACTTAGAAGTATTTATAAAATGTTCTGTTATGTTTTCTATGAGCTTGCAGGTGACACAGAGGGTTTATTGTAATGCCTGATTATGGTCATGGCTGTAAACACCTATTGTTCCTACGTACAACGGCCTTTATGTCTGTGTCGCAATATAAGTAATAGTTTGAATCAGAGGAACAAAAATGTATTCCGTGTCACCACTTTTTAGATGATTTTGTCTGGCTGTGTGTGAGTGTGTGTGCCACTGCTTGCATGTGTGTGTGTTTTAATTGTGGATCCCTAGACATCTCTCAATGTAGTTAAGCTTGGGCTGCCTTTATGGAAAATCTATGCCAAATTTCGGGACTTTGCAGGATCTCCACACAATATGGGGAAATGGAAACCAGACTGTTGGCCCCTTATGTAGAACGGACTTATGAGGTGTCTGCCAAAATGGCCGCCTATATGATTGACTGGCCCAACACTAATCCTCTTGCTTCTGTTTGGTTCTGTTTGGCCTGCTGGAATCTTTATGGGCTCAATGCTAAGACATTCTTGTAATGAAGCCACCAAATCCTATTTTTATTCAATTGTTCACAGTAAAAAAAAAAGAACTTCAGGTTAGTTATAGTATACACTAAAAACAACACGATACAAGTAAACATTTATATTGCAGATTAGTTTAATATACACACTTTATTTGGTCATTGTAGGTAGGTAGCATACATTGTGAGTGGTACACAGTGGTGTGCAGACCGTTGAGCCCCGGTAATGAGTTGTATTGCGGTAGGAACAACACATACCCAGGAGAGGATGAGGGGGCTCTGTGTGTGGAACAGGAACACACACTGGCTTCAGGACATTTACAGGAGGATCTAGATCTGTGCCTCACACTGATACCATCCTATTCTCTGTTGCTTTTCTATTTTGGTAGATATGTAGTGCTATAAAATCTGTGGTTGTTATAAAGATTTAGCATGGCTCAGTTAAGGATAGATGTCAATTGTCTGGGAACGGTGGTTATCTCTTCATTCTGGATTGGATTTTGTTGTCTATTTCTAAATTCAGCCTTTGCTTAAAAGAAAATAAACAGTCATTAACTTTATGGTTTATAAACATCTCGCCGATACCGACAACTACTCAAAAGGAAAGAGAGCGATAGAAAAGCTCAGTAAGTTGAATACCACTTAACATGGTTTATTTTCTGTCATTTCCATCATGTAATCAAAACCTATTGTTGAGTTTTCTGTTATCCTTGGTTCTGGGCTTCAGGCTGCATCCAGGCTCCTCTCCTCCCTCCTCCTCTAGGCAGCCATGTTATTTGTCTGTTACACAATCACCATTATTATTCCTGAGAAGAACACTAAGCTTAAGACCAATTACATAATTACACAGAGATTGCAGTCTGCCAACTATATTTGGGAAGGGATTGTTAGCCAGAGAAGGTGGGAACTCAATCGATTCATTCAAGTGTGCTTTAGTTTAGTGAGAGCTGTGCTGCCACAGGAAACGGCCTCTCATTTAGTCAGTAAAACCTCTCATTTGTTTAGTGAAAGACGCTCTCTTCTCTTCCCAGCGACCACCCAGCCCAGAGTAATTCTGTCACCCACAGAAGGAGATTACCATAAAACCCTGACCCTCCCTCCCCGCGCACGGCCCAAACCAACACCCCAGCAGGGGAGGGCGGAGAGGCGGAAACTGCATTTCCACAGCTATTGTCTTCCTGAATGCTGGGTGGTGAGATAAACCAACTCTGGCGGGGTGTGCTTTCCTCCATGCCACCCGTGCCAGATGCTGCGGTGTGCCAAGGCATCCACGTGCCACCCTGCCAGTGCCAGCTTGACACAACCATCTGTGTGTGGACTCAGCAGTCTCTTTTTCCAGTCCATTTACATTCATATCTACCCCTATTCCACCCTCAGGGAGAGAGTCAATGTGTTTAGGGTCCAAGAGCCCGCCTAAGGAATGCTGTAAAGGAGATTGCTGCTCAGCATTTTGTAATTCCCACTCTTCTCCACCCATCACTCTGTATTCTGTTAACATTGCTTAAGCATCTCATCAGCCTGGGAGGACATTGGCAGAAAGGAGGTGGGCAAATCTCCCTGGCTGCATTGTCATCGCCACACACAGACAGCAGAAAGGACAGAGTTGGGAGTAAACACTGTTCAGGATGCTCAGCAGAACGTCTAGGGCTTTACCTGTTATCACTCTGCTATCAGAATCATCTGAAGCCAAGGCAGGCTACATTTCTCCACCGCCAAGCTAGATTACATTTCTGAAAGCACTATAAATGGACCTATTGCATTTCTGACCAAAGAGAAAATGTATCTGTATAACAGCAGGCTTTTCTTATTTTCTCTCGCTCTCTTTCTGTCTCATTCTCTAGAGAGTGAGGTACATTTGAACAAGCCTGGTGACAATAGACGATAAAAAATAGAATTTGTTTTTGGGTCAGAAGACTGTCTCTGAGATAGATGGCTGCAGTGGTAAAGGATAGTCTAGACTGGGGATTCTTCAGAACCTGGACAGCCTGGAAGTAAACCCCAATCCTCATAAATGGTAGACCTACATAAAAGAAAGATAATTCTCTTTCATTTCAAATGAGGGTCAAATTAAGAATCGACGAAGGGTTTATGAACGGTTGATGTAGCCTTTATAAAATATACTATGCTTAAAGTGTGACAGCAATAGGCAGTCCACTCTGTTTTAAAGGTCGTAGGTGTCTATATTAGCCATTGTCTTTTGAGTGTATCTATGTTTTAGGCCCATTCATGGGCACTTGCATTCATTCCAATGCATCAGGAATACAGTCCAATACACATCATGCAAACCTATGCACCATAATACAATACAATTATTTCCCTCTCTCCCGCTTTCTTAAAGCAATTAACTTCACTTAAAATGTTGTTTAAAAAAAGAATTAAGAATCACATAGCTAGTGTGCCCCAGAGGCCTCTGTTTAATATTTCATCCACAGCTGGGAAAGTCATTAGATGAGATTTCTCTCATATTATTTCAAGCTTTTATCTGACCCTGAATGGAATAACTTATCGAAAATGAATCTTTATGGTGACATTTCTATAACATATTGATATTTTAGATACATTTAATGTTATTTCCCCTCGACTCTCACACGAAAACTGACAAGTGAAATGATGAACTAAGATGGTTTGACATATCAACGGTGCAGATATTTGAATAACCCAGGAGTAATACACTGTGATTGATATATAATGCAATAGCAATACGGTATTGTGAATAAATCCTTTTTCTTTTTCCTTCTTATTCCTTGGTCTTGTTTTCTACCTGGGAAACAGAGGCTGTTGCCTGTTATATGGTAAAAGTGATCCTAAATCAAATCACAGAGTTTAGGCAGTAACCTTGTGTAATGTTCCAACATCTCTCTCTCTCTCTCTCTCTCTCTCTCTCTCTCTCTCTCTCTCTCTCTCTCTCTCTCTCATACACACACATATTTCTCACCATTTAGAGTTGTAGTATCGATTCCCATATAAACAGAACGAGGCTCTTTTTCCCATGGTGCAGTTTCAACTTAACTCATAAATCAATAAATCGATACCCTCCGATGAGGCTGCTAGCAGAAACACTCCCTAAATTGATATCCAATGTAGGCTAAATGAACAAGCATTAACCCTACCTTTCTCTCTCTCTCTCTCTCTCTCTCTCTCTCTCTCTCTCTCTCTCTCTCTCTCTCTCTCTCTCTCTCTCTCTCTCTTTTGTATGCCTTATTCACAGTCTGATATCTATTGTCTCCTTACTTATGGAGTTCTCATCCCTGAAAATACGTGCATAGTATATTGTTTTCATCAATGGGAATACAGGCATTATACAGACACGCTAAGAAGAAAGTGTACAATACTACCTCACTGACCCTGTGTCAGTTTTGGGGAAATTATTTTTCATTTACTTTGAAAGGATATCAACTGCCGAAAGATACCATCAAAGCTCTCTCTTACCACCATGGAGTCCAGTGCCACAGAATAGAAAAGGGAAGTTGCTGCTGAGGTATCCAGGTCCAGTGGCCTTGTAGCCTGGGCTAGGAGGCTCCGTAAAGGTAGAGGAAACAGTAACTAGCTGGCCTGACCACCATCTATTGTTAAACACAAGATCAAGGCTGCAGGAGGGTCGGGGTCTGAGGGGCTTTTCAGAGCCTTAGGGGGATGCACAGTTCACAGAACTGTGTTGGAGGTATACCATATAGTGGGAAGGAAGGAATACTTGCACATTCTCTTCCTACAAGGCTGTGTGACTCACATGATCTTTGGAATGTATGGCAGTTTGTTGCAGCGAGACGATTTTCTACTTTGGGACCTCTTAGCTAGGTCAAAAGAGCAGCAGGCTGAGGCCATTTTTAAAGCCGGAGGTGTGTTGGTAGCACCAATATACCTTTATTCTCTGTGCCATTAAGCTAAGAGGAATATAACATTCTCTTATTTTGTGCATTGATTTGTTTGCTCTGTAAAAGAGGACCTGCACGTTTAAGCAGGAGATTTGTTCTTCACAATATTTGGTATTCAGATTTTAGTCAAGTCCTTGGGCCCACCTTAAGAAGCCAGGGCTTTGTTCTATGGTGAAGGGCGGGGTCTTGAACTGTATAGTATTAAGTTGTTGCATAAATACAACAACAAAGAAAGACACCCGCTCTGCTCCTGAGGGTAAAGCATTGGCTGAGAGAGCACTACAAACTACAGTGGCTTGCAAAAGTATTCACCCCCTTGGCATTTTTCCTATTTTGTTGCCTTACAACCTGGAATTATAATAGATTTATTGGGGGGGGGGGGGGGGTTTATCATTTGATTTACACAACATGCCTACCACTTTGAAGATGCACATGTTCTTTTATTGTGAAACAAATAACAAATAAGACAACTTGAGCGTGCATAACTATTCACCCCTCCAAAGTCAATACTTTGTAGAGCCACCTTTTGCAGCAATTATAGCTGCAAGTCTCTTGGGGTATGTCTCTATAAGCTTGGCACATCTAGCCACTGGGATTTTTGCCCATTCTTCAAGGCATAACTGCTCCAGCTCCTTCAAGTTGGATGGGTTCCGCTGGTGTACAGCAATCTTTAAGTCATACCACAGATTCTCAATTGGATTGAGGTCTGGGCTTGACTAGGCCATTCCAAAACATTTAAATGTTTCCCCTTAAACCACTCGAGTGTTGCTTTAGCAGTATGCTTAGGGTCATTGTCCTGCTGGAAGGTGAACCTCCATCCTAGTCTCAAATCTCTGGAAGACTGAAACAGGTTTCCCTCAGGAATTTCCATGTATTTAGCGCCATCCATCATTTCTTTAATTGTGACCAGTTTCCCAGTCCCTGCCGATGAAAAACATAGATTGTCTTCTCGGGGTGATGAGAGGTGTTGGGTTTGCGCCAGACATAGAGTTTTCCTTGATGGCCAAATAGCTACATTTTAGTCTCATCTGACCAGAGTACCTTCTTCCATATGTTTGGGGAGTCTCCCACATGCCTTTTGGCGAACACCAAACGTGTTTGCATATTTTTTTCTTAAGCAATGTATTTTTTCTGGACATTCTTCCGTAAAGCCCAGCTCTGTGGCGTATACGAATTAAAGTGGTGCTATGGACAGATACTCCAATCTCCACTGTGGAGCTTTGCAGCTCCTTCAGGGTTATCTTTGGTCTCTTTGTTGCCCTCCTTGCCTGGTCTGTGAGTTTTGGTGTGCTGCCCTCTCTCAGCAGGTTTGTTGTGGTGCCATATTCTTAATAATATGGTGCCATATTCTTTAATAATGGATTTAATGGTGCTCCGTGGGATGTTCAAAGTTTGGGATATTTTTTTATAACCCAACCCTGATCTGTACTTCTCCACAGCTTTGTCCCTGACTTGTTTGGAGAGCTCCTTGGTCTTCATGGTGCCGCTTGCTTGGTGGTGCCCCTTGCTTAGTGATGTTGCAGACTCTGGGGCCTTTCAGAACAGGTGTGTGTATATACTGAGATCATGTGACACTTAAATAAAGTCCACCTGTGTGCAATCTAACTAATTATGTGACTTCTGAAGGTAATTGGTTGCACACAATCTTATTTAGGGGCTTCATAGCAAAGTGGGTGAATACATATGCAGGCACCAATTTTCCGTAAAAAAAAAGAAAGACATTTACTCTTGAAACAAGTTATTTTTTTCATTTCACTTCACTAATTTGGACTATTTTGTGTATGTCCATTACATGAAATCAAAATCCATTTAAATGACAGGTTGTAATGCAAAAAATAGGAAAAACACCAAGAGGGATGAATACTTTTGCAAGGCACTGTACCCTATTTAAAAAGCCACAGGCAACAGCTTGAGGTTTGGCTTATTTGCATTCAATTTGGAATACCAGATTTGGCGTCTAATCCACATTTGTGGCATGGAAACTATTCCAGGGATGGGACTTAACAGTAAGAGGATAGAGCAGTAGCCAAACATTTGCCAAACATTTACATAATGAACTGATAGAGAAATTGATAATTATTCATTTTCAACCTAAACTTTCTTTTAAAAATTAATAATGATACATTTCTCTATCGGTTCATTATGTAAATGTTTGGCAATACGTAATGTGGCAGCGTTTTACATGCACATAAACATCTGGCCTACATCTGTCTTTGCCTTTGTCTTAAACAAATGCCTGTTGTCCGTGACTCGCCGGCAAAAGATTCATTCACATTTTGATATTTTCTTTACCATTGTTTATACCACCGATTTAACAGGCAAATATTTCCATTTTGGGAGTGGTTTGAGCAATGCACCTTTTTAAAATATTAGCCGGAGGAAGACTGCCAAATCCTTATAGAGGACACGGCCTTGTGTTTATAAGCATTTTTAATAGCAAAACATTTGTCTTGGCTGCTATGAAAGCCAGTCATTATAATATCCTGGACCTAGACATACAGGTAGACAACGCAAAAGATGGCCTACTTGACTATAACCTTTAAGCTCTCCTTGATGTCGTCACTGGATCGATAAAGTCATGGAAACCACTAGAAACACAAGGGAGTCATTGACTACCTGACTGTGTGACCTTTCGGAAGAAATCCTGAAGAATGTCTGGGTTTGAAAAGACGACATATTCACTTCGGTACAGTGGTATACTTTAGCTTTCACTTGTTTCCTACACTAGACATGAGGTGACACTAGAAGAGGTTTGGCTTGAAGTACATTGACACAAAGTACTCTGTAATAGTCCTCTATGGATCCTTATGACACCTCCTTTTCTAAATGGTCTTGTTTACCTGCAGGGGGTCTTGCTAGGTAGTCTGGTGTTATTAATATTGGATGGAGCATGATGGCGGTAACCTTTAAGACATCCCACAGCTATAATACCCCTTGGTGACCTTTCTACAGACACCTGGACACACTCACCGCTTCACTGGCTCATCTTACCTCCTGCTCAACAAAGTAGTAGCCTATAGAAACAGATTCGTAAGAATGAAAGACATATGCAGTCATTCCCTCCATCGATCAAACTTTCTTACACAAGCATGACATTTCTCATTTCTCAGTACAATACGAATGAAAAACATTATTTGTAATTGGCATCGTCCTCTGCCAAACCCTTGAATTTCCTCCATTTATGCAGTATTGGGAGAAAAACAAGAATACAGGCCCTGGACAGCAATTGAGGAGGGTGGTTAATGATTTTATATCACCATTCACCCCTGCTGCCGATATACTGGGGATTGGCAGGATTGTTCATTGTGGGGTTAGAGAACGGATGTGTTTGTGGTCACTGGCCACTCTGCCATCGATCTCAGGCATCAGATAAGGAAGCCCAATGACAAGCTGTTAACCTCAAACTGTTGGAGAATGAATCCCTTTCATCTCATCCCATTCCCTCCGCTGCTCTACTCCCTCCCAGGCAGCCTAACCAACCCCTACAAGGATGAGGGAAGTTAGATACCGCTAGATGCACATTCATCCTTCCTACCCTGTGCCCCATCTCATGATTTGTAACAGTGAGAGGTGTGTGGTAACTTAAGTTGTTGCCGATACCCATCATGCTGTTTCAAATTTTCCCTGTTGTGATGATAAACTATATCTCTATAGTTGGGTAATGCATTCGAGGTTGGGAGAGTGCTCCCAAGGTGTGCCATTAGGGTCAAACGATATTGAAGAGTATGCTTCTGGATACTGATGTATTTTTGTTGATAGGCTGAATTGTTATAGAAATCCTTTCAATAAAGATTTATTTGGAACATTTGAATGAAAATGGAATTATTTGAAATCATATATCTTCCAATGAGACTAATAACTGTATTGCAGCTTGAATGGGATCTTAATGTCTATTCTGCCAGTGCCACTGCCGCTGTCTATTCTGCTCTCAGATTGCTCTTGGGTCACTACAGCTATAATGGCTTTGCAAGACTTCCAAGACCGATAACTGACCTCCACAGTAAACAAAGACTGCTCGAATTGAAGTCGCCCAATAATATGGATTTTGAATGTTGTTGTATGTGAAAGGAAATGCTTCCAAAACTGCATAATTTATAGATTCAGTAAGTGTATCATTATCTCTGCAAGGTTTAGTGGGTAGGATTGGAAAATTCTTTCCCACCCTTGAAGAAGTTATTGAATTATGAGCACAAACTGTGCATCAATAAAGTCTGTGAAATTAAATTTTCTGTTGTGCATGCACACAAATAATGCATTGTATTTATCATATTTTCCTGCACTGCATGGAATTATGTTGTCCTTTGTATTTTTCAGTAAGACGTATGAAGGTGTGAGGAACCAATCAGAACATTCAAATGAGAAGGTTTACTGTTCATGGTTAATGGCTTAAGACAGCTTACAAAAAGGCTGTTTTTAGCTCAGTTCTCTATGCTCTTAGTCAGAAGCGAAGTCTTGACAGCTACATTGCAATTATCTACACTAAAGCATAAATGTAGCTACATTCTCCATAATCATCTTGGATCAAGGGATATTTTTTACCTGAATAAACCAGCCTTTGCAAAACATATACAGTACATACAGTATTGTGTAAACAGTTGGAAACTCCCCATAGTTAGGCTATAGAAGCAACAGTCTCTTCATCTGATGGAGGCTGGGCAGATGGCCAAACATGATCTTTAATTCAACCAAGCATCATGTTTTTATTTTCATTACGAGCTCATATTGCTCTTCCTCGCCTTCAAACCTGATTCAAGGCAGCAAGTTTACAGAGTTACTTATTATTTTCTGGGCAGCATGGCTGGGATAGCATGGCTGGGATAGCAAGGTTGGGATAGCATGGCTGGGATAGCATGGTTGGGATAGCAAGGTTGGGATAGCATGGTATGGATAGCATGGCTGGGATAGCATGGTTTGGATAGCATGGCTGGGATAGCATGGTTGGGATAGCATGGTTGGGATAGCATGGTTTGGATAGCATGGCTGGGATAGCAAGGTTGGGATAGCATGGCTGAGATAGCATGGTTTGGATAGCATGCCTGGGATAGCATGGCTGGGATAGCAAGGTTGGGATAGCATGGTTTGGATAGCATGGCTGGGATTGCATGGTTGGGATAGCATGGCTGGGATAGCAAGGCTGGGATAGCATGGTTGGGATAGCATGGTTGGGATAGCATGGCTGGGATAGCAAGGCTGGGATAGCATGGTTGGGATAGCATGGTTGGGATGGCATGGCTGGGATAGCATGGTTGGGATAGCATGTTTGGGATAGCATGGCTGGGATAGCATGGCTGGGATAGCATGGTTGGGATAGCATGGCTGGGATTAATCAACCAATTTATTCATTTTATGCTACATAAAGATAGGTGAAAGCTATGATCCCTTATTGATGTCACTTGTTAAATCTACTTCAATCAGTGGAGATGAAGGAGAGGAGACAGGTTAAAGAAGAATTGTTATGCCTTGAGACAATTGAGACATGGATTGTGTATGTGTGCCATTCAGAGGGTGAATGGGCAAGACAAAAGATTTAAGTGCCTTTGAACGGGGTATGGTAGAAGGTGCCAGGCATGCGCACCGGTTTGATTGTGCTAAGAATTGTAACGCTTCAGGGTTTTTCACGCTCAACAGTTTCCCGTGTGGAAAGCATTGGAGTCAGCAAGGCCAGCACCCTTGTGGAACATTTTCGACACCTTGTAGAGTCCTTGCCCCGAAGAATTGAGGCTGTTCTGAGGACAAAGGGGGGTGCAACTCAATATTAGTGTTCCTAATGTTTTGTACACTCAGTGAATGTATTGTATTGTCATTAGTGATGGGTTGTTCTCAAACAAACCGCTCTTTTTGAACAGATCTTTTTGGTTAACTATGGGAACCGAATCGCAAGATCGCAAGCTCCTTGATTTGTAAGTTACAGATAAGCAGATAAGTTACAAAATAATTCTGTAGCGAGGGTGAACCTTCACTGCAGAAACAATAAATAGTGGGGAGAGTGCAACTGGTCCATGCAGATATTTTCAGGCCTTCTAATAATTAGCCAGGTAATAATGTATTTGAATGTGCATTTCACGATCTGACATAATGGTATCCTTTCTTTTGGGCTTTACATTGGAGATGAGCACTTTTGTCATGGTTCTAGGTTGGAAGAGCCATTTCGGAGTGTAATGGGGTCATGTGTGTAGCTGGTGTGGAGAGTCATGTGTAGGACAGCAGAAATGAGTAATCAACGTACTTTACTCAAAATACAAACATACAAGGCAAATAGGGTTAAATAATAAACAGGTAATTGGGTGAGTGAAACCAGGTGTGTAAGACTAAGACAAAAAAAATGGAAAATGAAAAGTGGATCGGCGGTGGCTAGAAGGCCGGTGACGTCGACCGAATAAGGAGAGGGACCGACTTCGGCGGAAGTCGTGACAGTATCCCCCCTTGACCGCGCGCCGACACCGACCTCGGGGACGACCCGGAGGACGAGGCGCAGGGCGACCCGGATGGAGACGGTGGAACTCCCGCAGCAACAAAGGGTCCAAAACATCCTCCACCCAGCATCTCTCCTCCAGACCGTACCCCTCCCACTCCGCGAGGTACTGAAGGCCCCTCGCCCGACGCCTCGAGTCCACGATGGCTCGAACAGCATACACCGGGGCCCCCTTGATGTCCAGAGGGGACAAAGGAACCTCCCGCACCTCAGACTCCTGGAGTGGACCAGCCACCACCGGCCTGAGGAGACACATGGAACGAGGGATTAATACGGTAATCTGGGGGAAGCTGTCACCTGTAGCATACCTCGTTCAGTCTCCTCAGGACTTTGAATGGCCCCACAAACCGCGGGCCCATTTTCCGGCAGGGCAGGCGGAGGGGCAGGTTTCGGGTCGAGAGCCAGACCCAGTCCCTCGGTGCGAACACCGGGGCCTCGCTGCGGTGGCAGTCGGCGCCCTCGCCTTTTGCCTCCTCACGGCCCGTTGTAGGTGCACATGGGCGGCGTCCCAGGTCTCCTCCGAGCGCTTAAACCATTCGTCCACCGCAGGAGCTTCGATCTGGCTCTGATGCCACGGTGCCAGAACCGGCTGATACCCCAGTACGCACTGGAAATCAGAGAGGTTAGTGGAGGAGTGACAGGGAGGTTGTTATTTTATGTGAACGGAGCCAAATGAGCCGGCTCACTGAAAAGACTCGAACTGCCCATCACTAATTGTCATAAAGTTACATTTGAATGATAACACACACCGAGCTACTCATTTGGTGAAAGGCACAGGCCTTTAAAATGAAATAATTCAACAACCATGTCACTGTTACTAACAAATACAGTCATAGGTGGTAACTCTACAATTCACTCAAAGAAAAGGCACCATGGGAAATATGCAAATTAGGCTTTACACCATACAGTCTTAAAGGTAGACTCAGCGATATGGCCTAGATGCAGAAAGTAAACAGCCCACTAGGTCAATTTCAAATTCTGGAACTAAGATCGTTGAAGCAAGAGGCTCAACTTCTCTGCTGTTTTGGTGCCCTGGTGAAGTCCTGCATCTCGTTCATCTCAATATCTGCGGTGCTGCTCGTTGCAACGGAATTTTGTTGAGTCTACCTAGTGTTGAATAAAAATAACACTGAGCGTTAATTACCCCAAGTGTCATTTTTTTATACTATGGAGTGTTACATTAACACTATAATCAGAGTACTTTTTACACTCTGTAGAGTGGGACCATATGTACTCTGATATAGTGTTAAAATGTACTCTTTATGTGTTGATTTAACCCTGCAAAATGTACTGTGCACCTAGCCATGACTGTATGGGTGTTGGAACCTAATTCTGTTTGACCCATGGCTAATGATGCCCTGACTCTTGTTGTGTGTAGTTCAGTCTGGTAGCTCCGTGGCTGGATGGCTGGGCATTTAATTGAGAGTGACAGGACAACACCTGTAGATGGCTAGGGTTGTTATGGGCCCAGGGTTTAATAGGGGATGAAATGAAATGAAACCACCATCCCACTGTCATTAACCTGGCTGCTACAGGTCATATTGGGAGGTTGCAGAGTGTGAATGTCTGATTTAAATAATGCTATTTTTGCCACACCATCTGGAAATATGATTTGGTTTGCTTAATTTTGTGTTTTTGTTTTCCCTGTGACAAGTGGTCAGTCAGTCATGTCTGCAGCTGGTCTGTCTAACCCCAGGGAGCAGAGAATCTGGAACAAAATGTTCCCTTCCTCACCCAGTCAGCTAACTGACAAAATAAACCAAACTGCATGTTATCTTCAAACATCATATCTCTTCATAATAAAAACATATTGATGCTCTGTTTGAAGCTTAATTGCAGGATAGCATCCAAAGCACAAACCCTAAAAATATAATATTATGCTGAAGAAATGTATCAAGCTTTCGGGATTTAGATTTTGAGGCAAAGTATTAACGTTTTTATTTTGAAATGTGTAAACATTTTATGATAGGGGATGCCCCCTGTCATATTATGTGAAGTGTGGTGATTTAGCACAGGGGAGTTGGGGAAAGGGGGCCATGGAGTTGAGAACAAAAGTGGATGAAGACAAAATAACAGACAGAGAGGAGAGGTTGATGAAACGCCACATCTGTATGAGGAAATTAAGTAGCTAGCTAGACACGTAAAATTGGAAATGGGTGAGAAAGAAAGTTTCCTCAGTCAGATAAGAGGAATGAAACGACAGAGGGCTGAAACACATTTGTCGTTAGAGGATGATGTTAGCACATCTAACTCTCTTTTTCTGGAGTCTTCCCTCATCTCTCCTGAGCTCGAGCTAGTGCCACTCCCATAAAGAATTCAATTTCTTCCCCTTTATCGTGCCTGGTCAGGCTTCTCAGGGGCTGAAGGAGGGGGGAAAGGAGAGGGAAAAGGCCCATCCTTTTTCTTAGCCTCATTAAGAGCGAGCAAAGATCCTCTTTCTTGGCCCTCCTGCCTCACTCTGTCTATGAAATATATCTCCTTGCCGAGATGGAGCTCCTGCCATGTGCTCTGTGATCTTCACCAGAGATATTGATGCTCTGCAAAAGGTGCTATAGCAGGAGCAGTGAGGTGGGAAAATGACATTTTCTTGCTTGCGGGTATATTGTTTGACTTGATATTTATAGTGGAAGCCATCTTGGTTGGGTCTGAACTGCCATTGTGCATCTAAAGCGTACAGTAGGAAGTATCTTTAGAACATGATGCTTACCGCTTTGAATTCATCCCAACATTTGTCTTTTTTTGTGGTAAACAAAGTGTTGATGGTTCTGAAATTAATCTCATGAGGCATTCCATTGAATGGTTGCTATTCAGCTTGTGGACATGTGATTGACCCGATGCGCCACAGCTGATGTGCCCCAAGGCAGAGAGTTAGTTATATTTTGCCTTCAAGGACAGAAGCGTAACATGAACTGTCGAAGTCAATGTTGTAGATTAGTCTGTGGAGATAATTGTATTTAACATTGCAGACAGTGTGTGTGTGTGTGTGTGCTTGTGTGCGTGTGCATGCGTGTTTTTTTACGTGCATGCAAGTGTTTGTGAGTGTATCATTCTTCATTGAAGACCATGGTGTGTATATAGTGCCCATCCATCCTTTCAAGAAAGCAGAATAACTAATAGTGACATTCAATTACTGTATGCAAATTGTTGTGTTTTTTTAGTTGGGTTTCACCATTCATTTAGTTAATTAACTGTTTGGACGTGGGCTATCATAAGCAGATTGCAATTCTATTTAATAATGGGCATAATGAAATATATTATTAGTAATAAAGTTAATGGAATAAGTGAAGCGAGACTCCTCATCAAAATGTGATGCATGATAGATTAAGGAGAAACAATAAGGGACATGAGCTCAACAAAATGGCGGCTGTAAATGATTGTTTAGAGGTTTCTTTATGATGGACCTTTTCATTGTTGATCTTAATTCATTATCGACCTTTTGTCATCCACCTGTCATTGGCCGAGCCTCTTGCCCCTGCTGTTATTGCAAATGGCACCTTATTCCCAATTAAAATGCAATTAAGGATTTAATTAACGCTGGCTAGACATTAAAGAGAACAAAAGAACACACCACCAATAACTGGTGGCCAGACTGTAGAGTACCATGTCATTGGCAATCGTTGTGGTAGGACTTCCTGACCTTAAGTTCAGGGCTGTGATAGTACTCTCTTACAGCAACAACACAAGCTCCAGTATCTCTCTGATTAGAGTGTGCTGTTGAGTCATTCTGGAGTGTTTGACAAGTTGCAATGCCATCGTGATCAGTAGAATGCTGAGTAGCCTACCGGCAGTACACTCTGTCCCCCGCTGGCTCCGTTTCTCTGTCTTATACCTTCACAAGGTTGGACAACTCATCTCCTAGTTCTACTAATTGGATTGAAAAATACCGTACAGCAGGGATGACAGGGCTTGTGACCTCTGTTGCTAAATTGATCAGAAAGAGAAACGTTCCTTGATGCCAATTTCCGGAATAGCCGTGTATACCACACATCTATGTCAACCTGGTAGCATTGTAACATACTGTAACAGGAGCGAGTTAGGAGAAACACTCGGGTCCAGTTTTTCAAAAATGACCTATCTGGATTTCGTCTATCGGATAGGATTAAATGCATAAAAATAGAATGAATAAAACAAGAGTTCCCCATTCAAGTCGATGATTTGTCTGTTCGATCCTTCTATTTCTATGCATTTAATCCTATCCGATAGCCGACATCCAGATAACTTTTGAAAAACTGACCCTGAGCTCCAAGCCTAAGGCCACAGCCCGCTATTCAATTGGTGTGTTAATAAGACCAAGATGGAGTAACAATATGCTCTCCCGCAAGGTGGACATTTTAATTTATTCATGTTGCTAGATTGTAAATGACTGTTTTATATCTTTACAGTTTTATATCATTATATCCTCTAAATATGAATAGATTGTGTTTATATCCTTAAAGATTGAATGTAGTGTTAGGTTCAAGCTCTTTGTGTATAACCCTATAGTGGACTGTAGGAATGTGTACTTCCAATAACTCAAGGCCTCCTGACGAGGGCTGTGCCGGTTATTGTCAAGCAAAAAACTGTCTCACGGTAATTGACCATTAATTAACACATTTAGTATCTCCAGGCCTCCACACATCTACAGTCCAATAAAACAATTACATTTTTTTTCGATTGCTAAACGACAGTGGACACAACTGGAGTCACATGTGCAAAACTCTAACTACAGTCTGCACAGCAGCAGTTCATGTGGACCAAACTCTAGTTCGTTTTTCATTGCTTGAACACAGTTTTCAAAACTCTACACACTTATCCCATGACTTTAACCACAACCTGCACAACACTGTGGATTTACAGCACTTTGTTCAAATGCTAACACACTGCTGTCAAAACTGTGAACCACACATTCAAAACGGAATAGATTTCAGCCTTTTGCCTTTCAAACACTGCTGATTGCAATTTCAGCTGAAAGGCTAAGCAGGTGTCTTGTTTTAGACGTGTTAGTGAACACACACACATATTACAGTATATATAGGTAGAGCTCAGAAAGACTCATTTTGGAAATGGAACAAGGAAGATGGGTTCGTGGAGGGAGAAGGGTGGCAGGGAGAGGGCGGATGCGTGGAGGAAGACAAAGAAGACAAAGAGCTGTTATTTCAGATGAAATAAGGGCTACACTTATAGACCATGTCGTGAACCATGGTCTCTCATTGAGAGAGGCAGGGTTGAGGGTGCAACCCAAAGATCCACAGTGGCATCTGTAATGCGAATTTTCCATCATGCAAACAGGTGAGAGTTACATCCTTACAGTAAATGAAAACATTACAGGAATCTATTTTGTATTGCAATTATAGAATATTTACACAGATATATATTACAGTAAGTTTGACTGTAAAATATATTTTTACAACAGGACCCAAAGGCTGCCCCCAACAGGGGGAAGAGGAAAAATATTTTCAGATGCGCAGGAAAATGCTATTGTTGACATGGTTGTTATCAACAATGCAATAAAACTGCGGGAGATTCAAGATGGGGCGGCAGTGTAGCCTAGTGGTTAGAGCATTGGACTAGTAACCGAAAGGTTGCAAGTTCAAATCCCCGAGCTGACAAGGTACAAAATCTGTCGTTCTGCCCTTGAACAGGCAGTTAACCCACTGTTCCTAGGCTGTCATTGAAAATAAGAATTTGTTCTTAACTGACTTGCCTAGTAAAATAAAGGTTAAAAAAAATTTAAAGGTAGAGTGCTGGCTGATAATGATATATTTGAAAATGTTAATTCTGTCAGCACAACAACTATTGCTCGAGTCCTAAAGAAACACCAAGTTACAATGAAACAGTTATACACTGTACCGTTCGAGAAAAACAGTGAACGGGTAAAAGAGCAAAGATACCAATATGTCCAGGTAAGACGTCTGAGGTTACGTACACAGCTATACAAAATATTTACAGTAAAAAAAAAAACTTGCATTTCTACAGTAAAACTGTGCACTTACTGTTTTTCAGAGAGTAATGGAGGTGGAAGCACTGGAAAGACCACATTCATTTGTATTTATCGATGAAGTTGGATTTAACCTTGCCAAAACACGGCGCAGAGGAAGGAATGTTATAGGTCAAAGGGCCACTGTGGAGGTTCCAGGCCAAAGGGGGGGAAATATCACCATGTGTGCTGCAATGGCCAATGATGGTTTGCTTCTCAACACATCACTCATTGGCCCATACAACACAGAAAGGCTTATAGCTTTCCTAGAACAGCTCTATGCTCAGCTAGTGCCAGCAGAACAGGGGGAGCCAGTAAGAAACCCCCAAGTTTTTGTCATAGTTTGCGATAACGTTGCTTTTCACCACTCTGCAGCTGTCACAGATTGGTTTGCAGCACATCACAGTTTTATGGTTTTGTACCTGCCTGCATATTCACCCTTCCTCAACCCAATAGAGGAGTTTTTCTCTGCCTGGAGGTGGAAAGTGTTTGGTCACCACCCACATGACCAAATGTCTCTTTTGGAAGCCATGCGTGCCGGATGTGAGGACACGAGTCCAGAGGACTGCCAGGGATGGATAAGGCACTCCAGAAGGTTCTTCCCCAGGTGCATGGCAAGAGAAAACATTAGATGTGATGTTGAAGAAAACCTGTGGCCTGATGCTAGAGAGAGGCAGGATTAGCCCCTCAATTATTTGTTCGAATTACAGTATGTACTTTTAGTTTCTACCTTTTTTTCTCATTACTGTAATTCCGTAAATTACTACAGACTATTGAAACAAACTGCTAATTTTCATTTACCTTAAAGAATTGTTATCTTCAAAAAAATGTAATAAATCATGTGAAAGAATGTCACTCTTTTCTTTGAAGAAAATATAACTTTGTATGAAGTCACTGAAATTGTTCAAACTGTAAAGATGAAAAGTTGGTCTTTTCTGTATTGGTGTTTGATGCTAGTGTTTTTACTCTCAGTGTGTTCTGAGTGACAGTGTGTGTTATCTCAGTGAGGGTTGTGCATAGTGTTTTTACTCTCAGTGTGTTCTGAGTGACAGTGTGTGTTATCTCAGTGAGGGTTGTGCATAGTGTTTTTACTCTCAGTGTGTTCTGAGTGACAGTGTGTTATCTCAGTGAGGGTTGTGCATAGTGTTTTTACTCTCAGTGTGTTCTGAGTGACACTGTGTGTTATCTCAGTGAGGGTTGTGCATAGTGTTTTTACTCTCAGTGTGTTCTGAGTGACAGTGTGTGTTATCTCAGTGAGGGTTGTGCATAGTGTTTTTACTCTCAGTGTGTTCTGAGTGACAGTGTGTTATCTCAGTGAGGGTTGTGCATAGTGTTTTTACTCTCAGTGTGTTCTGAGTGACACTGTGTGTTATCTCAGTGAGGGTTGTGCATAGTGTTTGGCTGCACTGAGCGTGTTTTGAGCCATGTGTTAAGAGTTGTGTTGCTTGGAATGAGTTTTGCAGGTGATGTGAACTGTTTAGCTCAGGTGACTGTTGGTAGTGCAGACTGTAGTTAGAGTTTTGCACATGTGACTCCAGTTGTGCCCACTGTCGTTTAGCAATCAAAAAAAAACTGTAAATATACACCATCACAATAAATCCATTCTTTTAGGCAGGTATATAGAAACATTATGATAAGAAGAAAATCTATTTCAGAATATGAGAATATGTTATCTGGCTATGCGCCATGCCATAGGCTATAGGCTTGTTCATTTAGCAGACAATATATGCTTATAAGTCCCGCGCCTTTATTTGATAGTATACTGTATGATTTTATATTGATAAGAATATAATTTTACTTAAAATAGAAAGGATATGTTTTGCTTTCTGGAGGGAAATAGCTATGTTGAGTGTAAAAGTGATCATTTGAAACAGGTCTTAAATGCTAGATTTGGAGTTATTTGGCAAATTTAGTTATGATAGGCTGTATGATGTGACTATAGGCTGCATGATGTGACTATAGGCTGCATGATGTGACTATAGGCTGCATGATGTGACTATAGGCTGCATGATGTGATTATAGGCTGCATGATGTGACTATAGGCTGCATGATGTGACTATAGGCTGCATGATGTGACTATAGGCTGCATGATGTGACTATAGGCTGCATGATGTGATTATAGGCTGCATGATGTGACTATAGGCTGCATGATGTGACTATAGGCTGCATGATGTGACTATAGGCTGTATGATGTGACTATAGGCTGCATGATGTGACTATAGGCTGCATGATGTGACTATAGGCTGCATGATGTGATTATAGGCTGCATGATGTGATTATAGGCTGCATGTTCTGACTATAGGCTGCATGATGTGACTATAGGCTGCATGATGTGACTATAGGCTGCATGATGTGATTATAGGCTGCATGATGTGACTATAGGCTGCATGATGTGACTATAGGCTGTATGATGTGACTATAGGCTGCATGATGTGACTAGGCTGTATGATGTGACTATAGGCTGCATGATGTGACTATAGGCTGCATGATGTGATTATAGGCTGCATGATGTGACTATAGGCTGCATGATGTGACTATAGGCTGCATGATGTGACTATAGGCTGTATGATGTGACTATAGGCTGCATGATGTGACTATAGGCTGCATGATGTGACTATAGGCTGCATGATGTGATTATAGGCTGCATGATGTGACTATAGGCTGCATGATGTGACTATAGGCTGCATGATGTGACTATAGGCTGTATGATGTGACTATAGGCTGCATGATGTGACTATAGGCTGCATGATGTGACTATTGGCTGCATGATGTGACTATAGGCTGCATGATGTGACTAGGCTGTATGATGTGACTATAGGCTGCATGATGTGACTATAGGCTGCATGATGTGACTATAGGCTGTATGATGTGACTATAGGCTGCATGATGTGACTATAGGCTGCATGATGTGACTATAGGCTGTATGATGTGACTATAGGCTGCATGATGTGACTATAGGCTGCATGATGTGACTATTGGCTGCATGATGTGACTATAGGCTGCATGATGTGACTAGGCTGTATGATGTGACTATAGGCTGCATGATGTGACTATAGGCTGCATGTTGTGATTATAGGCTGTATGATGTGACTAGGCTGTATGATGTGACTATAGGCTGCATGATGTGACTATAGGCTGCATGTTGTGATTATAGGCTGTATGATGTGACTATAGGCTGCATGATGTGATTATAGGCTGTATGATGTGACTATAGGCTGCATGATGTGACTATAGGCTGCATGATGTGACTAGGCTGTATGATGTGACTATAGGCTGCATGTTGTGATTATAGGCTGCATGATGTGACTATAGGCTGCATGTTGTGATTATAGGCTGTATGATGTGACTATAGGCTGCATGATGTGATTATAGGCTGTATGATGTGACTATAGGCTGCATGATGTGACTATAGGCTGCATGATGTGACTAGGCTGTATGATGTGACTATAGGCTGCATGATGTGACTATAGGCTGCATGTTGTGATTATAGGCTGTATGATGTGACTAGGCTGTATGATGTGACTATAGGCTGCATGTTGTGATTATAGGCTGTATGATGTGACTATAGGCTGTATGATGTGACTATAGGCTGCATGTTCTGACTATAGGCTGCATGATGTGACCTGGCTGTATGATATGACTATAGGCTGCATGATGTGACTATAGGCTGTATGATGTGACTATAGGCTGCATGATGTGACTATAGGCTGCATGATGTGATTATAGGCTGCATGATGTGATTATAGGCTGCATGATGTGACTATAGGCTGCATGATGTGACTATAGGCTGCATGATGTGACTATAGGCTGCATGATGTGACTATAGGCTGCATGATGTGACTATAGGCTGCATGATGTGACTATAGGCTGCATGATGTGACTATAGGCTGCATGATGTGACTATAGGCTGCATGATGTGACTATAGGCTGTATGATGTGACTATAGGCTGCATGATGTGACTAGGCTGTATGATGTGACTATAGGCTGTATGATGTGACTAGGCTGTATGATGTGACTATAGGCTGCATGATGTGACTAGGCTGTATGATGTGACTATAGGCTGTATGATGTGACTATAGGCTGCATGATGTGACTATAGGCTGCATGATGTGACTATAGGCTGTATGATGTGACTATAGGCTGCATGATGTGACTAGGCTGTATGACGTGACTATAGGCTGCATGATGTGACTATAGGCTGCATGTTGTGACTATAGGCTATTGGTGATTTGAGAAAGTCACAAAAAAGCATGCACTCTCTTCCTTACCTCAGACTGCACATGCTGTTCTCTCATCAAGTTATCATCTTTTCCTTATTCACACTATGCTCAATTGAATCTGGTCTTTACTAATATGTCAAACCAGTTTCGATTTAGAATGATCCTTAATCAAATGGGTAGTAACAGGGGCAGGGGAGAAAATACAGTACCAGTCAAAAGTTTGGACACATAATCTTTTAAGGATTTTTTTTATTTGTACTATTTTCTACATTGTAGAATAATAGCGAACACATCAACACTATGAAATAACACATGTAATCATGTAGTAACCAAAAAAGTGTTAAACATATCAAAATATATTTTATATTTGAGATTCATCAAAGTAGCCGCCCTTTGTCTTGATGACAGATTTGCACACACTTGGCATTCTCTCAACCAGATTCATGAGATAGTCTCCTGGAATGCATTTCAATTAACAGGTGTGCCTTGTTGAAAGTTAATTTGTGGAATTTTTGTTTTGTTTTAGCCAATCAGTTGTGTTGTGACAAGTTAGGGGTGGTATACAGAAGATAGTCCTATTTGGTAAAAGACCAAGTCCATATTATGGCAAGAACAGCTCAAATAAGCAAAGAGAAACGACAGTCCATCATTACTTTAAGAACATTTCAAGAACTTTTAACGTTTCTTCAAATGTAGTCGCAAAAACCATCAAGCGCTATGATCAAACTGGCTCTCATGAGGACCGCAACAGGAAAGGAAGACCCAGAGTTACCTCAGATTGCAGCCCAAATAAGTGCTTCACAGAGTTCAAGTAACAGACACATCTCAACATCAACTGTTCAGATGAGACTGCGTGAATCAGGCCATCATGGTCGAATTGCTGAAAAGAAACCCCTACTAAAGGACACCAATAAGAAGAAGAGACTTGCTTGGGCCAAGAAACACAAGCAATAGACATTAGACCTGTGGAAATCTGTCCTTTGGTCTGATGAGTCCAAATTGGAGATTTTGGTTCCATCCGTCATGTCTTTGTGGGATGCAGAGTAGGTGAATGGATGATCTCTGAATGTGTGGTTCCCACCGTGAAGCATGGAGGAGGAGGTGTGATGATGTTGGGGTTCTTTGCTGGTGACACTCTCTGATTTATTTAGAATTCAAGGCACACTTAACCCTCATGGCTACCACAGCATTCTGCAGCGATACGCCATACCATCTGGTTTGCGCTTAGTGGTACTATCTGTCACGCCCTGATCTGTTTCACCTGTCCTTGTTATTGTCTCAACCCCCTCCAGGTGTCACTTACCTTCACCCGGTGTATTTATCCCTGTGTCTCTCTCTGCCTGATCGTCTTGAATGTTTCCAAGTCAACCAGCGTTTTCCCCGTTCTCCTGCTTTATTCATTCTCCTTTTTCTTGTCTTCCCGGTAATGACCCTTGCCTGTTTCTGGACTTTGTACCTGCCTGACCATTCTGCCTGCCTTGACCATGAACCTGGTACCTCGGTACCTCCTGGACTCTGATCTGGTTTTGACCTTTTTTCCTGTTCCCGACCATTCTCTTGCCTACCCCTTTGGATTAATAAACATTGTAAGAATCCAACCATCTGCCTCCTGTGTCTGCATTTGGGTCTCGCCTTGTGCCTTGATACTATAACAGAACAATGACCAAACACACTTCCAGGCTGTGTAAGTGCTATTTGACCAAGAAGGAGAGTGATTGAGTGCTGCATCAGATGATCTGGCCTCCACAATCACCCGACCTCAACCCAATTGAGATGGTGTGGGATGAGTTGGCTGCAGAGTGAAGGAAAAGCAGACAAGTGCTCAGCTTTTGTGGGAACCTCTTCAAGACTGTTTGAAAAGCATTCCTCATGAAGCTGGATGAGAGAATGCCAAGAGTGTGCAAAGCTTTCGTCAAGGCAAAGGGTATCTACTTTGAAGAATCTAAAATGTAAAATATAGAGTGGGGAGAACAAGTATTTGATACACTGCCGATTTAGCAGGTTTTACTACTTACAAAGCATGTAGAGGTCTGTCATTGTTATCATAGGTACACTTGAACTGTGAGAGACGGAATCTAAAACAAAAATCCAGAAAATCACATTGTATGATTTTTAAGTAATTAATTAGCATTTTATTGCATGACATAATTATTTGATCACCTACCAACCAGTAAGAATTCCGTCTCTCACAGACCTGTTAGTTTTTCTTTAAGAAGCCCTCCTGTTCTCCACTCATTACCTGTATTAACTGCACCTGTTTGAACTCGTTACCTGTATAAAAGACACCTGTCCACACACTCAATCAAACAGACTCCAACCTCTCCACAATGGCCAAGACCAGAGAGCTGTGTAAGGACATCAGGGATAAAATTGTAGGCCGGAACAAGGCTGAGATGGGCTACAGGACATTAGGCAAGCAGCTTGGTGAGAAGGCAAGAACTGTTGGGGCAATTATTAGAAAATGGAAGAAGTTCAAGATGACTGTCAATCACCCTCGGTCTGGGGCTCCATGCAAGATCTCACCTCGTGGGGCATCAATGATCATGAGGAAGGTGAGGGATCAGCCCAGAACTACACGGCAGGACCTGGTCAATGACCTGAAGAGAGCTGGGACCACAGTCTCAAAGAAAACCATTAGAAAACCACACACTACACCGTCATGGATTAAAATCCTGCAGCGCATGCAAAGTCCCCCTGCTCAAGCCAGCGCATGTCCAGGCCCGTCTGAAGTTTGCCAATGACCATCTGGATGATCCAGAGGAGGAATGGGAGAAGGTCATGTGGTCTGATGAGACAAAAATAGAGCTTTTTGGTCTAAACTCCACTCACCGTGTTTGGAGGAAGAAGAAGGATGAGTACAACCCCAAGAACACCATCCCAACCGTGAAGCATGGAGGTGGAAACATCATTCTTTGGGGATGCTTTTCTGCAAAGGGGACAGGATGACTGCACCGTGTTGAGGGGAGGATGGATGGGGCCATGTATCGCGAGATCTTGGCCAACAACCTCCTTCCCTCAGTAAGAGCATTGAAGATGGGTTGTGGCTTGGTCTTCCAGCATGACAACGACCCGAAACAAAAAGCCAGGGCAACTAAGGAGTGGCTCTGTAAGAAGCATCTCAAGGTCCTGGAGTGGCCTAGCCAGTCTCCAGACCTGAACCCAATAGAAAATCTTTGGAGGAAGCTGAAAGTCCGTATTTCCCAGTGACAGCCCGGAAACCTGAAGGATCTGGAGAAGGTCTGTATGGAGGAGTGGGCCAAAATCCCTGCTGCAAGAACTACAGGAAACATATGATCTCTGTAATTGCAAACAAAGGTTTCTATATCAAATATTAAGTTCTGCTTTTCTGATGTATCAAATACTTATGTCATGCAATAAAATGCTAATTAATTACTTAAAAATCATACAATGTGATTTTCAGGATTTTTTTTTAACCCATGATAAAAATTACAGACCTCTACATGCTTTGTAAGTAGGAAAACCTGAAAAATCGGCAGTGTGTCAAATACTTGTTCTCCCCACTGAATATAGATTTTTTTTCTCACTTATTTGGTTTCTGCGTGATTCCATATGTGTTATTTCATAGTTCTGATCTCTTCACTATTATTCTACAGTGTAGAAAATAATAGAAAGAAAGAAAAACCATTGAAGAAGTAGGTGTGTCCAAACTTTTGACTGGTACTGTACATGGCAGGTGAGCTAATCCAGTTATTTCACTCCACACATCAACCACTGTTTGAGGAGTTTGCAGTCTCACGCTGCACAACAGGTGATATTCCGACCAAACTCTGTATGCCATGGGCTCTCCAACCCTGTTCCTGCAATCTCCCAGTGCTTAATTTGGGAAACCAAGTTAAATCTGCTTTGGAACATCAATGGTAACATGTTTTCACAATAAAACCTATTTCAATTGACCAGGGGTGCAACTTTGGTTTTAGAAGTGGGGGGGTATGTATATTGTTTTATCCAGTCAGACGAAAACTCCAAACAGCCTACCCTACTGCTCTGAGGCGTCCACATGGTCCTAAAGCACACTATTAACTCGTTTTGTATCACATTCCAATGATAAAACTGGGGGGGACAAAAATGCAATTTCAAACAATTCCCTATTACCAGGCTATTCAAATAGCCTGCAGCTATTTGTTGAATTTGTTGAATTTTTAGTATAGGCTAGACCAGTGGTTCCCAAACTTTTTATAGTCCCGTACCCCTTCAAACATTAAAACTAGCACCAGGGTCAGCGCACTCTCAAATGTTGTTTTTTGCCATCATTGTAAGCCTGCCACACACACACTATACGATACATTTATTAAACATAAGAATGAGTATGGGTTTTTGTCACAACCCGGCTTGTGGGAAGTGACAAAGAGCTCTCTGGACCAGGGAACAAATAATAATATAATAATAATCAATACTTTTGCTCTTTATTTAGCCATCTTACATATAAAACTTTATTTGTTCACAACTTACATTGTGAATAACTCACCACAGGTTAATGAGAAGGGTGCGCATGAAAGGATGCACATAAGTCTGCAATTTCGCTACATCACACGACATTGTCCGTAAGCTTGAGTTCATTTGCACACAAACAATTTATACAAATGATGGAAAGACCCGTGTGTTGTCCTTGTTAATGCGGACAGAGAAGAGCTCCAACTTCTTAATCATAGCCTCAATTTTGTCCCGCACATTGAATATAGTTGCGGAGTCCCTGTAATCCTAGATACAGATAAGTCAGGCGAGAAAAAACATCACCCAAATGTATAGCCCTGTTGGAAAATATAAGTGGACTGTTTGAAAATGTGAAGAATAGTTTTTTATTATTATTATAATTTTTTGGAACTTAAATCACATTTTTATTTGGCATACCCCCGATGGTACGCATACCCCAGTTTGGAAGTACCTGGGCCATGCATAATATGCGGTAGGCTATGTATTGCATAATGGCACAATCATTATTTGAATTTAGTTTTTTTGGGGGTGGCTTGCGCTCATATATAGGCCTATGTGTATGCATGAGCATTAATATGAATATGGGTGTTTTGAATTAATCATCACCTTAAAAAGCACTGTCCATTTCGTTGTGTTAGGCTTTGAAACAACATCCACAACGACCATGTTTTCCACTCAGTTTCAACCTGTTGTTGAAATTCTTTCTTCAAATTGATCAATCACAGGGAGGTGAGTTTTTAAAAGCACAATACTGTTTTGATGATAAGTGTTTTAATGTGATTTTAGATTTAATTTGCATTGATGTCAGAATGGTTAGAGGGACAACGGAGCCCTGGGTCCAGGCCATTAGGACCTGATGATCGTTAGCAATGTCCAGAGTGCATAAGAGCAGATTACCTTAACTCAAAATTTACAGCGGTCATGACTCATAACTGCCGGTGTGGCGGTAATACGGTCACTGCAACAGCCCTACACCTGGCTGATAAGAAGTCCTGTGATATGCACGGATGAGCACGGAGATATCCTGGGTGATGGAAAAGTCCTGCAGTACATCTTTGTGGAAGGGAGGGGGCATGAGCTAAGGGTAGAAGTGGACACAGCACTGTATTGAATGTATATATTCAGCTGGATGTCTTCGCTGAGTAAACATTTGAAACTTCACTGAGAGTTTGGGCTCTTTTTGTATGATAAATATGTTTATTGTATATTTAGATATTGGTCATCTTATCAATGTAGTACAAGGGCTTATTTAAGTGCAGATACTGTTTTACTGAGTGCTGCTTGGTTTGATGTGATGAGCACACTAGCCACTTTGTAGTTGTCTGTGGGCTGTGCCTCTGCATTTGAGAGATGATCTAAAAAGAGAAGTCTTCCCTGACTTTGGACCACCTGGCTCCCAGCACATGGAGAACTGCATTAGAGCCCGAGAGGGAGGCTTCTTCTGTTAAAGAATCCTATTAAATGACAGGAGAAGGTGACTTTCCCTTTAAGCCTGGTGACACATGCAGACACACGATGAGCCTCCCCTGTCATGGTCAGGAGAGACGGGGGGCGGAGGTGGAGGTGGTTAGTTGGAGAGAAAAGAAGCTTTTGATTGACTGAACCAGCACCGCACCGACCCTCTCTCCTCCCTCCCTCGGTCAATCACCTCCATTCCTTCTCCTCCACATTCCTTTCTTCTGCACAGAGGTGATCCCCATCCCCTCCACGGAGCTGCTGCCCTCATTTAACTTCATTACCGCCGGCTGACAGCCAGCAAGGGAACAAACAACGCCACGACCTCGGGCCATCTCCTGCATATACCTCCTCCCCTCCATCCATCCATCCTTACCTTCAGCTCTCCCTCCCTTTCCCTCTATTTCCAGTTATTCTGTCAATGTCTCTCCTTTCCCTTCTCACCCCCCTCCTACCGTCAGAGCTCAATTGTATTGATAACAGTCTGACAGACCACAGTGGGCCAAGGCCTGGCATCAATCCCCCCATGCACCCCCAAACGCCCCGTTCCCTTCTCATCAAGGTCACCTCTCCACCACTGACAGACAGCTTCTCCCTCCCACTGGCACAGGAGAGACACAAAACATTGGGATGCGACAGGGTTTCTTCAAACTGTTCCTTGTCCCTTTTCTTCTCAGACGTTTGTTCGTCTGACCCAGAGGGTGGTTCTGGATATATGGTTCACAGGATAGGGAGCAGGCATGTATGCTTCCCAGCCCCTGATCACCCAACATAGAACATCAGATGTCCCAACCAAAATGTCACAATCCATTCTAGGATAATAAAGGCTTGATTACAATTGCTGCCCTCCACAGGGATATCCAATCATCATGACCAAAATTGCCATTGTCTTTAGAATGGTATGATTTTAATTGGAGTTTGATTGATTTGGGTTCATTCAGTTAGGATTTGTTGTGCATAGACAGAGATCATGTGAAAAGTGAGGGTTTTAAATTAGCCCTGCCCCCATGAACTTTGACAGTGTTTGTAGTTGTTATTGTTTTTTGTTTTTTTCCGTCTTGTAGAGTATCAGCACTATCGACATAGTTAGCAGCAAACCACACCGTCTGGTGCCTTAGCTGTAAATGGAATGCCAACG
The DNA here is from genome assembly GCF_002021735.2 of Oncorhynchus kisutch. Lineage (NCBI taxonomy): Eukaryota > Metazoa > Chordata > Actinopteri > Salmoniformes > Salmonidae > Oncorhynchus > Oncorhynchus kisutch. The sequence continues at coordinate 18,135,340 of NC_034175.2, read as the reverse complement.
CAGCACTTTGCAAACGTGCAAATGTCGTCTACTCCACACCTGTGCACGGCACTGAGCAATGAGCAACTCCACACAACGGCTTCTCTGAAGTAACTCTGGCTGCCAGGAGAATACAGTCAATTAGTGACAAATCATCACACACACTGTAACAGTAGCACAAACACACTAAATTCCAAAATCAAGGTAATGATTGTAAATTCCATTGCTAAAATGTATATACTTTCTACTAATAGCGGTTGATTGACTAAATATGACCAGTGCTAAGGGGCTGAAATTATACTGGAATGGGTGACAGTGACTGAGGTTAAAATAAAATATTTTTGGGGATGACCTCAATATCTGGTTGAGGGATGCTCCCTGCACCCTCATTTTTTGTTTTCCCAGTTGTCATTACTCTTTTTTTCTTTCTGTCACTTTTAAATACACAATTATTTTTTTGGGGGGGGACGAACTCAACATACTTTAAAAGGACTAAAACCGAATTGAACCTGTGTAAAAATGATAATGGACCTACATTCATACTGTTTCTTGACTATCCCCAGCTCGTTAATAATCACTGAAATGAAAGCTATAGAGTCAGAGAGCATCGGAAATTCCAAAAACAATATATAGAGGACAATTTTTGCACATTTTAACGGCAAGGAAATATAACACATTTTCTGTGCGGCCCTCCGGATCTCGTTGAAGCCAGAATGCGTCCCCCGGGGCAAAATGAGTTTGACACCCCTGGTGTAGAGTCATTGGCCCATAATATACATTACCATATTGATGTAAATACCTGTACCTGAGGCCTTTTGTAAAGATACAATAATAGATTCCTCTTGTCCTGGAATTTCCACTTACCAACCAAATTCACCCCAAACTCTCTTCGAAGATTCATCAGTCACTTGATTATGATGCCCTATCTTGTTTTCCCCCAGGTGGATAAAACATTAGGATAAACAAACCAAACCGTAGAATTGCCAGAGGACTATGTGGATTCCCTTTGAACTATGGTCATGCCAGAGGGAGTGATGTGCTGGCATAAGGCCTAAGCAGCAATTCATATTACATTATACAGATGTAGGATCTGTATTTCATCACCCTGTTGCAGGAGAACTTTCCTGCCATGCAGGACATGTTTAAGTTGTAGTGTATTTGATGTTTCAAAAGCCTTTCGAAGTTTGTAATTGTGTTTGCACACAATATGAGCCCATGCTGACAAAGAGAAGATGCTGGTCCAGTCCAGCCTTGTCTTTTTTTTCAGATAGTGTAGTAGGATATATTTCCTATGCCAATGTGATTGATAATCGAAGCACTGTTGCTAATCAAGTGATGCTTGCGATGTGTGGTGCAGGAAAAGAAAAGGAAATGACTTTTTTCATATAGCCACAGATTACTGTACGTGACGAATGTATTTCTATTTGTCATCCTTTAAGATATATTATATTATCAGCAATCGAGTGAGGGTGTGTGATGTAGCTAAGTAGAACACAATTATTCTCGAGGGTTTTGAGTTGATATTTAAATAGGACATTTCACTTGTCTGAGCATTATGGAAATGAAATCAAATTAAATGAAATGGTTGACAGATTTTCATATGCCAATTGCCTAAGCATATAACCTTAGCAAAGTCCCTGGTTTACCCCTGTCAGAATATATAGAGCCTAGATCTTACCCAGATCTGATTTCTGTCATTTAAGAGAGATTGTTATCAGCATTGTCTATCGCTGTGATTGTATAAGCATGCAACATTTTCATTGGAATTACTTGCCTGAAAATACTACGCCTACTTATTATTTACAAACATTTAAAGTTGCCATGAAGGGAGTTGTCATATCCTTACATCAGTCTATCCAAGCACACAAATTAAACTAAATCTAAATTACTGTACCGAACAGATGTTGATTTGAATTCTAAATGAAGATGCATTCATGGCCAGTCAAACTGAACACTGTTTAGACTAAATAATAATTTTATTTCAAATATGCAACTGTTTTACTTTTGCTGTCCATTTCTTCTAAACAGCAGTGGATTTCGAAATTAGCACCAGATGTGGGTCCATTTCCCGCTACCATCTAAAGCAATACACAGCTAGGGGTCGAACTGGACTGGAGGTCAAACGGACTCCATCCCAGAGAGGCTCAGTCGGGCCGAGCAAAGAGCTGCCCTGTGGTTTTCATTAGAGACGGCTCTACCTACTCAACCCATCCTAAGAGGGGTATAACTCGACCGGTGGTGTGGAGAAACAAACCACGACTCCCTGAAAAACTACCATCGTCCAGCTGCAACAATGAATATCATCAGAGAGAAGAGAAGGAGAATAACATAGAGAGAGAGAAAAAAAGAGAGCCTGAATACACTTCCGATGAGAGGGACCTGGAACAAGAGCCTCAGTTGAACTGGAAATGGGAGGGAAAAAACAAACATATTTGTGGGTTTTAACCTACAGGAAGGTTACTCAGTGCTTTATCATGCTGGGCTCTTTCACAGTGGTAGTAAAAGACGCCAGGCTATCATCACAATACCCATTGCTTTGTCAATACTTTAGTTTATGGGGCTGACATGCTGGTTTTGGCACACCAAGGGCATACTGTACATAGTTCAAACAAGTCAGAGCCCAAATAGATGTCAAGGTTTTCCCCACATCATTATCATCGTCAGTGACCCCGACGTGATAACAAAATCATCATTAGGCCTATAAGGGCCATCATTATAAATGAGATAAGTGGGACCTCTAGTCCCTAACAGGACAATCAAAGCTAATACGAATCCATCATCTAGAGCTGGACCAATATGTTGATAGCATATGGAGTCTTGTTGTTTGTCTTCTACATTAGTTAATTAATAGAAAAATAGCTTTGAGTGAGGGTACAAAATCGTTTGAAGTGGTATCTGAAAACAACGCTTGCGGCCATATTGCAATCACCTACCTCTCATTCTGTTTTTACCGGTCAGAGTTTGCACTGCGGGGGATCGATGTCAGATGGGGGCTGCAGGTAAATAGATTATACCAGAGAGTGACTTGCATCTAATTGAAGGCTCTGTGATGGCAAATGCACTGCAAATAAATGTTACCTCATATCTAGGGAAATCATGTCCTTCCATATCGCTCCACTATACCTGAGGGTTTACTACACAGAACCATACTCCCCCAGAAGCCTCCAGTCCTCACCACCCCCTGATTGTCCCCTCTACATATTCATCAGATTTACACTGTGTTGTCAGGGTCCCTAGGGGTTCTGCTTGTGTGCTCATGTTGGGGCTGCAGTGACTTTCATATTATAGCACAGGAGCTTCAGTCTTTAAGGCCTGCAGTGTCTGCTGGTTTTCAGTTTATATTTTGGACTGATTTAAGGATTTTACGGGTTTTGGATGGTCTCTGGCGTTGGCTAGACTATTGATTGCATCAATATATGAATAAGTACTCTTGGAAATATTGTTCTCTATATGACCATCTGTTACTATTTTGTTTGTTACAAGTACCACTACTATCAGTAAACTATAGTTTCCAAAGCGAATCCATGATGTATGGTTTTTGTTTACTCGTGTGACAAATAACCTCTATAGATAGTCCTCTTACAAATCTACCACACTTGGTTGTGTTCTATGATGAAGTATTCCATTCTTGAACGCTACCCAGCTTCTAAATGGCCAGCCTGGTCGAGTGCATCATGGCCGTGTCAGGGAACAAACAAATAAGATGAAGTGCTCTCTCAAAGTCAGGGGAAAGGACACCACACGGGCTCCCAACAAACAATGATAGATGAGCAAGACATTATGGTGTGGGGGGAGCGGGGGGAGTATTCAATTAGTACAAGGAGAAATGGCACTTTACCGCAGGGAGAGAGAACCTGGCAGGCACTAAGAGATGCCAAATTGAAAACGCATTCTTCTCAGCTCCCTGACATGCTCATACCCTTGTCCAAATTGGTCAAACATTTATAGTTTTCCATAATTGTTCACATTCTGACATCCCATATTTCACCCTTTGTAAATGAATGAGAAGAAATACCTGAGGTGTTTGTGGAATGCTAAAGAAATGGGTCAGGTGCCTACATATTCATTTTTGCATTATTTCTCATGTCAAAAACGTTCATACATTTATTTCTTCACCACCTAACAACTTGCTGACTTCTGGCCAGGATTTGTGGCAGGTCTGAGGTCTGTTCCATTGTGAAGAGTTACACCTCCAGAAGCACTTGGAGCACGACTCATGCATATTTATACGCTGATTACGAGCTTGGCGACAAAAGAGAATGATGGGCCTTTAGGAGCCGAGTCACACCAGAAGTATGGCTCCCTTAAAATGTAGTGCAGACCTGAAATATACTGTATAATGGGCCATACATTTGGATATATAAGGACTATATTATGCATTACGTACTGTGCCTGATCATTTGAATGCACTTGCGTATTTTTAATATACAACGTCTGTAGTTCATACTTATCCATACCTATCCATGTTTGCACTGTAGTGTTGTTGTTTTTGTTGATGTTGATAAGGCTTACATTTTATCAGACCAATCAAGAGTATAGTAGCTTAGGACCAAAAAAAAAATTGTCCTGCAAGACTGGAGTGAATCCACAAACTGTCTTTTAAGATGTTTCATTAAAAAGTACTCTTGCTAGTTCAGCAGACGGTGTCCACACCCGGCCACCATTTTGCGCTCCATTCTTGTCAGTCTTCCTGCCAAGTCTCTTGAGTGGCAGGTGAGATTAAGCACCTTTTGAACTCCATCTCGTTATTGGATGAGCGGTCTAAATTGAAACAGTGTTATTTCATACGGCCTTGCCGAGTCAGGGGAAAGTCAGAGCATGGGGCTGGCTCTGGACTGAATGAATAAAGAGCTTTTTTCAGAGGAAGGAAGTGTTGAGACTGATCTCAAATGTGTTATACAACAATAATGAGAACTGTAAAGAAAGAGTGAGAAAAAAGTGATTAAATGTGCTTTGACCAGAGCTGTGATTTTAATTTAATCTCGTATAACAAAAAATGATGACCCAGAGATGTATATTGCTTTGGAATTGGACAGAATGAGCAGGATCAACATATTGCTTTGGAATTGGACAGAATGAGCAGGATCAACATATTGCTTTGGAATTGGACAGAATGAGCAGGATCAACATATTGCTTTGGAATTGGACAGAATGAGCAGGATCAACATATTGCTTTGGAATTGGACAGAATGAGCAGGATCAACATATTGCTTTGGAATTGGACAGAATGAGCAGGATCAACATATTGCTTTTTCCTCCCGTTTTGAATGGAAATGTGCAGACTCTAATTTTAGAAATTGTATTTGAATTCATAGATCTTATTGGACCAGTGTGGTCCCTGTCTAACTGGTTTAGTCCCATGTGTCTACCTGTCAGTAGCGGTGCGTGGGTAAAATTACTGGGGAATCCAATCCAGGAAAAAAAGCCTTTTTACAACATATGTGTCATGATAATTGTGTTGTTTGCTATATAACCTGTTAGTTCATATGCCTTGACACCCTGATATATAGGCCTAAGGCCAAGACAATAAGAAGACACAGTGGCTGAATAAATTCATTCACACCTTTGTTTCATTACAAAATCGGAGAGCAACACCTGTCCTGTGAAGTCCACAAAACATATTGCCTGTAACAAACAGTTACATGACCTACAGCATGGTCAAGCAGGGTCATGTTTCTGACATTTTCGGACTACTAAACAACTATTGATTTAGAACCACTGAGAGTTACCGCAAGTCGTAAAGAACACAGGAGCTGCCTCCACTATTCCAGCACCATTTCAACTTCAACATTTCAACATCATCTAATTACCTCTGATTAGTCTACTACAGTGGCAACTAAAATATACCAAAAACGATTTAGTCCAATCAACGTAAGCTAAATATGATGTGGCTGTCCTTGGTTCTTATTTCTGTGTGTGTGTGCGTGCATCTGTGCATGTAGAAAAAACATGTTGACTCACCCTAATTGTAGAGAAATGCCAATGCCATCCTCCTCATTCATGTTGCCTAAATGGTCTATGAATCTCTCATACACTACACACTTTTAGTTTTTGTTGTCCTAGGCTACAATACTTGCTCACTAGCCTAACTTCCTTTCATGAGCGGCGATGCGCCAGGCCAGCTAGTTAACATTAGCATACTGCATCTAGCTACATGTTGAACGTCCATCCTCTCATGCCAGGGGCACAATGTCAGAATTTATGGTTGAATCAGAAACACTGTTATAAACATTGGCCAGTACAGATAATTTAGTAAAACCACAAGTCCAAATTCCTATCTCCATCCATGGCGAATTTAGGAAAGTGTCAGGATTTGGCCAGGGTTGTTCTGGTTTTTGCCACTAGATGCCCCCATTGTGCTTTTTGACCCTTTTGTTTTCCCTTGTTCCCAGTTATTATTTGCACCTGTGCCTCCTTTCCCTTGAATGTATTTAAACCCTTAGTTTTCCTCAGTTCTTTGCTCTGTGTTTGAATGTTAGCACCCAGCCCCAGTGATGCTGTGAACATTTGTTGCTCCAGTTGGACTCTCTTGTGGTACTCTGGTTTTGTTCTCGTTTATTTATTTTTGATTATCTTTTTCTGCTGTACCTACCACCTTGTGGATTTACCTTTTGACTTAGAGGATTACCTTTGTTCTCTTGGAATTACTTTTGACGTTGTGGATTTATATTTTTGCCTGAACTTTCCTTTTTACTTTATTAAAACACCGTCTCAAGTACTGATGTGTCTGTCTCATCTTCTGGGTTCTGCCGACTATTAGTGGCTCAGTTTGCTAAGTGACTGTTTCTCACACCGGAGACCCTAGTTCATAACTGGGTCTTGACAGGAAAGGGTTGATTTTCGATAGCTAGCTAGCCACTGAAGGGCAACAACACAACAAAATGCACCAATTCAAGTTTTTATTGATGTTTGGCTTGTGATGTGATTGGCCAAATCCAAACTGGCATCCTTTGACAATTTTTTTGTGTGCGCCTGGACTATTCACAGTTTAGCTCAACGCTGATTGGCTATTTTTATTGAATTATTAAGGGAGGCCAAATGCTTGCTGGCTTCCCTTGCATTCAATGCTACATGCGGCAACATTGTCATACTCTTTCTGACCAGACAGCGTCAGATAGATGCGCTACACATACTGAGACAGAGGGGTGCTGTTTCGTTCGCTCGAATACTTTCCCCAGTGAGATACATTCAGCCTCTTGCGAATTGAAGGAACTGTATAAAACACAGAGATGAAAGATAAATTATTTAGTATGTTTTTTTGTTTTTTGTGGGGAAGTCTGGCTTCACATGGCATCCATGAATACACACCACTGCTACCGGTTCACTTGATATCAAAACGATTATGAAATGTTGATTAGTCTGCTCCTTTTATTAAACAAAAAAGGCCAAATTTCTAACCAGTTTGATTAAATAATGTTCTTTAATCATCCCAATGACTAATTAGAACTACTGTCCATACTGTAGATGTTTTATCTGTTTTTCATTTGTCCATTTTTTTCTTATTCTTTAATTTACAGTTGGGCTTAGGAGAGTAGAAATCGCACAAGCGCAGTATTGACATATGTGTCTGTCAGAGTGTGTTAGGCTGATTCTCAGGGAACGCAGATGTTATTAGAAATAGATGTCACGGCATTCCTGGATAAACTGGTTAAGGCTGCAACAATCTGCTGACTTCCATCCATCACTGGCCTATGGAGATGGGCTACGGATGGATGGGCTGTATGTGGCAGTGTGCTCGAGCTCATTCCTCCATACGTATGGATAGATAGATGCACAGAGGGATGTAAGCCTGGTGGGAGGCGACGAGGGCTGATAGTAAGGGAGCCTTGGTGAGAAATGATACTAATACTAATCAATTCCAACTAGCTTCTCTCAGTAGGTTTCAAAGCATTTCATATTGTATGGCTGTCACTAACCCATCAGAGTAAGAGTTATAATGATTACCTACCTACCTTTTTGCTTCCCTCTAAGTCGGACCCCATTTGATGATGTGGTCAAAGGCTCAGAAAAGCGTTAAATTACTGTATACGGTTGAGTAAGTACATAGACACCTTTTCATTGCAATAGAGCAGTAACAGGAATGTTGCTTCCTCAGTTCCCAGCCTCCTCTCTGAGTCCATAAAGATCTGTTGCTCCCCGAAGTCCAATTGACCCTAGTGACAGAAGACAAATAACATGGTGGACTTGGCTTGTTTGGAACACACTGCAGAGCCGCACAGCATACACTGAAAGGGATGATTGGTTCATCGATGGATGGTAAAGACAGCCACATTCTAACCTAGCATTATTCGCCTGTGTCCTCTGAAACATCAACACCATCTGATGAACCAGTGAACTTCCCAAGCAGGAACATCCTTGAAAAGGTATATTATTTCCACTTCAAAGAACAGGCACAACACATGTACTTTAGTTATAAAACGTGGGCAAGGGATGACATTATTCCACTGTTAGCCAGAATGATGCCTATCTTAGCAGGGTGACCATAGTGAATGAGTGCAGCAGCCTTTGGCCTGAGGGCGTTGCTGTCCAGGGATAATTATAAAGCAAATGAGAGCAGCGGGTGTGATTCCAAAGCCGTCTGGATGCCGAGTGAGACTTCCTCTCAACCCCTGTGTTTTTAACAGGATGACAATGCAGCAGTGTTATCAAAATAAGCAGTCTTTCTTCAAATAGTCGGACCAGCATTTATTCTAGGTTTTGTGGTTGTATTGTGTGCATACATTTTCGCCGGGTTCTGTGGATGATTGAACAATTATGGATTTAGGAGTATTATGGTATCTTGGACATAGTGACACTTTTTTTGTGTTGTCAAAACGGGGTACTTAGACCTTAGCCTAAGCTAGTGTGGGAAAAAGTTACTGTGTCCTGGCAGTAATTGAGCAATTGAAAAAAACGGATATTTCTCTGATTGTTTTGAGAACCATCAAGCCTGTGTGTCAAATATGCTACCCGGAAGTAACTGACTGGACAGCAACGCCAAAAGCTTCATAGGACAACATCTTACAACATCAGAATGGAAAGGTTTTTGGACAATGACGCCTTGCACGGTTGGCTCAGACCAGTGACCTTTGTATTTATTTCATTCAGAAAATACCAGCTGCGACCATCTTATTAGCTTGTTCCTTAGTAGAGAGCTTGATGACGCCCCCTTCCATTTCCCTGTTCTGTCTTGTGCAATAACAGTAACCTTTTCCTCAAATATCATCATGGCAAGATAGCATTTGTTTCTCTGCACTTCTCTCCAGAGAGCCCTGGTGGAAATGGCAGCATCTAATCATTATGAATGTGCTGGTGTTAGTGAATGGAGCAGATCTAGGTGAAAGGGGTTCATCTGGCCCAAACAGGGGAAATAATAGTGTAAAATGTGCAATGAAATGAAAAGACTGGGTTTTCTACTTGTCTGATTGAGGTTTTGTCATTTCATGTTTTGTCATTTGTATTCTTGGTAAGCCTGTGGGGTTTTAGGGCCAATCCAATCCAGTATCTTAGCAGAAGACCAAAAAATCTATGTCCTTTAACATTGTTAATACTAATGCCCACCTTTCAGAAACTGGAAAATATTCCCTGGAACTGAAATGCAACCAATACTGCTATTACTGCTAATGAGAGAGAAAAAGACCCAGATAAAAATAACCATGTCATGAACATGAGTCTACTCAAATTAATTCACTCAATAACATAAAAAGCTCTAAAATCAGGGAAAATAAGTCAACAAGCTTTTTGTAAAGCTTTTCTATTGATGTTTTATGTTGTTTCACCAAGGTTGGAACAGGTTGCAAATAAATATCTGTGTGTTTGGCTAAGGAGAAGATCTAGACTTATTTTCATCATGTTACTGTTGTTTCCCCATGAGGAGATGTCCGACCTTGAGAAAGATACAAGATTTGAAAAAGAATAAATGAGGAAACAGCTTTTATGTTGCAAACAATGAGCACACTGACAGTCAGCATTGTAAATATTCTCATCTTTATGGACTTTGTGGAGGCGTAGCTAGTGCCTCAGGTATTTTGTCATTTTTATGGATTATAGATTATAGTATACATAATCCCTTCTAGTTGATATCAGACTCTGAGCATGTGCTTTACCTTTGATCGGGGGCGAATTCAAACAATAAACTCAAAATTCACCACATTCACCACAATCTTGCTCTGACCACTGCTACAGCACAAATCCCAACATGTCACTAGACATCACTACTGAACTGCCGATCTCTCCCTTTTCCCAGAGTGTCTTATTTCTATTCTGCTGTGTTATGAATCTTTGTGCAATATATGGGCTGGCTTGTACTGTGTGTATGCCCTTGACACATGACCCCTGAGAAAGAGAGGGAGCGAGAGAAGGTACCCTGGAACATGTATTTATCTCCTCTGGAGCAGGGTGATGCAGTGTAGGCTTGGGCGGTGTCCAGATTGTCATACCTTCATACGGACCTTGTGCCATACCAGGATATTTGGTAATACCGGCACTGAACTGCTGAACTTGGCCCTCCTATTGTGAACATAATACATTGTTCCCTATCCACAGGATGTGTACCAAACTCACTAAAAGTGGCAGTAATAAAGACTCTCTTGAAAAAGCTGAACCTTGACCCCGAAAATGAAGAACCTATCGGCATATATCGAATCTCCCATTCCTCTAAACATTTTTTAAAAAGCTGTTGCGCAGCAACTCACTGCCTTCCTGAAGACAAATAATATATACAAAAATGCTTCAGTCTGGTTTTAGACCCCATCATAGCACTGAGACTGCCCTCGTGAAGGTGGTAAATTACCTTGTAATGGCATCAGATGATGGCATGCTTCTAGACATTAGGGCTGCTTTTGTCTCTGTGGGTGGTTTGTCCTCTGACAAATCAATTGTACATTTCGGCGTTCCTCAAGTTTCCGTTTTAGGACCACTATTGTTTTCACTATTTATTCTAACTCTTGGTGATGTCATTCGGAAACACAATGTCAACTTTCACTGCTATGCAGACGACACACAGCTGTACATTTCGATGAAACATGGTGAAGGCCCAAAATTGTCTACCCTGGAAGCCTGTATTTCAGACATAAGGAAGTGGATGGAGGCAAATGTTTTACTTTTTAACTCGGACAAAACAGGGATGCTAGTTCTAGGTCCCAAGAAACAAAGAGATATGCTGTTGGATCTGACAATTAATCTTGATGGTTGTACAGTTGTCTCAAATAAAACTGTGAAGAACCTATGCATTAATCTGGACCCTGATCTCTCTTTTGACAAACATATCAAGACTTTTTCTACTCTCCGGCTACCCGGATAAAGAACCAAATAAACTTCTGTTAGTGCTAAACACGGCTGCTATTGTATCATATTACTCCAGTGCTAGCCTCTCTACACTGGGTTCCTGTTCAGGCTAGGGCTGAGTTCAAGGTTTTACTGCTAACCTACAAAGCATTACATGGACTTGCTCCTACCTATCTCTCTGTTTCGGTCCTGCCGTACATACCTACACGTATGCTACAGTCACAAGATGCAGGCCTCCTTATTGTCCCTAGAATTTACAAGGCAACAGCTGGAGGCAGGGCTTTCTCCTATAGAGCTCCATTTGTATGGAATGGTCTGCCTATCCATGTAAGAGATGCAGACTCGGTCTCGACCTTTAAGTCTTTACTGAAAACTCATCTCTTCTGTACGTCCTATGATTGAGTGTAGTCTGGCCCAGGGGTGCGAAGGTGAACGGCAAGGAACTGGAGCGACGAACCGCCCTTGCTGTCTTTGCCTGGCAAGCACCCCTCTCTCCACTGGGATTCTCTTTCTCTGACCCTATTATGGGGGCCGAGTCACTGGCTTACTAGTGCTCTTCCATGTCATCCCTAGGAGGTGTGCGTCTCTTGAGTGGGTTGAGTCAGACGTGATCTTCCCGTCTGATTTTGCGCCCCCTCGGGTTTGCGCGGTGGAGGAGATCTTTGTGGGCTATACTCAGCCTTGTCTCAGGGTAGTAAATTGGTGGTCTGTTGATATCCCTCTAGTGGTGTGCAGGCTGTACTTTGGCAAAGTGGGTTGGGTTATATCCTGCCTGTTTGAACATCTTGAAGAAAAATCTGGTTTTAATGGCCATGTATTCTTATAATCTCTACCCGTCACAGCCAGAAGAGGATTGGTCACCCCTCAGAGCATGGTTCCTCTCTAGGTTTCCTCCTAAGTTCCTGCTTTTCTAGGGAGTTTTTCCTAGCCACCGTGCATCTACATCTGCATTGCTTGCTGTTTGGTGTTTTAGGATGGGTTTCTGTATAGCACTTTGTGACATCTGCTGATGTAAAAAGGGCTTTTTTAATACATTTGATTGATTGAACTCAAGGGGCACTATTTTCAACCCCCAATACGAAGGTTAGAAATGCCCACAAGTACAATACATTTTAATTTTTTTATTTAACCTTTATTTAACCAGATAGACAAGTTGAGAACAAGTTCTCATTTACAATTATGACCTGGCCAAGATAAAGCAAAGCAGTTCGACACATACAACAACACATAGTTACATATGGAGTAAAACAAACATACAGTCACTAATACAGTAGAAAAATAAGTCTATATGCGTTGTGAGCAAATGAGGTGAGATGGGAGGTAAAGGCAAAAAAAGGCCATGGTGGCGAAATAATTATCAAGTAAAACCCTGGAATGGTAGATTTGCAGTGGAAGAATGTGCAAAGTAGAAATAAAAATAATGAGGTGCAAAGGAGCAAAATAAATAAATAAATACAGTAGGGGAAGAGGTAGTTGTTTGGGCTAAATTATAGATGGGCTATGTACATGTGCAGTAACCTGTGAGCTGCTCTGACAGCTGGTGCTTAAAGCTAGTGAGGGAGATACTGTAGTTCGATCCAGTCATTGGCAGCAGAGAACTGGAAGGAGAGGCGGCCAAGGAAGAATTGGTTTTGGGGGTGACCAGATAGATATACCTGCTGGAGCGCGTGCTACAGGTGGGTGCTGCTATGGTGACCAGTGAGCTGAGATAAGGGGGGACTTTACCTAGCAGGGTCTTGTAGATGTCCTGGAGCCAGTGGGTTTGGCGACGAGTATGAAGCGAGGGCCAGCCAACGAGAGCATACAGGTCGCAATGGTGGGTAGTATATGGGACTTTGGTGACAAAACGGATGGCACTGTGATAGACTGCATCCAATTTATTGAGTATTGGAGGCTATTTTGTAAATGACATCGCCGAAGTCGAGGATCGGTAGGGTGTTCAGTTTTACGAGGGTATGTTTGGTGGCATGAGTGAAGGATGCTTTGTTGCGAAATAGGAAGCCAATTCTAGATTTAACTTTGGATTGGAGATGTTTGATGTGAGTCTGGAAGGAGAGTTTACAGTCTAACCAGACACCTAGGTATGTATAGTTGTCCACATATTCCACATACACATATATGTAGTTGTCCATAAGTCAGAACCGTCCAGAGTAGTGATGCTGGACGGGCGGGCAGGTGCAGGCAGCGATCGGTTGAAGAGCATGCATTTAGCTTTACTTGTTTTTAAGAGCAGTTGGAGGCCATGGAAGGAGATTTGTATGGCATTGAAGCTCGTCTGGAGGGTTGTTACCAGGCGAGGCAATCATTTAAGAAACCAAGGCTATCGAGTCTGCCGATGAGGATGTGGTGATTGACAGAGTCGAAAGCCTTGGCCAGGTCAATGTATACGGCTGCACAGTATTGTTTCTTATCGATGGCGGTTAAGATATCGTTTAGGACCTTGAGCGTGGCTGAGGTGCACCCATGACCAGCTCTGAAACCAGATTGCATAGCGGAGAAGGTACGGTGGGATTCGAAATGGTCGGTAATCTGTTTGTTGACTTGGTATTCGAAGACCTTAGAAAGGTAGGGTAGGATAGATATAGGTCTGTAGCAGTCTGTAGCAGTTTGGGTCAAGAGTGTCCCCCCCTTTGAAGACGCAGCTGCTTTCCAATCTTTGGGAATCTCAGACGACACGAAAGAGAGGTTGAACAGGCTAGTAATAGAGGTTGCAACATTTTTGGCAGATAATTTTAGAAAGAAAGGGTCCAGATTGTCTAGCCCGGCTGAATTGTAGGGGTCCAGATTTTGCAGCTCTTTCAGAACATCAGCTGACTGGATTTGGGAGAAGGAGAAATGAGGAAGACTTGGGCGAGTTGCTGTGGGGGGTACAGGGCAGTTGACAGGGGTAGGAGTAGCCAGGTGGAAAGCATGGCCAGTCGTAGAAAAATGCTTATTGAAATGTTCAATTATAGTGGATTTAGAGTTTCCTATCCTCAGTGCAGTGGGCAGCTGGGAGGAGGTGTTCTTATTCTCCATGGACTTTACAGTGTCCCAGAACTTTTTTGAGTTAGTGTTGCAAAAAAAAGAGAAGCTAGCCTTGGCTTTTCTAACTGCCTGTGTATATTGGTTTCTAACTTCCCTGAAAAGTTGCATATCACGGGGGCTGTTCGATACTAATGCAGAACGCCATAGGATGTTTTTGTGTTGGTTAAGGGCAGTCAGGTCTGGAGAGAACCAAGGGCTATATCTGTTCCTGGTTCTAAATTTCTTGAATAGGGCATGCTTATTTAAGATGGTGAGGAAGGCATTTTTTTAAATAACCAGGCATCTTCTAATGACGGGATGAGGTCAATATCCTTCCAGGATACCCAGGCCAGGTCGATTAGAAAGGCCTGCTCGCTGAAGTGTTTCAGGGAGCGTTTGACAGTGATGAGTGGAGGTCGCTTGACTGCTGACTCATTACATATGCAGGCAATGAGGCAGATATCGCTGAAATCTTGGTTGAAAACAGCAGAGGTGTATTTAGAGGGCAAGTTGGTTAGAATGATATCTATGAGGGTGCCCGTGTTAACGGCTTTGGGGTGGTACCTGGTAGGTTCATTGATAATTTGTGTGAGATTGAGGGCATCAAGCTTAGATTGTAGGATGGCTGGGGTGTTAAGCATGTTCCAGTTTAGGTCACCTAGCAGCACGAGCTCTGAAGATAGATGGGGACAATCAGTTCACATGGTGTCCAGAGCACAGCTGGGGGCAGAAGGTGGTCTATAACAAGCGGCAATGGTGAGAGACTTGTTTTTAGAGAGTTGGATTTTTTAAAGTAGAAGTTCAAATTGTTTGGGTACAGACCTGGATAGTAGGACCGAATTCTGCAGGCTATCTCTGCAGTAGATTGCAACACCACCCACTTTGGCCGTTCTATCTTGTCTGAAAATGTTGTAGTTAGGGATGGAGATTTAAGAGTTTTTGGTGGTCTTCCTAAGCCAGGATTCAGACACGGCTAGAACATCCGGGTTGGCAGAGTGTGCTAAAGCAGTGAATAAAACAAACTTAGGGAGGAGGCTTCTAATGTTAACATGCATGAAACAAGGCTATTACGGTTACAGAAGTCATCAAAAGAGAGCGTCTGGGGAATAGGAGTGGAGCTAGGCACTGCAGGGCCTGGATTGACATCACTCGAGGAACAGAGGAGGAGTAGGATAAGGGTACGGCTAAAAGCTATGAGAAAGAGAGAGTAAAAGGTTTCTGTGGGCGATAAAATAGCTTCAAGGTATAATTAAAATCCTATAGAGAATGCTAACTAAATGCTAATGAGTACATTGCTAACTTTTTATACAGTCTCTGACCTAAACTATTTGCAGGACAGACATCCCAGCTCACAAAGTTATACAACAGTTTTCTGCACGCACAAAACAAATATTAGACAACAAGGCTCTCGATCCGGGAGGCAATTCAAGAGGGTGCAACGAAATGTATGTCAAAACGTAGTATTCTTTGCCCTATGTAATTATTAATTACATGTAATTAATCATTAGATTGTTCCATACAATATTATAACCTTAGGAACGTTATTTTCTGTGACCATTGGTAGTTTGGACTGCGCCGATTCTTGTGTAAGCCCCGCATCTATACAAGTCAGAATTTCTTTTAGCGTAATTTTCTAGACATCAATTTACAGCAAACATTTTAGACCACTGCAGAACACCTGCCATATACATCTGCACATATACTAATCTGTGGGGCTTAAAAGACCCGAGTTTCATATCATTTCAAGACATCAATGTAGCAGTAGAACAAATATCACACTATCGGACTATAACACACGCATGAGAATATATAGGTCTTCTGTCTATGTGATAATATGAAGCACACATTCAGATTAGCTTCCCAGTACAGAATTTTCCAACCTTAGTTTTCAAAACCTCCCACAATGACTCTCCCCATGTCAAGTCCATTTAACTCCTGTGGCTCCAGTGGCTGTGATGTTTAGCTTCCTTCTAATGCTGTTCTGAAGACTCTGGCTGTAGTGTTTCTTTTTTCATTTTGAGTGTTAACTATAGTCAACAAAAATATAAATGCATGATGTCAACGTTATGAACAGACTGTCCCATGCTGTCAGTGGGGGTTATGGTATGGGCAGGCATAAGCTACAGACAACGAACAGAATTGCATTTTTATCTAGGGCAAAAAATCAAATGCCCCTAAATACTGTGACGAGATCCTGAGGCCCATTTTTTTTAAGGTATCTGCGACCAACTAATGCATATCTGTATTCCCAGTCATGTGAAATCCATAGATTAGGGCCTAATTAATTAATTTAAATGGACTGATTTTCTCATATTTGAGTTTGTTTGAGTTTATTTTATTTTTACAGGGACAGTGCACATTAATCAACGTTTCAGTAAAAGTGCCGGTTTTAGCCAACCGCAGTCCCTGGGCAGGTTATTAAAAACAATTACAATATAGACAATCATTGAGCAGTGAGCACACGCAGAGCAACACAGGACAAGCAAGACGTAGCATACAGACAGAGCAACATAGAACAAAATTCATAAAAGCAACAAAGTGTTTCCACACCTCACAAGCTACAGACAACAGACAACATGGAAAGCGGCAATACACAGCTAGTGATTATGATCACAAATATGAACTGTAACTCAGAAAAAGCTTTGAAATTATTGCATGATGCATTCATATTTTTGTTCATTATACACTACTCAAAAAAATAAAGGGAACACTTAAACAACACAATGTAACTCCAAGTCAAGTCAGGTCCAAGTCAAGTCAGCAACACTGATTGACAATAAATTGCACATGCTGTTGTGCAAATTGAATAGACAACAGGTGGAAATTATAGGCATTTAGCAAGACACCCCCAATAAAGGAGTGGTTCTGCAGGTCGGGACCACAGACCACTTCTCAGTTCCTATGCTTCCTGGCTGATGTTTTGGTCACTTTTGAATGCTGGCGGTGCTTTCACTCTAGTGGTAGCATGAGGCGGAGTCTACAACCCACACAAGTGGCTCAGGTAGTGCAGCTCATCCAGGATGGCACATCAATGCGAGATGTGGCAAGAAGGTTTGCTGTGTCTGTCAGCGTAGTGTCCAGAGCATGGAGGCGCTACCAGGAGACAGACCAGTACATCAGGAGATGTGAAGGAGGCCGTAGGAGGGCAACAACCTAGCAGCAGGACCGCTACCTCCGCCTATGTGCAAGGAGGAGCAGGAGGAGCACTGCCAGAGCCCTGCAAAATGACCTCCAGCAGACCATAAATGTGCATGTGTCTGCTCAAACGGTCAGAAACAGATTCCATGAGGGTGGTATGAGGGCCCGACGTCCACAGGTGGGGGTTGTGCTTACAGCCCAACACCTTGCAGGACGTTTGGCATTTGCCAGAGAACACAAAGATTGGCAAATGCGCCTCTTGCGCCCTGTGCTCTTCACAGATGAAAGCAGGTTCACACTGAGCACATGTGACAGACGTGACAGAGTCTGGAGACGCCGGTGGAGAACGTTCTGCTGCCTGCAACATCCTCCAGCATGACCGGTTTGGCGGTGGGTCAGTCATGGTGTGGGGTGGCATTTTTTTGGGTGGCCGCACAGCCCTCCATGTGCTCGCCAGAGGTAGCCTGACTGCCATTAGGTACCGAGATGAGATCCTCAGACCCCTTGTGAGACCATATGCTGGTGCTGTTGGCCCTGGGTTCCTCCTAATGCAAGACAATGCTAGACCTCATGTGGCTGGAGTGTGTCAGCAGTTCCTGCAAGAGGAAGGCATTGATACTATGGACTGGCCCGCCCATTCCCCAGACCTGAATCCAATTGAGCACATCTGGGACATCATGTCTCGCTCCATCCACCAACGCCACGTTGCACCACAGACTGTCCAGGAGTTGGCGGATACTTTAGTCCAGGTCTGGGAGGAGATCCCTCAGGAGACCATCCGCCATCTCATCAGGAGCATGCCCAGACGTTGTAGGGAGGTCATACAGGCACGTGGAGGCCACACACACTACTGAGCCTCATTTTGACTTGATTTAAGGACATTACATCAAAGTTGGATCAGCCTGTAGTGGGGTTTTCCACTTTAATTTTGAGTGTGACTCCAAATCCAGACCTCCATGGGTTGATACATTTGATTTCCATTGATCATTTTTGTGTGATTTTGTTGTCAGCACATTCAACTATGTAAAGGAAACAGTATTTAATAAGAATATTTCATTCATTCAGATCTAGGATGTGTTATTTTAGTGTTCCCTTTATTTTTTTGATATCGTGTATATCCTTGGTGTCCTCTTTAGCCTTGTCTACAAGGCTTGCTGCCACCAAATTTGCCTTGGTTAGGACATGTTCAAAAAAAAAAATCCTGAGGGCTCTTTGTTTCGTTTTTTTTTCTACATCTGATGCAGAGGATGTTAACTTACTGTACATTCCACCCACTCTTTTGCTAGTTTAATCCCTCCGGTCGTTTCTAGACCCAAGTGAGTTACTCACAAGGCTCCAGTCTCTCGTCGATGTGTGCTTGTAAACAACAATTATGTGATAGAACCTAAGGTAGTGCACAAGTTGACTGCAGGTATTTTCTTAAAAAGTAGCGACAAATATTAACATTTATTTTTTTTCAACTGTCAAATAAATTGTTTCAACTCTATTGACGGTATTGAAAAACCATCCCATGGCTACTTCTAAATACCCCGGTATACGGTATTTATGATTTACCCCTCACGCCTAGTGCAGTGTGTGTTAGAAGTATTTGGGGAGGGAAGTGTAGACCTTCCAGGGGACAGGGCTGGGTATTACCTCTGTGTTAGCAGCTCAGAGGGACTCACTGACTGGGAGCCAGCACAGGTAGACGGCAGGGTAGCCTAGTGGTTAGAGCAGTGGACTAGTAACCGGAAGGTTGCAAGTTCAAATCCCAGAGCTGACAAGTTACGAATCTGTTGTTCTGCCCCTGAACAGGTACAGGTACACAACATGGCCCCTGACGGCCAGGTCTTGGTAGATTTGCAGTGGTCTGATACTCCTTCTATTTCAATATTATCGCTTGCACAGTGCTCCTTGGGATGTTTAAAGCTTGGGAAATCTTTTTGTATCCAAATCCGGCTTTAAACTTCTTCACAACAGTATCTCGGACCTGCCTGGTGTGTTCCTTGTTCTTCATGATGCTCTCTGCGCTTTTAACGGACCTCTGAGACTATCACAGTGCAGGTGCATTTATACGGAGACTTGATTACACACAGGTGGATTGTATTTATCATCATTAGTCATTTAGGTCAACATTGGATCATTCAGAGATCCTCACTGAACTTCTGGAGAGAGTTTGCTGCACTGAAAGTAAAGGGGCTGAATAATTTTGCACGCCCAATTTTTCAGTTTTTGATTTGTTAAAAAAGTTTGAAATATCCAATAAATGCCGTTCCACTTCATGATTGTGTCCCACTTGTTGTTGATTCTTCACAAAAAAATACAGTTTTATATCTTTATGTTTGAAGCCTGAAATGTGGCAAAAGGTCGCAAAGTTCAAGGGGGCCGAATACTTTCGCAAGGCACTGTATTTAACCCACTGTTCCTAGACTGCCATTTAAAATAAGAATTTGTTCTTAACTGACTTGCCTAGTTAAATAAAGGTTAAAGGTTAAATTAGGTTTTGTTTCGTGTAGGTTAACCCTGGCGTGACGTTTTGATAACCATGTGAATCTCTCTTGGACAAGGTGACTTTTACCAATATATTCACCCCCTCCAAAATTAAATGTGTAGTCTGGGCTCTCATTTATTTGCTTATTAATCAATGTTGATTGAGCTGTGTTTTTTTTCTCCCATCACATTCTTGCTGTTGATACACAATGAATGTGCAGATATACTACACTCTTAGTCAACCGTATATCCGAACACCATACATACAGGAGTAACAATATATGTTGTGTACTGTATATCTTTCTCATATAATGTTCATTGCACATTTGGGGGAACATATGGTGGATTGTGTACTTCTGCCGGCTGTATCCCAGATTACCTCTACCCGTGTAAACATGCTTTATTCTTTAAAAAGGCTCAGTTGAAAAATGTAACCAAGCTACTCTAGTACTGTAATATCTACCTCTAATAGTGTCCTCGACAGATGCAGAGCTGATATTTGTGATACGTCTATATCAAAAGTGGGCAGCATAACTATTGCAACAGCCTCAAGGTCTGGTGTTAGGGAGTGGAGGAGAACAGCTCAATGACAAAGGGAAGGCAGCTGTCAGCAGGGTTGTAGAGGACAGGTGATTCTTTTACTTTACCATATCTCTCTCTCGCTCTCTCTGGGAGCCAGGAGAGCCAATCAGTATGCAGCACCATGGTGGGAAACAACAAAAAGGTGCTGTGAGAGATGACACAATGACAGTAGCCAAGCCTAACAGGCCACATTAGTCTATCAGTGTGAGTTGTCTGTTCCATGTTCCATGTTCCATGCCCCCCCCCCCTTCTCATCCCGCCACCTCCTCCTTGGTCTTCAAACCCAGGTCACATTTCGACATGGCAGAGAGGCGTCATTTAATTGTGCCCCCCTATGCAAAACAGGACACACAGCTGCTATGGCAGTATCTTTCAATTAATTTCACATTCACAAATTATTAATGAAACCCAATTCTTTCACATCGCTGTAAAAGCAAATAAATGGCAAATCATTATAATGCTAATTGAACATTGGAGTAATGAGGCAATAGTCATTAGTGCTCATATTTTATGTATGCATGAAATTCTGTTCTCGAGACCTTGAAGCTCTGATATCTGTTCTAATGTGAGACAGAAGGCGAGTGATATTGTGACTGTGACTCTGTGTTTGTGGCAATTCCAAGTGTGTGGCGCGTGCTACAGTGGCTGACGTTACAGTGATCCAGTATGGATATGGACTCTGTGAACCTAGGTGTGCTCAGCATACTCATTTGTTCAGTGGGCACAAATTATGTTAATGGATGATTGTGTTTCATGCCATGTATTGATTATGCACAGTGGCAGTGTGAAGCCACGGTGAGTCTGTATGTGTCACACATGGTCAGACTGACATTGGATGGCATGATATAGTCTCCAGGCCATTGGTCCTACAATAAGAGTAACATGAGAATACAGAGACGCTTTGGGTTATTTCCAATATGTTCACTCTATAATAATACACAACAAAACAGGTATATCAGAACAATAAAGGTTTGCTTTCATTTATATACTGCTGGGGAGTAACAAGAGCATATCAATGTTGTTTAGCAACCTAATAGCCAGAGAAACTGTTACAGCACCTGTCTGTTCGTCTGGGATTGTTGCCACCTGTCATCAGTGAAGTTTGATTGAGAGCAGCAGAGAGGGGACTCAACTGTCTCCCATCACAATCTCTCCCTAATTCCCAATGTATATTTACAGACATGTTCAGTCGCACTCTGATTTCAGACGGACTATCTCAGCTTCCAGTGCGTGTGTGGGTGTTCGTGTGTTTGTGTTCTAGGTACACGGTAGGGGCTGTACATCTAATGTTGACTCTCAGATTAGCAAGATGGGAGGGGGGGGGGGGGGGGGGGGGGTTGGGGAGGAGGGATTAACACAAGGAACATCTGACCTTCAGGCAGAGAGTGTGGAAGACAACGACAAGGTGGTGGGAGGGATAGAAATATAGCACACAAAATATGTCCAAACCCAGCATAGATTTACACTGATGGTTTTGTTTGATCGTTTTTCCTGTCTACAGTAGAAGTGCATAATACATTAACTTGTCATTTATTTTGGCACTTATTCATTTGTGACTGACCTCAATGGTCTCAATAGATTTATCATTAAGGTACCTTTTCCGTAGACAATTTCTGGGAACAATTGAAGTGTATTCTTTACTGCCACACACAGTCACAGCCATGTGTTAACGCATAATGAATTGTAATATCACTAATCAATCCCATCCCCTGTTGTGATTGGTCTCCTTCCTACCTTAAAGGGGATGGCAGACAAAAGCTTTAAATACGGTTACAAATAACCCTTAATTTCCTGCTGTCAGACATGGAGTGATGTATAGCCTGTGGCTTCGCTTGATTCATCAAAACACAAAACAACGCACAACAACGGACACTGAATAAAGAAC
Source organism: Oncorhynchus kisutch (assembly GCF_002021735.2). Classification (NCBI taxonomy): domain Eukaryota; kingdom Metazoa; phylum Chordata; class Actinopteri; order Salmoniformes; family Salmonidae; genus Oncorhynchus; species Oncorhynchus kisutch. The sequence continues at coordinate 18,113,016 of NC_034175.2, read as the reverse complement.
AGGAAAAGGCTTTTGGGAATATGCTGAATGGATCCTTTTTTGCCTCATTTGCATAATGTGTTGTTTCTCTGAAAATGATGAATAAACCACTAGCTCTAAGTGTGGGGGCATTCGCCACCGATGGAGCATGAAGGTAATGTCCATGTCTTACTGAGACGCTAATGAGATTGCAATGCAAAGCAGAATGCATGCATACATCTTTATGATAATGCATTTAGGGTACGTTGCAGGGCATGTGACACATAACAGATTACTTAAATTGCTCAATCGTATACCTCTCTAACTTTACCAAATAGGCCCAAATTGTTATATACTTGTTTCCGTATACTTTCCTCAGGCCTGTATGCTAAGCTCAGCTCAACACATATACAGTTGAAGTCGGAAGTTTACATACACCTTAGCCAAATACATTTAAACTAAATTTTTCACAATTCCTGACATTTAATCCCAGTAAAAATTCCCTGTTTTAGTGCAGTTAGGATCACCACTTTATTTTAAGAATGTGAAATGTCAGAATAATAGTAGCGAGAATTATTTATTTTCGCACCAAAGTATGTTCATCTCTAGGAGACAGAACGCATCTCCTTCCTGAGCGGTATGACGGCTGCATGGTCCCATGGTGTTTATACTTGCGTACTATTGTTTGTACAGATGAACTTGGTACCTTCAGGTGTTTGGAAAATGCTCCCAAGGATGAACCGGTTTTGTGGAGGTCACAATTCTTTTCCTGAGGTCTTGGCTGATTTAATTTGATTTCCCCATGATGTCATGCAAAGAGGCACTGAGTTTAAAGGTCGGCCTTGAAATACATCCACAGGTACACCTCCAAATGACTCAAATGATGTCAATTAGCCTATCAGAAGCTTCTAAAGGCGACATCATTTTCTGGAATTTTCCAAGCTGTTTAAAGACACAGTCAACTTAGTGCATGTAAACTTCTGACCCATTGGAATTGTGATACAGTGAATTATAAGTTAAATAATCTGTCTGTAAACAATTGTTGGAAAAATTACTTGTGTAATTTTGCACAAAGTAGCTGTCCTAACCGACTTGCCAAAACTATAGTTTGTTAACAAGACATTTGTGGAGTGGTTGAAAAACACGTTTTAATGACTCCAACCTAAGTGTATGTAAACTTCCTACTTCAACTGTAGTTCGATGATACCTGTGCAACTTAATTAACTGCTTGTACAGCTTTAATTAATTCCTGAATGCAGCTGCCGCTGTATTGATGCCATTGGACAAAGTTTATGAAAATGCACTGTGCTTTATTATGGGCGATAGGCTCTGTGCGCATCACTGCATTCTGTATCAAGAGAATGCTGGCCCTTTTTGAAATCTCGTAGATCAATGTGTTGCACTCTTTTGTTTAGCCCTCCTGCATAAACTTCCTCGTTACCTTACTTCACTGTTAACTTATAGACAGACGTACAAGATAGCAGAGCCGGTCTCAGGGATGGCTAACTCTGGAGATCACTTCAATCTCCACTGATTTAGGCGAATCTGATTAGAGTTTTTTTTGCACCTTACTTTTGGAATAATCTCCAAGGCTCTCTAAAATTTGATTTTTTGGTTGGCTGATTGAAGACCTTTTCATTGAAGAATGTGTTTGTTTTGTATGATTGTGTTTTACATTCATTCACATGGACATTTTAGTAATTCAGCAGACACTTATCCAGACCGACTTGGAAAGAATGCCAAGAGTGTTCAAAGCTGTCATCAAGGCAAAGAGTTGCTACTTTGAGAATCTCACACATAAAATATATTTTGATTGGTTTAACACTTTTTTGGTTACTACATGATACCATATGTGTTATTTCATAGTTTTGATGTCTTCACTATTATTCTACAATGTAGAAAATAGTAAAAAAAAAAAAAAAACACTGGAATGGGTAGGTGTGTCTAAACTTTTGACGGGTACTGTATACATATTTTTAAATAACATGTAAAGAACTTCATAAAATACATATATCACCGTATGCTAATACAAGCTAGTGCGGAAAAGCAGACAAAAAGTGGTAAGAAAGGGTTAGCATAAATGGACTTGCACAAAGGGAGACCTGACAAAGTCTGATTCAGCACATTCCATCTCAGTAAGATGTGTCACAAAGGCAATGACGTTGTTTGTTACTGTGTTGTGTCGTTGACTCTCTTCCTGACACCTACTCATCAATTCAAATAAAACATTGAAGCCTGGAAGAGGTTTGATATGCTCCCTGTCATTATGATTTTGTTGTCATTCATAGGTCCTTTGATGACAAACTGGACATGCCCAGCGATTACCAGTTACATTATGAAGGCACTTTCATGATATAAAGACAGAGACAGAGTGGACTACAAGGGCAAAGGCATTGTTCCACATTTCAGAAAGTATGATTAACACAGGTTTACCTCTTTTATGCTACCGGTAAGTCTACTCTTGTTTTTATCCAATCAGACCCATAATCAGTTGGAGAGTAGGCCCAATCACAACCATCAGCATGCTTGATTAGCATACTGTATCTCAAAGAATAGACCAATTATAGTTACCAGTATTGGCTTGAGGCAGCACCAACACTTCAGATATTTGGAGGTGTAATTAGGATATGCTTTAGTATTTATGCTACTGTGCCCGGCTAGTTGGTATGCTGTTGTTTTGAAAGCAGTAAGTTGAAACGCCTAGAAGAGGATGACAATGTAGAAATATTCTGAGCTTTTCCATCAATTGTGAGAACTTTTTGGGGAACTTTATTTTGTACAATATGAGTATCTGGCTGAAGATCAACTCTTCCTTTCTGTCACTATCCAACAAAACCACAAGCCCCTATAAAAATAATAATTTACCACAGATGTTAGGGGTAGAGACATGGACATCCATCAAGCTCATTGTCACAGACCTTCTCATCCCTTTTTCTGACAAAACATCCTCAAAACGAACCTGGGAACAATAGCTCTGGTTCCTCAGTGACCAACTATAGCGGGTCAATGGCTTGCCTCTTAGCCTCCGTCCCCCACAAAACGGCTCATTGTCCCTTGCGGAGGAGAGTGACATGCCCACCCCCTTCCATCCTTCTGCTCCTAACCCATATGAGTGCTTTGTCTCCTTTTGCTGCCTCGTTGGAGCAGTCTGGTCCATTCAGGCAGGTTCAGGTGGGTGTTAATGAAGCGATGTTGGCTCTGTCCTAGGGAGCAGGGATGTTTTGGGTAACGTACAATTTCATATGCTATGTCTCGCACGGACATTGATGTGGCTCACATGTACAAACATATTCACACATGATCAGTCCTCTGTCATGGTAGACCACCAGGGGGACATGTCATGAGGACAGAGAGTCTGCTTGACATGATTTTACAGGATTGCAGTGTATCAAGGGAAAACGATGAGCAATGTGGTGGAAGGCACCATTTTACAGAAATCATTGACTCACTGACTCACTCTCCACTATAATGTGCTCCTACACCTGCATTGCTTGCTGTTTGGGGTTTTAGGCTGGGTTTCTGTACAGCACTTTGAGATATCAGCTGATGTACGAAGGGCTGTATAAATAAATTTGATTTGATTTGATTTGAATGTAAACAGTGGGACACAGATGAAAGGTCCAAAATTGTATAAGTAATTCTAAGTAATGTACAGTGGGGTCTGAAATTATTGGCACCCCTGATAAAGATGAGCAAAACAATTGCTGTATAAAATAAATAATTAATATATTGTATTATATTGTTTCTTCTTCTTATGTATCCTTGTTTTGACACTAAACCCACCACTGGTGTGCGTGGTCAAAGAGCTCTATTTTCATGTAATCTATCTGACCATAGCACCGGTTTCAATCCAAGTGCCAATTCCATTTAGCAAACTCTAGGCGCTTACATTTCTAGGATGACATCAAAATAGAACTCAGTGGTGGGTTTGGCATTGAAATTAGAACGCATAAGCAGAAAGAAAAAACATACCTACAGTAAAATATGGTGGTGGATCTTTGATGTTATGGGGCTGTTCTGCTTACACTGGTCCCAGGGCCCTTGTTAAGGTCAACGGAACCATGAACTTTACCCAGTACCAGTACATTTTAGCCAAAAATCTGATTGCCACTGCCAGGAGGCTGGAACTTGGCCGCAAGTGGATCTTACAGCAAGACAATAACCCCCAGCAAAATCCACAAAGAAATGGTTCATTGAACACAAACTGCAATGGCAGTCTCAGACTTCGGACTTGAATCCCATTGAAAACCTGTGGTTTGAATTGAAAAGGGCCGTCCATCAGAGCAAGATTCTGTATTGAGTAGAGGTCTAAGATCACTCCCAATTTTTATTCCGATCTCATAAAACATTTTAGAATGTTTAACCATTATCCTCACAAAGTGAGGTATTGAAAACAGGCCCCTATCTTTTTGAGAAAAAAATATGAGCAATTGTATTACTATAACATAGTATCATTTCCCAATGTGTTTAGCGTACAATATAGCTTAGTATTTGAATTATTTATTTTATACAGTCATTTTTTCTCATCTTTATTAAGGGTGCCAATATTTTAAGAGTCCACTGTATATTCTTCCTCATTATCCTTCATTCACATAATGATTAGTAGTACACAAAACACACACACACACACACACACACACACACACACACACACATACATCCTTGAGGGTCACTGTAACAGAATGTTTGAGAGTGGCAATTTCCCCTTCTTTTTGTTGTTAGAATAGTGCTTGTATCATCTGTAGAATAAACTGGCAGAGATTGCATTGAACGCCAACAGTGGGGGTAATACACATCCTTTTTCTTAATGGATATGAAATACAGTGCGACTATGCCTGAAGGAGCACACAGTTTGAGTCCTCAGATGTTATCGCCATTAGATTTCTATGGTGGTGTGTTGCCTTAAGCCCCGTAGACTCCACTAGAGTACTGGGGAATTTGTTTGGGATTTAGAAGATAAGACAAATAGTGGAAGTGAGATCTTGTATTTAAAATGTGTCCTTCTGGCTTTGATGCTGGTTAACTTAAAGAAATATCAAGTGTGATGTTGTGACTCATGTAATAATCACAATTTACTAGTTCTTCACAAACTTCTGAGGCCGGGACCAAAAACTGAGGACAATATCAGTAATTTGTGAGTTGCTATGCCAAGCCTGTGCAATAGTTCTCCTTCACAGCATCAAGCCTAACATCCACTTATAATAAATAGCCGTATTTAGGAAAGAAGTGACCGAAACAGAACAAATGAAAACAGGAGACCAACATTAAACCACCTGAATCCATCACTTCCTGAGCGAGGGTCACATGGGATTCAGCGCTATTCGAAGTTCCATTAGCAAGCTATACAGCGTTGGGGAATGAGTGTGTTGCGCTTAAATGCTTCTCTCATTTTCCCCTTGATTCGGGGACTGACGAAATAAGCCTTGCCTGATTGACTTTGCCTATGAAGAGTAATTGATTGGTGGGGATTATCCAGCCAGGCCAACCACTGATGGAGGAACATGACTGAGGCAGAATAGAGTTGGCGCTGAAGCCCCCCCCCCACCCCATTAGGTAACGTTCCTATTAAGTTCCATCAGTTGCATTACAAACTTCAGTCAGGACATAAATCACTGTTCTTCACTTTTGCTGCTCTGAAAACATTACCTTCCAACAGCTCTAAAACCTGCATTGAGGAAGTTTCCTTTATCTTACTTAAAACCTTTTCAAACGTTCTGGGAATGTTCTGAGAACCTTAAGTCAATATTGAGTTGGGCACCCTTTACACCAGCGCCCTGAGTGCAGTAGCCAAGCCTCTCTGGGCTGGCTGTAGCTTCTATTCCCACTGGTAGCGCATCAGCATCCCTCCCTGCCTGCTTGGCTTCATCATTAGACAACCTACAGCTACATAACCCTCCCCACGGGATTTGTAACACGTGAACACCTTTGCCGTCAACATTAGGCAATTAAGCATCACCCCACTTCATTTTGTCCTTCACTTCAATCAGATGGAACTTTCTCTCTCCTCAGAAAGCAGCATGTTTTTTTTTTCCGCCAAGCCTGGGGCCTCCAGCTGGACTGTGTAGGTAGCTGCTGATGTGAACTGGGATAAACATTTAGGGTACCCGAGCAACTGAATTGTTTTTAAATGGGGTCACTGCAGAGGCTAAGACAGACAGTGGCTTAGCTCTTAAACAGGGAGCCATGATCACATTTCCCACCCAATTCAAGACCCAGTAAACGTGTAAATATTTTTCAATATCCCCAAATATTATATTACGCCCCCACACTGCACAAAATGGTCCCTCTGAGAAAGATATAACGACCACTGTGCAGAAGATGAAAACATCCAACATACAGTACCTGTCAAGTTTGGACACACCTAGTCATTCAAGGGCTTTTCTTTATTTTTACTATTTTCTACACTGTAGAGTATGAGTGAAGACATCAAAAATATGAAATAACACATATGGAATCATGCAGTAACCATAAAAAGTGTTAAAAAAATTGAAATCTATTTTATCTTTGAGATTCTTTATCTTTGAGCTTTGCACACTCTTCTCTTTCTCTCAAACAGCTTCATGAGGTAGTCACATGGAATGCATTTCAATTAACAGGTGTGTCTTGTTCAAAGTTAATTTGTGGAATTTCTTTCCTTCTTAATGTGTTTGAGCCAATCAGTTGTGTTATGACAAGGTAGGGGTGGTATACAGAAGATAGCCCTATTTGGTAAAAGACCAAGGCCATATTATGGCAAGAACAGCTAAACTAAGCAAAGAGAAATGACTCATTACTTCAAGACATGAAGATCAGTCAATATGGAAAATTTCAAGAACTTTTAAAGTTTCTTCAAGTGCTGTCACAAAAACCATTAAGCGCTATGACAAAACTGGCTCTCATGAGGACGACCTCAGGAAAGGAAGACCCAGAGTTCCCTCTGCTGCAGAGGATAATTAGAGTTACCAGCCTTTAAAAAAATATTTTACCTTTATTTAACTAGGCAAGTTAGTTAAGAACAAATTCTTATTTTCAATGACGGCCTAGGAACAGTGGGTTAACTGCCTGTTCAGGGGCAGAATGACAGATTTGTACCTTGTCAGCTTGGGGGTTTGAACTTGCAACCTTCCGGTTACTAGTCCAACGCTCTAACCACTAGGCTACGCTGCCGCCCCAAGCCTCATAAATTGCAGCCCAAATAAATGCTTCACAGAGTTCAAGGAACAGACACATCTCAACATAACTGTTCAGTGAATCAGGCCTTCATGGTCGAATTGCTGCAAAGAAACAACTACTAAAGGACACCAATAATAAGAAGAGTCTTGCTTGGACCAAGAAACATGAGCAATGGACATTAGAATGGTGGAAATCTGTTCTTTGGTCTGATGAGTCCAAATTGGAGATTTTGGCCACCTTATCTTTGTGAGATGCTGAGTAGGTGAAGGGATGATCTCCGCATGTGTGGCTCCCACCGTGAAGCATTGAGGAGATGGTGTGGGGGTGCTTTGCTGGTGACATTGTCAGTGATTTATTTAGAATTCAAGGCACACTTAACCAGCATGGCTACCACAGCATTCTGCAGCGATACGCCACCCCATTGTGCTTAGTGGGACTATCATTTGTTTTTCTACAGGACAATGACCGAAAACACACCTCCAGTCTGTGTGAAGGCTATTTGACCAAGGATAGTGATGGAGTGCTGCACCAGATGACCTGGCCTCCACAATCATCCGACTTCAACCCAATTGAGATGGTTTGGGATAAATTGGACCACAGAGTGAAAGAAAAGCAGCCAACAAGTGCTCAGCATATGTGGGAACTCCTTCAAGGCTGTTGGAAAAGCATTCCTCATGGAGCTGGTTGAGAGAATGCCAAGAGTGTGCAAAGCTGTCATCATGGCAAATGTTGGCTATTTTGAAGAATCTGTTTAACACTTTTTTGTTTACTACGTGATTCCATATGTATTATTTCATAGTTTTGATGTCTTGACTATTATTCTACAATGTAGAAAGTAGTAAAAAATTAAGAAAAACCCTTAAATGAGTAGGTATGTGCAAACTTTTGACTTGTGTTCTGTGTTTCAAACAGCAGCGATATGATAGTTCTTCAAATCTGACCCAATTGTGAAATCTTGACTCCTTGTACGGTAACTAAAATGCTGCCTTAAATATAAACTATAAAGAGGTTGGCAATGTTGTGATAGCCTACTGTCTGCTGCCTCCAGACATGTCCCTGCACATCTCCTCTGAATCCCTCCCCAGTTATTGGATTGTCAACCTCCTTGGAACACGGAATTATATCAAGTCCCCATGTAGATGATACATCGAAAATCCCCTTACATGTAATGGTTTGGATCCCGCTGTTCTGCAATGGCATCTATTCAATCCAACAGGGCCATTCTGCCACAGAGGATCTGGTTTATCCTGTTCTAATGCACTGTCATCACTAGCTACTGAGACCACTTCTCATTCATGCTCTGTTTACTGCTGCAAGATTATGACAGATTTTGTGAAGGCGCTAACTCAGGCTTCTCGCTGTCATAAAAGTGGTGAATTCTGGGAAACCGAATGAGGGGCTGATATTGATAGAACTTCATCCAGTAAGTTCCCTGTCGTGCATTGTGGACATTGGGTAGGATGCCAGGTTTTGTGAATAATTTTCAAACTGTTCCTTAATCAAAGGGATTCATTGGAGACATTATTAAGTAACATGAAGCAGTTTCAGCCCAGTACTGGACTGGAGTCCGAAATTGAATTTGAAAAAGTATATTTTGTGATTTGGCTTAGTGGCTATTACATATTTACCAGCTGGCATTTCTGTGACATTTCATTTGTCAGCATTACATAATTTGATTGATTGTGTAAGGCCTAATTTATTGTTTAATATCTCAATATTAGAAGTTGAGAACAATCTATTAATTAACCCAACATGAAGTTACCATCACCCACCACCGGATAAACAGCTATTTTCTTATGAGGGTCATATATCAGAGAAGATGTCACGTTCTGACCATAGTTCTGTTACTTTATTCTTTGTTTTAGTATGGTCAGGGCGTGAGTTGGGGTGGGCAGGCTATGTGTGTTTTTCTATGTTGGGGTTTTGAGTTCAGCCTCGTATGGTTCTCAATCAGAGGCAGGTGTCGTTAGTTGTCTCTGATTGAGAATCATACTTAGGTAGCCTGGGTTTCACTTTTGAGTTGTGGGTGTTTGTTACCGTGTGAGTGTTTGTTGCCACACGGTACTCTTTCGGTTTTGTTCATGTTCACATTTATTGTTTTGTATTTCATAGTGTTCAGTTTATGTCTTAAAATAAACATTATGGACACTTACCACGCTGCGCATTGGTCCTCCGATCCTTCTCGCTACTCCTCCTTCTCCTCAGAGGAGGAATGCCGTTACAGAAACACCCACCAACAAAGGACCAAGCAGCGTGGTAAAGGGCAGCAGCAGCAGCAGCAAAGAACACAGGACTCCTGGACATGGGAGGAGATTCTGGACGGCAAAGGACCCTGGACTCAGCCAGGGGAATATCGCCGTCCCAAAGCAGAGCTGGAGGCAGTGAAAGCAGAGAGGCACCGGTATGAGGAGGCAGCACGGCAGTGCGGCTGGAGGCCCGAGAGGCAGCCCCAAAAATGTCTTGGGAGGGGGCACACGGGGAGAGTGGCGAAGCCAGGTAGGAGACCTGCGCCAACTTCCCGTGCTTACCGGAGTGCGAGAGGGACCGGGCAGGCACCGTGTTATGCGGTGGAGCGGTACATTCCAGCTCCTTGTATCGGCCGGGCTAGAGTGGGCATCGAGCCAGGTGCCATGAAGGTGCCATGAAACGCATCTGGTCTCCAGTGCCGGCGTACATAGCACCAGCCTTACGCATGGTGCGGGCTATTCCACCTCGCCCAGTGCGGGCTATTCCACCTTGCTGCACTGGCCTGGCTACGGGGAGCATTCAACCAGGTAAGGTTGGGCAGGCTCGGTGCTTGAAAGGTCCGGTCTATCCGGTGCCACCTCCACGCACCAGCCCCCCGCACCAGGCTGTCTCTCTGGTTTCTCCCTACAGGTGCTCCCGCCTGTCCAGCACTGCCAGAGCTGTCAGAGTCTCCCGTCTGTCCTGAGCCGCCAGAGTCTCCCGTCTGTCCTGAGCCGCCAGAGTCTCCCGTCTGTCCAGAGCCGCCAGAGTCTCCTGTCTGTCCTGAGCCGCCAGAGTCTCCCGTCTGTCCTGAGCCGCCAGAGTCTCCCGTCTGTCCTGAGCCGCCAGAGTCTCCCGTCTGTCCTGAGCCGCCAGAGTCTCCCGTCTGTCCTGAGCCGCCAGAGTCTCCCGTCTGTCCTGAGCCGCCAGAGTCTCCCGTCTGTCCTGAGCCGCCAGAGTCTCCCGTCTGTCCTGAGCCGCCAGAGTCTCCCGTCTGTCCTGAGCCGCCAGAGCCGCCAGTCTGTCCTGAGCCGCCAGAGCCGCCAGTCTGTCCTGAGCCGCCTGAGCCGCCAGTCTGTCCTGAGCCGCCAGAGCCGCCAGTCTGTCTTGAGAGCAGAGTTTGTTGCCACACGGTACTGTTTCGGTTTCGTTCATGTTCACGTTTATTGTTTTGTATTTCATAGTGTTCAGTTTATGTCTTAAAATAAATGTTATGGACACTTACCACGCTGCGCGTTGGTCCTCCGATCCTTCTCGCTACTCCTCCTCAGAAGAGGAGGAAGAATGCCGTTACAGAAGACAATATCCAAAAGCAATTTGCGGGCCTAATGTGATTAAAGATGAGAAAAGAGAGCATTAACAGACATGTAATAACAGACAATTCACTTACACAAGAAATACATGCAAAAACATTGGCTTGGCTTTTGGTCTGCCCTTCCAAGAAAATCCCCAAAACATGAATGTAGACATAATTACTGAACATGTATGCTTAAACAAACTCAACATATTTGAATAAGCGACACTTATAATAGATTAAAATCTTGCGAAATCCTTCTAATCCTTCTAATTTGCTATACAGCATTGTTTCTTTGATGTTTACTAGAGAAGCACACTGTTCTAGTAAGAAATGTACTTTGTTTTATTGCCTCTAATTTGATTGGAAAATTACAGACAGTGGATGTGCCTCATGGGTCATCAATGACATCATAGCCACTGAGTCTTGTAAAGGCACAGGCTAAGTGATCGGATTCACAAATCACGCAGACCAAAGCAAAGCAGGCCGCAAATGACTATTCTCCTAAGTTCTCTGAAGGAACTGTAATGACGTTATCTTTACAGCAGACTTGTCTGATCGGTAACAATGAACCTGGCACTTGAAGTTTTGTGACTCATTCCTGACGTTGGCACCGTTAGCTTGAGCTCTACAATTGTCAACGAACAAAGCACATTCGGCAAACCACACGCTGAAGGGACACATTTTGTATTTTTTCGTGTATGGTCACAGTTGCCTGGCACGCACATCCAAGGTGACTAATACGGTGATTTATTGAGAAAGCAGCCTCTGTGCTTAAAGACAACACTGCTCAAAAACAAATGGGCTTTTATTTGCGCCTGCTACGTCAGTAGGCTCCACATCGCATCACATCTACATTATTAACTCAAATTAAGATGTGCTCACCAGACTTGCGGTAAGTGCTTGACCCTGTCTTGCTGGAGGCGGCCATCTCGTTGTGCTGCATTAGAGAGCCCAATTGATCCTGTCTGCTGCTTAAATAAGGCCATCTCTGGACTAATGCATAGACACATTGTTAACATGGTGGAGTTGAGTCTCTTTGCTGTGACCCTCTTTAATGCACCCCTAACACTGATGAGCTTCTCTTTCTTTCTCCCTCTCACTCTATACCCCGTTGACACTTTTAAAGCTAACCTTCTGTTTCACCCGCTATCTCTCTATTTATCTCTTCTTCTTGTTCTTGTTCTTCCTCCTCCTCCTTTCTTATTCTCAATCCCCTGTCTCCTCCCCACTCCCTCTCTCATAGTCAGTGAGGCTGCTGTTTGTGAGCATAGTCAGTGCCATTCGAACCATTGAAACTGACAGTGAGAAACCCTTAATGAGCCTTTTCTACTTTTCTATCAAATAGTCTGACCAGTCTCCTTCGTATGGAGGTGTCTATATGGCTCATGGGTGGTTTGTGCTTGTTGTTATTGGCAGTTATTTAAAAGAGTCTGTCCATGCTAATCATCGGCCAAATGCACATTTGGTCAAATTCATCAATATTACATATCTACTTCCAACTGTAACGGCAACTATATACCCATAATCATAAGTGGACCTAACAAACATCTGCTAGCTGTTGGAACAGGTGTTTGGGAAAGTGGGCCTAACTAGCTCCAGTTGTTAGGCTATGATCATACTTCTGGTAGAGGTCATTGTACACCAACACACTCATATATCCTAGTCAAGAAGATTGATCTTCTGTTCAGCATATCTACAGTGCATCTTGCATTGGGCATGTGTTTGTCAATAGCCTTGTTTTCTTACATATTCAGCCCGTGGCATCTGCCGCTAGCGTCAGTAATTGCTGTCTTGAACCAATGATTGGATTGATTGAGGCACAGCATAACCGTCCGTAAACAGTATGCAGTCAGTGTGTAATGATTCAACCTGGTATTGTAGGGTAACTTAAAAGTACATTATATAGTTAGCATGTACGTATATCAAAACATGCTAATTATTTGCTCTATCCGTTGGTCTTGCTGTAATGGACGCCTTTGGTAGCAAACTAATTGGAATAAGTCGGAATGGTGCCAGACATCTAAAGATTACCCAGCAAGCAATAAACCTTATCTATTCAATGCAAACTGGATTACAAAGCCCAGAAAATACCTCAGTGTAGCTTATCATGCAAACATTGTGCAGATCTCAGCAATTGATTTGAATAGCATGTCGCTTGAGTAGGCCCATCCAGACTGAGGCAGACGTCAATAGCTGAGAGGGGGAAGTAATTAAAATGGGTAATCCCTGATGAGACGGCATAATGATTCCTGCCCACCGCCTGTGTCAAGACTCCACTACAGAGTGCTGTATGATTACACCAGTCGAAGGCAAAACCTTATTATATACAAGGGGTGCAGGGAGCTAGCTATTGCTTGAAATGTTCTTTGGTAATGTTTTTATTGGCTCCTCTATCATTTCACCACGCATTCATATACCTCTCCATCTTGCATTAGGACTTCTTTGTATTGATTCAGCGTCCGGGAGAAGAGGCACTGTGGCAGGATTGTCAGGAGGGTTTCAGTTTTGATTTGGAGTTGATATCAATGTTCAACACAGTAATAGGTCTATAGTCTGGCGCTGTGGTTTCCATGGTGAGACTAGTTCATTAAATGGAAGCGATCCAGCAGGTTTTGTAAGTGCTCTCGCAGCTTAGCATGACCATCTTAACAGTAGTCTCGAGACTACTTTCCTTGTTTGATTTTCAAAAGCGCCAAAAGTTAAATGCTAGACCTATCTGGGTCATGTTAATGAGGAAAGAGATTGACTGAGAACTGGCTGCCACAAAGTTTGCTGCACAGATGGTAAGTACCATTGAATCACTGCTGAACAGGTGACAAACTGGCTGTCTGCAGGTACATCTGGTAAAGACCTTGCAATATTGACAATAAAACATACCTTATGTAGCAAGGCTATATGATAACAATTCCATTATTCCTAATGTTCATGCAACATATTAGCATATTTCTGTAATAATTCAGTACTTCCCGATAACTGTGGCAATTCTAGAAGTAAGAATTCCATTAGCATTCATTGGCATGTCAACAAATGTAATTGTACAGTTTGGATCCATAACTGATCATCTTGAGTTGCTGTTACCAGACATGCTCTTCTGTCCTTCTGGAGGAAGAACATTTTCAACGCTAATTGTGTCATTGGAGGATTTGTCAGATTTCGTATTCCCTACAGCCATTACCTAGCTGGTGATGTGTAGGAGGAAAAGCTGAGGTACATTAAACCAGCAATGAGGTATGCAATGCATTGTGGTTAATGAGATCAAACATTCAAGTGTGACTTCACATTGTTTTGGTGTGAAGCAATGACCTTCTTAAGAGCCGTCAGGCTTTGGAAGGCTGCTTTATTTCCACGGCATCTCTGCCGGTCACAAGCCATTGACCATTAGTACTGGAGATAAAACACTGCTCCAGATCGATTTGACCTCTATTGAGGTCACAAGCCATTGACCGTTAGTACTGGAGATAAAACACTGCTCCAGATCGGTTTGACCTCTGTTGAGGTCACAATATTTTCAGTCACAGGATTTATGTTGAAAGTCCACTTTCAAATATCCACAGAATCCTATTCAAAATATGACACGTCAACTGGCATTTCTATCATGTGATAAATTACATCATAATATTGTGACAGGTGCAGTGGTGAGAAAGCTAACCCATGGATATTTTGATGTCAAATAAACTTACAGTGGGCTACTACTGTATGTTATAATATATGACGAAATAGACATCTTGTGCCAAGGGTTGGATGAGTTTATTCTTTGTCTTTGTTGATGTTCTCCGCAAAAAACAGTCCTCACTAAACACTGAGCACTGTCCCATAAAGCTAGTTCAATATTTAGAGAGAGAAAGAGAGAGAGATCCATAGGGGATTCAAAGACCTTATTATAACTTAAAATGTATCAGTTCCAGTCCCTGGACTGGATATGCTCCAGAACTTTAAAATCCCTCTCATTTTATGATCCGTCAGCTTATTCTTTATATGGAGGGATACGGTTGCAGGATGTAAGCCAAACTTCACTTACACTTTGCACCTCACTTCTGCGACAGTCATTTCTGTCCCCAATCCAAAAAGAACTTTGATGTGGGATATTCCCATTAATATGAAATGCTTAATATCCAAGGAAAGCTCTAAGAATTTTTAAAAAATATTAACGATTTAATAAGCTCACAGAGCCAGAGCCTTATCAGCACATTTTGTAACTGTAACATAGGAAGAATAAAAGAACTTGACCACAAAACATGAAAGAAACCCAAGTCTAAATTACTCCAAACGCTTCTGTCCGTGAAGGGTAGAATTTCAAATATGATTTATTTTGATCTCATATTCATTCAGATTTAGCACTTTATATTTGAGTTTAAAAATATATAAACTGTTTATTCAGTTTAGATACTCCTCTCTTATTGCTATGAAACACTTTTAACAGAGATTAGCAAAGATTTTGTTCAGAAAGTGGTTCGCTATTACAAATTTCAGTGACAACGTCACTTCAGTATGAAGGAACTGAACAAGGTATCAAATCAAATTAAATCAATGTTTATTTGTCACGTGCGCCAAATACAACAGGTGTAGACCTTACAGTGAAATGCTTACTTACAGATTCTAACCAATAGTGCAAAGAAGGTGTTAGGTGAGGAATAGGTACGTAAAGAAATAAAACAACAGTTAAAAGAAAGGCTATATACAGTAGCGGTTAGCCAATGTGCGGGAGCACTGGTTGGTCGGACCAATTGAGTTAGTATGTACATGAATATATAGTTAAAGTGACTATGCATATATGATAAACAGAGAGTAGCAGCAGCGTATAAAGAGGGTTTGGGGGGGTTGGGGGGGCACACAATGCAAATAGTCCGGGTAGCCATTTGATTACCTGTTCAGGAGTCTTATAGCTTGAGGGTAAAAACTGTTGAGAAGCATTTTTGTCCTGGACTTGGCACTCTGGTACCACTTGCCATAGGGTAGTAGAGAGAACAGTCTATGACTGAGATGGATGGGGTCTTTGACAATTTTTAGGGCCTTCCTCAGACACCGCCTGGTGTAGAGGTCCTGGATGGCAGGCAGCTTATCCCCAGTGATGTACTGGACCGTACGCACTACCCTCTGTAGTACCTTGCGGTCAGAGGTCGAGCAATTGCCATACCAGGCAGTGATGCAATGCTCTCGATGTTGTAGCTGTAGAACCTTTTGAGGATCTCAGGACCCATGCCAAATCTTTTTAGTTTCCTGGGGGGGGGGGAATAGACTTTGTCGTGCCCTCTTCCAGACTGTCTTGGTGTGTTTGGACCATTCTAGTTTGTTGTTGATGTGGACACTGAGGAACTTGAAGCTCTCAACCTGCTCCACTACAGCCCCATCGATGAGAATCGTCCTCCTTTTCCTGTAGTCCACAATCCTCTCCTTAGTCTTGGCTACGTTGAGGGATAGGTTGTTATTCTGGCACCACACGGCCAGGTCTCTGACCTCCTCCCTATAGGCTGTCTCGTCATATTCTGTGATCAGGCCTACCACTGTTGTGTCGTCTGCAAACTTAATGATGGTGTTGGAGTCGTGCCTGGCCATGCAGTCGTGGGTGAACAGGGAGTACATGAGGGGACTGAGCACGCACCCCTGTGGAGCTCCAGTGTTGAGGATCAGTGTGGCAGATGTGTTGCTACCTACCCTCACCAGCTGGGGGCAGTCCGTCAGGAAGTCCAGGATCCAGTTGCAGAGGGAGGTGTTTAGTCCCAGGATTCTTAGCTTAGTGATGAGCTTTGAGGGCACCATGGTGTTGAACTCTGAGCTGTAGTCAATGAATAGAATTCTCACATAAGTGTTCCTTTTGTCCAGGTGGAAAAGGGCAGTGTGGAGTGCAATAGAGATTGCATCATCTGTGGATCTGTTTGGGCGGTATGCAAATTGGAGTGGGTCTAGGGTTTCTGGGATAATGGTGTTAATGTGAGCCATTACCAACCTTTCAAAGCACTTCATGACTACGGACGTGAGTGCTACGGGTCTGTAGTCATTTAGGCAGGTTGCCTTTGTGTTCTTGGGCACAGGGACTATGGTGGTCTGCTTGAAACATGTTGGTATTACAGACTCAATCAGGGACATGTTGAAAATGTCAGTGAAGACACCTGCCAGTTGGTCAGCACGTGCCTGGAGCACACGTCCTGGTAATCCGTCTGGCCCCTCAGCCTTGTGTATGTTGACCTGTTTAAAGGTCTTACTCATGTCGGCTACGGAGAGTGTGATCACACAGTCGTCCGGAACAACTGATGCTCTCATGCATGCCTCAGTGTTGCTTGCCTCGAAGCGAGCATAGAAATGATTTAGCTTGTTTGGTAGGCTTGTGTCACTGGTTGCAGCTGTGCTTCCCTTTGTAGTCTGTAATAGTTTGCAAGCCCTACCACTTAAGACGAGCGTTGGAGCCAGTGTAGTATGATTCAATTTTAGCCCTGTATTGACACTTTGCCTGTTTGATGGTTCGTCGCAGGGCATAGCAGGATATCTTGTAAGCTTCCCGGGTTGGAGTCCCGCACCTTGAAAGCGGCAGCTCTACCCTTTAGCTCAGTGCGAATGTTGCCTGTAATCCATGGCTTCTGATTGGGGAATGCACGTACAGTCACTGTGGGGATGACGTCCTTGATGCACTTATTGATAAAGCCAGTGACTGATGTGGTGTAACTTCTCAATGCCATCGGAAGAATCCCGGAACATGTTCCAGTCTGTGATAGCAAAACAGTCCTGTAGTTTAGCATCTGCTTCATCTGACCACTTTTTTATAGACCGAGTCACTGGTGCTTCCTGCTATAATTTTTGCTTGTAAGCAGGAATCAGGAGGATAGAGTTGTGGTCGGATTTTCCAAATGGAGGGTGAGAGAGCTTTGTACGCTTCTCTGTGTGTGGAGTACAGGTGATCTAGATTTTTTTTCCCGCTGGTTGCCCATTTAACATGTTGATAGAAATTTGGTAGAACTGATTTACGTTTCCCTACATTAAAGTCTCTGGCCACTTGGAGCGCCGCCTCTGGGTGAATGGTTTCCTGTTTGCTTATTTCCTTATACAGCTGACTGAGTGTGGTCTTAGTGCCAGCATCTGTCTGTGGTGGTAAATAAACAGCCACAAAAAGTATAGCTGAGAACTCTCTAGGCAAGTAGTGTGGCCTGCAATTTATCACAATGTACTCTACTTCAGGCGAGCAAAATCTAGAGACTTCCTTAGATTTCGTGCACCAGCTGTTGTTTACAAATATGCACAGACCGCCCCCCTGCAGCGTATATCCCGCTAGCTGAATATCCATGTCATCATTCAGCCATGATTCCATGAAACATAAGATATTACAGTTTTTGATGTCCCGTTGGTAGGATATTTGTGATCGTACCTCGTCCAATTTATTGTCCAATGATTGCATGTTGGTGAGTAGTATTGACGGTAATGGCAGCTTTCCCAGTCGCCTTCGCCGCGTCCTGACCAGGCATCCGGCTCTTTGTCCTCTTTATCTGCGTCACTTCCTCTTGCAAATAACAGGGATGTTGGTCCTGTGGGGTGTTTGGAGAATGTCTTGTGTGTGCGTCTAGGTTGTATAAAAAATCTTTGTCTAATCCGAGGTGAGTGATCTCTGTCCTGATATCCAGAGTATCTTTTTTTGCCGTAAGATATGGTTGCAGAAACATTATGTACAAAATAAGTTACAAATAACGCGAAAAACCCCCACATAATAGCAGAATTGGTTGGGCCCAAGTAAAACTGCTGCCATTTCATCTGGCGCCATTTTAGGGCGCTTGTGTGTGTGTGTGTGTGTGTGTGTGTGTGTGTGTGTGTGTGTACTGTATGTACGCGCAACTGTGTGCATGTGACTGAAGTTACTCTCTTATTAAACCATTCATCAAAAGTCCTGTATCGATTACAGGGATGTAATTAAATTGTGAGTATAAAAAATGATGCTCCAGGCACCGCACCCATGGCGTGCTGCGCTAAACACCCATAATTCACCTGTGTGCCTTGTCATCATAATAAAGAAGTCATTTCTCAGCTGCTTAGCATTGCTAAATGGACCCATATTTGTCAATGTATTATAGACGCATACAGTGTTGATCCTCCAATCTCTACCAGGCTCTTTCAGGTACCTCTGGCGCAGATGGCCAATGACTTCTCCTTCATTATCTCTCACAGGGAAATAAAAAAAAAAGTAACACAATTACAGAGAAAGCAATTAGTGCCACGCTGTCAATGTTACGGAACTGAGGGGTGTAATTACCAAGATGAGGTTTTTGACGGCTGTGACTGTGTTGCGCTCGGCAGCGACTCCACCCTCCATACCTGTTTTTCTTTTTATTAGTGTCTCTCAGCTTGGGTGAGGCGGTAAGGAGTGGTGATGATGTTCACGGGGTGCACAGGAGAGAGAAGGGTTCAATTATGCAATAGGAGAGATGTGAGACCTTCCAATTGGCTACATAAACTTTAACTGTATAAGTAATCCTCCAATATTAGGCTATTACCCCATCTTAGAAACATACTGTCTCTAAACTATAAATGCCATTTGATCATATCCAACATTTCTTTAGTAAACATCACACAAAGCTAGGTTGTATCTGATAGCATCACCTCTCTTCCCTCTCATGTCTATGTGCTCCCCCTGTGACATGAAGAGTCTATACCACATATGAGATCTGGAGAGATCCTGACCTTTCACAGGGAAACAGTTCCCTGCAGCCATCTGTCAAAAGCCCTGTGAGATGAAACCCTGGCTTACAGGGAACAAGATGGATGACTACACTCTGCACCTCAGTGGCAGCAGGGTAGCTTCTGTATCAAGTATTCTTCTCTCATGGCGCACCTTTGTAATAAGTCACACTGTAGCAGTGTGGAGTACTGATATCATTTGTGCGTGAGTATTCGCAAGAATACACATCTGTTTATTCAACAACAGCAAAGCAAATGCCTGACTGCATAATATAGGTTGGATTTGTATATTGTGATTGTGAGTGTACTGTAGTAACATAGTATCTTTTTACTTGAAAAAGACAGCCAGATGTATACTCTTACAAGGTGTTGTAAGGACTACGACTCCATAACAGTGATAGACAAGTTCTCCTCAGATTAAGTAGTGTATAGCTTTAGTCCGGTACGTTAAGCCGATGATCTAGGTTTTATGGCTCCATTCCTCTGTATCATGGCCCAAAACGTCTCTGTTGAATGCACCACAGCCCCATTATATCATTATGGAGCCTCAGCACCAGCTTGGAGGGATTTCCTGACTTTACACACAGATCCAGTCAACCACAACTGGGCTTCAAAACTTCAATGTGTCACCATAAGCCTGGTGATACTTGCTTTTTATGGGTGGTTTGATGGCCACGTTGACTGTCTTCAGACTGGAATCTGATACTGGTTGTATACTGCCTCAGCTCAGTGGGAAAAGCAGGCCAGTGTTGATGGAATTGCGGATTAGCTTAGATCGCTGTCAGTTTTACATGCATGCAGTTTTTGTTAATGTTGGTTTTGATGGGCATTCCAGTGTTTTGAGCACAACATTTCCAGTAATTTGTCTTGACTGTAGCCTATACCGTATGAGGGAATATTGGAGCTGAATAGAAACCAATAACCCAACATGTATTTTACATTACTGTGTCGTTCCATGGAATGAGTGACCCTTTAATATTTGAAGTAGAAATTGTGCACCAATATTGCATTTTAAAAGCCTGTTATAGTCAATGAAGTAAAAAAGACCACATGGAGAATTCAATAAATCATTTTTTAAAGATTTTATATATATATATATATGACAGAAATTACATTTTTTGTGAAATCAGATGTTTTATTTCTCACCAAATTATACATCTCAGAAGGCACCGAATTGGTGGAATATATGCTCTTATGTTTAAAGTTAAGTGGTTGCAGGTCTTCAGGCAACATTATTTGCCAAAATATGCACATTCAGAGAGAGGAGGAAACATTTTCCACATAATCCTCTTAATGCAATACGTATCCAGATCACTGTTGTTAAATTATTTTGCAAGAATATGTGTGCCAATCCTCTCTCCTTATTGCTCTCATTTTCACCTTCTTTATTGCTCTCATTTTCACCTTCTTTATTGCTCTCATTTTCACCTTCTTTATTGCTCTCATTTTCACCTTCTTTATTGCTCTCATTTTCAACTTCTTTATTGCTCTCATTTTCACCTTCTTTATTGCTCTCATTTTCACCTTCTTTATTGCTCTCATTTTCACCTTCTTTATTGCTCTCATTTTCACCTTCTTTATTGCTCTCATTTTCACCTTCTTTATTGCTCTCATTTTCACCCTCGTTATTGCTCTCATTTTCACCTTCTTTATTGCTCTCATTTTCAACTTCTTTATTGCTCTCATTTTCACCTTCTTTATTGCTCTCATATTCACCTTCTTTATTGCTCTCATTTTCACCTTCTTTATTGCTCTCATTTTCAACTTCATTTTCCCTTACTCCTTCCTTCCTTCCCTCCCCCACCCCCATCCCTCATTCCCTTTCCTCCCCTCTTTCAATAGACACAATCAACTTTTCACCCTTAGATTTGGGTTAAGTGTTTACAGTGAGAAAATGGCCCGTATTGTGACTGCTTCTCTGTCTGCAGCCGGAACCCTAAGAGAGCTCTCAAAGACTGTCTGTCCTTTGGCTGTCTCATACCGCTGGAACAGATTCAGAAAACAGGGCCAGTCATAAGGCAAATGAATGGAGAATGACGAGACAGATATGGAAATGTCCAGATGGTTATCATTTTTACTCTGACTGTCTGAGTGCTTATTAGAATATGCTTATATCTCTGAGGCTGCTCTGAGGCCTTGAGTATGTCTTAGGCATTAGACATGGTAATTTATTAAGCATTTAAAAAGCACTGATGGATTGTGAACGTGGCAGGGTTTGGCTGAATGTTACAGAGACAGTTTATTAGGGTGGTGACAACGAGTAGTGCATCTGTGTTAGAACTGGCCAACTCTACTGGGATTCATTTAGACAGGATCACAGAGCAATAGGCATTTTAACATTTCCCCAATGTTTAGGCGTGGTCCAGTGTTAGTTTGACGTAGTTCTCTGAAACATATTCAAGATCACGTGAGTGTGCAGTCTTCAGTATCATCATGGATTAGCAACCACTGAGACAAAAATAGGGGATTCTGATCGGCAGACCCATTTTGATTTTTGCTGTCCAAAAAAGACACAATCTCCTTGTGAATAATAGCCCAAATCCTCTTATCTCAGGCGTAATCGCGTCTTGTGGGGCTTGTGGATTGCTTGACAAGAGAGGAGATTGGAGCCGATTTTTTTGCATCACTTGTTTTTTATGGGTGGAAAATATGAATCAATTTATTAAAAGTCATTGTCTCTCCCATCCTAATCCTCTGGTTGGTATTCCGGAGATGCTACAGTGATTTCAAGTGACATAGTGTGTCGCTTCGGGAGTCCAGAATTATCATACAGATAATACAAGTTCCTGTTATAGTCTGTAGGTTTAGTTCGGCTTAATGGAGTGATTTTAAAGTGCTTTTACAGTTGAGTAAAAAGGAGCAACAGCTGAGCAAAGGCGCAATAACATCCCATAATGTTACATTGGGACAATGATGTGCAAGGGCCAGGGCTAAAAGTCCTGTTGTTACTGGGGCAACATCTATTCTAATGCATTATACACACCTCTCACATCACACACACACACACACACACACACACACACACACACACACACACACACACCACACACACCACACACACCACACACACACCACACACACACACACACACACACACACACACAGGAAACTCTTGTTTAAAAATAATATATTTCAATTTCAACCAGACAGGAGAAAATACACACCTAGAGTTACCAGGCACAGGGATTCATATCCTGCCATCTAATCGATTGGTATTGTACGATGAAGCCAACAGCTGTTCAATTGTCAACACCCATCCACTAGGGCACATTTAGCTTCCTGCTTTGTGTCATATTCTGCATGGTTTTTAATGAACAGCTTCCTGCCTGCAAGCCGGAGAATCTTTCCCATTCTCACAAGGCAGCTACACTCTATGCAGACACAGACAGCCCAAGCCTTTATCAGCTGTGGAGAGAATGAAAGTGCTGCAATTGTGTTATCTAGCCTCGGGCCAGCTATTTCCCTGATACGTCTGCTCTCTCAGTATCCACTCTTCTCATAACATCATAGCCTCACCCATTTCAAGGCATCCAACGATTAATTGGGACCCCAAGTGATTCACAGCCAAAGGGCAGAAGAACCCGAAGAGTCTTTTAGATTACAGCATTTTGTTTAAACACCTCTAATAGCTACTTATGTCTCCTAACTCATTCCCCCATGGTAACAACATCCACATTCACGAACATTACTTTGCAGTAAGCGGTAACTTGCGGTTCAAGAGCATATTGATTTTCTACAGCTAAATGCTTCAGAGATATAACAGTGGAACACCACTGAATTACCTCGAGCATATCCTGTGTCAACCTGGACTAGAGGTAGACGTAAGATAGTAAACTCAAATTAGTATGATATGTTCCGTTTGGTATGGTATGTGTTAATTTGTGGACGTCCATCATCCATTTCGTATGATATGTTACGAATTGCAATTTGTCCAGTATGTTACGAATTTATAATATGTTACGAATTCCAATTTGTTGTGGCTAACATTAAGGTTAGGATTAGGATTAAAGTTAGGGTTAGGAGTTAGGTTAAAATTGAAGGTACGTTTTAGGGGAAGGGTTAGCTGGAATGCCAATGTAGCGGGTCTTATATGTACCACAGGAGAACCAAGAAATGAGGAGCGACACCACGGATGTTTTTTAGGCTTTTATGTTGATCTGCAATAGTATTGTGAAAAGACAGGACAGGAACACATCAGTCTCCAATGGATCATCTGACAAGTTGTTCTTTCTCTCTGTGTTTTCTCTGACTCACACAAATCACATTCATACATAAAGCCATAATGTATAGTATAAAATAATAACCAGTCCTTTATACAACAAATGTATAGTCTTAATTCTTAGACAATAGAACCATACCTGCAATAGTATTGTGAAAAGACAGGAACACATCAGTCTCCAATGCACCATCTGACAAGTTGTTCTACACAGGAGCATGAAGAAAGGTAAAACACATATCCTGTCTCACATCCCCAATGCATTGCTAGGTGTTTTCAGTGTTGACCGTACCAAAATACAACAACTCATGTACAAACAAGTTACAACGTGAAATCGCCTCTATCCCATCAGACCTTAGAGTGCCAAAACTACATCTCCCATAATGCAACGCTATCACCAGTCGGCAGCTCAGCTAACCATCTGCATCACAGAAAGGCATGCTAGCTAGCAACAGCAGCACTTTTAGCACTCTGTAAACTATATTAATAACAAGAATAAAACTCTGAAAGTTACATGTTTCAATAGTCTCAAACTCCCTTATAATAATATCTACAACATTAACCTTGGGATGTTTTATTTATTTCACATTATGGACTTCAACAAAGGAGTAATCTGCAACACATAGCTTTCTCTCTCAGTGTTTTCTCAGACTGAGGAGAACGGGAGCTATGGGTAGTACCAGGGTGTTAGTAGGTGACGCAAGCACCCAGATGAAATAAAATACAATTAATGAAACACAACCCGAAGATGTTAACATCATTCAGCTACTGTAGCTGCCTACCGAACATCAACAGGCAGCACCAGTAATGCAACAATTAAAAAGAGACACCAAAAGTACAGTTCATGGCGATCATAGTGATCTGACTACCCCCTTCTGTCTGAACTTGGAATATTCCTGTTCACGGGCTTTGGCCACTGACCCTCAACCTGGTTGTTCTGTTCTGTGTTGTGTACTATTCTAATAATTTGAAGTTTGATGGAATAACCTTTTTAACTCTCCTACACTAAGTAGATGCAAAGGAGCTCAAAAGTAGTAAGTAGTTGCAAGTATGCTAATTTACTAAGTTGTCCTTAATGAGATTTGAACAAACAACCTTTGGGTTACCAGACGTTCTCGTTCTACGTCCACCCATCCACCCCGACCAACCAACCTTCTTTTCATTTTTCCTAAAGAACCTTCTGTCTTATGTTACGTTTGATATGGATATATGTCACACTAATTTGAGTGTACCAAATTTATGTCCACTATGTTACGTCTAGTCCATGATACCAGGCTGCTTGTGTTTACACTATGGCTGACATTTTATCAATGTAACATGCAAACTAATAAAGATGTGAAAGAGTGCAATAAAATATATCATGGCACTAACTGAAAACTCCAGATCACAATAGTCTGATACAGTATGGGAGAGTAGGCACAGAGAAACTGTATGTAAAGCTGGTGCTGCATGTCATCAGGGAGGCTCTGAGACAGAGTGAGGTGTTGTATGTCTGTATCATCAGACAGACTTTGAAGGGTGTTTTACTTACACACTCTCCCTCTAGCTTGTGCTCTGTCCCTTGGAAGTGCCATGCAGGCTGGTGACAGTCAGGGGCATGCCCCTGTCACTGGCATCACCCAGCCTAGCCACACTGTCTGACATGCCATGCCCTGCCCACCATACGACTCAGGGGAGAAATGAGCTCAGAAGTTAGTGGAGAGTTATTGTGCTATGTCAGTGAGTAAGTGATGGATTGAGTGAGTTAGTAATTGATTGACTTAAATGTTTATTTAATGGAAAAACCTTTATTTAACTAGGCAAGTCAGTTAAGAACAAATTGTTATTTACAATGACGGCCTACCAAAAGGCAAAAGACCTCCTGCAGAGATGTTTTTCAGAAGTTTGAATTCCATGGATTGCAATTTAATAATGTGACTTATTCAGTCAAATGCAGGGACTGTTTCACTAACATGAACACTATAGAACCATTTGGTTTTAGGGTTTCCCGGACACAGATTAAGCCTAGTCCTGCACTAAAAAGCATGTTTAATAGAGATTCTCCATTGAATGTGCTTCTGTGTCCAGGAAACCATTGGTATTAGTGGAGGCTAGGACTATTATTTAGGTACGTACTATTTTCATTGTAATGCAAAGTTACTCTGCTCTAATCCTTTCTTCTCAATGTAGTGATGGAGCTTCCATGGAAAAGTCAAATGTTTATTCATAATCTTAAAAAGTTTGGAAGTTCCATGGCATATTTCACAGTTAAATAGTCATAATCTGTGCACTGCATAGCCGACAATTTCACGAATAGGACAATTATTATACTGTACGCTACATTAGCCGTAAATTACAGTCCTTAGAAAGGCTGTACATTTTTCCTGACAGTAAACAGAGGATTATAACTTGACATACCTTTTTAACAGTTGTCCCACGTTTTCCCCATCGTCAAAGCGGGTATTGGCATGTCCTTACTCTTGGCATGTACTCACTT
Source organism: Oncorhynchus kisutch (assembly GCF_002021735.2). Lineage (NCBI taxonomy): Eukaryota > Metazoa > Chordata > Actinopteri > Salmoniformes > Salmonidae > Oncorhynchus > Oncorhynchus kisutch. The sequence continues at coordinate 18,087,036 of NC_034175.2, read as the reverse complement.
GGCATGTCCGTTTCAAGAATTCCTCATATCGTCTTTTCTTTTGATAAGGGGCTAGCTCTGCTGGGTCATATGTCAGGCTTTTCAAATGGAAAAGCCACTGACTTCGTCTCCCAACCCTTTTCTAAGGCCTCCTATCAGATGGTGGTAGAGTAATTTTTTGTAATATATATATATATATTTTTTTACCTTTATTTAACTAGGCAAGTCAGTTAAGAACAAATTCTTATTTTCAATGACGGCCTAGGAACAGTGGGTTAACTGCCTGTTCAGGGGCAGAACGACAGAATTGTACCTTGTCAGCTCGGGGGTCTGAACTTGCAACCTTCCGGTTACTAGTCCAACGCTCTAACCACTAGGCTACCCTGCCGCCCCAAGTAATACAATGTGTTGTGGAGCTATACTGAAGAGGTTGATATGATTATGAAGGTGGTGAGAGGGCCATGTGCAGCCAGCAAATCAATATCACCTCTATATTATTTTTTCATTTTGTAGTATGGTTAGTCTCTTTTTTGAACCAGCATTTCAGTGAAAGGGTCTTCACAGTCTTTTAATTATATTTAAGTGATTTGTAATTCAATTATTTAATGTCTGTTTTTTCTGATACCATTTTCTTCCAGAATTCTACATAGGAGCAGTGGTCAAAAAAGTACTCGATTGTCATACTTGAGTAAAAGTAAAGATACCTTAATAGGTCAATAAAAGTGAAAAAGTCACCCAGTAAAAGTCTAAAAGTATTTGGTTTTAAATAAACCTATGTATCAAAAGTAGGAATAATTTTAAATTCCTTATATTAAGCAAGCCAAACAGCACAATTTTCTTGTTTTTTAAATTTGATTTATGGATAGACAGGGTCACACTCCAACACTAACATTTAAAAACAAAGCATTTGTGTTTAGTGAGTCCGCCAGATCAGAGGCAGTAAGGATGACTAGAGATGTTCTTTTGTGTGCGAATTGGACCATTTTCTGTTCTGCTAAGCATTCAAAATGCAACGAGTACTTTTGGCTGACAGGGAAAATGTATGGAGTAAAAAGAACAGAATTTTTATGAATGTAGTGAAGTAAACTTTTACGTTGTCAAAAATATAAATAGTAAAGTAAAGTACACATACCCCCAAAAACGACTTAAGTACTTCACTGCATAGAAATACTGTTGAATATCACTTTTATCCTCACCATTTTTCTCTGTTTAGTCGGTAAACCTTTAAGTCATTCCCTTTCAATCTACCCCATGGCCTATAACCCATAAGCACATAAATATCTGTGGATCAAAGTTTGGAACACCTGTTGTGGCTAGATTGACACAGTATTGGGATTTCTTCTGAAACATTAGTATTCTCACCCTCTCAGCAGGTACTATAATTAATCCATCTTCCCTAATTACTAAATGATGAGCGGCGTATCATCATTTTGTTATTCTGATGGTTTCTTTTGTCTATTCTTTTGGGGGAAAAACAGATGAGATTTGGATGCAATTAGTCATCATTAAAGATGTGGTTGTTGTTGTTGACAGTTCTAAAGGTTTGCTCAGGAGAAAGATTCGTGGGAAATGTTTTGTATAGAAAACCAATACGATGCCTCTGATTTTGGAATTGGGAGGGGGCGGAATGTTAATGACCTATACTGGATTTAGCAGCACCTATCAGGTATGAAGGTAAGACCCAGATGCAGACCAAATCCCAAAGGGGCAAGCAAAATAGACAGGTCAAGGCAGGCAGGGGTCAATAGTCCAAAGAAGTGGGGGAGAGGTACAGGATGGCAGGCAGGCTCAGGTCAGGCTGAGGTCGGTAATCCAGAGGTAGGGCAAAGGTATGGCAGGCAGGCTCAGGTCAGGCTGAGGTCGGTAATCCAGAGGTAGGGCAAAGGTATGGCAGGCAGGCTCAGGGTCAGGCAGGCAAGGCAAGGGTCAAAGCCAGGAGGGTGAGAAAAAGAGTGGGGACAAGCAGGAGCTGAGACAAAACGCTGGTAGGCTTGAACAAACAAGACAAACTGGCACAGACAGACAGAAAAAACAGGTATAAATACACAGGGGATCACGGGGAAGACGGGTGACACTTGGAGGAGGGTGGAGACAATCAAAGACAGATGAAACAGATCAGGGTGTGACAAGCACTGTCCCATATGAATAGTAGATCCTGGGTTACCTTCTGGGGTTTTAAATAGAAGTTTAGGAAGAGTGTGCATGTGAGTGTGTATATTAGGCATTTGTGTCTACATGCATGTTTATCTAGATTATTGTTCCTGCTTCTGCTGATAATGAGTCAATTATCTTGATCATTTAGAGCTCAAAACAACTCAAAACAACAACAGCAGTTTGAAAGGATGTGCAACATTACAAATGCAGCCAGGTAATTTGGTAATGCCCTATAGACATTGCATTATGTAGTAATTCTTTTCTCTGTTATGTCAGTAGGGAAATACACAGCAGTGAAATTATGGAGGGATATCTAAAAGCTAGCCCGGCCTTGATTTTCTGCCAACATAAAAGCAGCTAAAAAATATCTGTACATTAGGAGGATGTTGAGCACAGATATTACTGCTTAAACTAACCTGTGATCACATTATTTATGACCAAACAGATGCAAATATTTGAAGACCCAACCTTGAGGAGGAGATATTGCTCATGTTCCAGAGTGGTGATTCCCTATACATTGGCTTTTGGGGGTTTGTATCATTTAATTTACACAACATGTCTACTACTTTGAAGATGCAAAAATATTTTTTTTGTGAAACAAACAGGAAATAAGACCAAAAAACTGAAAACTTGAGCGTGCATAACTATTCACTCCCCCCCCCCCCCCTGCCCAAAGTAAATACTTTGCAGAGCCAGCTTTTGCAGCAATTACAGCTGCAAGTATCTTGGGGTATGTCTCTATAAGCTTGGCACATCGAACCACTGGGATTTTTGCCCATTCTTCAAGGCATAACTGCTCCAGCTCCTTCAAGTTGGATGGGTTCCGCTGGTGTACAGCAATCTTTAAGTCATACCACAGATTCTCAATTGGATTGAGGTCTGAGCTTTGACTAGGCCATCACAAGACATTTAAATGTTTCCGATTAAACCACTCGAGTGTTGCTTTAGCAGTATGCTTAGGGTTATTGTCATGCTGGAAGGTGAACCTCCATCCCAGTCTCAAATCTCTTGAAGAATGAAACAGGTTACCCTCAAGAATTTCCCTGTATTTAGCGCCATCCATCATTCCTTCAATTCTGACCAGTTTCCCAGTCCCTGCCGATGAAAAACATCCCCACAGATTGATGCTGCCACCACCATGCTTCACTGTGGGGGTGTCTTCTCGGGGTGATGAGAGGTGTTGGGTTTGCACCAGACATAGCGTTTTTCTTGATGGCCAAAAAGCTACATTTTAGTCTCATCTGACCAGAGTACCTTCTTCCATATGTTTGGGGAGTCCCCGACATGCCTTTTGGTGAACACCAAACATGTTTGCTTATTTTTTCTGTCCGCTCTTCCATAAAGCCCAGCTCTGTGGAGTGTACGGCTTAAAGTGGTTCTATGGACAGATACTCTAATCTCCGCTGTGGAGCTTTGTAGCTCCTTCAGGTTTCTCTTTGGTCTCTTTGTTGGCTCTCTGATTAATGCCCTCCTTGTCCAGTCCGTGGGTTTTGGTGGGCAGCCCTCTCTTGGCAGGTTTGTTGTGGTGCCATATTCTTTCCATTTTGAAAAAATTGATTTACTTTATTTATCTGTTATTTTACCAGGTAAGTTGACTGAGAACACACTCATTTGCAGCAACAACCTGGGGAATAGTTACAGGGTAGAGGAGGGGGATGAATGAGCCAATTAATGGTGCTCTGTGGGATGTTCAAAGTTTGGGATATTTTTAAATATCCCAACCCTGATCTGTACTTCTCCACAACTTTGTCCCTGACCTGTCTGAGAGCTCCTTGGTCTTCATAGTGCCACTTGCTTGGTGGTGCCACTTGCTTTGTGGTGTTGCAGACTCTGGAGCCTTTCAGAACAGGTGTATATATACTGAGATCATGTGACAGATCATGTGAAACTTAGATTGCACACAGGTGGACTTTATTTAACTAATTGTGTGACTTCTGAAGGTAATTGGTTGCACCAGATCTTATTTAGGGGCTTCATAGCAAAGGGGTGAATACATACAGTGGGGAGAACAAGTATTTGATGCAGGTTTTTCTACTTACAAAGCATGTAGAGGTCTGTAATTTTTTATCATAGGTACACTTCAACTGTGAGAGACGGAATCTAAAACAAAAATCCAGAAAATCACATTGTATGATTTTAAGTAATTAATTAGCATTTTATTGCATGACATAAGTATTTGATCACTTACCAACCAGTAAGAATTCCGACTCTCACAGAGCTGTTAGTTTTTCTTTAAGAAGCCCTCCTGTTCTCCACTCATTACCTGTATTAACTGCAGCTGTTTGAACTCGTTACCTGTATAAAAGACACCTGTCCACACACTCAATCAAACAGACTCCAACCTCTCCACAATGGCCAAGACCAGAGAGCTGTGTAAGGACATCAGGGATAAAATTGTAGACCTGCACAAGGCTGGGATGGGCTACAAGACAATAGGCAAGCAGCTTGGTGAGAAGGCAACAACTGTTGGCGCAATTATTAGAAAATGGAAGAAGTTCAAGATGATGGTCAATCACCCTCGGTCTGGGGATCCATGCAAGATCTCACCTCGTGGGGCATCAATGACCATGAGGAAGGTGAGGGATCAGCCCAGAACTACACGGCAGGACCTGGTCAATGACCTGAAGAGAGCTGGGACCACAGTCTCAAAGAAAACCATTAGTAACACACTACGCCGTCATGGATTAAAATCCTGCAGCGCACACAAGGTCCCCCTGCTCAAGCCAGCGCATGTCCAGGCCCGTCTGAAGTTTGCCAATGACCATCTGGATGATCCAGAGGAGGAATGGGAGAAGGTCATGTGGTCTGATGAGACCAAAATAGAGCTTTTTGGTCTAAACTCCACTCGCCGTGTTTGGAGGAAGAAGAAGGATGAGTACAACCCCAAGAACACCATCCCAACCGTGAAGCATGGAGGTGGAAACATCATTCTTTGGGAATGCTTTTCTGCAAAGGGGACAGGATGACTGCACCGTGTTGAGGGGAGGATGGATGGGGCCATGTATCGCGAGATCTTGGCCAACAACCTCCTTCCCTCAGTAAGAGCATTGCAGATGGGTCGTGGCTGGGTCTTCCAGCATGACAACGACCCAAAACACACAGCCAGGGCAACTAAGGAGTGGCTCCGTAAGAAGCAGCTCAAGGTCCTGGAGTGGCCTAGCCAGTCTCCAGACCTGAACCCAATAGAAAATCTTTGGAGGGAGCTGAAAGTCCGTATTGCCCAGCGACAGCCCCAAAACCTGAAGGATCTGGAGTAGGACTGTATGGAGGAGTGGGCCAAAATCACTGCTGCAGTGTGTGCAAACCTGGTCAAGAACTACAGGAAATGTATGTTCTCTGTAATTACAAACAATGGTTTCTGTACCAAATATTAAGTTCTGCTTTTCTGATGTATCAAATTCTTATGTCATGCAATAAAATGCAAATTAATTACTTAAAAATCATACAATGTGATTTTCTGGATATTTGTTTTAGATTCCGTCTCTCACAGTTGAAGTGTACATATGATAAAAATTACAGACCTCTACATGCTTTGTAAGTAGGAAAACCTACAGAATCAGCAATGTATCAAATACTTGTTCTCCCAACTGTATGCACCAATTTTTAATTTCACTTCACCAATTTGGACTATATTGTGTATGTCCATTACATGAAATCCAAATAAAATTCCATTTGCATTACAGGTTGTAATGCAACAAAATAGGAAAAACGTCAAGGGGGGTGAATACTTTTGCAAGGCACTGTATCTATCATTCAATCAATCAATCAAATGTATTTGTAAAGCCCTTTTTTTCATCAGCAGATGTCACAAAGTGCTAATACAGAAACCCAGCCTAAAACCCACAATGAGCAAGCATTGCAAATTTGTACAAATTTGCTCTACAATGTCTCTTAGAGTTTCGACAAGAAATCGTTTGCTTTGCAGATGTGACCCCAGTAAAATCATGGCTTGAAATGCTTACCGGGAGAAAAACGCCATGGATAACAAATATTGATCGAGCAGCCAAACAATCGATAAGCCGCGATTAGGAAATGAAATAGTCAGGTGAAACAGACAGGCTTTCCTCTAATTCCCCAGCGACTTGCTGCAAACATACATATTTATAAATGCACGAGTGCACACACACTCTCACATGGACAAACACTCCCCCTTGTCCCATACAAACAGAACTTCACAAACACGGCCATGTTCTACCCTTCACACTGGCAAGAATACCTTTCTGGTAAATTCCAAATAAATTCATAAAACAATGAAACAAATAAATTATCCAGGCTGGGGATTAAGAAGGATTATGCTTTCATTGCCACTAATAAAATGAAATAGCTGAACAATTGTATTAGCAGGGACGAACAATTGAATTGGGACCATTGAAGGACGTTGGTCACTGAAATGATTCACATTCAATGTTTTCTAAAGTGGTGTTGAGAAGTGCTTGATGTATTGCATGCTCACCCCATCTTTGGAGCATGACTAATTTACTGGTACTGGACACTGGTCTCGACTACCTCCAGCAACAACTTGGTGCCAGTCATTTCAATTCAAGTCGACCACAGCCAGAAGCACAAATACTGTATAGTAAAGGAAGTAACCCTGCTACTTGTCAAGCCACCATAGGCTGTAATTAGTATCATTTTAGACCCTGTTTACTGTTCAAATTATATTCTTTGAGTGGCATCATAGTATCATTATTGTGTTGGTGAAATTGCTGTAATTAGTACCCTGGTCACTATGCATTTGACATAACCTACAGCATTTGCATATTATGGATATGGTTTCTAAAAACACACCGGCAGCAACACCATTTCCCCCACTAGGTAGGTTTAGTCACACACACACCCACACACAGCACTCTAGCCATTAGATGTTGACAGGCATTTGTGATTGCCAGTTGTTGGAATTGCAGCATTTGTAGCAGCTCTTTAGTGTTGGGAAATGGGCGAGAAAGTAGCCCATTTAGGTTCATCCATTTCCCCTTGTAATGAGCCGACCTAGTGGGAATCTATCTAATAACCAATTGCATACGTCCTCCCACTCCCTGCCCATGTATGGGGAGTTTGGAGTGAGTGGGTTTCTAAATGGGTGAGTAGCAATGTGGGGGCTTTGTTAGGGGAAATGTTCCTAGACACCATTTTAGGAGGAGGAGATGAGTGTCTCTCTCTGTTTGTTCAATGTAGCAAAGATGTTATTTAAAAATAAAGATATACTGTTGAAATTGGAAGTTTACATACACTTAGGTTGGGGTCATTAAAACTCGTTTTTCAACCACTCCACAAATTTCTTGGTAACAAACTATAGTTTTGGCAAGTCGGTTAGGACAGCAACTTTGTGCATGACGCAAGTAATGTTTCAAACAATTGTTTACAGACAGATTATTTCACTTTCAATTCACTGTATCACAATTGCAGTGGGTCAGAAGTTTACATATACTAAGTTGACTGTGCCTTTAAACAGCTTGGAAAATTCAAGAATATGATGTCATGGCTTCAAGAAGCTTCTGTTAATTGACATCATTTGAGTCTATTGGAGGTGTACCTGTGGATGTATTTCCAGGCCTACCTTCAAACTCAGTGCCTCTTTGCTTGACATCATGGGAAAATCAATAGAAATCAGCCAAGACCTCAGAAAAAATAATTGTAGACCTCATCCTTGGGAGCAATTTCCAAACGCCTGAATGTACCGTGTTCATCTGTACAAACAATAGTACGCAAGTATAAACACCATGGGACCACGCAGCCGTCATACCGCTCAGGAAGGAGACGCATTCTCGCGTCTCCTAGAGCGTCTCCTAGAGATGAACGTACTTTGGTGCAAAAAAGTGCAAATCAATCCCAGAACAACAGCAAAGGATCTTGTGAATATGCTGGAGGAAACATGTACAAAAGTATCTATATCCACAGTAAAAACGAGTCCTATATCGACATAACCTGAAAGGCCGCTCAGCAAGGAAGAAGCCACTGCTCCAAAACCACCATAAAAAGCCAGATTACGTTTTGGAGAAATGTCCTCTGGTCTGATGAAACAAAAATAGAACTGTTTGGGCATAATGAACCATTATTATGTTTGGAGGAAAAAGGGAAGGGGGCTTGCAAGCCGAAGAACACCATCCCAACTTTGAAGCACGGGGGTGGCAGCATCATGTTGTGGGTGTGGCAGCATCATGTTGTGGGGGTGGCAGCATCATGTTGTGGGGGTGCTTTGCTGCAGGAGGGACTGGTGCAAAATAGATGGCATCATGAGGATGGAACATTATGTGGATATATTGAAGCAACATCTCAAGACATCAGTCAGGAAGTTAAAGCTTGGTCGCAAATGGGTCTTCCAAATGGCCAATGACCAAAGTTGTGGCAAAATGGCTTAAAGACAACAAAGTCAACGTATTGGAGTGGCCATCACAAAGCCCTGACCTCAACCCTATAGAAAATGTGTGGGCAGAACTGAAAAAGTGTGTGGAGCAAGGAGGCCTTCCTTCTGTCAGAAGCTTGTGGAAGGCTACCTAATTTTTTTCTCCCCAATTTCCTGGTATCCGATTGTTAGTAGCTACTATCTTGTCTCATCGCTATAACTCCCGTACAGGCTCGGGAGAAACGAAGGTTGAAAGTCATGCGTCCTCCGATACACAACCCAACCAAGCCAAGCCGCGACCTCCCGGTCGCGACCTGTTACGACAGAGCCTGGGCGCAAACCCAGAGTCTCTGGTGGCACAGCTGGCGCTGCAGTGCAGCCCTTTAACCACTGCGCCACCCAGGAGGCCCCAAGTTAAACAACCAAATACTAACTGAGTGTATGTAAACTTCTGACCCACTGGGAATGTGAAGAAATAAATAAAAGCTGAAATAAATAATTATCTTTACTATTATTCTGACATTTCACATTCTTAAAATAAAGTGGTGATCCTAACTGACCTAAAAATGGAATTTTTACTAGGATTAAATGTCAGGAATTGTGAAAAACTGAGTTTAAATGTAAATGTAAACTTCTGACTTCAACTGTATATTTTTTTATTGAATTTTAAAACAATCTACCTGCAGTGAAGCTGCTCAACATTTTACGTTACTTTCAGTCATCTAGCAGACACTCCCATCCAGAGCGACCCACAGGAGCAAGCAGGGTCAAGCGTCCCGCCCAAGGGCACTTTGACAGATCTCCCACCAAGTCAAGTTGGGGACCCAAACCAGTGAGTTGGTTACACCCGAGCTCCCAACCATACGAGATCTCCCCACAGTTCCCGAGAGCTGCCCCTGAACCATCCGAGACACCCCGACAGTCCCCCACCCCCTGAAAAATCTCCCCCTCCACATTAAATGCACTATGCATTATGTTGGTTGAATGCTGTAACAACCCAGAATAAAACAATAAATGAAGTCTCATGATGGTAGTGACTTCCCATTACTGCTTATTACTTCTTAACCCCCATTAATCACATTAAGAAAATATTACGTTGTTGTGTATATTATTTTATTACTTTATTGTTTAATTCCAAGTCATCATCTAATCTCTATAGAGCTGCTGCCTATGCTGTCTGACAAAATCATATATATATTTTTTATAGTTCTTCAAAGGAAATAAGGCACATTTTTATGCAGGTTGATGTTTATTACCATGAGCCTTGTCCTGGAGGCAAAACATGAGCGATTTCCTCTGTCATTTTTTGTCAACAATCTAAACAAAATACTCAAATTTTTTGGGGCGTAAACATTTATTTTATGAAAAATAAAACACTAATATATCTTGATGAGATATTTATTCAAACCCCTGAGTCAATACATGTTCGAATCACCTTTGGCAGTGATTACAGCTGTGAGTCTTTCTGGGTAAGTCTCTAAGAGCTCTGCACACCGGGATTGTACAATTGCACCTTATTCTTTTTCATATTCTTCAACCTTTGTCAAGTTGGTTGTTGATCATTGCTAGGCAGCCATTTTCAAGTCTTTCCATAGATTTTCATGCCCATTTAAGTCGAAACTGTAACTAGTCCACTCAAGAACATTCAATGTCTTCTTGGTAAGCAACTCCAGTGTTTATTTAGCCTTGTGTTTTTGGTTATTGTCCTGATGAAAGGTAAATTTGTCTCTCAGTGTCTGTTGGAAAACAGATTTAAACCAGTTTTTCCTCTAGGATTTTTCCTGTGCTTAGCTCTATTCTGTTTCTTTCATAAAAAACAAAAACTAATGTGCGGATGACAAGCATATAACATGATGCAGCCATCACCATGCTTGAAAATATGAAGAGTGGTACTCAGTGATGTGTTGGAGTTGCCCCAAAAATAACTGTTTGTATTCAGGGTATAAACATTTTTTTTTGCAGTTTTACTTTAGTGACTTATTGGAAACAATAAGCATGTTTTTGAATTTTTTTATTGATGAAATCCCTGGTGGTTTCCTTCCTCTCCGGAAACTGATTTAGAAAGGACGCCTGTTTCTTTGTAGTGACTGGGTGTATTGATACACCATCCAAAGTGTAATTTATAACTTCAACATGCTCAAAGGGATATTCAATGTCTGCTTTATTTTTTTTACCCATATACCAATAGATGCCCTTCTTTGCGAGGCATTGGAAAACCTCCCTGGTAGATGTGGTTGAATCTGTGATGGAAATTCACTGCTCGACTGAGGGACCTTACAGATAATTGTATGTGTGGGGTATAGAGATGAGGTAGTCATTCAAAAATCATGTTCAACACTATTATTACAGAGAGTGAGTCCATGCAAATTATGTGACTTGTTAAGCAAATTTATACTCAACGTATTTAGCCTTGCCATAACAAAGGGGTTGAATACTCATTGACTCAAGACATTTCATCTTTACATTTTTTATTTAAAAAATTACATTTCTAAAACCTAATTCCACTTACACATTATGACACAAAATCTAACATTCAGGCTATCACAACAAAATGTGGAAAGAGTCAAGAGGTGTGAATACTCTCTGAAGGCGCTGTATTTTCAGATAGAGATATGAAGCAACTGCTCTCTATCTCTCTCCATAGCACGTTTTTCTCGCCCCACACAGATCGGATAAATAAGCGCAATGGAGTATGGTCATTGTAGTGAATTACCACGTTTTCTGTATCAAACTATGTAGAATATTGGCCTGTTGAAAACTACAACTCCCTACTACATTGCACAATTCGGGCATGATCTGATTTATCTCTAGAGAAATGCATTGAGCTCACAGAAAATATTTTACTAATTGGAATTCAAATAGTTTATCTGATGTTGGTGAATTAGTTGGTGTTGGTGATGTTGGTAAATTAGGACAATAAGCTTCAGTGGAGTAAATGTACAGACCTGATCTACAAAAAGAGCCAATAGAGACTGTACTTTCTCAAAAAGCTGGGATCTTTTAATGTAGACTGTACTATATTTACTCTGTTTACAAATCTTTTATTGAGAGCATTTTAACTTTTTGTATTGTTTGTTGGTTTGGCAATGCCACTGTCAGCCAGAGAAATATGTTGAGAAGGATTATTACCACAGCAAGCAAGGTACTTGGAGTCAAACAGTCAGGCCTGGATGAGATCTTTATATTCAGGGCCCTCCGTAAGGCTCACAAAATCATTTTAGACCCAAGCCACCCCCTGTACCTCTACTTTGAACTACTCCCCTCTGGGCGCAGGTATAGGGCACCCCTCAGCAGGAAAAACAAAACTAGACAATAATTTGTGCCAGGTGTGATATCCCTCCTAAATAGCTCGGGCTAATGTTCCTATCGACTCCGTAAGGTCAGAAGGCTTTAAAAAAATGTTTTATTTCTTCCTTTATTCTTGTTTTTTATTGGTATGTAACTGTTATGAAAGTTGTATTGTCAATTTTGTTTTGTATTTAAACGGCACTTTAAACGTTGGATGTTCATTTCCTACTGAGGAAAACATTTCTGTACCTGCAGCATTCATTTTCACTGGAAAAACTGTGCTGATAAACAACTATTATATATAATAATACATTCATATCCAGGAATTCCACACAATTACATGTTAAAAAGTAGAATGCCTGAGGCAGTCAGTAATGACAGAGTTTAAATTGGAAGAGATGAACAGTAATGCTCGTTAAAATAGGACTTTATGTTGTATATATGTTCTATTTGTCAATAAAACTCACAAAGAAAACTGTTTATGTAAGATTGTCAAATTGTTTTGTCTTTTACTTGTAACTCTGGTTGTCCTGAAAATAAAATAAATCAAATTAAAGTCGCGAAAAAAACACTGAATTTTACTGGGGTCCTCGGACCTGATGAGGTTAATGGTTGGGCGTGGATAAAAGGTCACCCCCATTTTGTTACTAATGCCCGTGTTTCTCTTCCTGGTTTCTTCCTTCCTCTCTTTTTATTTCTCAGTCATTATCACTCCTGAAGTCTGCCTCCATTTTCTGTCCTTCCCACTCTGTCATCCTCATCTTCAATCTTTCCTTTCTTCTCCTGTCAGCCTCTGTTCTTCCTCCCTTCTCTCTTTCTCCTGCTGTCTCTCTTGCTTCCTCATCCCCTTAATCTTTCTCTCCCTCTCTATCCTGCTCTTTGTTCCTGTCACCCTCTCTATGTTAGTAATGACCTATGTCATTGAAGGAGATGTGGTAGGAGAGGGAAGGTGGTGGGTTGGCTTTCTACAACTATGTTAAAGTTCTCTCACACACACATCCACACGCACTTGCACGCAATCACGCTCACACTCACACACACACACACTCACACACTCACACACACTCACACAAATATACTATCCACCCACAACCACATGCATCCTTTAGATTATCAAGAGTGAAGATAATGGTTCCTACCTGCCCTGCAATCATACCGTCTCTTGAGCATTATAGTGAGTATAATCAAAGCCATTTCAAAGGCTGAAGGACACGATTGAAAGAGTCAAGGACCCTTATTTAGGAAAGATTTCTGACAGATAGAAACTTGCCACTTCATCTTGTGTGTTAGGAAGAGAGGGAGCATAGAAAGGAGAAAGAGAACAAAGAGTAGAGGTAGGACAACCTTGGAGACCAGGCGTAGACAAACTTAGCCCTTTCAGACCAATGTCCACATGAATTTATCTTTTCAGAGCAATATGAAAAATGGCCACCTTATTTTTTTCCCCATAATGACATAGAAACTCTCGGTACAGCAATTTCGGAAGCAGGGTTGAATAATTACTGTAAATCAGTCACAAGGTTTTAAAGGCAAAAACACTTAGCTTTATAAAAGTCTACAGGAAATTATAAACAACAGGCAGGAGGAGTACTGAAAGCTTCCAGCAGGTCATGAAAGGGAAATCCTATAGATAATTGTGACATTTAAAGGATAGCTGTAATGAGTTGTGTGTGAAATAGTCTCTTGATGGTTTCTACCATACAGAATGAATGACTGACCAGATTAACTTTTGTCACTGTAATGTTTGACTGTTTAGTTACATGTTACAGGATTCTCAACTAAAGTCAAACTTAGTGTCAGAGTACAGAAGTTGAGAATTATGATGCCTGTCATGTGACCTTGGAGATGTGGTGTGTGGACACCTGAGAATAAAGTCACGTTTTGTTGCAATGTGTGCGAACCCTATTCTTGAGTTTTATTTACTTCATGTTCCATCACCTGAACCCAGGAAGTGGCTGTTGTTTCATTCACAAGTTTGGATATTTTGCTCAAGCTTTGATTCCCTTTGAATGAGAAAGTTCATCTTCAATTGCAGTGCATTCAGCTCATGGCTCATGGCTCAATGTGTTACCACATCCCTCTCCTATGCTGCTGCTGCTGCTGTCATGCAGATTAAGTAGACAACAGAGGGTAAGACAAGACTGTTTACGTCCTGCCGACAGACTCCTGCATTTCGCTAGGACACTAATCCTGTCATGTTCCCTCAGTGACGCAAATACAAAACCACACACAGCCTCTGCAAGGTCAGGACAACCTCATTGAGTTCCCTCCGAATCCCGTCGCCAGCCACTCGCCATTAAATTGGACCGCCCCTGGTTTGGTGACAACCGTGGTTTGAAAATATGTCATGAAAGATAGTTGTCACTTCCTTCCGGGTGTGATTTTTTTAGCAGCAAGACTTGACCAGTGGACCAATTGACAGCCTGGCACGGTCGCCACCCACAACCATCTAATGTCTCCCTATCTATCTCAGGGTACTCTCGGATTCATGCACTCTTTCTGAGGCAGCCTCTCCCTCAGCTCAGCTAGTCACCCCTATGCATTGCTCTCTTTATCGCTCCCAGTCTGACACAAGCACAAAAGCAGCTTATTGTGTATGCATTGGAAATGGCCCTGGGTGTGATTGAGCAGCAGAAAGGCTACCGGACGGGGGGGATTTTTTTTGGGGGGGGGGGTTGAATCTGATTAAGCTGTCAGGGAACTGTGAGACAGAGTGACATTGCCCATACATTCAGATTTCGGGTAACTGAAGTAGAAGTTTACAAGTATATTTGTGGTTTCTTGTACATCTCCTTAGAACTTTAGACCAATAGCAGAGCTACTAAAATTGGGAACCTGTCAGCTTGGTTGCTTATCAAAGAACTTGATGAACTTGCCTGGTATATAATGGTCCATTGACTAGTTTGCATTTAAGTCTATGTAAAGTCAGTAATTAGAGATACCGTTACCATAATGTGCAAGATATCTTATTTGAGTTGTGTTTCCCTGGAAGCAGTACTGTATTGCTGAATAATATCAATTTAAATACTGAGCTGGATAGTCGGGGTTGATAAACCTGTAGGCAGAGCGTCTGGTGTCTGGCTCAGTCCCCTGTAACAGTTACATCCCCAGTCCCAAGCTGAGCAGAGAAGTCATCACAGTTTACACTTCATGCAGAGATGGAGCCCCTCTGAGAGATACATCCCCTCTGGCATGAAGATATTAGCACTGAGTTGTGGTGTGACTTTGATGAAGCGAGCGTTACTGATCATCTCTTCCAATTTAAACTCTTTGTCATTACTGACTGTCTTAGGCATTATACTTTTTAACCTGCAATTGTTCCTTTTTGTGGAATTCCTGGATATTAATCTATAATTATATATAATAGATGTTTTTCTGCAGTTTTTCCAGTGAAAATGTCTTCACAGAAGTTCTTTGTGTACTGTCAAATTAGGATGAATTACGATGGCCATATACATACTGTTGTTGTGGTGCGGTAATGGTTTCAAGATCCTTCCTTTTTTCTTTAATATAGCAGGCGACTTTCGATTCAATAAAAGTGGACCCATGAGACCACATTGAATTTCTACACTTCATTGCAGACTGCAAGCAATGAAGTTTCCCATCTTACTGTAAATGTTTTCAGGGAACTACCCCCAGCTAAAGTTTTACAGGGGAAACATACATTTAGATAAAATATCATGTGTTTTGAATAAATGTGTAGAATACATTGATGTAGAATACACTATGAATAGACATTTATAGGAACACACACAGCTTCTCATATAATTAGCACATATGTTGAACAAGAGGCACATTTTTCTCCCCCATGACCTGCCTCTCAGTGTCAACACTTAGGAGCTATAATTCCTCACCCCGCACTCCCACGATATCCCCAAATCTATAGAATCACCCCCTGGGTCTCCACACGTCCCCTAACTCTTACACCCAGCTTATTTCCCCAAATGAACTACCAAGTCCCACTCTTTTAGTGCCGTCCCTCTCCTTCCCCCTAAACCAACATTTGGTCATCATTTAAAAGTCATTGTGGGCCTGGGGCTCTACAGACACACTAGCCCCACTGCTAATGGGACTTTACTGTGGCATAGTAAGGCAGCAAAAGTGTATGGTAGGGTTATAGGAGAGTGTTGTGGACAGAAATGCCCTGCTTCTATAAATCAAAACCAGTTTCGTGAAGAGGGGCACCAGAGAGGGGTTTAGAGGAGGTAAAGTTTCAAAGCTTCCATAAATCAAATCAAATCAAATGTATTTATATAGCCCTTCGTACATCAGCTGATATCTCAAAGTGCTGTACAGAAACCCAGCCTATAACCCCAAACAGCAAGCAATGCAGGTGTTGAAGCACGTTGGCTAGGAAAAACTCCCTATAAAGGCCAAAACCTAGGAAGAAACCTAGAGAGGAACCAGGCTATGAGGGGTGGCCAGTCCTATTCTGTCTGTGCTGGGTGGAGATTATAACAGAACATGGCCAAGATGTTCAAATGTTCATAAATGACCAGCATGGTCAAATAATAGGTCTGGGACAGGTAGCACGTCTGGTGAACAGGTCAGGATTCCATAGCCGCAGGCAGAACAGTTGAAACTGGAGCAGCAGCACGGCCAGGTGGACTGGGGACAGCAAGGAGTCATCATGCCAGGTAGTCCTGAGGCATGGTCCTACGGCTCAGGTCCTCCGAGAGAGAGAAAGAAAGAGAGAATTAGAGAGAGCATACATAGTTTACAGCCAATGGCAGTAGCCACCTGTTTATAACCCAGTGCCACTGGCTTTTATTTATTTACTTGAGCAATTTAAGCTTTATTTCACCAGAAAGCATGAACACCCTCGTGTTCATGCACATAGCCCAGAATTTGCAAGACCAGCTGAAATTCTTGATTAAAGACACGTCATCTTCAAAGTGTTGACTCTCATCAATAATGCTCAACATTAGCAGCCGCAGTAGAGTGACAGCATTAGTATTAATTATCCTAGCAATTTACTCGGAGGATTCAGGTTAGTTCTATAGGTTATGTGATAAAGAGACTGGTTCTTTGCTTTGGTATGGTCTGCTGACCTTTCAACACCACATTACTTTTCTTTCTGAAAATGCACCCTCTTCGTTTTTACTAGGACTATAGCATATTGTACTTGCAACGAGTCTTGTCAAGGTTGGGAACAGGACCTGGAAGTTCTTTGCAGGATAGGGTTCCTCATCACTGCCCTGTGTGATTCAGGGTTTCCTTCAGACCAGATGGATGAGTCACCTCTACTGACCCTCCAACACCATTTTCAGCAGCAACCTCATTTTCCCAGGTGGTCTGCCATCCAACTGTTGGCTTGGTCTAACCTTGCTTAGCTTCAGATGAAAGCCAGCGGAGGGATACAGGGTGGTGTGGCCAGTAGCAGAACAACATTATTTTAAAATCTGCATGCAGACATTTTGACTTTTAATCTCAGTTTGTCCTCTGTCAGGCAGAGAAGACTGTTCCAATTCAAATAATTTTCTTTACTCAGGAATGTTGTCTCATTCACGCACAGCTGTGCTCAAACCTGTTTCAAACAGGTTTGTGTTATTGAGCGCATATTATCCAAGGGGGATAAACATCAAAGCTGATGCCCAGGTATTGAAAGGTGGACAGAGTCTTGTGACAATCCGACATTACATCATAATGCCTGCAGTGGTTTCCTAGGCACAGTTTTGGTCATGTCAGGGAATAGACTAAGAGCATCATTCCAGCCTAGCTGTCTGCAGACAGGAACCCTCTAGGACACCTTGTATGGTGACAGTAATGAGCACAGGGTGTGGGTGCCATTGCCATGCGAGCCTGGCACCATGCCCACAGGGGCTCTGTACCATGCCATGCAGCACCAGCCTGATTTATGTTCTCTCTAATAGGAACCAGCGGCGTCTCCGGGAAAGATTTAAGCTGATGCCACCTTCAGCTCATTCACATGCAACGGAGGTCAACCATGGGAGAGAGAGACAGAGAGGAGTGAGAGAAAGATGCAGACAGATAGAGATATGGAGGTAGAAAGAGATAATGGGAGTTGAACTGGGTGTGTAAGAATCAGCGTGTATAATAGGCAGATTCTAGTGACCAGTTTAGAGAGTCCACTGTATCATTCTTCTATTATAAAATACCCCTTGGCTTTTTTTGGGGCATTGAAACAGTCACTTCCTCCACTTCTATTTGCTAAAGTAATACCATTCATTCTATATCAACATTTGACCACGAAATGAAATGTGACCTCGCAAAATCAAATAAAACAGTCCATGTATAATAAATGATGTCTTCACTCCTCAAACCTCAAACTAATTCAAAGGTTAAAAAAAATACTGTTTCCTCTCTCTCTCTCTCTCTCTCTCTCTCTCTCTCTCTCTCTCTCTCTCTCTCTCTCTCTCTCTCTCTCTCTCTCTCTCTCTCTCTCTCTCTCTCTCTCTCTCTCTCTCTCTCTCTCTCTCTCTCTCTCTCTCTCTCTCTCTCTCTCTCTCTCTCTCTCTCTCTCTCTCTCTCTCTCTCTCTCTCTCTCTGGATTTGGCACACTCGTACATTCATGTCATTAGATCTGTTGCTATTTCTGAAAATGAAAGTCTGTATCCTGCCATTTAAAAGAATGTTACTCATTCTTTTAGAAACGGAGACCATTTAATATAGAGAGGAGAAGCTGCAGGTTGGAAACATAAACAGCGGTGCTCACTAAACACATTAGCTGGGAGAAACAGCCTTTGCGTGGGCGGAAAAGGTTAGCACATCCATACGGCATAAACAGAAACAGCATTAACATATTTCACCGCCTCACCAACAAATGAATATCTGTTGTTGTTGAAGTGTTGCTTTTATGCCTACAGTGACATTGAAAGGGAAGGAACAAGGTCACACCATTAGAGTATTCATCACAAAAAGCTCCAATAGGACCTTGAGACACAGTGGTTTATGTAGGTAACTTTTTATTTGCTTTTTATGAGCTCGGTATGGCTCCCGAGTGGTGTAGCGGTCTAAGCGACTGCATCTCAGTGCTAGAGGCGTCACTACAGACCCTGGTTTGATTCCAGGCTGTATCACAACTGGCCGTGATTGGGTGTCCCATAGGGCGGCGCACAATTGACCCAACGTCGTTAGGGTTTGGATGGGGTAGGCAGTCATCGCAAATAATAATTTATTCTTAACTGACTTTCCTAGTTAAATAAAGGTAACTTTTTTTCCAACTCTGATGTTCTCCAAACAGTGGTTTATTGATGAAATGGAGAAGACATTCACATAACAGTAAAGTTCTCTAAAGGCAAAATAGGGTTTTTTACTTCAAAGTTGATCTCACGTCTCCAAATCATCAGTCTCGACACCTACAGGATGTGGAATACAACCAAGGAGTACCAAGTAAGCCCAATATTTGATTCTTTGTCTTTCAAGTACTTTATACATTGAAAGTATCAACGTTCACTGTACCTATGTATATATAGTATTCCATCTCTCTAGATAGTTTTTTTTAATGATTCCACCCCTATAACCTTGGTTGGAGTGGGTGATATGAATTCATTATTCTGAGCAAAACACATGCAGGGCTCTTGTTAACCTCACACCCGGAGTGTGTTTCTGGGTTTGTGAATTAGATATGATTCTCTCCCGGGCGGAGGAGCCCTCTTTTCTGCTCATGTCTTCAGTTCACATCCTCTTTGAAGCCAGTAATATTTGAGAGGGTCTAGTTGGGGTTAGCAGATTCACATATGATGTTGTCTGATCACTTCCACATTTGGGGAGTTGAAAAGCTTCAGATTCTGACAGAAGGTTAAATTAGGGAATTTTTTCCAGAATTGGTGCCCAAGGCCAGAGCACCCTTTACAATTATATTTGACCTTCCAGTGTACCCTTGAAGTTGGGGAGAGCTTTTTTGCCCACTCTCATTGATGCTTCTGTCAGGAAATGGTCCTCAGGCTAAAGTTAAGTAAACGCAAAGTGTCACTAAGTTTACCATGACACAGACTCAGTCACAGCCTAAATACTTAAAGGGGCAATCTGCACTTGCTACATCCATTTTTGGACATATAAGTTAACGATATGTACCCATTAATTCTTGAAGAAACTTATAAATGCCTCATGAGCTTAGTTCAACTGTCACACCCCATCAGAAACCAAAATATAATACGTTTTACTCCAATCTTTGTAAACAATGTACATGCAAACAAACACCATATAGCCTAAACATTTTATACAAATATAATTTTGATATCATGTAAATGGTTACATTTCTCCAGCCGCATCACTCAGATTATTAGAAAAAGAGTAGCGGGGATATGCTTTGTTATTGTATCAACAGCTGATTGCTCCTTTAAAGCCAATCAAGAAGGGACGATATCCTCTTCCACTGCCTTCCTCTTACAGTATATTTGTCTTAATTAAGGCCAAGTACATGGGGCCCTGTTCATAATTACTAATCAGCCTTTTATCACAGTTAAGGTTAACTGGGTGTCTACATGTTGAAAGATGGGAAGGGGGGGGGGGGCAAAGGCACTGTTGGTTGAAAATGAGAAGAGACAAATTTCAGATAAATCAAACCATTCCCATTTACTACCTTTCAGAATCGCTAATTACAGGAAGGTTAATAGTCAAACAAATGTCTAACAGCTTCACGGTGGCTTAGTATCCTAGCCACAGAGGATCACTGGATTGCGTGTGAATCATATATTCATCTAAACACACACGAATACAATACACCCATTCAAATGAGCACTTCAATGAATGTTCTAGTGGAGACATTGTTTAGTGATCACTGACAGCCAGGTGAGTGGCCCAGTCAGAGACTAACTTTGAGTTTTGCTCTCTACCCACTGCGCCGCCTCAGGGCAGCACAGTGTCGTTTGAAGACTAAACGCATCCTCATACATCTGTCAGCTTCCCACATACAAATGTAGATCAATGGAAAACAGGTGACAGCTGAACGCCTTTATGAATATGGATACTGTTAATGTGTTGAACGTGGCCAGTCTGGCTATAGTCTCCTACTCTGCTTTGGAGAGAGATCCTCATTGCCCTACACAGGAGCACTAGGCCTAAAGGTCGGACAAAGCCCATAATCCTTTGCACCAGCATCGTTTCCCTCTGTTAGATTTCCTACATGACTAGGAAGTTAAATAGAAGCTGACTTCTGTAAACAAACGTTTCAGGAACGTTTGCTGTCACGGAACTGTCCAGGGCCCGTTTCCCAATTGCTCTGGAATTTAGGCTTATGTGTGTTTGAATTATGTTTCTTTCCTACAGCGGCCGAAGTCGTAACATGCGTTTTCCAAAACACCATGCAGAGAGAACATTTGATAAGTGCATCGTTGAGGCATGTGTCGATACTGATAGGATCGAAAGAAAGGAAGCACTGCTCTAGGATCAGCGTTCTCCCTTTCCAATCTTACCTTAACATTAGAATTATTCCATAATACTGACAATGGATCAGCTCCTAGAGAGATATCACCTATGTCTACAAATATTGAGGTGTCTTGTTCTAATGCGTACCCCATAATAATGCACTAAATCAAAATTTGCCACATCATTCCGCACATGTTCCACATCATGAAATATATTGAGGCAAAAATTTGGGACAGTAGCGTACAAATACCGTAGCTAAATAAAACAACTAATTGAACATGAAATTTATTTTAATATGATTGAAATACATACAGTACCAGTCAAAAGTTTGGACACACACACTTATTCCAGGGGTTTTCTTTATTTTGACTATTTTCTACATTGTAGAATAAAAGTGAAGACATCAAAACTATGAAATAGCACATATGGAATCATGTAGTAACCAAAAAAAGTGGTAAATAAATGAAATATATTTTATATTGGAGATTCTTCAAAGTAGCCACCCTTTGCCTTGATTACAGCTTTGCACACTCTTGGCAGTACCAATCTATGTAGATCATGGCTGCCCAACCCTCTTCCTGGAGATCTACCATCCTTCGGGTTTTCGCTCCAACCCTAATTTAACACACCTGGTTCTACTTATTAGCTGTTCAACAAGACCTTAACTAGCTGAATCAGATTACTCTTCCAGCAGTCTTGTCCAGTCCCATGTATATATTGTTTTCTTCGTTTATATTTAGTCTATATTTTTAAACTCAATTTCCATCTACAGACTGAACATACTCTCCTGCAACCCGACTCACCCAATGTGGCACGGATCTACTATTTTTTATACTTTAGAACCGGAACACCCATCAGGAGCTGGCCAGCTAACTAGCTACTAGCTAGTAGTCAGTTAGCCACTGCTAGCGGCTATCACCGTTAACTCGGACATCAGCCAAACTCAGCCCGGCCAATTCCTGCCAGCCTGCACAGAGCGATATCAACCCAGAACATACTGGACTGCTTTTTCTCTACCACATCTCCGGATTCCTACCGCAAGTTCTGAACCTTTACTCCGAATCATCGCAGCTAGCTAGCTGCTATCCGAGTGGCTACTCCTGGCTAACGTCTCTGTCCCAAAGCATGCACCAGTTAGCCTGTAGCTAGCCGAAGAGATCCATCAGACAATTCCTGGGTTTCATTACCTCTTTTGCCAATTGGCCTGGATCCTTTGCTTCCGACACAGAGCCCCGCCGATCCATCACGACGGGTTTGCCGACGTAACCGTCCAAGGGGGTTTCAACAGGCTCTTCCATTGCGACGTCCCCCCGAGGCCCACCTGCTAGCCTGCTAGCCCCGGCCTGCTAGCTGTCTGAGTCGATGTATCTCCAGCTCACCTAGCTACTCACTGGACCCTATGAACACTCGGCTACACATGCCTCTCCCTAATGTCAATATACCATGTCTATTGCTGTTTTGGTTAGTGATTTTTGTCTTATTTTACTGTTAAGCTTCCAGCCCTGCTTAATACGCCTTAGCTAGCCCTTTTTTGTTCCACCCCCCACACATGCGGTGACCTCACCTGGCTCAAATGGTTCCTCTAGAGACAAAATCTCTCTCATCATCACTCAATGCCTAGGTCTACCTCCACTGTACTCACATCCATCCATACCCTTGTCTGTACATTATGCCTTGAATCTATTCTTCTGCGCCCAGAAATCTGCTCCTTTAAATCTCTGTTCCGAACGTACTAGACGACCAGTTCTTATAGCCTTTAGCTGTACTCTTATCCTACTCCTCCTCTGTTCCTCTGGTGATGTAAGAGGTTAACCCAGGCCCTGCAGCCCACAGCATCACTCCCATTCCTTAGGCGCTCTCATTTGTTGACTTCTGTAACCGTAAAAGACGGGGTTTCATGCATGTTAACATTAGAAGCCTTCTCCCTAAGTGTGTTTTTTCACTGCTTTAGCACACTCCGCCAACCCCGAAGTCCTAGCCGTGTCTGAATCCTGACTTAGGAAGGACACCAAAAATGCAGAAATTTCAATCCCTAACTATAACATTTTCCGGCAAGATAAAACTGCCAAAGGGGGCGGAGTTGCAATCTACTGCAGAGATAGCCTGCAGAGTTCTGCCATACTATCCAGGTCTGTGCCCAAACAATTCGAACTTCTACTTTTAAAAATAAACTTTTCCAGAAACAAGTCTCTCACCGTTGCCACTTGTTAGACCCCTTTCAGTGCCCAGCTGTGCCCTGGACACGATATGTGAATTGATCACCCCCACATCTATCTTCAGAGTTCATACTGTTGGGTGACCTAAACAGGGACATGCTTAACACCCCAGCCGTCCTACAAACTAAGCTAGTTGCCCTCAATCTCACACAAATTATCAAGGAACCTACCAGGTACAACCTTAAATCTGTAACCATGGGCACCCTCTTAGATATCATCCTGACCAACTTGCCCTCTAAATACACCTCTGCTGTCTTCAACCAGGATCTCAGCGATCACTGCCTCAATGCCTGCATGCGTAATGGGTCCGCACTCAAACAACCACCCCTCATCACTGTAAAATGCTCCCTAAAACATTTCAGCGAGCAGGCCTTTCTAATCGACCTGGCCCGGATATCCAGAAGGATATTGACCTCATCCCATCAATAGAGAATGCCTGGTTGCTCTTAAAAAAAGTGCTTTCCTCACCATCTTAAATAAGGATGTCCCATTTAATTTTTTTTACTAAGAACATATATAGCCCTTGGTTCACGCCAGACTTGACTGCCCTTGACCAGCACAAAAAACATCCTGTGGCATTCTGCATTAGCATCGAATAGATCCCGAGATATGCAACTTTTCAGGAAAGTCAGGAACCAATATACCCTGTCAGTTAGGAAAGCTAAGGACTAATTCAAAAAGGTTTTGGGACACTGTAAAGTCCATGGAGAATAAGAGCACCTCCTCCCAGCTGCCCACTGCACAGAGGATAGGAAACACTGTCACCTCTACTAGATAAATCTACAATAATCTCCAGAATTTTTTTTCTACATCTGGCCAAGCTTTCCACTTGACTATCCCTACCCCGGCCAACATCTCAGCACCCCCTGCAGCAACTTGCCCAACCCCCCCCTCACCCAAATTCAGACAGCTGATGTTCTGAAAGAGCTGCAAAATATGGATCCCTACAAATCAGCTGGGCTAGACATCTGTACCCTCTCTTTCTAAAATTATCCGCCAAAATTCTTGCAACCCCGATTACTAGCCTATTCAACCTCTCTTTCGTATTGTCTGATATCCCCAAAGATTGGAAATCTGCCAAGGTTATCCCCCTAATCAAAGGGGGAGACACTCTAGACCCAAACTGTTATAGACCTATATCCATCCTACCCTGCCTTTCTAAAATCTTCGACAGCCAAGTTAACAAACAGATCACCGACCATTTCGAATCCCACCGTACCTTTTCCGCTATGCAATCTGGTTTCCAAGCTGGTCATGGGTGCACCTCAGCCACGCTCAAGGTCCTTAACGATATCATAACCGCCATCGATAAAAGACAGTACTGTGCAGCCATCTTCTTCGACCTGGCCAAGGCTTTCGACTCTGTCAATCACCGCATCCTTATCAGCAGACTCAATAGCCTTGGCTTCTCAAATGACTGCCTCGCCTGGTTCACCAACTACTTCTCAGATAGAGTTCAGTGTGTCAAATCGGAGAACCTGTTGTCCGGACCTCTGGCAGTCTCTATGGGGGTGCCACAGGGTTCAATTCTTGGGCTGACTCTGTATATATCAATGATGTCGCTCTTGCTGCTGGTGATTCTCTGATCCACCTCTACGCAGACGACACCATTCTGTACACATCTGGCCCTTCTTTGGACAATGTGCTAACAATTCTCCAGACAAGCTTCAACGCCATACAACACTCCTTCCGTGGCCTCCAACTGCTTTTAAATGCTAGTAAAACTAAGTGCATGCTCTTCAACCGATTGCTGCCCGCACCCGCCCGCCCAAGTAGCATCACTACTCTAGACGGTTCTGACCTAGAATATGTGGACAACTACAAATATCTAGGTGTCTGGTTAGACTGTAAACTCTCCTTCCAGACTCACATTAAGTATCTCTAATCCAAAATTAAATTTAGAATTGGCTTCCCATTTCGCATCAAGCCCTCCTTCACTCATGCTGCCAAACATACCCTCGTAAAACTGACTATCCTACCGATCCTTGACTTCGGAGATGTAATTTACAAAATAGCACCCGACACTCTACTCAGCAAACTGGATGTAGTCTATCACAGTGCCATCCGTTTGTCACCAAAGCCCCATATACTACCCACCACTGCGGCCTGTATGCTCTCGTTGGCTGGCCCTCACGACATATTTGTCGCCAAACCCACTGGCTCCAGGTCATCTATAAGTCTTTGCTAGGTAAAGCCCCGCCTTATCTCAGCTCACTGGTCACCATAGCAACACCCACCTGTAGCACGCGCTCCAGCATGTATATTTCACTGGTCATCCCCAAAGCCAACATTTGCATTGGCCACATTTCCTTCCAGTTCTCTGCTGCCAATGACTGGAACGAATTGCAAAAATCACTGAAGCTGGAGTCTTATATCTCCCTCTCTAACTTTAAGCATCAGCTGTCAGAGCAGCTTACTGATCACTGTAACTGTACACAGCCAATCTGTAAATAACACACCCAACTACTTCATCCCCATATTATTACTTACCCTCTTGCTCTTTTGCACCCCAGTATCTCTACTTGCACATCATCATCATCTGCACATATATAACTCCAGTGTTAATGCTAAATTGTCATTATTTAGCTTATATTGCCTATTTATTGCCTACCTCCCTACTCTTCTACATTTGCACACACTGTACATAGATTTTTCAATTTTGTTTTCTATTTTGTTATTGACTGTACGCTTGTTTATGTGTAACTCTGTGTTGTTTTTGTTGCACTGCTTTGCTTTATCTTGGCCAGGTCGCAGTTGTAAATGAGAACTTGTTCTTAACTGGCTTACCTGGTTAAATATAGGTGAAATAAATAAATAAATATGAAAGGTTTCACGAAACAAAACAAACTGTCAACAGACAAACAGCGAACACAGGTATAAATACACAGGGGATAATGGGGAAGCACAACAACAGGTGAAACAGATCAGGGTGTGACAGACTCATTTGTTATCTGCGGTCAAGGAAAGAGAGATAAACATCTTCATATTGTGTTTAGTGGATATCTCCTGTGTATAAAGTGAGGTGGAAGGTCAAAAAAGCATCTAATAACATACTTAGCTGTTCTACAAGTGGTCTGAGGCAGTCGTTAAATAACAAGCATTTTGAAGAACAACTTTAGCAACAATGGTTTTGGGAAACATCTCAAAGGTCTAATGATGTTCCTACGAAGATTTGAACAATGAACCTAGCCTTAAGATACTTTTGGGAAACCAGGCCCAGGAACGTTAGCTGTTTGTTATCACAGAACTTTCCAGCCACGTTAACTGTTAGCCTTCACGAAACCTTCCAGGAACGTTATCTGGTTGCTTTCACAGAACTTTCCTTGAATGTTAGCTTTTTGCTGGGTTACTCCCATTAAATACACCATTAATAGAAAACTGAATATGACAATATAGGGTTTTCTCTTAGGTTTACCTATGCAGACGGGTCTAAGTCCTGTCTTTAAATTTCACTGCTGAATCCCCCCTTATTGTTTAGGATAAGACTAACAGGTCATTATCTCACACCCTGGGTGCCTTTAGAGGCCCCTGGATAAAATGGGCAATCCTGCCCTCTGCCTCTATCCATATTTCTGCATACACCTAGCAGGTCTGAGTCTGACCAGCCAAAACTGGGAACCAGAGGAAGGCGAAGGTGAGGGGATCATGGCTCAACTTGCCGTCTTCCAGGATCTAGGAAGTTGGTGGAGGTGGAAGGAGTGTTATGGCTAAACCTGCTTTACCTGACCTGATTTCTGCTCTGGTGGATGACGTATCTCCTACCTTCCCCACCTCATTCCCTTAGGAAAGTTGAAAGGAAAGCTGTGAGCAGAGTGATGTCACCTACACTAGTGAAATGTCACCATTTTGACACTCCTCTTCCCTTTCCTCCTCATCATGTCTGAAATATTCAAATGCCAGCGGTGCGGGGATATTGTGAGAGTCTGATTTGATCAAATGCAGACATCTGGCTGGTCCTCTGCAATTCCACAGAGAGCGAAACTGGAAGTCACAGAGTGCAATCACCATCTCTCATCTCCCAATGGAGAGAATGAGCAGCAGGGGATTGAGTGGCCGACCGGCCGTAGCATGTCGCTGTGTCAATATTATTGAATTATGCCTGGACAGGAAGCTACTTGCTCTCAGCCATGAAGTGCTGTAGATAGTGTGAGTGTGAATGCTGGGTGAGGTCTTACTGTTGCAGTAAGTACATCTTAGGATGTACTATTACAGTTAAAGGGTGTGATAGGAATGCATTGGTTATCACACAACCATGGAGCCTGCTGAGATGAACAGTAGGCCTGCCCTACTTCTTTCTCCATCCCTCCCTCTCTCCTCTCTAACCTTTATTTTATCTACACGTGTTAGCTCATGCAACGGCCCCTCTTTCACCCAAGGTAATTGTTACAAGGACGACAATTATGGAAAAGCAGCAGACCCGCTAGATGAATCAGGTCAGGGATCTGAAGGAAATTACACAGCAATATAACAGGCCCCATATTGTTATGCAGATATATACGATACACAGGGCACCAGCAGTAGTACAGTCACTGAGGTATTATACGAGACGATAGGTACAACAGGGTGGAAAGGTACGTGCGTCGCCTCTCAATGGAGCACTGAGGAGAGGAGATCAGTAGCAGAGGGCAACAGTCAAGATACTGTGGACACTTGTGCATGTGAGAGACAGTTTCATCTGCCTACCTTTTTCAGATGATGAGATTACATTTATATTTCAGTATGTTATAATTAGAATCCATTTTTTTCAGTTTGTCTGAATATGCTGCTGTTAGACTATTTGTCAGATTTTATGAGAGCTGTTTTAACAGTGTGGATTTATGTTAAATTTACTGTATGGTCATTCATAATCATTTGGCAGGCTACACTAATTTCAGATCATTTGTCAGATTGCACAGATTTTCTGTCTGTGTGGTGTTTAAATTCCATTAGGGTGAACTCATTCAGTGTACCATATTTACTGCAGTGGAATATGTAGCACCTAGAACGCCTCATTCCCAGTCTATCTTTCCTGTTTATTGTTGTTGTTGTTATTGTTGTTTTCCACTACGGGCGACAGAACAGGGTTGGGGTACGGTGAGGTGTCAGTGTGCCTGTCACCTCCAGGATGGGGACTTCCATTACAGCCACATTCAGCACAGAATTAATTGCTTTCACTTCACTGGGGGGAGGGTGGTGGGTGGGGTATAGCCCCCCTCTTGTCCCTCTGACAGTCTAATTAGTCTTATTTAGTACAGGCTCTGAGCTGTAATGTTTCTGTGTGTGTGTGTGTGTGTGTGTGTGTGTGTGTGTGTGTGTGTGTGTGTGTGTGTGTGTGTGTGTGTGTGTGTGTGTGTGTGTGTGTGTGTGTGTGTGTGTGTGTGTGTGTACACACATATACAGTGTTAGAATGGGGTGGGGAGTGGGAAATGCCCTCCGGAGTTATGGGTCATCAACGCCCTGCCTCTTTACTAATCACCCCTCCCTTCCTACCTCTTCCACCTCTTTCCCCTCTTTCCCCCTGCTCCCATACTGCCACCTTGGTTTGATTAACACCATGCCACCAACCGCTCCCAGCCCAAGCCACTGGCTCTAACGATGCCATCTACAGCCCTCTCTTTCCTTCCACACCAACTGCTGTTTGTTTCCTGCTGTCTGCTCCATGTAAACAAGCCTACTGTTTAGCTGCTGCTGGTAGAGAAAAGTGTCATGTTGCAGTGTAGTAGGGTATGAGGCATTTATCTTTTGTAAAATCCCATGGTCCTCTAAATTATTAAACGATGTTCTCTTGACATTTAAAAAAAAAGCACTTTCCCCAGCTCATCTGCAAGGACTTCTCTTAGTTCTAAACAAATAGGAGCTTTTAGCTAACCTTTCCCGAGACAAACAGACAATGAAGGTTGGAGGAATTAGGCTTTAATATCATGGCCAATAACTGACTCAGGACATCTCAGGAGGATGTCTGCAGAGCAAAAAGCCATCAACATTGTAAGCCATTAAACAATGCTGAGTAAAACCAGGATTTTATTTAATTTCTCTGAACTAAACCAGTCCTCATTCCTGAGTCGCAGCAGACGGACCCAGTAAAACATTTTATCACCGCTCTTTAAAAGGCCCAGATTTATTCACCGAACACCACGAGGGCCGCGATGGTGTGATCTGATCTGTTTAAAATACCGCCCTATATCCGCCCAAGGCCAGGGGGTCTCAGGCTAGTTTTATAATATGAGTCGGTGTTTAACTACCCACCAGTGAAAGAGCAGAGGAGCCAGCAGGCAGATGTCAGCCCAAAGTTAGCATCGGAGTCTGGCCAGTAGTACCCCAGGGCAGGGCATCCAGGTTGCTCACTCAGCCACGACCCTCACCCAAGGGCACGGCTCAGCAGCCCAACTGATCTAACCTAACATCCCACCAACCTCCCAAAAAATCTTCCCTAATTGTTATTCACATGCCCGATGGAGACGGCTCCATCATCCTCTGTGTCAGGCCAGCCTCTGTCTCTGAGCCAGCTACAATCATGGTGGTGAGCAGAGGCGGTGGGTAGTTTAACGGATATGAATAAGTAATTTTCTTTAAAGTCTTCAACAACTTTTGCCCACTTTTGATTGTAACTTTCTAAATGGCCCAAAAATAAATGGCAGTTGAGTGAAATCCCATTCATCTGAACTATTAGAGACGTAATAATAGACAGGTCCTTACTAAGCTGGTTCCTCATTCTCTCCTCCTCCCTCCTCTCCTCTCTCCCCAGTGACCTGACTCTTCCTTCATCGCCAGGTAATTGTGCTGTGTGGAGGGTGGTCTTGGCTACTCTGCCACAAAAAGGCTTGATGCTGGGTATATAGTCCCTGTTCTACCTCAAGCCGTAAATTGGCTCTTGGCTGCAAAGTGGATGTTTTTCTGAAGCATTGACATTTCAGAGATCATCCCATATCCTCAGTTTGTATCCTTCTATTCTATTCTGTCATTAATGGCATTATATTTTTCACCAAGATTATTGCCAAATTCTCTGCATTTCTCCCCAAAATAAAATGTTTGGTTGCTTACCTCTTGTAAAAGGGAGCTTTTCCAGCATGTTAATTGGACATTAGGATGGGACCACAACTTTCCAGAGATGTTTACTCAGCGAAATAATTAATGAGAGAACATGTGATTGTGAGTGTAACATGACAAGTGATGTGCTGTCAATACAAATATTGTTTCTATTGTTGTCCCATGCTGGATAATTTTGATTGTTCACAGCTATCACATTGTTTTTTGAGTCGGCAAAATGATATCTAAAGACTTCAATAGTTAAGTAATTCTGTCAGTGGTGGAAAAAGTACTCAATTGTCATACTTGAGTAAAAGTAAAGATACTTTAATAGAAAATGACTCTAGTAAAAGTTAAAGTCACCGAGTAAAATATTACTTAAGTAAAAGTATCTGGTTTTAAATAGAGTACCAGTCAAAGGTTTGGAGACACCTACTCATTCAAGGCTTTTCTTTATTTTACTACATTATTTTATTTTACTACTTTGTAGAATAATAGTGAAGACATCAAAACTATGAAATAACACATATGGAATCATGTAGTAACCAAAAAAGTGTTAAACAAATCAAAATATATTTCATATGAGATTTTTCAAAGTAGCCACCCTTTGCCTTGATGACAACTTTGCACAACTCTTGGCATTCTCTCAACCAGCTTCACCTGGAATGCTTTTCCAACAGTCTTGAATGAGTTCTCACATATGCTGAGCACTTGTTGGGTGCTTTTCCTTCACTCTGCGGTCCAACTCATCCCAAACCATCTCAATTAGGTTGAGGTCGGGTGATTGTAGAGGCCAGGTCATCTGATGCAGCTCTCCATCACTCTCCTACTTGGTCAAATATCCCTTACACAGCCTGGAGGTGTGTTGGGTCATTGTCCTGTTGAAAAACAAATGATAGTCCCACTAAGCGCAAACCAGATGGGATGGCGTATCGCTGCAGAATGCTGTGGTAGCCATACTGGGTAAGTGTGCTTTGAATTCTAAATATATCTCTGACAGTGTCACCAGTAAAGCACCCCCACACCATCACACCTCCTCAATGCTTCATGGTAGGAACCACACATGCAGAGATCATCCATTCACCTACTTTGCATCTCACAAAGACAGTGGTTGGAACCAAACATCTCAAATTTGGACTCATCAGACCAAAGGACAGACTTCCGCCGGTCTAATGTCCATTGCTCGTGTTTCTTGGCCCAAGCAAGTCTCTTCTTCTTATTGGTGTCCTTTAGTAGTGGTTTCTTTGCAGCAATTCGACCATGAAGGCCTCATGCAGTATCCTCTGAACAGTTGATATTGAGATGTGTCTGTTACTTGAACCCTGTGAAGCATTTATTTGGGCTGCAATTTCTGAGGCTGGTAACTCTAATGAACTTATCCTCTGCAGCAGAGGGAACTCTGGGTCTTCCTTTCCTGTGGCGATCCTCATGAGAGCCAGTTTCATCATAGCGCTTGATGGTTTATGCGACTGCACTTGAAGAAACTTTCAAAGTTCTTGAAATGTTTTGCATTGACTGACCTTCATGTCTTAAAAGTAATGATGGATTGTAATTTCTCTCTGCTTATTTGAGCTGTTCTTGCCATAATATGGACTTGGTATTTTACCAAATAGGGCTATCTTCTGTATACCATGCCTACCTTGTCATAACACAACTGACTAGCTCAAGCGCATTAAGAAGGAAAGAAATTCCACAAATTAACTTTTAACAAGGCACACCTGTTAATTGACATTCATTCCAGGTGACTACCTCTTTAAACTGGTTGAGAGAATGCCAAGAGAGTCCAAAGCAGGGTAGCCTAGTGTTCAGAGTGTTGGACTAGCAACCGAAAGTTTGCAAGTTCGAATCCCTTAGCTGACAAAGTACAAATCTGTCTTTCTGCCCCTGAACAGGCACTGTTCCTAGGCCGTCATTGAAAATAAGAATTTGTTCTTAACTGACCTTTAAATAAAGGTTAAAAAAAGACAAAGGGTGGCTACTTTGAAGAATCTCAAATATAAAATAGATTTTGTTTGACACTTTTTTGGTTACTACATGATTCCATATGTGTTTTTTCATAGTTTGATTTCTTCACTATTATTACAATGTTGAAAATAGTACAAATAAAGAAAAGCCCTTGAATGAGTAGGTGTCCAAACTTTTGACTGGTACTTTTGAAACTTTTTTATACTTAAGTATCCAAATGTAAGTATATTTTAGCAATTAATTAAGTATCACAAGTAAATGTATAAATTATTTAAAATTCCTTATATGAAAGCTACAATATGTAACTTCGGTGCCTGACCAAATTCACATAGAAATGTGAGTTATAGGCCTTTCATTCTCATTACAAGCAAGTCTAAGAAGCAGTAGATCTGCTCTATATGCGCTATTTCTATGCTTACCGTATCAGTTCATACGTTTCCTTTTGCATTTTTTTACTTTCAGTTTTTTGTACACCAGCTTCGAAGAGCTGAAAATACAATATTTTTGGTAAGGGAAAATATATTTAACAGTGGTTTAGATGGTACAATGATTCTCTACAGTCTACAGAATGACTGCTTGTTTTGTCAAATAAACTGAAATTAGAAAAACTATTAACATTTTAGCAACCAGGAAATGGTAGAGTGATTGCTGCATAATACATCCAAAAACAGTACAGTATGAAGACAGGCTAAAACTGTTTATCCAGTAGAAATGCCAGATCACGCTTGTAAGCGATGTCATGGCGACGTTGGCTCGCTAAGCTCATGCTCAGAAACAAGTCATTGGGTCTAATGGTCATCTCGCATCGAACTGCGCATGTGCAGGCCGTCAAATCAAAGGCACTCCTTCGATATTAAGTTTGTTTTCACATCACTTTTGCGAGGTTGTTCGTTTACTTAAGACAGACTAGGTTGTGCCTTTAGATTTCAAGATAATACTTCTCAAACCCCAAACCCTGGTCTGGACTGCTTGGTCTGCTTCGCAAGCATGCCCGGAAGTCTCGCCATGTTGCGTCTCTGGGTTTAGAAACTCTGTGGTCCATCTTTAAGCAAACCAGACAGCACAATGTTCTTGTTTTTTATCTAGTTACGGGGAGCCAGGGGCACACTCCAACACTGAGACATCATTCACAATCGAAGCATTTGTGTTTAGTGAGTCCGCCAGATCTGAGGCAGTAGGGATGACCAGGGATGTTCTATCGTACTTCTTGGAGAAATGTCCTCTGGTCTGATAAAACAAAAATAGAACTGTTTAGCCATAATGACCATGGTTATGGTTGGAGGAAAAAGGGGGAGGCTTACAAGCCGAAGAACACAATCCCAACCGTGAAGCACGGGGTGTCAGCATCATGTTGTGGGGGTGCTTTGCTGCAGGAGGAACTGGTGCACTTCACAAAATAGATGGCATCACGAGGGTGGAACTTTATGTGGATGTATTGAAGCAACATCTCAAGACACCCGTCAGGAAGTTAAAGCTTGGTCGCAAATGGGTCTTCCAAATGGACAATGACCCCATGTATACTTCCAAAGTTGTGTCAAAATGGCATAAGGACAACAAAGTCAAGGTATTGGAGTGGCCATCACAACGCCCTCACCTCAGTCCCATACAAAATCTGTGGGCAGAATTGAAAAAGAGTGTGTGAGCAAGGTCGTCAACAAACCTGACTCAGTTACACCAGCTCTGTCAGGAGGAATGGGCCAAATTCACCCACTTATTGT
This sequence comes from Oncorhynchus kisutch, assembly GCF_002021735.2. Classification (NCBI taxonomy): domain Eukaryota; kingdom Metazoa; phylum Chordata; class Actinopteri; order Salmoniformes; family Salmonidae; genus Oncorhynchus; species Oncorhynchus kisutch. The sequence goes on along the minus strand of NC_034175.2, from coordinate 18,053,038 downwards.
GGGAAGCTTGTGGGAGGCTACCTGAAACATTTGACCCAAGACAAACAATTTAATGGCAATGCTACCAAATACTAATTGAGTGTATGTAAACTTTTGACCCGCTGGGAATGTGATGAAAAAAATAAAAGCTGAAATAAATCGTTCTCTCTGCTATTATTCTGACATTTCACATTCTTAAAATAAAGTGCTGATCCTAACTGACCTAAGACAGGGAATTTTTTCAAGGATTAAATGTCAGGAATTGCGAAAAACTGAGTTTAAATGTATTTGGCTAAGGTGTATGTAAACTTCCAAGTTCAACTGTATACTCTGTGTGTGTGCCGGCATGCATGAGCATATTTTCCTATGTATAAATCAAAAACATACATGTTCACATGTAGTTCATGTGTCTATATGTTTCAGTGTGTGTAGACAGTGTGGAGAAGATGTCTTGTGACAGACCCAGACCAGCAGTAAGCTGTCTGAGGCTAGGCACTGGAGGTGTTGACAGGAAGCGAGAGAGAGAGAGGGAGAAGAATCACAGTCCATTCGGTCTGCTCTCAAATGCTCTGGACAGTATAAGCTAGCTGGCATTACACCCATGTCCTGTTAACGACAGAGTTGACACTCAAATGGCATTGTTCCTTGGAAGATTTGAAGACCCTTAGGTATTCAGTCCTCACAGCATGCAAACACAGTGTCCTTTCGGAGTATCACTATCAGCATTATTGAAGATGCTTTGCCTTTTACTTTCAATGCCATTCACTTTCTCAACCCTCTGAAAAGAGCCTCATGGTAATATGGATACATCGCATCCGGACAAGAGTCCTCTAGTCATTCCCATGGACTCACAAGTCTATATTAATTAAGCCGTTGTGCTGATGGGCTCACATGCTTTCTCCTCAATTAGCACCCATTGGCTCACTGCAATTCAATTGTGTAAAAAAAGTGTCAATATGTTGCTGGACCAGTTTTAGAATGCTTGTCTTTTTGATAACAGCCAGTGCTTCTTGGCAATTCTTTTATTTTGCTTGCTGGCATAGGAGAAATACAGTGTGTCTGTTTTCTGCAATCCCATGGTGTGGCAAGATAGCGTGATATTATTGATTGGATATCTTTAACCTAGTTCTCTAATAACCTTACCCAGAATGTGTTGCCTACTCACGCAAGAAGGTGAGTTGGTATGGGTTGAATGCTGTGCCAGTGAGGGCTAATAATTTGTCATGTACATTTTGTCCTGCTTTGAAGATATTTGGTATGTATGTGTTACACACTATCATGAAACTCCGCTGGTGCCCTATTGAACTTAAAAATGAGAAAATGAAGTGGAACAGCTCTTCTATTTCAGACTGCCAAAACCAGTAAAACCCTACTGGCAAAGTTGACACTGAACATGTGCCTACTGAGATTTAACGTGCCACTCAGATCATGGACTTGGGAGCTTGTCCTCTCCTTACTCCTGAAGGCACCTTACCACAATGGCCGGGCTCACAGACTCTATTTCACTGCTAAGAGAAATGACTGGAGTAAATCTATCAGCATTGACCCTAAACTCACCAAAAATGATCGGCCCTTTTTTTGTGGTTCCAGAACCCAATGAAATGTTCATGACTAAGCATGTTAAGAGTGGATACAAACCGTCAAAATAAAACTAAAGTGAATCTGTTATTTGTGTAACCAAGAAGCTATAAAAAATAAAATCTCATTAACAGCTGACATCTGTGATAAATAAAAATGTATATTTTTTTATCTAAAAGACAGGATGTGACCGGAATATTTAATAATGTCTATCTACATTATTACTATCTCCACTAGACTGTGATTTGCAGTTGGATCATTTATAATGATCAGCAAGGCTATGCAGATCAGTAGAATCCCCCAGTAGGGGAGCAATAGCTTCACACAGTATAACTTCTTTCACCAATTAACCCTACTGGTTCCCTCATTGTGCACTCTGTCTTCCTCCTGCCTGTCAACATAGACAGGACAGCTCTACTTAGCACCTTGACATACTGTATGATAGGCTGCACACATTTTGAACCTTAAAGGCCTACTGAAAACAGAAATGAAATGCATAGACTATTGGCTCTGTGCAGCCTATACTAAGTGCGCCGCTTTTTTTGTTGTTGATAATCTGTAGAACAGTTTTACTGTTTAACCATTATTACAGTACAAAGGAAGCTATTACACATATTTAATGTGAAAACTCTAAATGCTATTAAAACGGCACGGTGTATGTAATTATAGGGATGTATGAGCAAAACATGGAGTAAGTTAGGTCCATGCTAGTTGATATTTGGACAACAATTAATAACAGAAGGCAACGGAGAAGAAACTTGTTGACAGAATGAAAGTATTTTTTTTCTTCAGTTTTCTTATATGTGGAGCAAAGTAACCTCCTTCAGAAAGAAGCTCAATGATATCTCGATTTAAACACCCTTGGCGGAGAGACTGGCTGCAGGCTCGGGTTGCAAGGATCCAAATGTGTAGGTATCCAACAACTGGACAAAAATTAGATGTGGAGGGAGAAGTCAAAAGAAAAGGTTTGAACAAAACACGTCTCAAACAAGGTCTGGTACTATCCACCCCCTTGCCATTGGACCGAGTGGCTGCCAATTCAACACATTTGGGCGTGTATTCGCCGACGCTGCTCTTCGCTGGGTGAAGTATGTTGTGATTGCAGTCCAGCTCGAGCGTGCGCGGGTCTCTGTCATAACAAAGGGCGCTCTTTCGCGCTCTGGGAATACGAGCCTTTTTGGAAAAAAATAACTAATCTTGTCCCAACGCTTCTGTAACACTGGTCTCTGTCCTGCAAGAATCAAAGTATTTTCAACGAAACAAGATAGCCAAAACGAAAGAAAAAGGTAAGAGTTATACTACGGCACTTTCTCCATTAGCTGACTGTCTCGGTTGCTGCACCTACATTTCACTTGCGCATCGGAGTATTTTGTGGTGTCACAAGTTTGCCCCAGTATCTACATAGTACATAGAGGACATTGGGCTATTCAAAACAAAACGATGTCGTCTTCTAGTTCTTAGTAGGTACTTATAGGAAGGTCTACCATTCATAACGTGTTTGGCCAGTTTAGACCACCTGCCTCCAGCCCCCGGTTTGTTTTTTGCCCTAGCGCTACACAGCGGATTCAAATAATCAACGCTCAATAAAGAGTTAGTTATTTGAATCAGCTGTGTCGTGCTAGGGCAAAAACGTGCACCCAGGAGGGGCCCCAATACCGAGATTGAGAAACCCTGTCCTAAACCATCGGCTACAGCTCGATCATCTTTTCAGGAAAATGCAATGCGATAAGAGCATTTGTCAGCAAATAAATATGCAAAAATAGTATACTATGAATACTCTATCCGTATTTGGATAGGCTATATGATTGTGTTTTGTCGTTGTGCAGACGGACGTCTGTTTGTATTTGTGTAGGCTATAGTTTACATAAATTAAAATGAGACTTGAGTAGGCTATATAATAGACCTGCAACCAAACATGTCTTTCAAACACTGTTATAGAATCTCATTGAGCCATTTGAACAAGGTGAATACCAGATAGCGTTTGTAGAAAATTGTTGCCAGTTAGAGTAAGTTGAAATGCGTAGCTGCGTGCGCCAAGATGTATCGAGTTGGGTGATTTCGCAGTCCTTTGTGTGGTATGACAAACTTGTTGTTGTAGACCTAGATTTACCTTACTTGGTTCGTCAGCTTTATATTATAGAGTAATGTCTTGTCATTTTGACAGCAGCTTAATTAAAATGCGTATTGGGGGATTTTAGTTGTGGATGATTTTTTATTTTCCACAACAACTGCAGTCTGTCCTAATGCAATGAAACAAATGATGAATCCTTTGATTGTATGTTTAGGCTGATTTAAATAGATTCTTAAATTGTTTTTGAGTTTGTGCACATATGTATAGCCTCTAGCTGTATTTTCAGGCTACAGTGATTCGAGTTACATGTTGATATGAGTTTTATTCATGTAGTTTAATGCGTATCGATAAACACTAGCCAAAATATAATAGCCAATATTGTGTCAAAGTAGAGAGAATAATGTCCAATAGGAGGACATTGAAGGTACAGGTCTGGGTGACAGTCTGTGTGTAGTCTACAGACCTGGATTGAGACAAAAATAGGCTATCTTTTTATGCTCTTTTAGAACCATTCTCAGCTATGCCCAACAGAGAGAAGCTTTTAGTAGGCTTATATCTGCAAGTCAAATATCTTGACCAAAGTATGGCATGAAGTACTTGTGTGTGGGGGGTGGGTTCTGCTCAAATCTGGGTCAAGGATTGAAAGGATTGTGAGTCTTATTCTGTACATTTAATAATTTCTTACTTTTCTAAAGTCTAGCAACCTGGCCAGCAGGCAGGTTAGACAAGCTAATCTAATTTAATTGATAGCCTGACATGGCTTGGTAGCTAGTTATGAGATTGGGAATCTATCTAGCTGGCTATCTAAATCCAATTTCATAAAATTGCTAGGTGGCTAGTATTGTCAATCAAATGTTTTTATAAAGCCCTTTTTACATCAGTTGATGCCACAAAATGCTATACAGAAACCAAGCCTAAAACTCCAAACCGCAAGCGATGTAGATGCAGACAAACAGAACATTTTAGTTTTATGTATTCATGAAGAATAAATCAATAGGCTACATAGTTTGATCACATGAATTTAAAAACATACCTTCGACCCAGCACCGTATCGAACGCTGTGTGTCACTCTACTGTACACTTTCTCCTCCTCCTCCTGATGATACTACACGCACTAGAGTATAGTGTCCTACCTTACTTTTCTCGGTGCACCTGGGAAGGGGCCACTTACTAGGGAGAATGGGGGAGGGGTATTCTTTGCCTAGTCCAGTCAGTGTGTCCCCTCTGTAAAATACCGCTGACAGATCTTTTTTATATATAATTATGACAAAACACGGGCTTAAAAATGAAGATGACTCATTTCAAACCGTGACATAATAGGGGGCCTTTGTGCCCCCGATGGTCATGACACCACTGGCAGCGTGCACAACTAACATAAAGACACATCTTTAATGCCACTGTGTTTCCCCTCCATAATAGTTTTGGTGATGTGGATGTGTGATTACTGTGTCTAGATTCCAAAGTTTAGAAGAAATTTAAATATTCATGTTAATCTGGTGCAAAACTCACCAGCTCTAGGGTATCATTATCTTACAGTACAAACAAGGTTGTTTTTCTCCTTTTTTAAATGTTTCTTGCCGCAGATATTTTATTAAACTATATTCACCCACATCTTTGACATGTTAAAAAGGAAACCAAAGTTGTAGTTGGTGTCCTAGTTTTTCACAGGTCCTTGTCGTCAGGGCTAGGCTGCTCTGTCAGAGAACATGACAGTACTGTTATACAGTAGGTAGTTTAGATGTCATAGCCTAATCAACAAGCGGTGCTATTGCTTCCCTTCACCAGAGTTGGAATATCCTACAGGTTTGTAGCTTTTTCTGGTTTTGTCATTTTTGAATAATATGTTTATCATATTATTTGTAACTCCTACCCAACCAGTATGCCCTCTCTGAACTCTTTTTACTTTGCTCTCTCGCTTTCTCATTTTCTACCTCCCAGAAACACACATCTCCGCTTTCTTATTACACAACCCCATTCAATAAGTAACTCAGGTCTTGCAGGCTGGTGGGTGATGGCTGTAAATGACTGGAGCTGAGAGAGGCGAGTGTCGGCAGCCCATTCCCTCTCTGTCGGCTCCCAAATTGCATGTTGTCCAGCTCTCATTTCAGCCCTGAAAGAGCCGGCGCTCAGTTAGCATGGCTAATGGTGCATTTAGACTAGGGTGTAATTTTATTTCCAATTTCCGATGGAGCTGTAGTTTTGTATTAAATGGCGGGAGGTCTGCTTCAGGGCTGTGCTGGGCTGTGACGTGTGGATGGCTGTGTCTCTGTAATGGTCTACGGGGTAATGAGGGCAGAAATAGGCTCCGGCCCAGGACTATGGTCCTGTGGGACGTACAGTACAGCCTATACCTCCCAGCCCACGGTCACCCCTATGATGCAGATATTCCCTCATCCAGCTCTGCTGCCTCTCCAACTGTTCCAACACACTTCAGAACTGGCCCAGACTCAAGTTGCTGTACTGTTTAGAGAAGCAACTGTCTTTTGAGTCAACTGTCTTCTGCGGAAGACTGCGGTACCATTATACTATCCATAATATTATATTGAATGGTTTCGGTTAGGAACCTGAGAGACCCCAGATGCCCTGGCACATCAATTGCAGTGGTTGAATACTGTGATCTGTCCCTTCTGTGTTGATAACTTCCATTTTGAGATCAATATGACTTTTATAGTATATTTTTTGTAAGTGTAGAGGATTGACAGTAACCAATATGTCTGAGGTGACTTTGAAGTGCTACCTACGGCACTGGAAGGCTGCTAGGGTTTAAATAATGGGCAGTGTGACTATGTTTGGCTTGAAGAAGCAACAGTTAATCTTCGCCTCCCACCCCCAGCATATGGGACTTTGTTTGGCCCTGCACCGGAGTGAAGCACTGGACTGTGGCGTCTCATATTTCATATTGATGGTAGTTTGTTACCCATGGCAACTGGGCAGCTGATGGGGACCCCATATCTGGCTTAGGGGCGAGTGGAAAGGGGGGGAATAAGGAAAGGAGGGTTTTGCAAGGCTGTGCAGTCTTCCACCCTCCCTGCCTGCCTGCTTCTGTTCAGCGAAGGGTTCCGGAACCCTGGGGAGTGAATTATTACCTGTCAGCCCCAGAGCCTCCCCATCATCCATAACCCAAGGCTGACACGGGACAGGCCTGTCCCAGCTATCTGCTGAGACCACCAGGCTTTGGCCTTCAGGTCTGGCCCCTCCAACGGACCATGGGAGAAAATCACATTAACATGTAGCATCAAGCATTACAAATGGTGGGTTTAGGAAAGCCTTGTGGCTTTGCCATGGCAGCTGAAGGGGGTCTTCAGTCATTGTCCGGGACCAGTAGGGGGAATGTACTTTACTGTGTTTCAGCCGTTTGCTCTTCACAATGCAGAAACTTGTTTTACTGAGTCCTCATTGCAATGCAAGCTTCACTGTATTTGGTCATCATAGATTTGGCATGATTTATTGCATTTTCTAGTATTGGTTTGAATATCACCTCTTTTCATGATATCACCTATGTTAATTTCAGCACTCATACCAGGACCTGCGTGCCCAAAATAAATGTCTGATTTAATTGACTGTGTTCAATATTGACACTGTTTTATCCTATTAGCCCCATCAGTAGTAGTCATTTAAATAGAGTCCTTGACAGGGCAGTAATTAGCTCTGATTCTAAAAAAACAGGCGAGCGATGGCTGCCCTCCTGTCACACCGCAGCGGTTAGCACTGTACGGGTAATTATACCAGAGCTGGTGAGTGCGTGAATTTGGGAGTAAAAAGTTGAGTTCAACCAAAGGATAGAATGAAAAAAGAACACTCTGGACAAGTGACAGGCCTCGGTCCTCAGACTGGCTGTCTTCCTGTGGTTTTATAAAGTGTTTTTCAGCAGTGTTAACCCCTTGTCAAACATGGTCTTAGGCTGCTCAGCTAACCTGCAGGAGCCACGGGCCGAGAATGCTGGGTAACTGTCTGGTTAAGCTCCATGAACTGAAGTGGAAGGGTTCCAGCAATTACAGGGGGAATGTAACCTATGTCAGCAGTATCTCATTTATGTATTCAGGTCAGTAAAAGTTTCCCAACCTTTAAAAAAAGTATTTACATGTGAAAATGTTTTCATCCTACTTTATTTGTGTTATATTAGTATGTAAATCATGCTGTCAGAGTGGCTTGTCTATGTTTGTTTGAAACACCTTCCCAAATCACAGAATTACAATCTGCAGTTGAGTAATCCTTTTAGATTCCACTACCTCTTTGTCTTCCTCAAAAGAGATTGGACACACACACACACACACACACACACACACGGCTGTTTGATTAGTGTGACGGGAAGATTGTGCTCGGTACCCTCAGGGCTGGTAAGGGAGAAGAGTTTTGGGCAAGAAATACATCCTGTTGAGATGAAAAGTCTTTCCCTTTCATGCATATTTCATCTGAGGAGGTAGCTACTTCTTCATTTGCACATTGAGTCTCATCCTCCCTGAGGATTACTGAGCAATGACTAAAACCATTGCCTTTTTTTAAACTCACATTTAACTGCGACACCCACACTCCCCCAGAGCCCCCAATGCACCATTAACAAACTCAAGGGCAATATTCAGGCATTGAGATACTATTATATGCATACAGTATAGAGGTCGACCTATTCATCGGAATGGCCGATTAATTAGGGCCGAATTCAACTTTTCATAATCGGAAATCCTTTTTTTTAATGCACCGATTTAAAAAAATATATATATATATTGTAATTTTGGTTGTAATCAAATCACTTTGATTTGAGAACATTATTTTCAATGACAACCCACCGTTCCTAGGTTAACTGCCTCGTTCAGGGGCAGAACGACCGATTTTCACCTTGTCAGCTCGGGGGATATAATCTTGCAACCTTACGCAAAAACGACCTGCCTCTCTCTCGTTGCACTCCACAAGAAGACTGCCTGTTACGCGAATGCAGTAAGCCAAGGTAAGTTGCTAGCTAGCATTAAACTTATCTTATAAAAATCAATCAATCAATCATAATCACTAGTTAACTGCACATGGTTGAAATTACTAGTTACTATCTAGCTTGTCCTGCGTTGCATATAATCTGACTGAGCATACAAGTATCTGACTGAGCGGTGGTGGCAGAAGCAGGCGCGTAAACATTCCCGTTTTGCCAGCAGCTCTTCGTTGTGCGTCAAGCATTGCGCTGTTTGACTTCATGCCTATCAACTCCCGAGATGAGGCTGGTGTAAGCGAAGTGAAATGGCTAGCTAGTTAGCGCGCGCTAATAGTGTTTCAAAAGTCACTCGCTCTGAGCCTTCTAGTAGTTGTTCCCCTTGCTCTGCATGGGTAACGCTGCTTCGATGGTGGCTGTTGTCGTTGTCGCTGGTTCGAGCTCAGGGAGGAGCGAGGAGAGGGACGGAAGCTATACTGTTACACTTGCAATACTAAAGTGCCTATAAGAACATCCAATAGTCAAAGGTTAATGAAATACAAATGGTATAGAGGGAAATAGTCCTATAATTCCTATAATAACTACAACCTAAAACTTCTCAAATCAAAGTGATTTGATTTGATTACAACCCAAAACTTCTTACCTGGGAATAATTGAAGACTCATGTTAAAAGGAACCACCAGCTTTCATATGTTCTGAGCAAGGAGCTGAAACATTAGCTTTCTTACATAGCACATATTGCACTTTTACTTTCTTCTCCAATACTTTGTTTTTGCATTATTTAAACCAAATTGAACATGTTTCATTATTTACTTGAGGCTAAATTGATTTTATTGATGTATTAAATTAAAATAAGTGTTCATTCAGTATTGTTGCAATTGCCATTATTACAAATAAATAACTTTTCAAAGAAAAAGTCCGATTTAATCGGTATCGGCTTTTTTTTGGGTCCTCCAATAATCGGTGTCGGCATTGAAAAATCATAATCGGTCGACCTCTAATACAGTACCAACAGGTATCAGTAAACTTGAATCAAAACACTTTCCCACTGGCTACTTGATGCAGGAAGCAACATATTTTGCCACAATCTTGTTACTCTGCTGCTCATCTTCTCATAGAATGCAAGTTAACGAAACAAACCTTCCTGTAAATTGGTGCTGGCCACACATACACTTTATTGATTGGCGCAGTCCTAGTGGGGCTAAAGGTGCAGTGGTTTTTGTTCCAAATTATCTCTTAATCACTTCATAATGAGGGCAGCCTCCCTCCATCCTGCCTCATTGATTAGCTGCTCATGTCGAAACCGAAGCAGTCCATCCACTTCACTTCACTAAATGTTTACTTTGGATTCGCTGGTGTTTGGGCTTAGCTATATCCGAAATCCTTATAATGGGTTAAGTTGATTTTGTTTCTGGTGGTGCATTCATGCAGTTTTTGTATAGTCTATTTTGGTGATCATGCAATGGAATTCACTATAGCTGAAAACCACCTAGTTCCTGCATGATTTCAGAATAGGTTTTTATTTTTAGGCTAGAAATAATATACAAAACCGACTCTACTAACTTTATTCCAAGAATTTTACATGTGGGTGCATACTGGACCGTGTTATTCTTGGAAATCGACCCACAATGTCTTAGCATGCAGGAAAGATCTGTTCCGCAGAGAGAAAATGTGTGAGGAGGACATTAGTAAAAGAGGGAGAGCGAGAGAGATTGGGAAATAGGCAGAGTAAGTAGGAGAATAACATCAACAAAAATCCATCATTCATGCCACAAAATACATGTACTCCTTATGCATTTAGGGCCCGATGCAGACTTAGGAAATGTACACCTTTTTATGCACACCTTTCCTAGGCACTTCTCAGTAGTTGGTATTCAGACTTACCTTATGCAGGTGCATAACGGGCTTTTCAGGTGTGATTCCCTTGCGGGCATTTAAATCAATTACATTGAATCTCTGAAAAGCCTCCCACTTGCTGGCCAACAGATGTTCTTGTGGAGTTTTCATTCAATAGTGTTTTCAGTACATGTATCTAAAACCATCCCTTTAACTTTGTACAAAACATTGTACAATCAGTGTACATGCTCTTTCTGTGACAGACTGACCAGTGAATCCAGGTGTAAGCTATGATCCTTTATTGTTGTCATCTGTTAAATCCACTTCAACAAAGGAGGCTGACACAATTGTACAGTTAGTCAACTAACAGTCCAGTACAACATTGGTGCCCAAAAAACAAAAGAATGCACAACTCATTGTACCTTGACAACGAATGGGGTATGGAGGTCAATGACCTTACAGAGTTCCACTTCTTTCAGCAAAAACACAAAACTGTGGTTGCAGTGGGCTAAATGGAGAAAACCCTGAATATTGGAGAATCAGAAACACATTGCCTGGTCCACTAGGGTGGATTAATCCCGGTTCCTGCTGTTTCACGCTGATAGCAGGACTAGGGCATGGAGAAAACCACATGAGTACATGCATCCATCATGCCGCGTGTCAACATTGCAGGGTGGTAATGGTGTAATGGGGGGGGTGTTTTCATGGCACGTATTGGGCCCCTTGATAAAAGTGGAGCAACATTTGAATGCCACAGTATATCTGAACATCATTGCCAATCAGGTGCATCCTTCATTTTTTTCTGCAGGATAATGCCTCATGCCACAAGGCTAGGATTGTTCAGGAATGGTTCCAAGAAAATTACGGCCAGTTCAGTTTACTGCCCAGTCACCAGATCTCAATCCAATAGTGCATCTGTGGGATGAGATGGAATGATCTATTCAGAGTAGAGATCCACTACCAGCCAACTTGACATAGCTGTGGAAAGCATTGGAGTCAACAGCGGTTTGATTCATCATGAACGTTTCCGTGTTCAATTCATGAAATATTGGAAGGTGAGAAAAGGGTACAATAGGGGTTGAACAGCAGTCCTATAAATCTACCCTAATAATCCTCACTAATCCCGGAACTGTGATGACAACGATCCAGTCATCATGAACCGTGCTCCAGGTTTAAACTGCTATTGTCGTGACTTTACTTTCGTTAATCTGATTACGTTATTTATTAAATCAACTAACTGCGTTTAATTGTTGTCCGATTTTTATTTTATTTTAATTTTTTATTAATCATGCAACAATTAACTCAATAGGATTTGGGGCACCACTGAAGAGGTTGTTTTAAGAGTTACCGTCTCCCGAATTAAACTCTATAAGGTTCCCGAGTGGAACAGCGGTCTAAGGCACTGCATCTCAGTGTAAGATTGGTCATTACAGTCCCTGGTACAAATCCATGCTTTCACATCCGGCTGTGATTGGGAGTCCCATAGGGTGGCGCACAATTGTCCCAGCGTCGTCCGGGGTAGACCGTCATTGTAAATGAGAATTTGTTCTTAACTGAATTGCCTAGTGAAATAAAGGTTCAATTAAAAATAAATGTGTATATATCTATTTCATCGATAAACAGTTTTTATTAATCATTACCTCATCATTATTCTGACCAGTTGTAACCTTCTTGGATTTGCAAAAACCCCAGCCTTGCTCATTATTCAGTACTACAGAAAGTTGTTTAATTATTGATTCACTAGCTAACTAAATAATAACAGGATAACATATCCACTTGATACATGAGAAGAAAGTCGCAACATGGCATTTTACAGACACACGGAGAGAGAGCATGACATATATTCTAGAACTATTCTCACAATCATATAGTTTGCACACAAACCGCCACCCGTTTGGAATAAGAAATCATTAATGTATTTACATTTGGGTGCCTTTGTCCATTGTGTAGTCCAAAACCGAACTAAAGAGTTCTCTGCCATTGGCTTCTGATGCTGCTTATTTGAAGATTTTCCAGTGGGGTGATAAGAGTAGTCTACTACGGTGATTTGAGACTTGTAGTAGGATGGAATGGTTTGAAGAGTTTTTGAGATATTTGACTAATCCGCTGTACCAGTGATTTTCTGAGAAGGTAGTTTGTCACCTCTTCCTCCTCGTTGATTGTTCAGGATTCAGACCACTATGGAAAAGGGCTGCAGCTTTTCGTCTAGCTGGTCTAAAGGAAAATTAGTTTTTCTTCCCCTCGCGTTGAGGCTCAAAGTTTTCAAACATGTAGCTAACATCTCATGTTTCTTGGTCGAATGTTCATTCCGTTAACAAGGCTTTTTATGCACTCTGGCGAAAGGGGACGGCGCTGTCCATCTGACACACTCACCAACCTCACTCGGGGCATGGCTACTTACTTATGCACAGTTTATAGGAGATAGGAATGTGATTTTAGGAAGTATAAGAGAATCTATCTTAACAAAAATACTTGAACTTGGATTGTTTGTTGATCATTGCTAGACAGCCATTTTCAAGTCCTGCCATAGATTTTTTTCAATACATTTTTAAGTCAAAACTAACTAGGCCACATTGAATGTTCCTATGTCTTCTTGGTAAGCAACTCCAGTGTATTTTTGGCCTTGTGTTTCAGGTTATTAGGTGAATGTGTCTCCGTGTCTGTTGGAAAGCAGACTGAACTGAAGTTTTCCTCTAGGGGTTTGCCTGCTTGGCACTATTCCGTTTAGTGTTATCCTTAACAAAACTCCTTAGTCCTTGCCAATGACAAGCAACCCCATAACATGATGCAGCCTCCGTCATGCTTAAATATACAAAGAGTGGTACTCACTGACGTGTTGTATTTGCCCCAAACATAATTTATTGTATTCGGGACAGTTTTTGCAGTTCTACTTTAGTGCATTATTGCAAACAGCGTACATGTTTTGGAATGTTTGTATTCTATTCTGTTTGTATTTCATTTAGGTTAGAATTGTGGAGTAATTATGTTTTTGATCCATCCTTATATTTCTCCTATCACAGCCATTAAACTCTTAACTTTTTTAAAGTCAACATTGGCCTCATGGTGAAATCCCTGAGTTGTTTCGTTCCTCTCCGGCAACTGAGTTAGGAAGGACGCCTGTATCTTTGTAGTGATTGGGTGCATTGATACACTATCCAAAGTGTAATTTATAACTGCACCATGCTCAAAGGGGCTATTCAGTGTCTGCTTTTTTGTGTTTCCCCATCTACCAATGGGTCCCTTGCTTTGTGAAGAATTGGAGCATCTCCCTGGTCTTTGTGGTTGAATCTGTTTTTGAAATTCACTGCTCAACTGAGGGACCTTACAATCATCTCTATGTGTGGGGTACAGGGATGAGGTAGTCATTCAAAAATCATGTTAAACATCATTGTCCATGCAACTTATGTGACTTGTTATGCACATTTTTACTCCTCAACTTATTTAGGCTTTCCATAAGAAAGAGGTTGAATACTTATTGACTCAAGACATTTCCGTTTTACATTTCTAAAAACATAATTCCACTTTGACGTTATGGGGTATTGTGGGACACAATCTCAATTTAGTCCATTTAAAATTCTGCCTGAAATGCATAAAAATTTAGAAAAAGTCAAGGGGTGTGTGAATACTATCTGAAGGCACTGTAGGCTTATTTCTGTGGGTATTACTGATGGTGGCTACTGATATCATATTTAATATGATAGAAATAAAATATATTTTTTTAAATACAAAAATGTCCGGCCATATAATAAAATAATTCTAGAGTGCATACATCAACTCGGTAGCTTCGCAGCTACTGTCAGTGCGCACGGGGTTTCATAGGCTAGAGCCTCAGCTTGGGTCTCCAAATTTCAGACCCACAAATGATGAAGCTTTAAGGCCTACAATTTGAATTCTGAATAACGGCAAAGCTATTTATACGTCACTGTGGAAAAGAGTACGAAATACCTGTCATGTTGACATGCTTTTTAGCTTGCTGAAATATGACTGGTTTCACATTTGTCTCCAGGGATCATAAGGTAAAATAGATCTAAAACAATTGTCATATGTACAATTCCCTTATCCAAATGGATTACTCAAATAGCTCTGTAAATTTGTAAAAGAAAGATGTTGTTGCACTTGGAACCGACAGGTTGCTTGACCTTATTCATCATTTCATTTTGCGTAAAGGTGTTGGAATTATGACGAAATTAAGTCAACATCAGAATACAGTAGAAGTCAACCGATTATGATTTTTCAACGCCGATACCGATTATTGGAGGACAAAAAAAGCCACTGCCGATTAGTCGGCCGGTTTTTAAAATGTGTATACAGTGGGGCAAAAAAGTATTTAGCCAGCCACCAATTGTGCAAGTTCTCCCACTTAAAAAGATGAGAGGCCTGTAATTTTCATCATAGGTACACTTCAACTATGACAGACAAAATTAGAAAAAAAAATCCAGAAAATCACATTGTGGGATTTTTTATGAATTTATTTGCAAATTATGGTGGAAAAAAACTTTTGTTATTGACCAAATACTTAATCTCAATACTTTGTCATTGCCAACAAAGGGTATATAACAGAGGTCAAACGTTTTCTGTACGTCTTCACAAGGTTTTCACACACTGTTGCTGGTATTTTGTCCCATTCCTCCATGCAGATCTCTTCTAGAGCAGTGACGTTTTGGGGCTGTTGCTGGGCAACACGGACTTTCAACTCCCTCCAAGGATTTTCTATGGGGTTGAGATCTGGAGACTGGCTAGGCCACTCCAGGATCTTGAAATTCTTCTTACGAAGCCACTCCTTCGTTGCCCGGGCGGTGTGTTTGGGATCATTGTCATGCTGAAAGACCCAGCCACGTTTCATCTTCAATGCCCTTGCTGATGGAAGGAGGTTTTCACTCAAAATCTCACGATACATGGCCCCATTCCATTCTTCCTTTACACGGATCAGTCGTCCTGGTCCCTTTGCAGAAAAACAGCCCCAAAACATGTTTCCACCCCCATGCTTCACAGTAGGTATGGTGTTCTTTGGATGCAACTGAGCATTCTTTGTCCTCCAAACACGACGAGTTGAGTTTTTACCAAAAAGTTATATTTTGGATTCATCTGACCATATGACATTCTCCCAATCTTCTTCTGGATCATCCAAATGCTCTCTAGCAAACTTTAGACGGGCCTGGATATGTACTGGCTTAAGCAGAGGGACACGTCTGGCACTGCAGGATTTGAGTCCCTGGCGGCGTAGTGTGTTACTGATGGTAGGCTTTGTTACTTTGGTCCCAGCTCTCTGCAGGTCATTCACTAGGTCCCCCCGTGTGGTTCTGGGATTTTTGCTCACCGTTCTTGTGATAATTTTGACCCCACGGGGTGAGATCTTGTGTGGAGCCCCAGATCGAGGGAGATTATCAGTGGTCTTGTATGTCTTCCATTTCCTAATAATTGCTCCCACAGTTGATTTCTTCAAACCAAGCTGCTTACCTATTGCAGATTCAGTCTTCCCAGCCTGGTGCAGGTCTAGAATTTTGTTTCTGGTGTCCTTTGACAGCTCTTTGGTCTTGGCCATAGTGGAGTTTGGAGTGTGACTGTTTGAGGTTGTGGACAGGTGTCTTTTTATACTGATAACAAGTTCAAACAGGTGCCATTAATACAGGTAACGAGTGGAGGACAGAGGAGCCTCTTCAAGAAGAAGTTACAGGTCTGTGAGAGCCAGAAATCTTGTTTGTATGTAGGTGACCAAATGCATATTTTCCACCATAATTTGCAAATAAATTCATTAAAAATGTGATTTTCTGGATTTTTAGTTTTTCATTTTGTCTGTCATAGTTGAAGTGTACCGATGATGAAAATTACAGGCCTCTCATCTTTTTAAGTGGGAGACCTTGCACAATTGGTGGCTGACTAAATACTTTTTTACCCCACTGGATATATTATTACACACATTTTTGTAATAATGACAATTGCAACAATACTGAAGGAACAATGAACACTATTTTAACTTAATATAATACATATGGTCTTTTGGATGGGTGTTCTTAAGGTGATTCCACAGGTTGGTGGTATTTTTTGATTTAGTCGTTGCTGACCCCATGCTTACATCTTTATCACAAATAAGACACCGTGCTTTCCCTGGTGCCAACTCCATGTAACAGTCCCACGCTGGTGCTCTGCTTTTCTCTGCCATCTGTAAAACACACACACAACTCTGAAGTGACAATGATACTGAAGAGTCTGCTTAGGAGACAAATACTCTCAACTGTTTGAATAAAAATAGAGTTTAAGTTACCTGTGATGAATGTTGAAAACAAAAACTGTAATTTCTATATGCAGGAAATCCTATTTTAATAATGGACATGGTAAGAATTGACTACCAAAGTGCGAGTCATAATTCCCATGACACCTTCTAGCAAAATCTGAAAAGCGGTTCCTTCATTCATTTATTCCATAGGATATTTTTCGATTCACTTAAAATAAGGTCTGTGTTTTGTGTAGGCTTACACCACCTGTGTAGATACCCATAGGACAAGGTAACTCTGATCAATATTGGCTAAATATAAGCAAAGATTAAAAAAATTGTAGAGTGGATTTCTGAAAATATTTTGACAAACGTTACCTTATCCTAGTGAGATTTACACGGGTATCAAAACGCCAAGGCGGTTTAAGCCTGCACGAAACACAGACCTTATTTGAAGTAGATCAAGACAGTCTGTATGGAAGACATGAACGGTAAAAATAACGAAGGAACCCCTTTCAAGTTCAGCCGCAAGTTATTACAGGAATTATAACGCGTCGGCTATTTCTCTCTAACCATATACCTTTGACTATTACGAGCCTGCTGCTGCCTACCACCCCTCAGTCAGACTGCTCTATCAAATATCAAATAATAGACTTAACTATAATAAACACACAGAAATACGAGCCTTAGTTTCCAGATTTGACCTATCACCTCAAACAAAACGTTTATTCCGTTCTGTATTTTATCTAACGGGTGGCATCCATGAGTCTAAATATTCCTGTTACATTGCACAACCTTCAATGTTATGTCATAGTTACGTAAAATTCTGTCAAATTAGTTCGCAAAGAGCTAGGTGGCCCAAAATGTTGCATATACCCTGACTCTGCGTGCAATGAACGCAAGAGAAGTGACACAATTTCACTTGGTTAATATCGCCTGCTAACCTGGATTTTATTTTAGCTAAATATGCAGGTTTAAAATGATAAACTTGTGTATTGAGTTTAAGAAAGGCATTGATGTTTATGGTTAAGTACACATTGATGCAACGACAGTCGTTGATTGATTGTTTTTTATAAGATAAGTTTAATGCTAGCTAGCAACTTACCTTGGCTTACTGCATTCGCGTAACAGGCGGGCTCCTCGTGAGGCAGGTGGTTAGAGCTGACAAGGTAAAAATCTGTCATTCTGCCTTGTTCCTAGGCCGTCATTGAAAATAAGAATGCGTTCTTAACTGACTTGCCTAGTTAAATAAAGGTGTAAAATATTTTTTTAAATTGGCAAAATTGGCACCTAAAAATACAGATTTCCGATCGTAATGAAATCGGCCCTAATTAATCGGCCATTCCGATTTAATCGGTCGACCTCTAGAATACAGTGTGTCTGTGAACACCTCTGCCACACCTTCATTTCTTTGATCTCTACCCCAAACGAATAGTAGCTGAATAGCATGCTATTCTTAGGTGTAACATCAGAATACGGATATAGAGAAAAGTGCATAAAAATAAAATGTAAGTTCCATTTATGCGTGCTTAACTTTGGTCGGAATTCCCCCATTTAGTCTTTGTTTGTGTTCTTAGAATCTGGGGCACAGTTATTGTGTCTTGTCACAGATATAGCTTATACTGTAAAGCAATAACTGCATGGGAAAAAATCTATGTAGAGTACAGCTACTGCAGAACCTATTCTGAGTCATGATCATGTCTCAAAGTAGTTTATTGCAGTTTTTGGAAATTAGGATTTTTATGGGCCCGAAACGTGAAATGAAGCAGGAAATTAAAAACCTAAGCTTGTTTTTCCCGCTTAAAGCCACTGCTTCATGCAGTGATGCCTCATACCTGATTCAGGCTCTGCACACACTCTAATAGTGAATGATATTCATTTACACAAAAGTGTTTTCATTAAACCGCTTAGTTTTTTTTCTTTGAATGGTATCATGTGCCTATTGAAAAATAAATATGATAGTCTCACACATTGGTGTTTTATGACATGCATACTGCCAATTTGGTTTTTATTAGCTTGTTCAAAACCCTGCATTGAATTCCCCAACTATCCATAAATAGCTGTCTTGTTCGACCTTGTTACTGAACTTGGCCGGGGTCTATCAAGACTTAACTTAACATCTAAGCACTTAGGTAAGGGATGACAATGGATTGCATTCAAGTGTCTGCTAGTCCACGCTTTGTTTAACGTCAATGTGTGTGTGTTTATGCATGTGTATGTGTTGGTTTTTACAGTATAGGTCTACATCTCTGGGTGGTGATAATGCAATCAGTCGTTTGGTTTGGATGAGGTGCAAGATTAGTTCAGTAACAGACTTCTATCGCTCTCATTTTCCTGGGTTTCTCTGAACTCCAGCCCCTTTCAGCCCCCCAGGGTTATTTTTAAACCGTTCTGTGGGGGTAGAGGTCCAGGGAGTTAGTGTCAAATAATTCTACCCAGGGCACCCGGCCACGGTGTGTACAATTGCCCCCCCCCCCCCCCTCCTTTTCACTGCAATTGTCCGATTTCATGGGTGTGCCAGTTAACCTCTCTAGGGTATGTGGGACGCTAGCGCCCATCTGGCCAACTTCCAGTGAGATTGCAGAGCTCCAAATTAAAATACAGAAATGCTCATTATAAAAATTCAGAAAACAAAACATATTTTACATAGGTTTAAAGATTAACTTCATGTTAATCCAACCACGGTGTCAGATTTATAAAATGCTTTTCGGCGAAAGCATACCTAGCCCAGAACATAGCGCACTTGACAAATTATTACAAACAGTAACTAGCCTAGCAGAAGCGTTACAAAACTCAGAAATAGAGAGATAATTAATCCCTTACCTTTGATCTTCATCTTCGTGGCACTCAGACATTCATTTACTCAATAAATGTTCCTTTTATTCGATTTAAGTCTCTTTATATCCAAAAACCTCAGTTTTTGTTTGCGTTTTCTTCAGTAATCCACAGGCTCAAACGCAGTTAAAACAGGCAGACATAAAAATTCAAAATTGTATCTGTAAAGTTCACAGAAACATGTCAAACGATTTTTGTATTCAATCCTCAGATTGTTTTTAGCCTAAATGATCTATAATATTACAACCGGATAATGTCGTCAATATAAAAGGTTACATTAGAAATGCACTCTCTCGGGATTGAGCATGAAAAAGCTCTGTGACACGTCAGCGTCCACTCATTCAGACTGGTCTTACTCCCTCATTTATAAGAGTACAAGCCTGAAACAATTTCTGAAGACTGTTGACATCTAGTGGAAGGAATCTAGTGGCATAGGAACTGCAAATGGAGTCCTAAGTCAAAGGATACTGTAATGGCATTGAATAGAGAACTTCAAAACCCCCCCCCCCCCCCCCAAAAGACTTCCTGAATGTATTTTTCTCAGGTTTTTGCCTGCCAAATCAGTTCTGTTATACCCAGACACTATTTTAACCGTTTTGGAACCTTTTAGAGTGTTTTCTATCCAAATCTACCAGTTATATTCATATCATATCTTCTGGGTCCGAGTAGCAGGCCATTTAATTTGGGCATGCTTTTCATCCAAAATTCCGAATGCTGCCCCCTACCCTAGAGAGGTTAACCATGTGGTGACTCATACATGCAGCTGTGTGTGGTGGGTGTTTGCGTATTATAAGAGCTGTTACGATGTTTACCATGTGTTTAGTCTTTTACACAAATACAGTAAACATATTTGTGTTGACACACACAAACGCACTCCTACAGGTTCTCTTTCTCCTTCCCAGTGCCTCCAAGGCGTCCTTTATTGCTTTCCCACATTATCTCTCTGCCCCTCCGGGAGAGACTGGTCGATGCAATCACTGGTGACGGACGGTATGAAAGACAATACTGCTTTACTGCCTCGTCTCAGAGAGATGAGAGAGAGGTACAGAGAGAGAGGTACAGTAAACCGGGTATATCTTTAGTCACCTAATTTGAAAGGACCCAAATAGCCACCACAGTGGAAATGACCCCTACCTCCCACTGTCACACTCTAAACATGGTTCCATTACTTACTACTGTAATCACAGTCTGTGTCCGTGACTATTTTAGATGGTTCCAAAAAAGGTTCCAAAGGTTTGTCACATACACATGGTTAGCAGGTGTTAATGTGAGTGTAGCGAAATGCTTGTGCTTCTAGTTCCCACAGTGCAGTAGTATCTAACAATTCCCCAGCAACTACCTAATACACACAAATCTAAAGGGATTAATGAGAATATGTACATATAAGTATATGGATGAGCGAATGCCGAGCGGCATAGCCAAGGTGCAATAGACGGTATAAAATACAGTATACATGCGATATGAGTAATGTAAGATATATATAAACATTATTTAGAGTGGCATTGTATAAAGTGACTAGTGATCCATTTATTAAAGTGGCCAGTGATTGGGCCTCAATGTAGGCAGCAGCCTCTGAGTTAGTGATTGCTGTTTAGCAGTCTGATGGCCTTGAGATATAAGCAGTTTTTTAGTCTCTCGGCCCCAGCTTTGGTGCACCTGTACTGACCTCACCTTCTGGATGGTAGCGGTGTGAACAGGCAGTGGCTCGGGTGGTTGATGTCCTTGATGATGTTTTTGGCCTTCCTGTGACATCGGGTGCTGTAGGTGTCATGGGGGGGCAGGTAGTTTGCCCCCGGTGATGCGTTGTGCAGACCGCACCACCCGCTAGAGAGCCTTGCTGTTGAGGGTGGTGCATTTTCCGGACCAGGCTGTGATACAGCCCGACAGGATGCTCTCGATTGTGCATCTGTAAAAGTTAGTCAGGGTTTTTGGGTGACGAGCCAAATTTCTTCAGTCTCCTGAGGTTGAAGAGGCGCTGTTGCGCTGCCTTCACCACACTGTCTGTGTGGGTGGACCATTTCAGTTTGAAGTTCTTCGCCGTACACATCACAGACAAACTTTCCATCTTCTCCATTACTGTCCCTTCGATGTGGATAGGGGGGTGCTCCCTCTGCTGTTTCCTGAAGTCCACCATCATCTCATTTGTTTTGTTGATGTTGAGTGAGAAGTTGTTTTCCTGACACCATACGCAGTGTGCCCTCACCCCCTCCCTGACGGCTGTCTTGTCGTTGTTTGTAATCAAGCCCACTACTGTTTTGTCGTCTGCTAACTTTATGATTGAGTTGGAGGCGTGCATGGCCACGCAGTAGTGGGTGAACAGGGAGTACAGGAGGGGGCTGAACGCACACCCTAGTGGGGCCCCAGTGTTGAGGGTCAGTGAAGTGGAGGTGTTGTTTCGTACCTTCACCACCTGGGGGCATGGTTGAGACCCAGGGCCTCCAGTTTGATGATGAGCTTGATGATGAGCTTGGAGGGTACTATGGTGTTGAATGCTGAGCTGTAGTCAATGAACAGCATTGTTCCATAGGTATTCCTTTTGTCCAGATGGGATAGGTCTCATCTAACCAGCAAGCCCTTCCTCCCCCACCACCACAATGAACTACACATCTCTATAGTTTGTCCCATTTGGTCTTTCCCTTTTCTCTGTCGGAACACTTCTGAGGTGCTAATGGAGTCGTAATGGAGAGAGACAGACTGAGCTCTGAGGAACATGTATGGGACAATCAGGTCAGTGATTGCATTGAGGCGACCATTCACACACAAGACCTTTTTAATTATGTTATTTTAATTAACCAGTGAGCATTATGTCTATGTCCATTTGTCTACCCACTCGCCTTGGCAGACTAGGCTGAATACGCAGGCATTGTGTTCACTTGGCTTCCGAGGTCCCTGCCTCCTCCTATATTTTCCATTCAGTCAAATCAAATTTTTTCTCTTTTAGATTAGCATGATAATACCCAACGGGGGGAGGATGGTGAGGTGTCAGCACAGGGTTGCTAATCACATTAACCGTGTGCACTGCCTGGTATTATTATACTAAATGCACCATCGGTTAAACTAACTGTCTGAATTCCGGCATTATTCTCCAGTATCAATGGGGTAAGAAAGGGGGAAGGAGGACAATGGCAAATTGTGGGCTATGTGTTGCTCCCTGGTGTCCACACTATTGTTCCATGGATCTTTCCCCAGTGTAATTATGCTATGCTAATACCCCCCCCCCATGGTCCCCAGTTATACCTGCAGCAGGGTTGTTCAGCCTTGCAGATTAGACTATGTCACGTTATTGTAGATGGAGTGAAACTAGAGCAATGATAAAATAAAAAACTCCTCCAGTGCCTCCTCTGAAACATGAGCATATCCTGGACTGTTTCTCAGACACTCTCTGTGGTGGTGGGGGTTTGACGGGAAAATCATTGGCTGAGCTTGTTGCCATGGTTTCAGCGTCAGGGTCAGGTGTGGGTCAGACCACCTTGATCTCCTCCGCTGGATTGATTGTGTTGGCCTTGACAGGGTTAGACCGCTGCTCCTCCTCTTGACACGAGGACTTTGTTAAAGCCTGACACAGGCAGCGCAGACAAACCCCCATCATGGTCTGAGGAGAGCCGGGTGGGGTCAGGAGTTAAGGTGGAGTTGTGGCTTGATCTGAATACTGATAGATTTTCTTTGGTTATCTGGGGAAGGGGGCCATGTTAGGAGAGAGGTCAAGTAATTTACCCTTATCTTCTGTTAAGACAGAGTATGGGAATGTGGTGAAGGAATGGCGAGAGACAAGTAGTCACAACATGCCTCGCCCTTTTGCTGGACTGTGTGTGTGCTCCTTGTGATTTCACTCTCACTGACCCACTAATAGACAGCTGAGAGGAGGAAGGACAGTTACAGAGTACTCTGTGTGCCCTCTGTGTGCCCGATGAACATGTTCTTGGTATTTTGTAGATATGCTCATTTTTGTGGTCAGTTCTTTTAAAATTTTATTTAGAGCCGAAAAACTCCCTTGCTTGTCTTGCATTTTCTCCTAGTAAAGTTGTTTTGACAATGCAATGAGATGACATGCACAACAGAGCTCTTGGGTTTAGCTTGAACTCAACTGATGATATTTTGATGATCTTTGAGTGTCTATATGTAGCTCACATATAGATGGTCCTTCATGCATTTCTAGAAAAAGGGCTCAATTATGTGCACCAAGTTAGTCTCTTTCAAAAGTCTACATTTTACTTGACAATTTAGATGTCTCTCCTCTTCTCAAGTAATCGGAGATATCATCAACATTGTCAAAATAGAAATTCTGGCACTCGCCTTTAGTAGTTTGAGGTAGTCCAAGAGGATAGTTTGAACCGCAAACCGTTGGTAATATTGACTGTAACAGAAATTAGGGGAGCTTGAAACATATTCTTGAACAATGACCATTTTGGAGCCCCTGTATTAAACCTTCAAGGGGGGTTGGACAATGGCACCACCCGCAGTGACATGGTGGTCCACAGCTGTAGATGATCCTAATATCTTAATGTCGAGCCCTGGTCCTGATCCTGCACCCTGGTCCTGGATAATGAGCAGCTAAGTCTTCCCTCTTTAGTCTCTGTGATTAATCAAACTACTACCAGGTCAGTGGAGGGAACACAGGGTTTGGAAGAAATCTGTCCTCTCCTAACCTCTATCCCTTTCCTTCATCTCTTCCTCCGCGTGGCGAGATCTGTGGTTGTCATTTGTGTTATTTTGCTGATTAATGGAGGTTTTCTGGTTTCTTTGGAGATTTAGTGTCTCTTTCACTGTTGAATATCCATATGCAGAATCGATGCAGAATCGCACATGCTCATGTCAACACACGTTAAAAACATCTTATGGCTAGGGGTTCCGCTAGCGCCCCCCCAACATTCCACTGAAAAGGCAGCGCGGGATATTCAAAAATATATTTTTTAAATATTTAACTTTCACACATTAACAAGTCCAATACAGCAAATGAAAGATAAACATCTTGTTAATCTACCCATCGTGTCCGATTTTTAAAAAATGTTTTACAGCGAAAACACAGCATATATTTATGTTAGATCACCACCAAATCCCCAAAAAACACACAGCCATTTTCCCAGCCAAAGATGGTCACAAAAGCAGAATTAGAGATAAATGAATCACTAACCTTTGATAATCTTCATCAGATGACACTCATATGATATCATGTTACACATGCATATTTATCCACAAATCTCGGTTTACATTGACGCCATGTTCAGAAATGCCTCCAAAATATCCGGAGTAATTATAGAGCGCTACGCCAGATAACAGAAATACTCATCATAAACTTTGACGAAAGATACATGTTTTACATATAATTAAAGATACACTGGTTCTTAATGCAACCGCTGTGTCAGATTTTTTTTTAAACATTACGAAAAAAGCATACCATGCAATAATCTAAAACGGTGCTAAGACATAACAATATTTCTCCGCCATGTTGGAGTCAACAGAAATACGAAATTACATCATAAATATTCCCTTACCTTTGATGATCTTTCATCAGAATGCAGTGCAAGTAGTCCTAGTTCCACAATAAATTGTTGTTTTGTTCCATAATGTCCATTACTAATGTCCAAATAGCTGCTTTTGCTAGCACGGTTAGTTCACATGTCCAAAAGCAGGCGAACTCGGACAAACTTCAAAAGTTATATTCCAGGTCGAATAAACTGGTCAAACTAAGTAGAGAATCAATCTTCAGGATGTTATTTTCATATATATCCAATAACGTTCCAACCGGCGCATTCGTTTTTGTCTACAGAGTCATGGAACGCAGGCGATATCAACAGTAATGTGCGCAACCAGGAACTGGCATTCTGCCAGACCAGTGACTCATTCCCCTCCCATCCGGTCATACATCACACTAGAGGCTTCATTCCACGTTTGACTGACTGTTGACATCTAGTGGAAGGCGTAGGAAGTGCGAACATATCCATATCTTGTTTGGATGTGAATAGGCGATGACTTGAAATTCGACCAGCCCCAGAATTTCCACTTCCTGTTTGGAAATGTGCCTGCCCTATGAGTTCTGTTATACTCACAGACATAATTCAAACAGTTTTAGAAACTTCAGAGTGTTTTCTATCCAATAGTAATAATACTATGCATATATTAGCATCTAGAGTAGGATGCAGTTCACTATGGGCACGCAATTCATTCAAAGTGAAAATGCTGCCCCCTATCCCTAACAGGTTTTTAACATGTAGGTGTGTGAGCTGCTTGTTTATCCTTCCAACCATATATGGAAGCTTCTGAAAAGAGTGGAATGAAGTTGCAAATAAAACACATCCTGTAAAATGTTTCAGCGGCCAGAGTTGTACATGATTACGAACAGTGGATTTTGTAACGGTGTTTACATGTTATCACAGGGTTGAGAGGAAGCCCAGGCTGGACAGTTTTGTTGCCTTAGCTCTGGTGGTGGACTTGTTCCTCTCTACTAATGTTACCCAATCAGAAAAGATTATGCTGGCACCATTATCTCAAAGCCCTCTGATCTTTTTTTCCCTTCCAATTCACATTTCCGTTTTTCCTTTTTTAGGTGTTTACTTTATGCTACTCTTATGCTGGCTTGCATATCATACTTTTAGATTGAGGCGAGTTTTCTTATTTTTTTAAGGAAAATATGATTGAGCTCCACATACGATATTGTAAGAGCCTAGAAAGTTTACTGAACCCTGAACAGATGCTTGCTTTTTCCCTTACTCCTGGAAAATATATTTTGAAATTGTGTTGACGAGTTGATCGCAGTGCACCAATCAGATAGGATCATGCTCGTACTAATAGGTGGCTTATTGATCTGTGGTGTTGATTAAACTGTGCAACTTTCTCCTCTTTTCTAAAGGAAAATAAAACACATAGTCCTACCCTCTAAAATAAATCTACTGGGCATTTGGGAGCAATTTGAAGTCTGGGACCTTTTAGTGCCTTGGAGTTAATCATGTTTTGCTGTTGAACTTGAAATGGAATTTGGGTTTCACTGCACACAAGTGCTGAATATGTTATTGTTTTGTGTTGTTCTTTCCCAGGCTGTGCTTTGAAATCTGAACTGATCCATTACAGCTCTTACAGATGGCAAGTACCAGCATTCATCGATCAACATTTTGCTACAGACCAAAAAAGAGCAAAACAATAGAATATTGGGCCAGAAGCCCATGCATATCACGCAACCCACAAATAGGCTGTTATTGATACACAACAGTTTAGATGTTTTTTTCTTGGTGCTCTTGGCCTTTTTCACTCATACTGGGGGCATAGATAAAATAGAAGAAAGTACAAATAAACAGAGCTATTATAGAATTTGAGACAATAGAGGAACCTGCATTAGCATGTGGCTGCCAGCTGGTCTGTTTTTTTTTTTTGTCCAGTGGCTTCTTTTTTTAACATGTCTTTACAGGTTGAACTACCTGCTGTGTTTTTGGGGAACTAGGTCACATACATGACCTTGACCATTTGTCTAGGATAGATAAGGTCCTAGTGTTGGATTTAGGCCAATTGTCTCTAATCATGCCCCCCAAAATGTTCAATTGCAGATGATTTTGACCGACCAAGTTCAGTGTAACTATAAATAGCCACTGCAATGGGAGGGAAAATGCACTTTCTTGAGGCTCTGCTGAATTGACTAGCCGAAGGAATTTTCCAGAACAATGACCAGGTTAATGTGTTTACAAAATGTTAATTGTGATTGATGGCCCTCATGTTTGATGGCCCTTTACCTCCCTTATCTCACCTCATTTGCTCACATCATATATAGACTTATTTTTCTACTGTATTATTGACTGTATGTTTGTTTTACTCCATGTGTAACTCTGTGTCGTTGTATGTGTCGAACTGCTTTGCTTTATCTTGGCCAGGTTGCAGTTGCAAATGAGAACTTGTTCTCAACTTGTCTACCTGGTTAAATAAAGGTGAAATCCTTATTTAAATCAAAAAAGTTAAGCAAGGCCTGGTCCTGATTTGGGATTTCTGTAGTGTATGTTTTTGTGGCCAAGGACTTGGATAACCGTCATAATGTGCTATAATTCACAACATGAACCGTGTACTGCAAGAACATGGACATGCTCTGGCATCATTTAAAAAATCTCACCTAAATCTAGGTGTCAGCCTATCCAGAGGAACAAAATCACTTACTAAACCAACAGGTTGTTATTTGTCACTGTTTGAAAGATCTCTTTGCCATATTGTCAGAGAGTGGAGAATTCAAAGAGAGAAATCCAAAGCTTTCTCAAACCGCTCTGTGCTGAAAGGGGAACTGGCAAAGTGAAGCCTAATTCTCTTTAAGCAGATTGCCAGAACAGATTGTGTTCTGAGATGCCCTGTGATTTGGCCATCTCCAACTCTCTCTAGGATTTGTCAACAGATTTTGTTCATAATCTGCCCATTATCAATGTAAACTAAGTGCAATTTTGTTAACTTCCCTTTCTCTGAATAGAGAAGAACCTGTAAAGAAACCTCTTCTGCTTTGTTAGTCAATGGTATTTCTCTTCTGACATTTTAAGCACAGGACATTTAAATCTCTTTTTTTTGCTGCTTGGGTCTTTCCTTTACTTCAAAAATCATTGTTTGCCTTCCACTATAAACCTGGCTATATTATTGAGAGGGGTATCGAACATACGAATCCTGCCCACGGGTGGTTTGAGTTAAAAAAAATATATATATATATATATATATAAGAATTTGAACGGTAGTATATATGTTTTGGAGTCACTTATAAATGTCCTTGTTTATTTTAAATAAAAGCTAAAAAAATGTCCATTTAAAATAACATAAAACTGATCAGAAATACAGAGTAGACATTGTTAATGTTGTAAATTACTGGAAACGGCAGATTTCTTTATGGAATATCTACAGTCGTCGCCAAAAGTTGAGAATGACAAATATTAATTCCCACAAAGTTTGCTGATTCAGTGTCTTTAGATATTTTTGTCAGATGTTACTATGGAATACTGAAGTATAATTACAAGCATTTCATAAGTGTCAAAGGCTTTTATTGACAATTACATGAAGTTGATACAAAGAATCGATATTTGCAGTGTTGACCCTTCTTTTTCAAGAGCTCTGCAATCCACCCTGGCATACTGTCAATTAACTTCTGGGCCACATCCTGACTGATGGCAGCCCATCCTTGCATAATCAATGCTTGGAGTTTGTCAGAATTTGTGGGTTTTTGTTTGTCCCCCTGCTTCTTGAGGATTGACCACAAGTTCTCAATGGGATTAAGGTCTGGGGTGTTTCCTGGTCATGGACCCAAAATATCTGTTTTGTTCCACGAGCCACTTAGTTATCACTTTTGCCTTATGGCAAGGTGCTCCATCATGCTGGAAAAGGCATTGTTTGTCACCAAACTGTTCCTGGATGGTTGGGAGAAGTTGCTCTTGGAGGATGTGTTGGTACCATTTCTTTATTCATGGCTGGTTTCTTAGGCAAAATTGTGAGTGAGCCCACTCCCTTGTCTGAGAAGCAACCCCACACATGAATGGTCTCTGGATGCTTTACTGTTGGCATGACACAGGACTGATGGTAGCGCTCACCTTGTCTTCTCCGGACAAGCTTTTTTACGGATGCCCCCAAGAATTGGGGATTGAAAGGAGAGTCCTCAGCAGTCCAATCCCTGTACCTTTTACAGAATATCAGTCTGTCCATGATGTTTTTCCTGGAGAGAAGTGGCTTCTTTGCTGCCCTTCTTGACACCAGGCCATCCTCCAAAAGTCTTTGCCTCACTGTGCGTGCAGATGCACTCACACCTGCCTCCTCCCATTCCTGATCAAGCTCTGTACTGGTGGTGCCCCGATCCCACAGCTGAATCAACTTTGGGAGACGGTCCTGGCGCTTGCTGGACTTTCTTGGGCGCCCTGAAACCTTCTTCACAACAATTTTAACCGCTCTCCTTGAAGTTCTTGATGATCTGATAAATGTTTGACAGAGTGATCTCCAGCCTTGTCCTTGTCAACACTCACACCTGTGTTAACAAGAGAATCACTGACATGATGCCAGCTGGTCCTTTTGTGGCAGGGCTGAAATGCAGTGGAAATGTTTTGGGGGGATTCAGTTCCTTTGCATGGCAAAGAGGGACTTTGCAATTAATTGCAATTAATCTGATCACTCTTCATAACATTCTGGAGTATATGCAAATTGCCATCATACAAACTGAGGCAGCAGACTTTGAAAATGTATATTTGTGTCATTCTCAACTTTTGGCCACGACTGTACATAGATGTACATAGGCCCATTATCAGCAACCATCACTCCTGTGTTCCAATGGTACGTTGTGTTCACTAATCCAAGTTTATCATTTAAAAAGGCTAATTGATCATTAGAAAACCCTTTTGAAATTGCACAGCTGAAAATGGTTGTTCTGATTTAAAGAAGCAATAAAACTGGCCTTCTTTAGACTAGTTGAGTATCTGGAGCATCAGCATTTGTGGGTTCAATTACAGGCTCAAAATGGCCAGAAACTCATCAGTCACTCAAATGAAGGCTATTCCATGCGAGAAATTGCCAAGGAATTGAAGATCTCGTACAACGCTGTGTACTACTCCCTTCACAGAACAGTGCAGACTGGCCCTAACCAAATAGAAAGAGGAGTGGGAGGCCCTGGTGCACAACTGAGCAAGAGGATAAGTAAATTAGTGTCTAGTTTGAGAAAGATGCCTCAAGTCCTCAACTGGCACCTTCATTAAATAGTATCCGCAAAACACCTGTCTCTACGTCAACAGTGAAGAGGCAACTCCGGGATGCTGGCCTTCTAGGCAGAGTTGCAAAGAAAAGCCATGTATCAGACTGGCCAATAAAAAGAAAAGATTAATATGGACAAAAGAACACAGACACTGGACAGAGGAAGATTGGAAAAAAATGTTATGGAGAGACGAATCTAAGTTTGAGGTGTTCGGATCACCAAGAAGAACATTCGTGAGTCGCAGAAAAAATGAAAATATGCTGGAGGTGTGCTTGACGCCATCTGTCAAGGATGGTGGAGGAAATGTGATGGTCTCGGGGTGCTTTGGTGGTGGTAAAGTGGGAGATTTGTATAGGGTAAAAGGGATCTTGAAGGAGGAAGGCTATCACCCCATTTTGCAACGCCATGCCATACCCTGTGGACGGTGCTTAATTGGAGCCAATTTCCTCCTACAACAGGACAATGACCCAAACTGTAATAACTATTTAGGGAAGAAGCAGTCAGCTGGTATTCTGTCTATACTGGAGTGGCCAGCACAGTCACCGGATCTCATACCTATTGAGCTGTTGTGGGAGCAGCTTGACCGTATGGTACGTAAGAAGTGCCCATAAAGTCAATCCAATTTGTGGGAGGTGCTTCAGGAAGCATGGGGTGAAATCTCTTCAGATTACCTCAACAAATTGACAACTAGAATGCCAAAGGTCTGCAAGGCTGTAATTGCTGCAAATGGAGGATTCTTTGACGAAAGCAAAGTTTGAAGGACACAATTATTATTTCAACTAAAAATCATTATTATAACCTTGTCAACGTCTTGTCTATATTTCCTATTAATTTTGCAAGTCATTTCATGTATGTTTTCATGGAAAATAAGGACATTTCTAAGTGACCCCAAACTTGTGTGTGTGTGTGTGTGTGTGTGTTAGCTCAACCATTCCGTGGGGGAACCACCGATCCTGGGACGGTTGAGCTAACGTAGGCTATGCGATTAGCATGAGTTTGTAAGTAAAAATAACTTTTCCCAGGACATAGACATATCTGATATTGTCAGAAAGCTTAAATTCTTGTTAATCTAACTGCACTGTCCAGTAGCTATTACAGTGAAATAATACCATGCTATTGTTTGGGGAGAGTGCACAGTTATGAACTTAAAGTTAATAAACCAACTTTGGCACATTTGGACAGTCTTGATACAAACATTTTAACAGAAATGCAATGGTTCTTTGGCTCAGTCTACACAAGCCTAAATTGCGTCTGGGCTGGAATAATACATTATGGCCCTTCTCTTGCATTTCAGAGATGATGGTACAAAATAATACAAAAAAACGCATGTTTTTTTTCTTTGATTAACTTTTACCAGATCTAATGTGTTATTCTCCTACATTCATTTCACATTTCCACAAACTTAAGTGTTTCCTTTATATGCATATCCTTGCTTGAAGTCCTGAGCTACAGGCAGTTAGATTTGGGTATGTTATTTTAAGCAAAAGTTGGGGAAAAAAGGGGCGGATCCTTAAAAGGGGAGAGATATATATATATATATATATATATATATATATATATATATATATATATAGATTACTTTTTAAAATGACTTAAACTGCGTAGAAATGATAATAGCCCTTCATTCATACAGTTTCTTGACTGTCCAGTTCTAATATTATTGACCTGCTCCATCTTGTTTTTAAGAAGAAGTCCACTTGTTAATATAATTGTCTGTGTTCTAAAGGAACTTTGGGAACCCTGCTTCACAATGTATTAATTGATGCATGACAGCGGCAGAGGGATTTGATTGATGTGACATGCAGGACCTTCGAGGTGTGAAAATCTTAATTTACGCTAAAAGCCTGATTTTTGATTAAAATGACCAAATGGAGCAGATGGTCTAGCCAATAAATAGAACATTACATATGGTGAATGTCTGACTGTAAGTCCATCTTGAATTTGCCCGTTTTAAATAATAGTTATTTTGGTTTTTGTTTAGATTGTGGATGTCTTCACTTGGGGTGGCGATCCTAACCAGCTAGTGCCAGTCATCTATCCGTGTCAGCTGGCTGAATCTCTACAGTCAAATTTGTCAAAGTTTAAGGTAAGACTGCTGTGAATTTTAATTGCAGTGAGATGAATGTTGATTTGGGGTTGTAGCTCTGGCTATGAACGTTCTTCTTACTGTTTGATCTTTAATAATTCAGGATACGAGTGGTTTGATGGGATGAGTGCAAGTTCTGCTGGCTGGAGGCACCCAGTGACAGACTGATAAATGGAAGCAGTGTGAAAGGTTATTAAGCCACTTTTTTTAATTGTAATTACATATATTATTCATTAGATTTTATACAATATTTTAATCAGTCTGCAGAGCTGAGTAATTTTCATGGGCAAATGTAGGGGGTAACTCCTCTTCATAACTTTGAAATATCCTTGATTTTTGTTTTTGTAGAAGTAGATTAGATATAACATGACAATATGTGTTTATTAGCATGACAATAGCAGATTGAAGAATAGGCCGTGATGGAAAGTGTCTTAAATTGCGTTATGGCCAACCCGCCAGTCATGCGGGTATTGAAAAAAACAACTGCATAGATTACCCTAGTGACTGTAGCCTAGATGAAGAGGCATCCTGTCTAGTCTGACAGTCCCTGGCGACCATGACCACGGACAGTAGAGGACAGGGCCAAGGTGTGCTGGTGACAGGCCATCTCATGGGATGGGTCTGAACAGATGGTTGGCCAGATGCAATCTAGCTGTGACCTTGGACCAATCTGAGGGTAGAACCAGTGCAAATGTCTAAAAAAACATGTCCATAATATCAGTCGAAGACTCATTTTACAGTACTTTGTTATTGTTTGGTGTCTGTTAGTGAGTGATTTACATTTTATTTTACATTTTGAGGACATACAGGTATAATTAGAGCAATTTCTGCACATATGCAGTCTTTGGGGAGTGTGTCCTTCTATTGCTTAAACAGCAGCTTCTCTCTTTTCAATAATTCCCATCTCACCTGCCACTTGACCATCCAGGGCTCTCAGAGGAGATGCCCCAACCCTGGCCCAATTCAAACAGCCAGATCCAGAAACTGAGTGAGAGGAGCCTGGGGAATGACTGCCACATCAGCCCAACACTCGCCAGCCCTGTAGAGTGATTTAAGAGCAGTGAAGGGAGGGGCTGGATTGGGGACCGGGGGTGAGGTTAGAGGTGTCAGGCGTATAATTGGGGTGAGGAGATCTCGGGGTAGATGGAGATAAGCTTTATTAAGTCAGTTGAACTTGGATGTGGCCCGTCCACCTTGCTTTCCCACACATGCAGGCCAATCTTCCATTTCCATAAGAGACTCTGTCCAACAAAGACATAGAGGGCAAACTCCTCAGGCTCCTTTCAATCAGAGAAAAGACAAAGACCTCATTAATCTACAAATGCTAGTGGGAAAGCTATCTATGGTCCTGTGTCCAAATGGTTGACACAGTTCCAGTTGAAAACATATGCTTCTGTCAGATAGTTATGTTTTAAGGACTGATTAGTTAATATGCAAGTGTGTTCAGTAGTTTCAGGGCCTTTTTATTTGTTTCAAAGCCAGTTTGACATGACACTTTGTCAGTGATGTCGTCAGTTGGAGAAGTGTGTTTTTATTTTCTTCAAACAGTAAATGCTAAATTGTTAATGCTCGATCATTGAAGTCTCCCCTTCGCTCAGGCTCTTATTCTGCTATGCCCTGTAGAGGCTTGTTTTTCAAAGCCACTGTGAAGGAAAGGGACATTGACAGCCTGGACACAGCTCTCTTTTCCTGAGAAAATAGTTTTAGATTCTGAGCAGCAAAACAAGAGAAAGTTGATGCGGAGAGGTCACGGGCAGAATTAGCTGCCTCCCTCAGTTTCTCCCAATACAAATTGGTTTCCGAGGAACTCAAGAAAGAGGCTGGCTCCTTGTTCTCTGCTTCCTTAGTAGCTTGTTAATCCCCAGCTCTGTCCGGAGGGGAAATGCTTGCGCACACACTACCCCCCAAAAACGACC
This sequence comes from Oncorhynchus kisutch, assembly GCF_002021735.2. Lineage (NCBI taxonomy): Eukaryota > Metazoa > Chordata > Actinopteri > Salmoniformes > Salmonidae > Oncorhynchus > Oncorhynchus kisutch. The sequence goes on along the minus strand of NC_034175.2, from coordinate 18,018,933 downwards.
CCCTGTCCTCCTACCCAATCCTACAGGGACTTGCTAATCCTGTGCCTGGTCATGGTGGGGAGATTGCTGACTTTTCAAAGCCCGTCTTTGGCCAGACTTCAAAGTCACAGCGATACAAGGCTTGAGAAAGTGGGCTTGGCGAATGAGGTCTGCTGTGAGCAAACCTGCTATGAGGGTCACCTCAAACGTTACCTATACACTTTCCCCAAGGCAACACTGAGAAGTTCAGTCTCGAGGGGATGGCTTTCTTGATTGGGGTACTGGGTGGGGGATAGCTGGTTTGTCAGATGTGTGTGGAGGCCCTCTCTGGCCATAACATGTGAAACCTGACAGAAGGATGGCAGGGCTGTGAAGCTATTTTTCTCAATTTGAAGAGTTGCTACCAAATTGAAAGGTACCATTTCAAGTGAAATACAGGGAAAAAATAAATGCATGGAAAGCCCTTTTCTCCCTTCCTTTTAAGTCTTTTTAATTCTTGAACTGACAAACTCCTAATTCTGAATATGGGAATTTTGATTCATCCTCATCATTTATAGTTATGATGATAACGATACCTTTGCCTTGTGCCAATCTTGTCAGATTATGTTCATTGAGCTGTCATAATAAGTTTATCTATGTATAGGATGTATCGTGAGTCAGGATTTTGGCTCTAGATGTATTCATTGTGAGACATCTCACTGTTTATAATTTTACAGCTCCTTTGCCAAGAATCACTCCAATTACTACCATGTACATTATTTTTGGGTCCTCATACTCCGTTAGATTCTCAGATAACAATTTGCTTGATTGGAGCAGCAAGGATTCATGCCAGCTTAGTAGGATTTTCAGGGTCATTGCACTTACTATTTTTTTGTGATCAACAGTAGTTTACTGTCTTAACAAGCCTGTGATAATAATTTTGTTACTGTGCATTTTCTCAGATTTTTCTGTTCAGCATCTGTCGCCCTTTCTTAGAAATTATTTAACACAATACCATACTTGTTATTTTAATTGGCATGACTAATCTTGTGGGCTTCAAATTCAAAGCGTTTAAGTACAAATGTTTGTGCCCATGTGCTTGTTAGTCCGACCAAGTGGAAATCCAGTTTTCTAAATGATTTGTCCTCATTTTGTCATCCTCTTGAGTTATTTGTCTCGTTACTTAAATGTAATCAGAAGTCTTTGTTGCTTGGACGGTTGAGAGGGCTTGCTCAATTTAGACCCTTGATTAGAATAAAGGAATGATTACAGTGAAGGGACTCCTTACTCCTGAATACTTGCCTGCTCGCTTGTTTAACGAATGCAGAGTGCCCGTGCAACCTGGCAATTATTTTAAGTGAACTCCCCCGGCTCCAGATTCTGCTTTTTGCCTTCCCGACCAGGAAAGTGCTGGGATGTGTGGCAAGTGGGATTCTGTCCTAATGCTCTGAGACAGCTTTGCCCTGGGCTAACCCAGTGTAAGAGGTCAGCAAGGTTTAGTAGAATAATGAGGAGGTTCTGTTAACTACAGATACATTAATAGATGTGATTTTTACAATTCATTGAGCTTATTCAATTAGCAAACCCTAGCCTATTATTTAGTGCAGATCATTCTCTACAGATTGATTTACATACCTTTTCCCTCCTTTGTTAGGTGATAAAAATACTTTATTTCTACAGTGGTTCGTCCTTTGAAAGTTGCAGCGTACTGCAGCTAAGCTTGCATGGTGTCACAGAATTCTATGGCACATTATTTAAGTCAGCCATTGTAAACATTAAAGCTAGTTAGTGCTAGTTTGACCACCAGAGGGCATCTTTGAGAATAATTTGATAGCCTTCAATAGTGGCTGTACTAGATAATAAAATAAAAAAATTGTAAGAACATAGTATATGGGACTGATTTTAAGAAATGTTGCTTAATTCAATTGATTAATATTATGGTGTTTCTAACGGTGCTAAAATACACTGCTCAAAAAAATAAAGGGAACACTAAAATAACACATCTTAGATCTGAATGAATGAAATATTCTTATTAAATACTTTTTTCTTTACATAGTTGAATGTGCTGACAACAAAATCACACAAAAATTATCAATGGAAATCAAATTTATCAACCCATGGAGGTCTGGATTTGGAGTCCACACTACAGGCTGATCCAACTTTGATGTAATGTCCTTAAAACAAGTCAAAATGAGGCTCAGTAGTGTGTGTGGCCTCCACGTGCCTGTATGACCTCCCTACAACGCCTGGGCATGCACCTGATGAGGTGGCGGATGGTCTCCTGAGGGATCTCCTCCCAGATCTGGACTAAAGCATCTGCCAACTCCTGAACAGTCTGTGGTGCAACGTGGCGTTGGAGGATGGAGCGAGACATGATGTCCCAGATGTGCTCAATTGGATTCAGGTCTGGGGAACGGGTGGGCCAGTCCATAGCGTCAATGCCTTCCTCTTGCAGGAACTGCTGGCACACTCCTGCCACATCGAGCATTGTCTTGCATTAGGAGGAACCCAGGGCCAACCGCACCAGCATATGGTCTCACAAGGGGTCTGAGGATCTCATCTCGGTACCTAATGGCAGTCAGGCTACCTCTGGCGAGCACATGGAGAAATGCCACCCCACACCATGATTGACCCACCGCCAAACCGGTCATGCTGCAGGATGTTGCAGGCAGCAGAACGTTATCCACGGCGTCTCCAGACTCTGTCACGTCTGTCACTTGCTCAGTGTGAACCTGCTTTCATCTGTGAAGAGCACAGGGTGCCAGTGGCAAATTTGCCAATCATGGTGTTCTCTGGCAAATGCCAAACGTCCTGCACGGTGTTGGGCTCTAAGCACAACCCCCACCTGTGGACGTCGGGCCCTCATACCACCCTCATGGAGCCTGTTTCTGACCGTTTGAGCAGACACATGCACATTTGTGGCCTGCTGGAGGTAATTTTGCAGGGCTCTGGCAGTGCTCCTCCTTGCACAAAGGCGGAGGAAGCGTTCCTGCTGCTGGGTTGTTGCCCTCCTACGGCCTCCTCCACGTCTCCTGATGTACTGGCCTGTCTCCTGGTAGCGCCTCCATGCTCTGGACACTACGCTGACAGACACAGCAAACCTTCTTGCCACAGCTCGCATTGATGTGCCATCCTGGATGAGCTGCACAACCTGAGCCACTTGTGTTGGTTGTAGACTCCGTCTCATGCTACCACTAGAGTGAAAGCACCGCCAGCATTCAAAAGTGACCAAAACATCAGCCAGGAAGCATAGGAACTGAGAAGTCGTCTGTGGTCACCACTTGCAGAACCACTCCTTTATTGGGGGTGTTTTGCTAAATGCCTATAATTTCCACCTGTTCTCTATTCCATTTGCACAACAGCATGTGAAATGTATTGTCAATCAGTGTTGCTTCTTAAGTGGACAGTTTGATTTCACAGAAGTGTGATTGACTTGGAGTTACATTGTGTTGTTTAAGTGTTCCCTTTATTTTTTTGAGCAGTGTAGTTGTATGTTATGGCTTCAAATCCTATTGCTTCTAATGCTCTTTAAATAAATAAGACCTACACCACTTTTAACAGCACATTACTCAACATTAGTGAGACTAATGTCGCCTACAGTATATCGAAAAATATGTTTGTTCAATGATGTGACCGCCAATAATTACATATGGGTCTCCCGGTGGTGGCTGGCACAGGTATTGAACCTGCATCTGAAGCAACACATTTCGCACTGCGATGCAGCGTCTTAGACCCCTGCGCCAATCAGGAGGGCTGTTTTAATACTGTACATGGTGTCCAGGTCAAGATAACCAAAACATTACTTTATTAAAGACTATCAGGAAGAATGTTGGCACTTATTTATTTTGATCCAAAGCCATGAATGAGTGAGTCACTCAGCTTTATGTAGGTGCCGGTCTATAGGACTGTGCCATCAACTTGATAACCTCCAAAATATAATTATATATTATTTCGTTGTTGTTTTTTTAACGAAATTGAGCGATTTGTAATCTGAGGCCAAAATAATATTTGTAAAGGCCAAAACATTTATTTCTGTTTTTAGAGGGGGAGAAACGCTGGGCCAATTGTGCTCCGCCCTATGGGACTCCTAATCATGGTCAGATGTGATGTATAATAATAATAAATAGGGATGCACTATATATCGGTAAACATATCAGAATCGGACGATGTTATCTAAAAATGCCAACATCGGTGTTGTCCGATGTCTAGTTTAAAGCCGATGTGCAAAACCGATGTCAAAGTTGTCGTGCATACCTATATAACGTAGGTACATGCCGTAATGACGCCACATACAATTTTGCGCTACACGTGCAACACAGCATTCATAACCTAGCCCACAATGTGTGTGTGTGACTTTTATTTAACTAGGCAAGTCAGTTAAGAGCAAATTCTTATTTACAATGACCCGGACGATGCTGGGCCAATTGTGCGCCGCCCTATGGGACTCCCAATCAGGACCGGATGTGATACAGCCTGGATTCGAACCCGGGACTGTAGTGATGCCTCTTGCACTGAGATGCCGTGCCTTAGACCGCTGCGTCTGTGTGTGTGTGTTTAACTATTTAACTGTACTAGAATGCTTAAAAGGCCACAATTCTTTTGGCAAGGAAAATAACTGATATCGGTATCCGTCAAAAATGTCATATCGGTGCATCACTAATAATACTTTTTGTGGTATTATTTGTTTTGTCATTTCTGGTGGATTAAACTGAAATTGCAACCAATCACAGCCAACCTGACTAAGAAATACATTTGACGATATAATTCTCCCCTACCCTCCTCCTAGGCAAGTCTATTGTCCAGATACCTGCTAATAGCCATAATGGCGCTGTACAACGTGACTGTGTGTGTTTTGAAAGAGTGTTTTCCAGTAAGCAACCATTTGTTTACCTTCATTAGAGAACCGTGTTCCAATATTTCTGTAATTCAGTGATATTTATTCACATAGTAATTAGTTATAGATCCATAACTAAATTAACATCAGTATTTTAAGTGTTTTTATCATTTTATGTTTTTATTTAACCTTTATTTAACCAGGTAGACTAGTTGAGACCAAGTTCTCATTTGCAACTGCAACCTGGCCAAGATTAATAAAGCAGTTTGACACATACAACAACACAGAGTTACACATGGAATAAACAAACATACAATCACTAATACAGTACAGGAAGTCTATAGGATAAGGGAGGTAAAGGCAATAAATAGGCCATGGTGGCGAGGTAATTACATTATAGCAATTTAACACTGGAATGGTAGAATGTGCAGAAGATGAGGAATGTGCAAGTAGAGATACTGGGGTGCAAAAGAGCAAGTTAGATACAGTATGGGGATGAGGTAGTTGGATGGGCTATTTACAGATGAGCTATGTGCAGGTGCTGTGAGCTGCTCTGACAGCTGGTGCTTAAAGCTAGTGAGGGAAATAAGAGTTTCCAGCTTTAGTGATTTTTGCAGTTCGTTCCAGTCATTGGCAGCAGAGAACTGGAAGGAGAGGCGGCCAAAGGAAGAATTGGCTTTGGGGGTGACCAGTGAGATATACAGTAGGGGGAAAAGTATTTAGTCAGGCGTCTTTTATACTGATAGCAAGTGCAAACAGGTGCCATTAATGCAGGTAACGAGTGGAGGACAGAGGAGCCTCTTAAAGAAGAAGTTTACAGGTCTGTGAGAGCCAGAAATCTTGCTTGTTTGTAGGTGACCAAATACTTATTTTCCACCATAATTTGCAAATAAATTCATTAAAAATCTCTATTCCATTTGCACAACACCATTTTAAGTGGGAGAACTTGCACAATTGGTGGCTGACTAAATACTTTTTTTGCCCCACTGTACCTGCTGGAGCGTGTGCTATGGGTGGGTGCTGCAATGGTGACCAGTGAGCTAAGGTGGGGCTTTACCTAGCAGAGACTTGTAGATGACCTGGAGCCAGTGGGTTTGACGACGAGTATGAAGCGAGGGCCAGCCAACGAGAGCGTACAGGTCACAGTGGTGGGTAGTATATGGGGCTTTGGTGACAAAACAGTTGGCACTGTGATAGACTGCATCCAATTTGTTGAGTAGAGTGTTGGAGACTTTCTTTGTAAATGACATCGCCGAAGTCGAGGATCAGTAGGATGGTCAGTTTTACGAAGGTATGTTTGGCAGCATGAGTGAAGGATGCTTTGTTGTCAAATAGGATGCCGATTCTAGATTTAATTTTGGATTGGAGATGTTTAATGTGAGTCTGGAAGGAGAGTTTACAGTCTAACCAGACACCTAGGTATTTGTAGTTGTCCACATATTCAGAACCGTCCAGAGTAGTGATGCTGGACTGGCGGGCAGGTGTGTGCAGCGATCGTTTGAAGAGCATGCATTTAGTTTTACTTGCATTTAAGAGCAGTTGGAGGCCACGGAAGTAGAGTTGTATGGCATTGAAGCTCATCTGGAGGTTAGTTGACACAGTGTCCAACGAAGGGCCAGAGGTATACAGAATGGTATCGTCTGCGTATAGGTGGATCAAAGAATCACCAGCAGCAAGAGCAACATCATTGATGTATACTGCCCATGAATTGAACCCTGTGGCACCCCATAGAGACTGCCAGAGGTCCGGACAACAGGCCCTCCGATTTGACACACTGAACTTTGAGAAGTAGTTGGTGAAACAGACGAGGCAATCATTTGAGAAACCAAGGCTGTTGAGTCTGCCAATAAGAATGTGGTGATTGACTGAGTCGAAAGGCTTAGCCAGGTCGATGAAGACGGCTGCACAGTAATGTCTCTTATCGATGGCGGTTATGATATGGTTTTGGACCTTGAGCGTGGCTGAGGTGCACCCATGACCAGCTCTGAAACCAGATTGCATAGTGGAGAAGGTACGGTGGGATTCAAAGTGGTCGGTATTGTTATTGATTATTAAACGAAAGTATAAAGATGCTGATGAAGAAATACAGTACTGTACAGTATATGCTTTATCCAACATTTTGCGGTTGCATGAGTTCGCACACACGCAGCTTCATGTAGGTGCCGAGGCTATATGACTATGCCATCAACTTGATTATTTAGCAGACTTAATTTGCTTATATTCAGGCAACACAGTTAACTTAAGAATATAATTGAACATTTTTGTTTCTCCATGCTTGTCTAAGAGGTGGTAGAGTTCCAGAGCTCACAGATGTGCCTGGCATGGATTGTGACTCCATGTCGTTCCTCACCTTCTTCAACACGCCATTCTCCGCCTGACTCTCCTCCAATGCCGCCTGGCTCTGGACCAATGCATCAGCTGTCGCCCGTATCTCTGCCCTCAGATAATGTTTCTCTTTCTACTGGTCTGCCTTCAATGACTCGGTCTTCAAAGTTTGAATCCGATCCATGTGCACCTTCATCAGATGAGCAGAATGGTACATCCCTGAGCCCCCATCGATTACAGTGGTCTATGATCGAAACGGTATATCAATTAAGAATTAAAAGTGACTCCAACACACATGCTGCGTTCACATTTTAAGAATCTAGCAAAACAAAGCACTTTCTTGGCAATCATGCGTTTTTTTCAGGGTGGCCCATTGTCCAGCCCTTTGTCCACTGATCTCCACGGATGGTTGTCGACATGGTTTTATGCTCTGCAAAAACACTTTCATGTTTTAGTACACAATCATTTTTATTTAACAATTATTTCATTATCGATTGTATTACACAGTATGCCTACACATTGATAGGCTATATACATTTTTTTTTTAAGAAAATGCACTGAAACCAAAATACCTTAAGTTTTGGTGATCCTCTCTGCTCCGGCTCATTTTCAAATTGTGGTTACCCTGGAAAGTGGTAACCCTGGAAAGGGTAGCACCATAGAAAGATGCTGGCTTGATGAAAACAAATTCCATTTAGTCTGTTCTCTTTGGTCACAATGTCATTTTGTTGTTGTTGATAAACAGCTCGTTTTTGAATGGTAACTGTGTTAAGGGGGTGAGTTTGGTGCGGTGTGAGGAGAACTTGAAACGTGTGACTTTCACACCTACAGTAGCCGGGCTATAAAGAGTCTTTTTGTCCTGCTAATCAGGCTACAAGTGTTTGAAAAGTTGTTTTCAAAATGCCACCAGCTGTCCATCACTACTGTAAATAATAAATATCTTGTTTACATTCTTTATTGTAACCACAATGTTACAAATAATTTGTATCTTCCTTTCCAATTACTTTTAGAGTTTGGGATTTACAAATGTGTGCTTCTCACAACATTTTTTGTTAAATCCAGTTCAGATTTAATTAACTTTTGAGTGACGCCTTTAGTGAGCGATCTAATGCTTTAATATTTAATCATATCTGCCCTCCGAGGCATTTTTCACGCGTGCAGACAGGCACTAAGAACAGCGGGAACGTTTCCCTAGTCAGCGCCATTAGTGCAACGCCCCTTAAAGTGTTGCTCTTTGCTACCCTCTGCTACCTCCTCCCTTCCCCATGGGCTAGGTCCGTCTTCTGTGCGCGTCTCTGTGGCCCATCCCGTGCCCCCTGCCCTCGTGCCTTGAACCTCGCTTGCCCACCGCTATTTCAGTACATACAGCTGGAGAGCTGTAAGGCAATCCCATTGTGCGCCACTCGGGAGCCATGACCAATATATATTGTCTGGTTAATAATACATCTGTGAGTATATCCAAGGGGCTTTTATATAATTCTAAATTAATAATAATCTTTGTTTGATTATTTTGTTTTCAAATAATGTAAAGTGAGCGAGGAAAAGGTCAGTTTTTGAACATGGGGTGAGCCATTGTTTCTAATTTGTAAATAAAGCCAGTTTATTATTTAGAATGATTTAATTTCTGTTTTGAGAGAGAGAGAAACCAAAAAACCTACAGTCAACTCATGGGTCTCACAGTTGTGGCCGGCACGTTTATTGAACCAGCATCTGTAGCAACACAGCTTGCACTGCAATTCAGTGTCTAAGACTGTTGCGCCATTCAAGTGCTGTACAATGAGACCAGTCGGGAGTAGGCTACAGTAATACAGAGACAGAGTAGCGCCTTAGATCACAGATTATGCTTTTGGGTCCCAACTCCCCCTTGCACTGGTCTGGAGCAATGAAGGAGTGACGCAGGGTACCGTACTAAACCACAAATTACCTCAAATCCCGCAGCATAATCGCAAAACTTTTAATGGAGCAACCACTGTATGTCAGCTTTGAAATTTCTAATCAAAATGTATTTGTCACATGCTTACTTACGAGCCCTTAACTTAAGAAAATATTTGCTCAAAAATAATCAAATTAAAGTTTTTTTAAAGTTACAGTGTACCGTGTCAATGTGCGGGGGTACAGGTTAGTCAATTGAATTGAGTTAATATGTAAATGTAGGTAGGGGTAAAGTGACTGCATTGATAATATACAGCGACTGGAGTTACTCTACTGTATTGTGTACCCGGGCTCTACTCTTACCTTATTAACAAGGAGCACGTGTGATCATTGCAACAATTATCATCTGGGTAAAAAAAAAAATCTAGGCGCACTATTGCTCCTAAATAGAAAATCCAGGTCGCACACAAATATGTAGGCGCATATGCGTGTAAAATGGTCGCACTGTAGAGCCCTGTGTTTTGGAGTTCTGTATTCTGTCCAGCGTCCACAAAAACAGTGCCTACCCTTTGCAGGGAGCTGGAGAGACCGCGTGTATTGATCTGGTCCATGAGACAGAAGGTGTATGTGAAAGACTGATACTGTAAGCAGCAATGGACTTGGAGCTGTCTGCATCATGTGGAAGAACCAGTCTGATGAGCGATATTGACAGGGGAGAAGGGCTTGGAGATTTACAGTGGCAGGTTGTTTTCCTCCTGCCTTATCTTCTGGGTTATTACAATGTGAAGACTGTTGGTATTTTCAGTAGATCACAAAACCCCCAATCAGAATTTCTCTTGGAAATGACATGGTGGAGTTGGATGGTTTTGTCCAGTGGAGCATTTGTTAGCGTTGAGGGGGATGTTTACTGGTAGTGGTATCATGCTGTGACTGCTGCAGCAGGCTACAAGTTCTATCTCATTGACTCTCCTATTTAATATAATTGATGTTTATAAATTCCCTAGGTACAGCATTACAGGGATTGCTGTATTAATTGCACACGTATGTCTTTTAAATAGGTAATTGCAAGCCATTTGCTGGAATATAAATGCACTCTGCTTGTGTTTAATGGAGTTTATTTATATGGAAGTACTACGGGTCCATTTCATTAATAAATACAGGCAATAAAAGAGTTGCTTTCCCTTACTTGACCTCTCGCCACATTTGTTTGACTCCTCCCATTCAGTTCCATTCGTACGTGGCTGTGCATTTCAAGGTCATTTCACATTTCCTATTTCCGTGTTTATAATGAATGTCATTATATTACTTTTTCTACCGAACCACAACCTTGCATTTTTGCAGCCAATTGAGTTTGTAGTGCAATCCGGAGGTTCCCGTTCTTATCACAAAACTTCCCTCCCCCACTGCCGTTTGTCTGTCCCATGATGAATGACCTCTCTATGGATGCCGACACCGGTGGATTGGACATGGTCACTAAACCTCTTGGTCTGGAGTCCCCTCCCCATACTCAATGTTATCGACTTGCTCATAGCCCTTGCTCCCTATGTGGGTGGGTGAAATAATCTTCCACCGGGGCCCCCGTCCCTTCCTGCATTCAATATCCATTTTCTTCCAGATCATGTACAGTGCCTGTAGAGGTCTACACCCCCTTGAAGTTTTTCACCTTTTGTTCCATTACAAAGTGGGGTTGAAATAGATTGAACTGTTCTTTTTTTGTCATTGATCTACACAATCCTCCATAATGTCTAATTAATACAAATTCTATCACTAAAAAATTGTCGTTGCATAAGTATTCACCCCCTTTGTTTAGGTAAGCCTAAAACTAGTTGAGAAGTCAAATTTGGCTTAACAAATCACATAAGTTATATGATCTCTCCTCCATACATACAACATCAAGGTCCCACAGTCAGGTATTGAGTTTCAAGCACAGATTCAAGTACAAAGACCACAGAGCTTTCCGAAATCCTCATGGAGAAGTGCAGTGATTGTTACATGGGTAACTATAAAAAATCTAATCAAATGTATTTATAAAGCCCTTCTTACATCAGCTGATATCTCAGTGCTGTACAGAAACTCAGCCAAAACCCCCAAAAAGCGAAACTGGAGCAGCAGCATGGCCAGGTGGACTGGGGACAGCAAGGAGTCATCAGGCCAGGTAGTCCTGAGGCATGGTCCTAATGCCCTCAATCTCACACACATCATCAAGGAACCCACCAGGTACAACCCTAAATCTGTAAACATGGGCACCCTAATTGACATTATCCTGACCAACATGCCCTCCAAATACATCTCTGCTGTCTTCAATCAGGATCTCAGTGATCACTGCCTCATTGCCTGTATCCGCTACGGGTCTGCGGTCAAACGACCACCCCTCATCACTGTCAAACGCTCCCTAAAACACTTCTGCGAGCAGGCCTTTCTAATCGACCTGGCCCGGGTATCCTGGAAGGATATTGACCTCAACCCATCAGTTGAGAATGCCTGGTCATTCTTTAAAAGTAACTTCCTCACCATCTTAGACAAGCATGCTCCGTTCAAAAAATGCAGAACTAAGAACAGATATAGCCCTTGGTTCACTCCAGACCTGACTGCCCTTGACCAGCACAAAAACATCCTGTGGCGGACTGCAATAGCATCGAATAGTCCCCACGATATGCAACTGTTCAGGGAAGTCAGGAACCAATACACGCAGTCAGTCAGGAAAGCAAAGGCCAGCTTTTTCAAGCAGAAATTTGCATCCTGTAACTCCAAAAAGTTCTGGGACACTGTAAAGTCCATGGAGAACAAGAGCACCTTCTCCCAGCTGCCCACTGCACTGAGGCTAGGTAACACGGTCACCACCGATAAATCCGTGATAATCGAAAACTTCAACAAGCATTTCTCAACGGCTGGCCATGCCTTCCTCCTGGCTACTCCAACCTCGGCCAACAGCTCCCCCCCCCCCCCCAGCTACTCGCCCACGCCTCCCCAGCTTCACCTTTACCCGAATCCAGATAGCAGATGTTCTGAAAGAGCTGCAAAACCTGGACCCATACAAATCAGCTGGGCTTGACAATCTGGACCCTCTATTTCTGAAACTGTCCACCGCCATTGTCGCAACCCCTATTACCAGCCTGTTCAACCTCTCCTTCGTATCATCTGAGATCCCCAAGGTTTGGAAAGCTGCCGCGGTCATCCCCCTCTTCAAAGGGGGAGACACCCTGGACCCAAACTGTTACAGACCTATATCCATCCTGCCCTGCCTGCCTATCTAAGTTCTTTGAAAGCTAAGTCAACAAACAGATCACTGACCATCTCAAATCCCACCTTACCTTCTCTGCAGTGCAATCTGGTTTCCGAGCCGGTCACGGGTGCACCTCAGCCACGCTCAAGGTACTAAACGATATCATAAAAGACAGTACTGTGCAGCCGTCTTTATCGACCTGGCCATGGCTTTCGACTCTGTCAATCACCATATTCTTATCGGCAGACTCAGTAGCCTCGGTTTTTCTAATGACTGCCTTGCCTGGTTCACCAACTACTTTGCAGACAGAGTTCAGTGTGTCAAATCGGAGGGCATGTTGTCCGGTCCTCTGGCAGTCTCTATGGGGGTACCACAGGGTTAAATTCTCGGGCCGACTCTTTTCTCTGTATATATCAATGATGTTGCTCTTGCTGCGGGCGATTCCCTGATCCACCTCTACGCAGACGACACCATTCTGTATACTTCTGGCCCTTCCTTGGACACTGTGCTATCTAACCTCCAAACGAGCTTCAATGCCATACAACACTCCTTCTGTGGCCTCCAACTGCTCTTAAAACGCTAGTGAAACCAAGTGCATGCTTTTCAACCGTTCACTGCCTACACCCGCACGCCCGACTAGCATCACCACCCTGGATGGTTCTGACCTAGAATATGTGGACATCTATAAGTACATAGGTGTCTGGTTAGACTGCAAACTCTCCTTCCAGACTCATATCAAACATCTCCAATCCAAAATCAAATCTAGAGTCTGCTTTCTATTTCGCAACAAAGCCTCCTTCACTCATGCCGCAAAACTTACCCTAGTAAAACTGACTATCCTACCGATCCTCGACTTCGGCGAAGTCATCTACAAAATAGCTTCCAATACTCTACTCAGCAAACTGGATGCAGTGTATCACAGTGCCATCCGTTTTGTTACTAAAGCACCTTATACCACCCACCACTGCGACCTGTATGGTCTAGTCGGCTGGCCCTCGCTACATGTTCGTTGCCAGACCCACTGGCTCCAGGTCATCTACAAGTCTAAGCTAGGTAAAGCTCCGCCTTATCTCAGTTCACTGGTCACGATGGCAACACCCACCCGTAGCACGCGCTCCAGCAGGTGTATCTCACTGATCATCCCTAAAGCCAAAACCTAATTTGGCCGCCTTTCCTTCCAGTTCTCTGCTGCCTGCGACTGGAACCAATTGCAAAAATCTCTGAAGTTGGAAGTTGGAGTTGGAGTTTTATCTCCCTCACCAACTTAAACATCTGCTATCTGAGCAGCTAACCGATCGCTGCAGCTGTACATAGTCCATTGGTATATAGCCCACCCAATTTACCTACCTCATCCCCATACTGTTTTTATTTTATTTACTTTTCTGCTCTTTTGCACACCAGTATCTCTACCTGTACATATTCAGCTGATCATTTATCACTCCAGTGTTAATCTGCAAAATTGTAATTATTCACTCCTATGGCCTATTTATTGCCTACCTCCTCATGCCTTTTGCACACAATGTATATAGATTCTTTTTTTTCTACTATGTTATTGACTTGTTTATTGTTTCCTCCATGTGTAACTCTGTGTTGTTGTCTGTTCACACTGCTATGCTTTATCTTGGCCAGGTCGCAGTTGCACATGAGAACTTGTTCTCAACTAGCCTACCTGGTTAAATAAAGGTGAAATAAATCAAATTAAAAATGCAGTTGTCCTTCTGAACTGAGCTGCATGACAAGAACTAAACTGCTTTGGGATGTCACCATGAAGCCATTGGTGATTTTAATGGCTTTGATTGGAGAACTGAGGATGGATCAACAATATTGTAGTGACTCCACATAACCTAAATGACAGAGTGAAAAGAAGAATACAAATATACAGAATGTAAAGGAATGTACTTTTTCGCCTAAATGGGAAGCCTTATATTTAGGGCAAATCCAACACATCACTGAGTAACTGCCTCCTTATTTTCAAGCATGGTGGTGGCTGCATCATGTTCTGGGTATGCTTGACATCGGCAAAGACTGGAGTTTTTTAGGATGAAAAAACAGGATGGAGCTAAACACAGGCAAAATCCTAGAGTTAAACCTGCACCAGACACTGGGAGAAGAATTCACCTTTCAGCAGGACAATAACCTAAAACACAATTTCAAATCTACCCTGGAGTTGCGTACCAAGAAGACTGAATGTTCCTGAGCTGCCAAGTAACAGTTTTGACTTAAATCTGCTTGAAAATCTGACAAGACTTGAAAATTGCTTTCTAGCCATGATCCCCAACACCTTGACAGAGCTTGATGTCTTTTGAAAATAATAATGGGCAAATATTGCACAATACAGATGTGCAAAGCTGTTATGATACTTACCCAAGAAGGCTCACAGCTGTAATCGCCGCAAAAGGTGTTCCTAACATGTATTGACTATTAGTGTTTTCTTTTTCATTAATCTTTTTTAAAATGTATTAAAAATGATCCACTTTGACATTAGAGTATTTTGTGTAGATCGTTGACAATTACATCAATTTTAATCCCACTTTGTAACACAAAACGTTAAGAAATTCAAGGAGGGTGTAGCCCTTTCTACAGGCACTGTACACTGTGTACCTACTGCTGCTACCATGCTCCACCGGCACCCTCCTTCCATATCTGCCAGGTCAAGCCTGAGAGATGGGTTAAGCGCCCTCCTTACAGGCACCTGTATGACACAGGGAGAGAAGGATGAGGGCAGACTGATGAGACGAGGACAAGGAGGGCAGATGAGGAGGTGGAGGGAAAAGGAGATTACTTAGGGCAGACCAGGGGGGTGAGGGAGGTGATAGATTCCATGTACTTTGTGATGGGCATTAGGGTGGAGCAACCTGCGACCCCCCCCCCCCCCCCCCCCTTACACACACACACACACACACACACACAGCCTTGCTCTCTGTCAGCATATCTCTATCAATCTGTTCATCCTGTTGGTGGTTATTTTCAATCACCTGCTCCCGTGGCTATGCTAGACCTCTCATCCACTCCATTATTTATTCCCATCTTCTCTTCCTTTCTTTTTCTCCTTCCTTATCTGTACTCTCTCCAGATTTTTCAATATGCCTGTGATTGGTTCACTGATGCGGTGTGCTCTTCAATCTCATCCCTATTCATAGTCTTCTGAACACATCTCTTTCCCCTGCCCCCTTCCTTCTGCATCCCTCCAACAGTCTCTCCACTTTCCACTTCTTATGTCTTTGTTTAAGACATTTTGTTTGACTTTATAGTCACTTTTACTTATTCGATTGACTTCCCTCCAGTAGCTCGTTGACATTGCATCACAAGCAAAAGGCTTTGTAAGCTATTTACACGTTCACTCCATAATTACTGCTGAAACAAGCAGCTCGGAAGTTATGCTGCCTACTGACAATCTCCCAGCCTTTATCACCCACTGCTAAGGCTTTCTCTAACTGTGTGGCTGCCATGATTACCTTGCAGATCAGAGTATGTAAGTGAGGTACAGTATGTAAGCAGGGTTTTTCACACTTCTCAAGGAAATCACTTCCAAAATGGCACCATACCGAAGTTCCCCCAAATAACAAGGTTTCAATTGCAGAAAGCTCAAAACTGCCAAGCCACCATCTGGGTTTCCATGGAGATTCTCCACTCTCTGTGCTCTAAGTAGAGAACTTCAATTCCATTACTCTCAGATTGCCCTGTCAAGCACACTTTTGCAGAGGTTTTGTTCGGTCTTTCACTCCTGGCCTCCTTCAGCACATGGGGCTATAGAACATGGGATCAAGCTGTCAAGAATTGGCCATTGGGCAGAGCAGGTAGACGGGGGACACTTTCCCTAAGGTTATTTGATTCCCTGTAATGATCGCCAGCCTTTTTGTCTGAGAAATGTCTCTTGTGCTTATTCCATAGAATGGGTATTCACATTTATTTACTGTATGTGAGAAGCGCCACATTCTTTCGTTGCAGCCGTACCCAGAACTGCATCCCAAGGGATTAAGGGAAGAAACAGGCTAAGTTGTTTAGCTTAGACTAGCGAAACAATTAGCCACAGCAATTCCTCCGTCTATATGGCTTTGTGGCCACTGTCTGTGCTTCAGTGTATAGTGAAATAGCTGTTCTAGATCGGTCGGTGAGCATGTATGTGTGGGTGCCTGCATTCAGCTGTTGAATCGGTGGAACTCATTGAACAACTAAAAATAAAAGAGGATGGAACTGCTGGTGGAGAACGCCCAACAACAGCATGTGGAAACAGGTGTCACTACCTGCTTGCAGGCACCTGCCCTGGGGTGGAGGAGACCAACCAGTTCAATGATGACACCAACACAACGATGTGTGTGACTCTGAGTTCCCTCCTCTCAATGTTTTGCCCTTCCCAGTGTCTCTTAGAGAAGAGGTTGAGAAATCGATAACACTTGTCTACTGCGGATGCAGGACTCTTCACACCTCCATCTCAAAACATTTCCACCAACCCTGGCAACAATGCAGTGGTGAACGGTGTAGATATTGGATCGGCAGAACTAACAGTGGCATTTCAACCCGGCAATGAATGTTTTGAGAGTTTAAGTGGTTCTGCTACAAATCTTTCCTCCATTTCCAGTCAAATGTTTGAATGCACCTTTCACGTGTGAGTTCCAAATATCTCTAACGGTCGCCCCAGCGCGTGATGTGCATTCAGAATGCAGAACACACTGTTCCAAAATGTGATTGTTATGCAACAGGGCAGTTAACCCATGCTGCCCTCAAACCAAGGTAGACTGCCTGCTAATTATCTGTTTCAACTTGTCAATTTCTAATTTTCTAAAAGCGTTTATTTTCTAACAACAGTTTGAATTCAGGTGTTTCACCTCATTATACAACGGGGGGGCAGGGGTCTAATACTGATTGGTTAAAGGCGTATTCCAGCCAGTGTCTATTCCACAAGTTACCACCAGTTAAATCTATGACGTTAAAATGGCTATTTACTCTGTTCCATCTGAGTGCGCAATCCATTGACTCATCAGCCCAGGCAGGGAAGTTATAAACTTGATCTTCACTATAAAAAGCATCTAGACATTATCTCACATTTTATTTTAGACTAACGTTTATTTTTCGATTGTGGAGATTTGTATAAACCTTGCTGTGTCCCTGACATTTGCAACATTGTTACAATATTCAAATTCGATCTCCAACTGTCCCATAGTAATGAACGTGTCGGGAGTCGGGACGAGAGTGGCAGGCAGTGTTTCTCAGCCAGTCAAAATCATGAATCAACTGGCATCTTTTTTATGGATATATACATATATATACAAAGACATTTCAATTGAAAAAAGATAAGCCAAACGAAGTGCAGCTAGTTTGCAGTCTAAATGTCACTAGAAAACAGCTTAAACAATTGCAGCTACTGTTGTTATTCTGTCTGCACTGTTTGATGTGACTGTAAGTTAGCTGTGGTTGGCTACCTGGCAAGCAGGACATAAGAACGTTGCCAGCCAGTACGGCAATGGAACATTTATAACCAACAACTGGGTCACGTCCATAGATACAGAACAAAAAGACTGAACGACTGGGTCGCTTCTCTGGAAACCGAATCAATGAACGAAGGACCAGCCGGCTTGGGTAGCAGCCCTAGATTTGTTTCAGGACTATATGTTTTGGAAGGATGAAATGGTATGAATAAATTCATAAAAATATTTCAATCATTATTTGAATATGTTGGTAACCCTTTGTATGAAAGTGATAATGCCCTCAAAGCCTGTGTTTGGAGGATATATTGGCACGGTTTTCCAGCCCTACACTTAATCTCTGGCCTAACAACATTAGTCATTATAGTTTCTGTATATCATGTTGTCATATCTGCTTGATAGCGGTCATGAGCAGATGAGCTCCCACAATTTTCAGTATGTTTTTAAAAATAGATAGATTTAGAGACAAACTTAGATTTTTTGGGATGGCCATATACAGGATGCTACCCTAAACAACATAACCTTCACTCCCAATTGAAACTCCAAACCTACAACCTGATTTTGGATGGAATTACTTGGAATGCTTCCTACATTCAAAGATGATTATTCCCAAACTATACATCAAATGCTCTGGCAAACAAGCAGAGACCTGAAAACCCCATCCAACCTGGAGCTGAGTGAGTAATGCTTAGTTTGAAGCAATTTTTGTACTTTCAAAAGCCCAGAAGAAAAATACATTACAATTATATATATATATTACTTAATAAGGACTGAATGCTCAGGCTACCAAGCTTTGCTAGGACAAAGAGATACAGCTTCAATTAGCACTGACATGTGAAGCGAGAGGTATCGAAGCCTTTGAGCCCAACAAATGGCAGGCTACCCCACCCAGATCCAGAGGCCTTGAAGCCCCCTCCTGCTGTTCAAAGACCATCCACTGGCATTTTCTGCAAGAAATCTGCCTCCAGAAATAAAATCTTCTCCCAAGTGGGTGACACCTACTCCCATTGCCTGCTGCACTGCTGCTTGGATTCCACCTGGCGATCTGTTCACCGTCTGCCCTGGCCTGTCTCTCTCCCAGGCTTTCGCTCGCCTCCAGCACACGTGCACTGTTGGCGAGGGACTCTGAACTTACAATGGCTAGCCCCAAGTTGTTATATATATTTTTTATTGTGCATATTGATATTTGCCTTGACTCCTTCATGCTTTGTTAACTGCGAACTTTCTTTACCCAACTGTGGAACAGACCGTTTGTTCCGACACTCAGGACTCTGACTCTCTATTGGTTACACAGACTATCAGATTATTACCAATCCCACAAGGTTTGACTCCAAACACCCAGAAAAGGCTTCTCTTGATGTTATCCTCACAAATAATCCTGATAGGTTTCAGTCTGGTGTGTTCTGTAATGACCTTCGTGATCACTGTTTTACAGCCTGCGTTCATAATGGCTGCTCAGTGAAACGACCTGTCCTGATTTGTCATAGACACTTCCTAAAAAAAATGAGCAAGCGTTCCTTGATGAATTAGCCCTGTAAAATGTTATAGAATCCCCTTATAGCACCCTCTGTTGAAGATGCTTGATATTTTCAGTGGTATTGTTAACAAACACACCCACATAATGAAAATGAGAATTAAAAACAGGTTCAGCTCCTGGTTTGACCGTGATATTTCAGAATTACTCCATCTCAAGAATTGCATTTGGCGACAGGCTCAGCACACACATACTCAGGCTGACTGGCTCTCGTTCAGGCAAATGAGAAACAAGTGCACTCTGGCTATACGGAAGGCCAAAGTTAGTTACTTTAAGGAGCAGTTCTCTCTCTGTGGGTCTAACCCAAAGAAGTTCAGGAAAATGATTAAAGACCTGGAGAATAAAACCTCCCCCTCACAGCTGCCCATGTCCCTTAATGTTGATGATGCGGTTGTTACTGACAAGAAGCACATGGCTGAGCTCTTTAATTACCACTTCATTAAGTCAGGATTCCTATTTGACTCAGCCATGCCTCCTTGCCTGTCCAAAGTTTCCTCATCTCCCACCCCTTCTAATGCAACTATCCCCGATGCTTCTTCTATTTTTTTTCTCCTGCCCCGCTACAAAGTTTCTCCCTGCAGGCAGTCACTGAGTCCGAAGTGCTAGAGGAGCCCCTGAAACTTGACCCCAAAAAAAACATCTGGGTCAGATGGTTTAGACCCTTTCTTCTTTAAGGTTGCTTCCCCTATCATCACCAAGCCTTTCACCGACCTTTTTAACCTCGCTCTTCTTTCTGGGGAGTTTCCCATTGCTTGGAAGGCAGCCACGGTTCATCCTATATTTAAAGGGGGAGATCAAGCTGATCCTAACTGTTATAGGCCTATTTATATTTTGCCCTGTTTATCAAAAGTGTTGGAAATCAACTGACTGGCTTTCTTGATGTCTATAGTATTCTCTCTGGTATGCAATCTGGTTTCCGCTCAGGTTATGGATGTGTCACTGCAACCTTAAAGGTCCTCAATGATGTCACCATTCTAAGCAATGTTGTGCTGCTTTTTTTGACTTGGACAAAGCTTTTGATACGGTAGACCATTCCATTCTTGTGGGACGGCTAAGGAATATTGGTGTCTCTTTTGGCCTGGTTTGCTAACTACCTCTCTCAAAGAGTGCAGTGTTTGAAGTCAGAAAATCTGCTGTCTCAGCCACATCCTTTCACCAAGGGAGTACCCCCAAGGCTCAACCCTAGGCCCCACGCTCTTCTCAATTTACATCAACAAGATAGCTCAGGCAGTAGGAAGCTCTCTCATCCATTTATATGCAGATGATAGTCTTATACTCAGCTGGCCCCTCCCTGGATTTTCTGTTAAATGCTCTCCAACAAAGCTTTCTTAGTGTCCAAGAAGCTTTCTATACCCTTAACCTTGTTCTGAATACCACCATAACAAAGGTCATGTGGTTTGGTAAGAAGAGTGTCCCTCTCCCCACAGGTGTGATTACTACCTCTGATGGTTTAGAGCTCGAGGTAGTCACCTGATACAAGTACTTGGGAGTATGGCTAGAAGGTACACTGTCCTTCTGTCAGCACATATCAAAGCTGCAGGCTAAAGTTAAATCTAGACTTGGTTCCTCTATCGTAATCGTTCCTCCTTCACCCCAGCTGCCAAACTAACCCTGATCCAGATGACCATCCTACCCATGCTAGATTACGGTGACGTAATTTATAGATCAGCAGGTAAGGGTGATCTCGAACAAGATAAACAAGATATTTTGTCACGAAAAGATGCTCGACTATGCATGTAATTGACAGCTTTGGAAAGAAAAAACTCTGACGTTTCCATTATCTGTGAGTGCCCCAGAACTAATGCTACAGGCGAAACCAAGATGAAATTTCATATAGGAAATGGTCCAGATGAATGCCCTGTGTTCCAATGTCTCCTTATATGGCTGTGAATGCGCCAGGAATGAGCCTGCACTTTCTGTAGTTTCCCCAAGGTGTCTGCAGCATTGTGACGTATTTGTAGGCATATCATTGGAAAATTTACCATAAGAGACTACATTTACCAGGTGTCCGCCCGGTGTCCTCCGTCGAAATTATTGCGTAATCTCCAGGTCCATGCACGTTCCATTTTCTTCAGAGGAGAAACCAAACTGCCACGAATGATTTATCATCGATAGATATGTGAAAAACACATCTAAACAACGATTGCCATGTTTCTGTCGATATTATGGAGTTAATTTGGAAAAAAGTTTGAGTTGTAATTACTTAATTTTTGTTTTTTTTCTTACCCAAACGTGATGAACAAAACGGATCGATTTGTCCTACACAAATAATATTTTTGGAAAAACTGAACATTTGCTATCTGAGAGTCTCCTCATTGAAAACATCTGAAGTTCTTCAAAGGTAAATAATTTTATTTGAATGCTTTTCTTGTTTTTGTGAAAATGTTGCATGCTGAATGCTAGGCTTAATGCTATGCTAGGCTATCAATACTCTTACACAAATGCTTGTTTAGCTATGGTTCAAAAGCATATTTTGAAAATCTGAGATGACAGTGTTGTTAACAAAAGGCTAAGCTTGAGAGCAAATATATTTATTTCATTTCATTTGCGATTTTCATGAATGGTTAACGTTGCGTTATGGTAATGAGCTTGAGGCTATAAATAGGATCCCGGATACGGGATTGCTCGTCGCAACAGGTTAAGTACTGATACCAAATCATGCATTCAGATTCTTGCGTTCTTGCACACTTTTTTTGAAGGTTGTACTGATTATGACGAGCTAATTGCCAACTATGTGTGACGCCGTGTTTGTTGACATCATACAATGCATTCTGGTTGTCATGTAAACGTCTGTCAGAATAAAGATGTTATAACAAAATGAGGTGAAGGGATAGTTCACTCGTCTTTCGCGTAAACTTCCGTAAGGGAATAAGTGGACACACACTTCAACATGCATACTGAAAACAGACCCAACTCATCTTGCCACCTCTTATCCTTGGTTGACGTGAAAAAACAAACATGAGGACGTGTACAAACTACCCATTGTCAGATTACTTTGGACTTTTAGAAAGTTTTTTTTACTCAATTATTTTGATCACTGGTGAGCTCACCCGTGTTGTGAGAAATGTAAACCTCTCTGGTACCAGTGGGATGGTACCGTCCCACCTCGAAAACAGCAAGTGAAATTGCAGGGCGCCAAATTCAAAACTAAAGAAATCCCATAATTAAAATTCCTCAAACATACAGGTATTATACAGCTTTTAGAGATAAACTTCTTGTAAATCCAACCACAGTTGGAAAAATACAAGTTTTATACATAGGATTAAAGATAAATGCCTTAATCCAGCCGCTGTGTCAGATTTCAAAAAGGCTTTACGGCAAAAGCACACCACACGATTATGTTAGGTCAGCGCCTAGCCACAGACAACCATACAGCCATTTTCCAACCAAGGAGAGGTGTCACAAAAGTCAGAAATAGCGTTAAAATGAATCACTTACCTTTGACCTTCATCTGGTGACACTCCCAGGTCTCCATATTAGACAATAAATGTTTTGTTTTGTTCGATAATGTCCCTCTTTATGTCCAAACCCTCAGTTTTGTTGGTGCGTTTAGTTCAGTAATCCAAAGGCACAATGTGCGCTCTCAATATCCAGATGAAAAGTCAAAGTACAATAAAAATTCCTAGAAACATGTCAAACGATGTTTAAAATCAATCCTCAGGTTGTTTTTGTCATAAATAATCAATATTTCAACCGGACAAAACCTTTGTCAATAGAAAAGGAGAAACAAGAAAGGCGCGCTCCCGATCAGGCGCTGGACTCATGTCTAGAAATTTCCACTGTCCACTCATTGAAAGTGCTGTTTCTCTCTCATTTTTCAGAGTAAAAGTCTGAAACAATGCCTAAAGACTGGCCACATGTAGAAGAAGCCATAGAGATCGTGAACTGGGTCCTAAGTCTTTGTATGGTGGATAGGCTTTTAATGGAAAAACAGCCTTTCAAAATAATAGTACTTCCTGGATGGATTTTCCTCAAGTTTTCATCTGCCATGTCAGTTCTGTTATACTCAGACATTATTTTAACAGTTTTGGAAACTTTAGGTTTTCTATCCAAATCTACTAATTATATGCGAATCCTAGCTTCTGGGCCTGAGTAGCAGGCAGGTTAATTTGGGCTCGCTTTTCATCCAAAATTCCGAATGCTGCCCCCTACCCTAGTGAAGTTAAATAGTAATTGCTATTAACTAAATCATATTATGGTTTCTGTCAGGCGAGAGTTCGCTAAATATAACCACTTGTGTTAGGTCACTCTTTCCTCATCGCTAGGACTAATGTAGCCTACATTTTTATAGTTTGGATGAGAATGTGTTATGTTGTCACTACTTCTGTGAATGTCTGAACATGGAATCCCAAAATAAACTGCTTACATTGAGGACATAACATTGTAAAGACTGTTTGTGCGAAATGTTTCTGTGAAGAAAGTGTGGCCAGCTCAAACGCTGACAGTTGCATCAATTGTAACTGGACGTTCTAAAGAAGTGTTCTAATCACACCGGTTTGAGTGTACGCTGCGGAGATCACTGTAGAATGATCATACCTGTGTGTTGTATGTATCAAAGGGTTATAACTGGAACTTTGAAACGCACACAAGATACAGTAAAAAAAAAATGTAAGATTGGACTGTGCCTGTATTCTATAGGTTCCCAGAGGTCAGTGGGATGAAACACACCGTTTCACCCTCTCCCCTCACTCTTTCTCTCGTGTAATTTTCTTTCTCTCCTGGTGTGTTCCTCTCCTCTTTTTTAAAATGGTAATGCTGCGGGAACATGTTGGAGCACCCTGGCCGAGAGTTGACTCTATTCCTAAAAGCTTTCCTTTATGGACGCTCACGCAGGGTTTCCACGGCATCGGCCGCCATTTCCCGAGAATCTGGTCTCTGCTAAATCATTCGAGAGATGGCTCCAGCTTTTCACCACAACACCCAGGGTCTATGATTATTGTTATTGCGGTAATGAAGTGAAGGCTGAATGAAAAACATGTGCACGGTGTTGTCCTCTCTGTGCACTCACCCCCATTTAGGAGAATCCAGATAAGCCATGAGTCTTATTCAGCTGATGCCTATGCAGCTTTCTGCTGGTATTGCCTTGACTAATGCCCAAACCATGACGAATGAAGCTGATGCAATTTTCTGTGGAGTAATATAAACCGCTTGAATCCTTGGATGACTCTTCCTTGAGGGTTGCGGATGGACTTTGCCAATAACCAACCATTTTGAGCTCTATCAAGTCTGGTCCCCTGAGGTAATTGGGTGGTGGCTTAAAATTTGCACACAAACAAAAAAACAGATTGGAGGGAATAACTAATTTGCATGTAAATACACTCACATGTCTTATACACCCACACACCATCTAAAAAATCCTAAGAGAAGCGAAGAATAATTCCAGCGTTACAAGAAAACAATCACAGACTAATGTAGAGGGAGGACAGCTTTTGGGGCCTGTTCTATTTGTGATTCATGCCCATTGAGTGTTTAATTCTCTATTAACCACACACACACACACACACACAGACAGATGAGGCAATGGCCATTGGCGCTGTTGGCGAGAGTACAGTTGAAACTGCTGGCTGTCTGGACCATGCACTGTCAGTGACCCTAATTGATATCCTGTAGACTTTTTCTTCAGATAACACTGGTCTGAATTCCCAGACCTTTCCAGGCCTCAGATCTTGGGAAAAATGCTCTGAGTAAACATTTCACCCTGTGGTTGTTTTCACTGGGTGATGAGTGAGTGAGTGTGTGTGCCGGAATCCTGCTGGTGGTGCGTGCGTCAATTGATTGCCCTGTGTGGACTTCGTGTGTACGCATGTGTGTATGCCGTCTTGGATTCTACCAAATATCTTGAGTAACAAGCAAATGCAATGCGTTTAAAGACCAGGCCCTGAAATATTCCTCCACTCCATGAACTGTTTAAAAGGCAGCCAAACACTTCAAAAGATTTCCACTTCGCATGTCTGCCCCAGGTTGGCAGCTCTCTGAAATGATCTCCTCTTGTTCTAACTCGCATTACCCTCTTAAAAACCTCTTCAGCACGAGAGCCTTGCGTGTATCAGTAATTTCAGCCATTTTTCAATAATTAATGCGAAGGGTTAAGCAGCACTACTGCCGAATATTAATTTCTATGTATTTATTTTCCGTTGGGGCAGTCCATGGGGACGCAGGCTGGTTTGTCATGAAACGGGCTCTACGTGACGGCTGATTTGTGCCACATATGCTGTTAAAACTCTGCCTGTTCTCCCATGGCGACGCGGCTCCTGCGACGGTGTGTCACCACTACTGTATTTAAACACCACTCCCCTGCGGGCTTCCCGCACGGCACCATGCCTGAGCTTTTCCCCCCTCCCTCCCTCTCTCCATCTCTCTTTTTTATATTCAACAGTCATTACGGGTGCATAAATAAGTAATGCAGGATCAATCAGAAAGAACTTGGCCTGGAGGGAAGCTCAGGGACTGTATAATGGAGTTCTTTGAATAAGGGGCCTTTGTTTTTTGGGGGCCTCATCAGAAAAGGGCCCCGCTTGTCCCACAATGGATCGGGCTCTTAATTGAACGCCTCCTAATGCAAATTGGTCATAATTTATGGATGGTTTGTGAAGGGACTGACAGAAATCCTTTTCTACTGTAAATTGTGCTCGCAGTCTGACTCCAGAATTCAAGAGGCTGTGTTTATCTGACTCATTCACTGCTGCTCTCTGTCGCTCCCTCAGCGACTGTTTTCTTCTCTCCGACTCACTCCTCCAGCCCTTTTCTCTTTATCTCTCTCTTGTTTCCTTTCTCTTCTCTCTCTATCCTCACCTTGGCAGCTGCCCGTTCCCAGCCTCTAAAGTGCTAATTGACTTTTCATTGGTGTGCGCTGTAATTGAGTTTTAATCACCGTTTTACATTATGTTTTGATAATCAAAGCAGCCATGTCAGCCAAGAGAAGGGGCTCTTCACCACGCTGTCATTCACAGAATTTGATGCTTAAAGCACATTGACGTTTGATTGTATGTTCAACATTAGCGCCTGGTTCTTGAGCGAGCCAAAACACCTGCAGACACCGTTTTTACAGGACCAGCTGAAATAATAGGATCCAGCTGATTGATATTTATCTGAGATAGGGATAACTTCGTAACAGTCATTGGTTCTTGCTCATGGCTCTTATACCAGTGTGGGCTAGGCAATGAAAGCTTCATATAAGCCAATTCGATTCAAAATTAGAACAAGTTAAATTGCAACCACCAAGGGAAGGGAACAACCATCAACAACAAAAAAATGTGTGGACTCTCCGATACAGAAGAACATTGTCCTACATATAGAGTGGTTTTCAGCGCCTGTGGTATACGTTTGGATAGAGCGAAAGACGAGACCAACTTGTAGAGTCAAAAGATTCTGCCTCTGAACAGTCAACTGGCATGTAGATGCATGTGTGCCTGGCTAGAATGGAAAATGGGTCCAATCCCTTGACATCTCCCAGCTTTGAAACCTGAACTCTACAGTCTCTTCTCAGATTATACTGCAAGCACCACAGGAGGCACGGATTAGGATGCATGACCCTCTCTCTCTGTCTCTCTCCTTCTCTCCCCCTCTCTTGTTCTGTCCCTTTCTCCCTCCCTGTTGGCTGAAAGATTGAGTGACGTTTAGCAAGTCTGCAGCCATTGGGAAGGCTTTCGGGGTGGGCCCTCTCTTTTTAGCATGTCCATAACACTCTCCAAACAAATTGTAACACTGAGATGAAACGCAAGCTGGCAGCCTGTGTGTAACCCATTCAACTCCTCAGAGCTTCAACAGTTTTTTTCCTTCCTTATGAAACTCATTCCCTGTCTTTTCATATTCTCCCTGTGACATTTAGTTTTGAATATTAAAACATTGTTTTCAGTGTGTGGGAATTGCTGCACTCCCTCTGTTGGGAGGGTTGGGAACATACTCCTTAGTCATTGCTTTGACAGGCTTCAAAGTTTGTAAAAAAATAAAATAAAATAAAAAGGTTGTCCCCACCCAAGCATTAACCATTATGACAGCTAAATTGCCTCAGATCATTGCTATGAGTCAGTCAGTCTTTTCACCTCTGCTAAGGAATGGTCCATTTTTCAATATTTTTGGTGCCTGTTTGATTAATTTGGTGGGAATTTAGAGAGAGGCAATTATTATTTCAAGTAATTTTTTTGCATTGCTTAATTATTTAAAGAGCACCCCAAGCTACTCTTTTGATACTGTATCACTAGACATTACTCAGGAAAAGTAGAGCTATTTCAAAGCAATGTCAATGGCAGAACCAGGAAATGAATGCAAATAGCCTACATATCCATGGACTGTGTGGTATTTTGTCATGTATCCTCCGTGACATTGCGAGTTTGGCTAGTTCATTCGCTGCATGTCAGCCCATCGTGTTCCCCATCCATTAACGATGCTCCCTTTATCTTTGCTTCTGCCCTTTTGACGGTATGAAACCAGCCCGGTAACGAGGCCTGCCATTTAAAAGGCTGCTGCCGGCTGCATTCTTCAAGTGTCGCCTCTCATTACAAACCACTCTGATATTTGTTTCTTCTCTCCTCCTACCTTCTTCCATGGTCTGTTTTAAGCACGGTCTGGTCTGCAGGACACCTTATCAGAACCTCCACTTTTAAGTTCAATGCAACAGGACATGTTTTGGTAAGGAGAGAATATTGTACATCAGAAAGGGAAGGACTTATAAAAGTGCTACTGCTGTCCATTCTTACATTCTTTCCCCTTTTCCCCACTTTTTTGGGCTAGATCGATCTTTTTTTCCACACAATTGCACAGATTGTAATCTCATTCTGGTAAAAAGCCTAACTTGAAATGAAGCCATACATCAGAGTAAACAGCGGAACGGAGAGGGAGAAAGGGAGCGCTGAAAGAGCGAGGCGGAGGGAAAGGCGGGGATGGGGAGCATGAATTGCCGAGGGAAAGGTAAATAAACACGGACATCAATCAGTTCACAGAAGTCAATCTAACTCGCCGCCATCCCTGTTTTCCTCACAAGGATGTGACATTTAAGAGAGCGATGTCCTGTTTTTTAAGGCCTAATTAAACATTCCACGTTGTACCAAGAGACGGAGGCACCTAGCCTGCAAGTCCTTCCCCTGTAGTTGTCCATTTCCCCTAAAAAAGCATTCGGGCAACTTCCTGAAAGTACTAACCTCAACTGGCATTCCCTGAATGGCATTAGAAGGGCGATTCTGGTGCCCTCTAGCTGTTTGTGTGTGAAGACCCTTAGCGTGTTTGGCAGTGCCCTCCCGTGTACCCCATTGTGGTCAGTCTATTTTCCAGCAGCGTCAAGCAGTAGTAACTATGGTGACTGTGCTCTGAACAGCTAGAGGTTTCAGAGCCCCCAGGGAGTACCACTGAGCGAACTGAATCTGGGCGCCTAGCAAGGATGTTTTTAAAGGTTTATAGAGATGTAAGAAAAAGCATCTACTGATGTCAATAGGAAATACATTTTCATCTCATATTTGCTAGTCTGGACAAAGAATACTGTCTGCGTATTTGCTAGTCCAGAACACTGTCTGCACTGACAAAAGTGCACAATACATGGAAAATTAGCGGTGTGGTAACACGTTAATCCTTCTGTGCTATGCTAATTGTCTGCCTGTGTTGTCAGAAGTGAGAGTGTATACATATCTAACCTGCTCACTTCCCAAGCGACACTAATTATACATACAATGAGATTACCAACAGGTTAATAAACAAAATGAAAATTTCAGATACTCTACTCTCTCCCAACTTTCCTTATATCCCTTAGGCATGAATTTTGCAATAACACAGGAGGGATATGGGAAGCTTTAGCCTGAGAGGTCACTCACGCAGGGTTTGAATTCTGTGCCTGCAACAAAGCCATATTCCCTGTCCTCAGGGCTTGATTCAAAATGCTCTGCTTGGGTTATATGGAACAAATAGGTGCCCTCCCTGTGACTGCATGTGCTGTTTTCTGCCTCAACTAGCACCTGTCTGCTTATCAGTGGGGCAGGCAGGTATTGAGCTTCTGCAGATGACAGAATTGCCGGGTTCCATCTCTGAGCCTTGAACAAAAGAATGAGACTGGTAGGGAGGTTGAAAAGATGGATGTCACACAGAGGCTGAAAGTAGGACAGCTCTCAGAAGGACAGCGGAGTGACAGCGCCAGGGCAGGGATGATACCAAATGCCAGACGGTTCTTTCTTAATTCGTGGGGAATACTGACCTGAGCACACCTGCACAGACATGTTTATTCATCGGTCTCCTGCGCTCTGGGGTGTTGCGTCTGCCATGTTTTTTTGTTTAGATAAAGAATTAGTAGAAGTGTTTCAGATGTGGTGCACCTTGAGTAAAAATCTCATCCCTCAAGTTCAGCTGTGCATCCACTTCTAATACAACCTTTCCTCTTGATGGGGCGGCAGGGTAGCCTAGTGGTTAGAGTGTTGGACTAGTAACCGAAAGGTTGCAAGTTCAAATCCCCGAGCTGACAAGGTACAAATCTGTCGTTCTGACCCTGAACAGGCAGTTAACCCACTGTTCCTAGGCCGTCATTGAAAATAAGAATTTGGGAGACAGTTGGGAGACGGACCCTCACGGCAGGATCTTCATTAAACCAATCCCTACCTCCACCTCATCCTCCCACACTCCCCGGGCCTGGCCAAAGTTAATGAGAAGATGCGAGCCCCTTGAAACCCTCCCCCTCATCCCCAGCCCCTTATCACCGCCACTGCTTTTCTCTCTTGACTGCTTGACTCATGGCTGTAAGGGTAGTGGCTGGTTAGCCACCTCCCAGCCTTCTTTAGTTTCACCTCGTTCCTGCTGTTTACTCTGAAGGAGTGGTAAGGAGTGGTAACTGGCTGCAGGGGGTTGTATGGGGAGAGAACGGTGTGGATCAGTTGTTTTCACCTAGAGAAATGGATTTGCAGTGATGGATTGCATCAGTTGAGCCCTACAGGACGCTGCCTGTAGCTGAATCATAGCTTTAAACAAATTACGTGGGCATAGCGGAGCCGTTGTGCTCCGTGCCCAAACTCAAGACCTGGCTCGTCGAGTGCACTGCCAGGGCATGCATGCCAATTACCCCTGCTGACTTGCCAAGAACAATGAAAGAGAGAGAGAGAAAAATATAGGTATTTTCTCACTTGCTGATACAAACACATTTCTAAAGCACCATTTCTATTCACTACATGAGTCAAAAGAAACAGTCACGCAATGTAATGACGTTTCAAATTACCATGTTTTTTCATGGTAGGTTATGGACTGCACCCATAGGCTTTGTTTTCACATGTGGCTTGGCCTAACTGCATAAGGCTGGCAGTGTATGGTCTGTGTTATCCGGGATTCTTGGGATGTCACTACCCCCCCCCCCCCCCCCCCCCCATTGAAGTGAAAATGGTTTAGGGTAGGGGTTACAGTTAGGATTTAGGGTAAGGACATCCCAAATATCCAAGATGGCACTGACCAGCAGTTTACCCTCAGAGTTGGAGATGAGACTTTCCTCTTTTGTGGCTGGTAGGGTTTCCTTACCTCACTCTGGATAGCAGGATTCACTGTAGTGTGTGATCACACCATATTACCCTCTATCTGCCGCTGAGTATTTGGATCAGGATTCACTTGCAATTGTGGCAGTCTATTTGGGGAGGGTGACATTTCTGTGTATAGTGTGGCAGTGGTTAAAAGTGGCAGAGTTATTGGCCGATGTTGGGGGGAATGTTCCTTACAGTCTGGGTGGTACTAAGGGATGAATAGGTCTCTATTACAATGACCCCTCATCACAACCCCTGGGCGGTGTAGGCCTGTTCATATAGATTGTAGGGACTGCCATTTGAATACATAGAGAGCACAGGATCTGAGTAATCATTTGTTGTTTGTATTGTCTCATCTTTTACTGGACCCAGAAAAATGCATATACTCTGTCTTAAGGGAGGTTGAGTGGCAGTAAATAACAAGGGTAAACTCCTTTGATAGCCCCGCCAACCCCTCCCCAACCCGAGCAGGGAGGTTGAGTGGCAGTACATAACAAGGGTAAACTCATTTGATAGCCCCGCCAACCCCTCCCCAACCCGAGCAGGGAGGTTGAGGCAGGGCTGCACGACCCGAGCCCTTGCTTTTGGGTCTGGCGTGAATTAAGACGAATGGAGCCATCCGACTGTCAGATGATGAATTGCAGTCTGCGGGAGAGCCTCTCCTTTATGTAAAAGAGGTGCTCGCAGACACGACACTTTCATCAATCAGACGGGGCCCACTGTAATTTCATTACAATGGCAGAAAGAGGAGCCAATGCAGCAGACAGACTCCTTGACACACCACTGTTTCCCTTTTGCTGTTTAGGGACTTAACCCTCTCTGGGACTATGGCTGTGACTGGGGATGAGACACTTTCAGTTTATTTGGAGGCAAAAGCTATTCGTCCCACTATCTCAGTAAGGTTATACATTGTTGCAAAGTTAAAATGTCCACCCACAATTCAGTTGTATTGCTCCTACAGCAGTATCTCAGTCTCAATTAAAGTGACACTTGGGTCTCACATTCACACCTTCAACATAGCCCAGTACAGCTCCCTGACAGTGGCCCCCCATGCTTAGTCAACCCTTCACAGGCTCCGGAGATGAGTTTGGCACAGAGCGCTGCCCCAAATGGAATTCCTATGCGTTCCGGATGCGTTACATTGGGACTATATTGAAATGGCAGCAGATGAGGTGGAACGAGCCGTGAGTGAACAGCAGAACAAGGCTAGTGTAATCTCCAGGTGAGGGAGCACAAAATGTAGAGAGAGAGAGAGAGTGTGATTCCTCCCACCTAGTTTTCTCTCCCTCTACTACGCTTTCCAATTTCCTCTTTTTATACTGTTTCTCTCTCCCTATGTGGGGTCATTCAGTCGCGGCGGCGCTCACAGCTGGGGATGCGGCGGCGCTCACAGCTGGGGATGCGGAGCACTCCAGCTGTTTTGGCAGATAAGCCGCTGCCTGCCCGCCTGGCTTCCTGCCGCTCGTCAGTCGAACGGGACTCTCACTGTCACCGTTATTCATGCGGGACGGGCAGGTATCTACTGCGATGGGGCCCCCGTCGCCAACCATCGCCTAATCCCCTGTCCCAGAGAGAGATGGCAAGAGTCCAAATCAACAGAACAGCTCCTTCTGCTACACAGATAGTGACGGTAATGGAAATAATGAACTGAAAATAGAAAACCCTTGTCCACATGGCTGAAGAGCCTATGCATCACAGCGATGGTATGTTCGAGGTAGCTTATGTTGCTAAGATGGTCTTTAAACAATAGGACAGAACCTTCTGAATGATAATAATTCAGTCATTTATTTGGACTTGCTCGTACAAATGTTGCTGTAAACTGTCAAACCAAAAGCTTGTTTCCGAAAAGCCTGTTGCCAAAACTTTTCCAAAAGTTTGGCGCTGAGAAAGGGTGATGCTGAAACGCTGTAGTTCTATAATTTTCACATTCTGTCCTATTGTTTATTTTTTTCCCTTGTATGTTTTTATAAAGATTCAGTATCCCATAGACCAGAAAGTGGCTTGCAATTTCACACTGTCATAATATGGAATGTTGACATTCACCCCATAAATGAATGATGTGTTGCAATCAAAGGGACATATGAGTACTCAAACAGTGTGCGCTGCATTCAGACATTGTCTCTCACACCCCCTTGTGTATGGAGCCTTTCAGATCCATTTATTACAGTTAATTGATTTGTTATTCCACTAATTATTGTGATATATCTCATTGTCACCCATGATGATTTTATCAACTCTGAAAGGAGTGACAGCTGACAGTACTGAGACGTACAGTCCCGTAGGCGCTCGCAGCCCAACATCCCTGACATACCCTGATGTGAATGGAGAATCAGGGTTAGCAGCTCCATCCAACTGGAAGGTGGCGAGTTTACAGCCGAGGGCAGAGGCCTTAGATTATATTTCTGTATCTGGAGCAGGGAACTGATTGCCTGATGAAAACCCATGCAAAAGGTCAATAAACAGCGGCCCAGTTATTGTGTGGCAGATTGGAAAGGAAATAGTTTTGCTGTGCTGGGAGGTGTGGTCTGTGTGTGCAGCCTTGTGCCTGGATCTTTCCGCTGTGGGTTTCTCTTGGCAGCGAGTCTTCCAGCTGACCTGTCAGTGTTAGTCAGTCTGTGGGACTGTGAAATGGCCCACCACGGGGCCCACACGGGGCCCCACAACCTCTTTAGCTTTCTCCTGTTATTTTGTCTTTAGCTTGCTCCCTCTCTTGCACTCTTGTTTCTCTGTCCCCCTTTCTCTTCACGGGAGGTTTAGTGTTTCCTGTTGGGATCCCGTTTGCCTGGCTTGAATACGAATCAGTCGAAAGAGAGACACATTTTTCATAAAGCGCTGGGAGCACGCCAAGAATTGGAACAGGCTATCTCAACAGACCATCTTGCTTTCAGTTTTTTTGGGCTGTGTCTGCTGTTGAAGTATCAGGTACGGGGTGAGTTTGCCAAGTCGCTTTACTCTTTGTATGTGGGTTAGTTTGTGTTAGAGGAGTACAGTCCTGCTGCAAATATGTTCCTCCATGTGCAATACATCCACCTTTCGTCTACAGTATTCTATGTCTATGCCCGTGTGTTTGTATGTATGATCTTTATGACTATTTTTCCTCTGGTGGAGCGATGGAAAGAGGCTGGTCCTTCTGGCACTCACATCAGTGGGGCCGACATTGGCAGCCCCAAACCCTGAGGACTATTAGCAGACCAGAGTAGTCCTGTAGAGGGCCTGCCTGGCGGCCCGTGTCCCACTGGTTTCCATGAGTCTCCTTCCAAAACACTGGCTCGTGCCAGGCCACGACATGTCAGTGTGTATGGGCACCCTTTCCCCCTGGCCCTCACTGCATCCATTCATCCAAACAGCATGTTGACCTAGTGCGGTCATTAATGTGCACCCTCCAATGGTTCATGGGTCAGGTTTTTTTGTATTTTCTGGAACATTTCATGAGTAATTGTTTATAGTAACTCAGTGGCTGTCAAAAATGAATGTATTATCTAGTAAAAAAATAATGTAATGTATGTTTTGCTCAGCTATTGAAACATGAGGCATCTCCATATCCTGGGCTGGGGAATTGTAATGTTTGTGAAATGTTAGCATTACATTGGAAACATGCTCCTTTTCCAACTGGATGTGTAACTATTTGTGTTGATTTGATTTTGAGTAGGAATTTCACTGCTCAGCAAGTTCTTTTAACTGTTTCTCTACTGGGTGAGAGGTTCGCTTGCCTGCGTTAATTAACCAAGTTCGGTAAAGAGACATTTTGTTTTTCTGAATGTCAGCATGTGTTTTCTCTTTGTTTGAGCAGCTGCTTTTGTTGAGGAAAAAATCTCTGTTTTTTTGTTCAAATATATGAGTCCATTATGGGGAGAGAAGCATGAGCTAATTCTAACCTGCTGCCAGTACTGCAAGTCTGTCTGATATAGTAACTGTTAAATTAGCAGTACATTAAGCACCAATGGATGTTTGAAGGGATGAAGAGTACGAAGTAGCCTAATAAGCTTTTGGGACTGTAGATGAAGTTACACACACCCTTTGGTTTAGTAGAACTTCCCTTTCTAAAAGTATTTTAAAAGACAAATAGAGTAAATACTGAGAAAGTCCATACTAGTTATTCCTGTTTGACCTTTTTAAAGTCATGTTTTATTCACAAGGTGAAGGCAGTTAGAAGTAAGAATCACTTAAGCAATGAATATACAAAAAGCTAGTCTGAAAAATGCTCTGTCATGCATATGAAGACTTAAGAGAAGCGGAGTTAAAAAGTAGAGCGTTAACCTGAGGTATGAGGACGTTTTGTGTTACCTAGAGGTTGAGAATGCTGAAAAGCTCAACCTGTAAATGTTTCTCTGAACCGTAATACCAACACATCACACGCTTTTCATTCTACATACATTTAAAGACATTTCTTTAGTCATGGCAGACTGCCTACATCACGAGGAAACAACTTTTCAGTTTGTCTGAATTTGAGGTTTTGTTTTGGAGTGAGGTTGACACCATGTTGTTACAGAGTATTTCCTCCACAGGACATGTCATAGTATGCTGTGTCTTCTCAAGTCATGTAGTAGAGTGATGAACCTAAGAGGGCTTGAAGCAAAACCAGAAAGTCAACCACTTCTAGCCAGATCCAACCACCATAATTACAAGCAAATGCTCTCTTCCGTTTGATGTATGACTTTATGGAAGTTGGTTGGATACCGACCTATAGCGATAATTGTGCGTTGAGCTTACTGGTGTAAACTGGCTGTAGTGAGTCACCCAATTGGGGACGGGGTCATTTTTGTTGCTCATGGTGAGTTCGTTCCACCCAATATAAAGGGCTGTTAAATCCTCCGATATAAAACACCCCATGTATTGTCATTGTTATTACCAGGTTGCTGGCTTTGAGATCAGAGGCAAAGCGTGACCTTTTCCTTGAGGAGCATTTTACATGTTCCCCTTATAATCATCACCTGCGTGGAAGTAATCAAATCAAATGTTATTCGTCACATGCACCGAATACAACAGGACCTTACAGTGAAATGTTTACTTTCAAGCCCTTAAACAACAATGCTTTAAGAAGTTTTAAGAAAAACAAGTGTTAAGTAAACAATTTAAAATAAAAGTAACAAATAATCAAAGAGCAGCATAAAATGACAATAGCGAGGCTGTACACGGGGGAGTGCCGGTACAGAGTCTATGTGCGGGGGAACAGGTTAGTCGAGGTAATATGTACATGTAGGTAGAGTTAAAGTGACTATGCATTGATAATAAACAGAGTAGCAGCAGTGTAAAAGAAGGGTCTGGGTAGCCCTTTGATTAGCTGTTCAGGAGTCTTATGGCTTGGGGGTAGAAGCTGTTAAGAAGCCAATCCACACGTGTAGTTATGCAGCCAGGGTATGCATGCTCCATTCCTGGTTTCCAGTCAGAGATTTAGGGATTTCAGACAATCTACATGTGTAGTTATGCAGCCAGGGTATGCATGCTCCATTCCTGGTTTCCAGTCAGAGATTTAGGGATTTCAGACAATATGAAATCTCATCTGCCTCCTGGACCCCCATGATTACCAAAGAGCCTGGTGGGGAGGGAATGAGCAAAAGGGACTTTAGAGCACGGTGGTAGAAAGGACAGCGTTGACAAGGCAACTAGAGCTCATTATTTCTCCATCTATGCAGGGGCACGGCGCTCTGTTGATGGGCACCAAAGGAGAGGATGGATGAGGTTACGCCCACGTCTAAAGGGCATCCAGGATATGATACGACTGGACTGTAATCCAGGATTACCTGTCCGATTCTGTCGTCTGTGTCAACGATCCACGTCAGCAGAGATAACGACACCGGCCAAGACTTTGACTCACTGTGTGAGTGTTTGTCTCTGTGTTGTTGCAGAGCCATAACACAATCAGCACAGCAGCGGTAGTTGGTTGTGAGTTGCCCAGCCTGCACAGTGCCCAGGTTTCCACAGTGGGTCTGGGAGGATGTGTGGTATTGACACAGGTGAGGGGGCTGATGTCTGCTGGCAGAGAGACTGGAGGTGTCTGGTTCTGAAGCACGGCATGGTGTGATAAAGATCTACACTGAAGCTCTGTGTGTGAGAGAGGTCCTCTGAGACTTGTCTCTTGTGGTTCAGAACTACAGGTCACATTACAGTGGAATGGATTACAAGAAAACCCCATGAACTGCCCTGACTCTTGTCTTTGTATTATCCATTTCTTCAACGGTATTGCTACAGAATAACAACTGCTATTTAAATATCATGTCTTCAGTAATGTCTTTCCACAGTAAGGCTCGGTTTGGAGTTTATGTTCCTCCTGCAATGTTTACAGAGGGCCACTTAATGTGTACACACGGATTGGGGGGAAAAAGGGTATTTGGGAGTTCTCTCCTTTCGGAATTTGCATTATTTTGGTTGAGAGTACTGAGGCAGGCAGTGAAAGCTGAATTTTTCATTTGATTGGTACATGCATCGCTCAGTGAGTTTAAACAGTCAACGGCTTTCGTTCTAAAATTAGACACCGTCTAATAGATTTCTCTACCAAAGTTTGTTCAACTCAAAATGTCACTTTGTCAGCTGGAGCGACTTGTACTCAGTGAGGGGTTGGTAAATGTACAGTAAGCTTCATTTGCCCCAATGAGCGATGGATCTAGTGTCTTGACAAAGAGTCTACAGTAAAGTAGTCTACGGTAAAGTAGTCTACGGTAAAGTAGTCTACGGTAAAGTATTTCTGCAAACTTTAAAGAGAAAGCTTTCGTAGATCGAAAGGGCACAGAATAGCTGTGAATTTGTTACCAAAATCATTGTCTCCTCTTCAAAATGTTAATGCTTTTATAATAGGCCTGCTGGTCCTGCAGGTTCGATAAGCTAGACCTGTGGGATGGGATGGCTTATAATTGCCTGTTCATTTAGTTTTATTACGTCCCTGGGCCAATGTTCTCTCTCCATTTTGGATGTGCTATGTTGTAATTTCACTGTGCGACTGTGCTATAATTATCGAGAGAGCCTAAGATGGCAATCTTAGACCTTACATTTTTTTACGGTTTGTCAGAATCCATGTTTACATTGACATTTTCCAGTCAAATGTTGTCAAAATTACTAAAAGGAAACGAATGCATGCATGGACCCACGCAGGCGGGCAGGCAGCCAGGCAAAAACCAGCCATACTGTGTGCATTTCTGCACATACAAACACACAGACATGCACTGAAGTGTGCTTCTTAACTACAGCCATCACGCTAGCATTCATGACCCTCCCCTCTCAGTCCGCATGTCATACATTTTACACGGCATGTATAGCTTCTGTGTGTGTTTTGTGTTTGTTAACGTTTTCATGTGTGTGTGTGTGTGTACAGGATGTATGCTTTTCCAATGGAGGATAGTTGGAGGAAAGGGAGGGAGAAGAGGGGGGTCTCCCCCGTATAATGTGGTCTTTAATAAAGACACAGGTT
The DNA here is from genome assembly GCF_002021735.2 of Oncorhynchus kisutch. Lineage (NCBI taxonomy): Eukaryota > Metazoa > Chordata > Actinopteri > Salmoniformes > Salmonidae > Oncorhynchus > Oncorhynchus kisutch. The sequence goes on along the minus strand of NC_034175.2, from coordinate 17,980,885 downwards.
GGAAGTGTCAGTGTGTTGCAGCATGCAGTCTCCCAGGGTGATTTATGACTGTTCCTCGAGGCTATTAGATTATGGGCTCCAGCTCTGCTCTGTGTGGGTGATAAGAACAGCCTACCGCCATGGGAAAAGTCCCTGTTCACGTGCCTCATTTCAGGGGGACATTGCTGTTTTTTTCACAGGGTGCAAAAAAGGAAATTGTATCAAGGAAATGATATCTAAGCACATTGCCTGTGTTGTGGGTGTATCAGAGTTCCAATTGAATGTTTTATCTGTTAAAAGTTTGGGGAGTCTCGCTTAGAAAGGGGATGTAATGAATGATCATCAGCAGCACTCAAACAAAGTATTTAAACAGCAGTCTCATTTTCACCTCTTGGGCCGCTGGCTCCAATAAGTGGACCATTATTAAAATGACTTAATCCACTTACATGCAATTCTGTCTAATTTTGACAAACCATTCTTACCTTTTAGAAGCAGAACAACAACCAAATCTGCAACTCTGCAGTTTCTCCATTTCACCGTGGGCCTGAAAATGGGATGTGGGGGGAGAGGGGTTAGCTCCAGAGGACAGAGCGCTGGGTTCAGAGTTTGCGCTGCAGCACGCCGCGGCTGAAAGGCCAGTTGTCAACGGCCGGTGAAAGAAAACAATGGGGCATCGGCTGGAGCGCCTGGGGGAAAGGACGAGTCAGGGTCGCTTTCAATTAGCGCAGTGGGCCATCTCTGCAGCTAGCCACAGGGGCCGGGAGGAGGTGGCGGGAGCGGCTGAGGAGCGGAGTGGGTGGAGGGGATGGGGAGCAGGTGCAGCACAGCGCGAGAGAGAGAAAGACACAGAGCGAGAAAGAGGCGTGCTTGTCCCCGACTTCCCAAGGAAGAACGCGTTTGTCTGCTTGGAACGAAAGTGTGTGTGTGCGCGCGCTTTGAGAGTGAAATGAAGAGATTAATGTTTATATAGGCTTACTGTTTGAAACCATGATGGAATCCTGACAACACCTTGTTGGGAAGAAAGCGGAATGACATCTCATACGGTCAAAAATCCTGATAAGGGATGAGGATCTTCAAATGATTCATAAGACCGAGAGGATCAGACAAAGGACCTCCTCTTTAAATCCCATTACAGTAGTGTAGCACTCTGACATTCTCTACTGGGGAAAGGATGAGGCAGTCCGGCTGTACTGTATTCAGGAATAATGAGTTGCCTTTGTAAATTCTATTTTCCCTTCAAAATAACCTGATGAGTTTGGAAGTAGGACATTACGGTGTGTTGTTTCACACACTGCACACACAGTCCTGAGGTTTCTGTGCCCCAGCTGGCAGGATATGACTTGCCATGCTTTAATGTGGACGTGCGCGCAAGCGCACACACACAGACACGATGGTATGTGTCAGATCCATGCATAAGTGGATTTGTTTCTATTGTGGGTGTTGTAATAAGTTTAGTCATACCAGCCAAAATATACAGTATACACACACTAGTTATTCCAACCATGATCTATGCCTGACCACCAGTTACCAAGGGCAACACACATAAGCACAGCATTCGACGCATTAATATGCACATACATGCAAACACTGCACCGCAGGGCTCTCCAGAGGGTGGTACGGTCAGCCCAACGCATCATCAGGGGGAAACTCTGCCTCCCCTCCAGGACATCTACAGCAACCGGTGTCACAGGAAGCCCAAGAAGATCTTCAAGATCCTTAGCCACCCAAACCTCGACCTGTTCACCCAGCTACCGTCTAGAAGGCGGGGACAGTACAGGTGCATCAAAGCTGGGACCAAGAGACTGACAGAAGCGGTTTATCTCCAGGTCTACAGGTGGTGACTGTTAAACTGGCATCCACCCACTACCTTGCCCTGAACCTTTTAGTCATGGCTCGTCCTATATAACACATTTTCTATTCACATGCTGTCCATACTAGAGGTCGACCGATTATGATTTTTCAACGCCGATTTATTGGAGGACCAAAAAGGCCGATAACGATTAATCAGCCGATTTTTATTTATTTATTTGTAATAATGACAATTACAACAATACTGAATGAACACTTTTTTAAACTTAATATAATACATCAATAAAATCAATTTAGTCTCAAATAAATAATGAAACATGTTCAATTTGGTTTAAATAATGCAAAAACAAATTGTTGGAGAAGAAAGTAAAAGTGCAATATGTGCGATGTAAGAAAGCTAACGTTTCAGTTCCTTGCTCAGAACATGAGAACATATGAAAGCTGGTGGTTCCTTTTAACATGAGTTTTCAATATTCCCAGGTAAGAAGTTGTAGTTATTATAGGACTATTTCCCTCTATACCATTTTATACCAGTTTGAATGAATGTTTACGCGCCTGCTTCTGCCTACCACCGCTCAGTCAGATACTTAGATAATTGTATGCTCAGTCAGATTATATGCAATGCAGGACACGCTATATAATATCTCGTAATATCATCAACCATGTGTAGATAACTAGTGATTATGATTGATTGTTTTTTATAAGATAAGTTTAATGCTAGCTAGCAACTTACCTTGGCTTACTGCATTCACGTAACAGGCAGTCTCTTTGTGGAGTGCAAGGAGAGAGAGGCAGGTCGTTATTGCGTTGGACTAGTTAACTGTAAGGTTGCAAGAGACACAAGGCTTACTATATAAAGCAGGTAGACAGGCATTGAGGCATTCAGTGACTGTTCGATTGAACGGTAGAATGGGCCAAACTAGTGACCTAAGCGACGTTGAGCATGGTATGGTTGTCGGTGCCAGGTGTGCCGGTTTCAGTATCTCAGAAATGGACGGCGCCCTGGGATCTTCACGCACGACAGTGTCTAGGGTTTACCGAGAATGGTGCGACAAACAAAAAGCATCCAGTTAGCAGCAGTCCTGTGGGCAACAACAGCTCGTTGATGAGAGGTCGAAGGAGAATGGTAAGAATGGTGCAAGCCAACAGGCGGTTCACAAACAGGCAAATAACAGTGCAGAATGGCATCTCGGGACGCATCAACTCATCGGTCCTTGTCACTGATGGGCTATTGCAGCAGATGACTACACTTGGTTCCACTCCTATCAGCTAAACACAAGAAGCGGCTCCAGTGGGCACTCAATCACCAACACTGGACAATTGAGGAGTGGAAAAACATATCTTGGTCCGACGAATCCCTGTTCCTGTTGCGTTTTGGTGATGACAGAGTCAGGATTTGGCGTAAGCAGTCCATGGCCCCATCCTTCCTGGTGTCAACTGTACAGGTTGTTTGCTGTGTTGTAATGGGGCGGAGAAGGTTTTCCTGGCACATGTTAGGTCCCTTGATACCAATTGAGCAATGTGCTCATGCCCCGAAGAATGCAGGATGTTCTGGAGGCAATAGGGGGTCTAAACCGGTACTAGATGAGTGTACTTAATATCTGTCCACTGAGTATGTATGTGTGTGTATATATATCTCTTACACTCACACATGGAATCTGGTCCGGAAGCTGCAATTCTATCCATTTTGCCATGGGGTTTCATGATGTTTTTAAATACTGTATTCTCGACATAGTTAGTTTTAACATTTCTACTACTGTACATTGCTTTGTAGTTACTGTTTATACACACAGGATATGTATTTATATACTGAATTCGTGACATAGCTTGCTCTAATATATCCACTGCTGTACATATCATTCTTAGTATATATTGTGTAAATTCATCAGGTATACACCGAGTATAGCAAACATTAAGAACACCTTCCTAATATTGAGTTGCACCCCCCCCCCCCCTCCCCTTTGCCCCCAGAACATCCTCAATTCATTATGAACTCTACAAGGTGTCGAAAGCATTCCCCATGTTGACTCCAATGCTTCCCACAGTTGTGTCAAGTTGGCTGGATGTCCTTTGGGTGGTGGACCATTCTTGATACACACAAACTATTGTGTTTGGAAAAACCCAGTAATGTTGCAGTTCTTGACACAAACTGGTGCACCTGGTACCTACTATCATACCCCATACAAAGGCACTTAAATATTTTGTCTTGCCCATTCACCCTTGAAGGCACACATACACAATCCATTTCGCAATTGTCTTAAGGCTTGAAAATCCTTCTTTAGCCTGTATCCTTCCCTTCATCTACACTGGTTTGAAGTGGATTTAACAAGTGACATCAATAAGGGATCATAGTGTTCACCTGGTCAGTCTCTCATGGAAAGAGCAGGTGTTCTTAATGTTTTGTATACCCAGTGTATCTACATATAGATTACATTTGAAATACTGTTACAGTGCTGATTAGGTTGTTAATTGGAGATCTGTGTGCCATGGCTGTGATGAGGTTTATTAACTGGAGATCTGTGTGCCATGGCTGTGATGAGGTTTATTAACTGGAGATCTGTGTGCCATGGCTGTGATGAGGTTTATTAACTGGAGATCTGTGTGCCATGGCTGTGATGAGGTTTATTAACTATCTCAAAACGAGGGTTAGAAGCTTACAGAATGCTTCTTTTTTTCTTAAATATATGTTTTTATCCCTTTTTCTCCCCAATTTCGTGGTATCCAATTGGTTGGTAGTCTTGTCTCATCGCTGCAACTCCGGTACGGTTCGGGAGAGGCAACGGTCGAGAGCCGTGCGTCCTCCGAAACACAACCCAACCAGGCTGCACTGCTTCTTGACACAATTCCCACTTAACCTGGAAGCCAGCCGCACCAATGTGTCAGAGGAAACACTGTACACCTGGCGACTGTGTCAGCGTGCACTGTGCCCGGCCCGCCACAGTAGTCACTAGTTAGCGATGGGACAAGGACATCCCCGTCGGCCAAACCCTCCGCTAACCCGGATGATGCTGGGCCAATTATGCGCTGCCCCATGTGTCTCCCGGTCGCGGCCCGCTGTGCCAGAGCCTGGACTCGAACCCAGAATCTCTAGTCGCACAGCTAGCACTGCGATGCTGTGCCTTAGACCACCGTTCCATTTGGGAGGCAGATTACAGAATGTTTCTGATGAATAACACTTTCATTACACACATTGTACCAAATCTACATCTGCCATATCAAAGTGTGTAGCCAGATGTTGATGGCTAAGAAGATACCTCCAAAGGAAATAGGAGGAGGAAATAGCTAGCAAATGAAAGTAACGCTATCATCAGGATGGGTGATTTGGTGTACAGGGTGTTGAGTTAATTTCGTTCAGCAGACACACACTGTGCAATAATGGAAAACGCCTCTATTGAGAAGCCGCTTGATCAATTCCTCGTTTCTGTCAAGTGCATGTTGCACAAATGTTACGGTATCTCAAATGACACACTCTCAACCCTGGCGTCAACCAAAGAAACTGAACAGGCAACAACAGTCTACCCAACCCCCTCACAGTTTACGCTACGCGTTTCAGCATTCGGTATCCCTATCTCTGAATGCCAGCATGCCAAATGCACTCCCCCCTCAGTTGCCAGCTAGGCCTCTAGACTATTACATTCTCCTCCCCTAAAAGACTGCAATTAATCCAATTAGTAATCAATCAGCCGTCCAGGCCCCATGTCTCCCCCAAGCTAATGGAGGATATGACAGCCGGGCCCTGCATTATTAATACCTCCATTTCAGGGGCCCAGAGGTGCCAGGGGCCATTGATCACCTCTACAGCAGAGCAAACCACCACACTGTGCTATGCCTGCTGGGAGATATCTGGAGGGAAGAAGATGGAGGGAGGGTGTGGAGGAGGGAGAGAGGGTTTGCAAAGTCTTAAGGAGGACACTGAATGGGTTTTTTGGAAGGCGGGAGGAATTGCACATAAATGGTAAGAGGTGAAGGTTGGAAGTGATAAAAATAGAGAATAGGAGGTGAGCGGTGAGGAGCATGCAAGGGAAGAAGGAGGGATTTGAGGGCAGAGATGAACAGGGTACAAGGGGAGGGTAGTGCCTTTTTCCCCCTGGTTTGCATTTGCCCTTTTGCAGGTTTTACTATTTTTTTTAATCATTTCTTCCATCCTAGTTACATTTCCTCATCTGATTGAATGTACCTCTCCTATATCAAGGTGTTTTGGTACTTCACAGGCTACTTCCAACGCTGTCTATCCTGCCCTCTATCCACCATTCATAGTGACAATAGTGGTAGGTGGATCGTTTGTCCAGTTCTGCAATATGCAAACTAGCAATCATACTACACATAAAATCATTCAAAGCTGCACCAATTTTCAATATAATTGTAAAGAACAGTGAAGACATGAGACACGCAGCTCCCTTATTGATCTTGTTTAAGAAGAATACAATTATCCCACCTAGACTAGCCTACAACACCACCTTACAATGCATAATTGCATTATTGTTTGAGTGAGTACAAAATTCTACTCTAGGCTGTAAACTGCAGTGCAAATGTCATTTGAATAATGCCCTGTGATTTTTAATATTTCATTCCATTTGGATCAGGGGTCTAATTAACAGTTTATAAGGTATAGAAAGGCACAGTAGCAAGCAGGTCTGGCTGTATTAAGTTCTGATACTGAGATGCGCTGTCTGTTGTGGATCATCATTCTCTCAAGTCGTCCTATAATAATGTGGCCACATATGCTCCCAGCTGGCCCAGTTATTCAGGAAAGCTTAGCGCGTGCTCTGCCTCCTCTCCGATAGTCCTTACGCACGTAGAACCAATAAAGCTTCAATATACCCTAAATATTTGTCATTGAACTTTTAAAAATGTATTTACTTTAGGAAAACTGCCCTAATATTGGAAACAAACATCCCACTGGGCAAAAATGGGTAGAATCAACGTTGTTTCCACTAGGGATGGGCGTGAGTTCGTCAAAGCTCAATCTTTAACCAGAGATCACATTTTTTTCAAATGCTGTAAAACTATTTGGTGGAATGTGCTTTGTGGCTGCCCAAAATGGCAAGTGAAATTTTGTCTTGACACGTTAATTTGCTTTGACTCTAGTGTTACATGTGTATTTGTGGGGCACAACAAAGAAGAAACCTAGCGAAGAATCACACAGAATGAATGTCTCATTCCCTCAATTGTGTTCTGTCCGCTCCCTAAACACATGCGTGCTGATTGCACACACAAGCTCCCGTTAGGCCTACAGAATGAAATGCCTATAAAAAGGGATTTATCTAATGGAATACACAAGCTACATTCTTTGCCAAGTGACAACAGTTTTATCACAAATTCAAAATGGACTGGTTGATTGTTTAGGCTTAACATAGACAGGTTTCACACTGAAAATACACAAACCTGCTCACCAAACAGATGCAATGGCCATAATTTATCACTATGCAGTATTCAATGTGGAACTGTTAATCCATTTTGTAAATTCCAAAAAACAGTTTGAATATATTAAATGGAACGTCTGTATATTGAAAGTGATTTCAACTCGCCATGTTTCAAATGATCACTCTTTGAGAATAGCTGTTCCAAATGCAAATTAATTACTTAAAAATCATACAATGTGATTTTCTAGATTTTTGTTTTAGATTCCGTCTCTCACAGTTGAAGTGTACCTATGATAAAAAATGACAGACCTCTACATGCTTTGTAAGTAGGGAAAACCTGCAAAATCGGCAGTGTATCAAATACTTGTTATCCCCACTGTAGGTGTCATGACTGTGATAAGGGCTCAGGAGATAAGGGCTACTATATTAACAAAGCTTTGCCATTTCAGTCATAGGCTTCTACAAGCAAAGCTGAGGTTACTACTTTTTTGAAGATTGTGTTCCACAATATAATATAACTAGTTGACTCGTACACCCAAAAACATCATGCGAGTACTTGAACAGTAATAAAATATTAAATCCCTAGTGTCCACATCATGTCAACCAAGAAAATCAATGTGATCAAATCAAATGAATTTGTCATATGCCTCGTAAACAACCGGTGTAGACGAACAGTGAAATGCTTACTTACGGGTAATTTTACAACAATGCAGAGTTAAAAGGGATGACATTGAATCAACGTGGAAAACTGATTACTTTTTGAAAATCCAATCAATGTAAAAACATCGCCTTTTTATTTTACCCGACTTTTAACCCAAACCCATATTTGTTGTTGAATTCAAGTTAGTTAACTCAACCAAATGTAAATCAAAAGTACATTTTGAACTGACATCTGTGCCCAGTGGGATCATCATGTTGTCATCCAGAGTCACATTTTATTTATTTTTCAAGCTATAGCACACAATATTTTTACATAAAGCAGGATTTTAAAGGACCAAAGAGTTTGGGCTGCTTCATGTTTTCATTTTTGCCATGGAAAAAATATTGAGATACTGGTATCATCACAGCTCTAGTCACAATGTTTTAATCTGATTAGACTACTTCAAAAAATCTCCAAACTGTGCAGATGATGGTGTTGAAATCGCAAACCATGATAATGAAGTGGCAAAAGTCGGTATGCTTTGCTTATTGGTTGTGATTTGTTGGCACAGAAACCTTTTGGTGGAAAATTTGTGTCAAATATATTTTATATGATTATAAATATAGCATCAAAATGTTGAAAATCTGATTTCCACCTAGCTGATCATTATCTTCAGCCAGCTATGATCGTAGTGTAGGTGTAATGAGAAAGGCAGGGAGAGTAGCTTGTCTGTTGTGGTTGGCAAACCCTTAACCTTCTGGCCCGTAGCCCTGCTTGCCATTGACTGAGTCACAAAAGCATGCTGATGTGGCAAAGTCTATATCCACGTTAATAAACACAGGGTCGCTACAGTTAGGGGAAGGGTGTGTGCATTTTTTGTTACAGTACAAGGGGAGGGTCATGTGAAAATATTTGTCTTTTTTTTTTTGACACCAAGTTGGACAAGCTCTCCCTAAGGCAGGGGAAAGTGAGGCTCAGTGTGGCCAATTCAAGCAAATAAGATTAGAAAGTATTGGACAAAATCTGAACAGTAAAAACGTGATCAATGCTTTATATTCTCCATATTTATGTGTGCACCAAAACCGACTCTCTCAACTTCAGTTCCAGGGCATGGTATTGTTTGTTTTAAGAAGAAAAAAAAGTAAAGACCCCGTCTAGAAGTTTTTTTTAAATGTTGTGAAATCGATACTGCAAGTCATTCAATGTTGGGCTGGGGAAAACAAGCAAACAAAAACAACAAAACCCCTAGCTCATGCCTCCTCTTAGCCTCTACTCTCAAAAGACACATTGTGTGCCAACGAAATCAGCTGACCTTAATTTGAGCTATCCTATGTGCCAGAGGCTGCTAAATTACCTATCTAGGATGTTTGTTGTTGTCGTCTTTCAACACATGTTGACAGGGCCTCTGCGATGGTTTAGTGTGACTCCAAAATGGCTGCTATGTGACCAATGTGGTCTTAAGTATGTGAAAAGGGAAATTAATGGTAGAGGGTATTTGTAGTTGAGCCTGGTGATCTTAAACAAGTATTTTGCACTGACATCAGTCCTATACAGCAAACCTCTGTTTCCCATGATTGGGAACCTTTGTCATCTGTCATGTAGACCAAAATGCATCCCTTTACCGACCCACACCGTGTGAGTGAAGGGTCGCGTCCCCCTCTTCACCACAGGTTTAGTCACTGTGGGTCGTTATGCCAAGGAACCCACGCTAGCCTAGTTAATGTGGAGAATGCTGGGATGGTTCTGGGTTTATAGCCTTATTCATGGGTGCATTAGACCACTGTTGGTTAGGCTCCTGAGTCACTCTGCAGTCTATAGCAGCTGCAGTCAGCTGGGTTAATATCCAGGGGGGTCAGAGAGACTGATGTCCTCCATCCGCTGGGCTGTGTGAGTCAGTTTAGTGAGTGGACATACGTTAGTAATCACAGGATGTAAGGGAGAGCTCCAGGGTCACGACATGCAATCCACAGCCATTTGTGTGCGACCCTGTGCGTATGAATGGATGTGCGGCGGGGGGTGTATTTGCGGACGAAAGACGCATCGACCACAAGCCATTAGTCAGCACTGGTCGTTAGCAATGGGCGCAAGACGCATCGACCACATGCCATTAGTCTGGAATGGATTGAAGGGAAGTTCATCTGTCACGGGTTCCCATCACTGCAAGGGGGTTTCTTTTGGAGAGATGGTAAAGCCATGACGATACAGTTAGCTGACAAGGCCGGTTATAATTCAAACCCCCAGATAGTTCCGAACCGATGAGGCTCTGAAGCTCATGAACAAGATTTACTGGAATAACCATTTGTAACGGAGTTGTTAGCAGCAACTTTATATGAAGAACCATTAGGCTGTTAGCATTACTACTGTATGTAACAAACAACCTTTGGTGATTGACAGCTCTTTTTTTTCATTAATGTCTATATTACACATCCGTTGTCGGATGTTTGTATAATCTAAATAATTTGGGACTATGGGGAAACTGGCTATTTAAGAAAGGGATTAGTATAGAGATAAGTTCTCACTATATTGTAGCGCCACAGCATCTCTGTCGTCTCACCGCCTCTACCCCTGTGGAGCCCCATGCATCTGGTTCTATTTAGAGCTCATCTGCTTGTGTTATGCTGCTATGTTATGACAGTAAAGTGACTGAGGAGATTATGCTAAGAGGATGTGTGCTGCACCCCCCCCCCCCCGCACGTCTTCCTCAGTCATCGGTCAGTGGCCCGTTGCAGTATCCTGCTGAGGCTGTGCGTTGAAAAGGCAGAGGTTATTAGCCTGTGTGTTTGCAGCACAGCTGTGCTTTGAGAATCTCCCTCCCGTTGTTTTACATACTGGGCCGTCACTGCTGCAGCGCACCGCTCATGTTGTTTGTCTCTTGTTTTTTTTTCTCTCACAGGAAGTTTGCTGAGGATTGCAAAACTAATTGTGAAAAAATCTGAGGGGGGTTCAACCCCCTGACCCTCCCCCAACTGCACAACCCCTCCCCCTCCATACTTATCGGATCAGACCCTCTGAATTCTTCACATCTGTTGTGAGGAACCAAAGATCAACTGAGCCATTTGGTGGTGTAATCCATCTGTACTGATACAGAAAGTGAGTACTGTCATTATTCTTCCCTCTTCATGTCTACATTTCAGACATAGAAACTTGGCTTGAAAACAGGAGTCTAACCCATGGGTTTAGATGGAGTATGACGTCAAACAAGCTGGGTGTAATAAATGCTGACTCGTATCTTATGGGTGTTCTATAACTCAAGGGTCACAGAGTGGTGTGCTATGATGCCTGTAGTAGATGTTTCAATGGGCTTCCGGATAAAACCCGTAGCTGATTACGTAAGCCCTCACATCATGACGTGATTGTTGTCCGCCGTGGAAATGAGCCCTTCAGGACTTTCATTGAAGCCCTACCTGTACAGGCCCGGCTTTGATGGACAACCGCCCTCAATGCTTTATATAACAACAACACAGCTGCTATTCTGTCTCTGTCACCCTTTTCACTCCCTGTTGCCCGTATGTTCAACCTTTTGATGGGACGAGGGTTCACATTGGACACCTCTGCTTTCATATCCCTTTATGTGCATTGGCTTTGTACTGATAGCCCTCTTTTGGCTGGCTATGTATACAAACACCACGGGCCATTGTGTAGCATTGTGCATCAATCAAAGTGAGTGCAAGCCAGCAACTTGCATTGTTGTCAGATATGTTAGCAGGCAAACAATGCATTTGGGTTTGGTGTGCTGGCCATGTAGAAATAGGAAATAGGTGTTGTGCTCAGTTGGTCACTGGCAGAGTAGTTGGGTGTCTACAGCTGGCTCTATGGTTGGACATTTTCTGCTTTTCATTATGGCTGCCACAAACGGTAAAATGGGAAGGAACACCAGTCAGTGGGAGCATAGGCATGAAATGTGATCAGACGGAGCACTGAATGGAGGAATTGTCAGAGCAAACTGTGTGTGTGTGTGTATGAGAAGACTGTCTCGTTTTGCTTTCATACCTTGACACCCACTCACTTCACAATAAAGCACTATCCCCATCCCAGTGGCCTCACATACTGGCACAAATGTGTAAAATTATATTCAGATCTTCCATGCATCGCTGCAAAGGTTGTTTCACTGCCTTTTCTAGTGAAAGATGGGAAGAAATAAGCTCTGATTTGTAGTGTACACTCATTTTAATGCCTTGGTTGGCACCAGTTTATTGCCCTGTCCCAAACCTCACTACTCTATAACAGCTCATATAAGACATTCATCCAACCTTTTCCATTGTCACTGGAGGGTCTTCACTGATCTGTCTGATAACTAGAAAACACTAATTTCATCCACAAAACGGAACTGCCTTTCATCCTCAAGATTCAGTACCAAAAACTATAAACCTGTAGCTGATAGTGATGGGGGGAGGGGTGGGGTTCATGAGTAAATCTTCACTACTTAATTCTACATTGAGCTAAGGTGTGTTGTGGTTGTAGAATCAGTATGAAAATCTAAATGTGCACACACATTTGCTAGGTAACTAGTGACCTGCTTGCTGTCTGAAATCAAATCAAATGTTATTGGTCACATACACATTTAGCAGATGTTATTGCGGGTATAGCGAAATGATTGTGTTACTAGCACCAACAGTGCAGAAATATATACTGTAATAATTAACAACAATACGCACATCTAAAAGTAAAATGATGAAATTAAGAAATATATAAATATTAGGATGAGCAATGTCGGAGTGGCATTGACTAAAATAGTGATTCCATGTCTATGTATATAGAGCTTTGCGGTTGCGAGTGGTGCAGTTTTCGTACCAGGCGGTGATACACCCCGACAGAATGCTCTCAATTGTGCATCTGTGAAAGTTTGTGAGGGTCATAGGGGCCAAGCCAAATTTCTTTATCCTCCTGAGGTTGAAGTGGCGCTGTTGCTCCTTTAACACACTGTCTGTGTGGGTGGACCATTTCAGATCGTCAGTGATGTGTACGACGAGGAATTTGAAGCTTTCCACCTTCTCCCGTCGATGTGGATAGGGGCGTGCTCCCTTTGCTTTTTCCTGAAGTCCACGATCAGCTCCTTCATTTTGTTGACGTTGGGGGAAAGGTTATTTTCCTGGTACCGCTCCTCCAGGGCCCTCACCTCCTCCCTGTAGACTGTAGCGTCATTGTTGGTAATCAGGCCTACTATGGTTGTGTCGTCTGCAAACTTGATGATTGAGTTGGAGGCGTGTGTGGCCACACAGTCATGGGTGAACATGGACTACAGGAAGGGGCTGAGCACGAACCCTTGTAGGGCCCCTGGGTTGAGGACCTACTTTCACCACCTGGGGGCGACCAGTCAGGAAGTCCAGGACCCAGTTGCACAGGGCGGGGTTCAGACCCAGGGCCCCAAGCTTGATGAAGAGCTTGGAGGGTACTATGGTGTTGGCTGAGCTGTAGTCAATGAACAGCATTCTGATATAGGTATTCCTCTTGTCCAGATGGGATAGGGCAGTGTGCAGTGCAATGGCGATTGCATCATCTGTGGATCTATTGGGGTGGTTACCAAATTTAAGTGAGTCTAAGGTGTCATATATTATAATAATATAAGAAATAACACAAAAACAATACTGCAAAGTTGCTTAGGAGCTAGAAGCAGAGCTGCTATGTCTGTCGGCACCATCTTTCCAGTCTCAAATCAATCCATATGAAATTAAAGAGATTCTAGCGAGTTCACACACTCAATGCTGAATACTCACGCTAGCTAGTATAGTGAAATTCTAGCCAATAGCACTAGTGAGTTTCCATGATAAGGCAGTTTCTGTTCTGCCGTGACAAGTGCGCCGAGTTTTGCAGCACAGCTGACTGCTCTCTGCGGTGTTATGGCGTTGGCCAAATGTTACAAAGTAGCAAGGCACAGTGCCAGCTGTCAGTCAGACGCATGCGGATTTCTTAGAACAGTCCCATAACTTTGGTGCCCTACAACTTCATCAGCAAGCTGGTAAACTACCTACTTTAATGGCTATTCAAACAGGGTAGCAATAGTTGGCTCAGCTGATCGAGCATGGTTTGCTGTAGTAGCCAGTGTATCATAGGTTCAGAGAGTGTAAAATTATGAACTAGTGTAAGGCGGATGAGCAAAATCATGATTCTTAGAAATGAGTTCCACGTTTGTTTAGACAGATGGCTCCTGGCAACTGTGTGTCACGTTAGAATGACGGCATCTTACGTGAGAAAATGCTGGATGGTGTTCACCTCAATTAGGTCATTCTAATTCAGTTGGGTGCAAATTAAGTTCTGACACCAGTCCAAACCAGTAGTATCTCAATAAGTGGCTGCCAGTAGTTCCCAAAAGTTCCTTAGCCAGTTTGCCTTTGCCAACCGTTCTGAACTCGGTTGGCAAACCGTTCACACTTGGTTTCCAGGGCTCAAGCTTAAACCCTCTGTCAATGCTATTTTCTCCTTCCTTCCTTCCTTTCCTTTCCTTCCTTTCCTTCCTTTCCTTCCTTTCCTTCCTTTCCTTCCTTTCCTTTCCTTTCCTTTCCTTTCCTTTCCTTTCCTTTCCTTTCCTTCCTTCCTTCCTTCCTTCCTTTCCTTCCTTCCTTTTCCCCACAGCCATCTTCCTCAATGTTGGAGGGCATCGCCACACATGACTGTGCTGTGACAAATTGGCTTGGGGACAAGGCAGATGGTGACTGGGAGGGGACTGGTTGTCACGCCATTTGCCATGGTGACATGAATTGATCTCGCGGAGCGGCACACATGCTCCGCTTGTGTAATCCTGACTTGCTAACCCCCCTGCATACACACTTTCTCACACACACGCCTCCCTGCCTACTTTACCTCCCCATTACTATCAATGATGTGTGCAGTGGATGCACGCGTAACATGTCACAGGCTCCGCTCCCCTTGAAAAGAAGCGAGGGACAAGGAGGGATTTGACAGAGACAAGAGTCAGACTAATGGAAGGCCTAGGGGACTCTGGGGTTTATAGCAATATAGGCACTGTTCATGTCAGGATGTCAACAACGAGATGTTCTGTTTACACAGTTGCCGTTGTTGACGTTTGAGCAATGAGTTTGTGTCTGAATGCCCGAAGTCCCTGTGGACACTATTCAAATAAATCCAGTTCCTACGTTTCAACGCAGGTTGATGCATGTTGCTTACTTTTGATTTATGCATCAATGTTTTGCTTACAGATGTAGCTCTCGCATTTTGTAAGTCGACAGACTCCTACCTGAAAGTAGTTTTTCTCTGTTCATTGATACGATTTGCATTTGATCATCTCAAACCGTAGCGTGGTGGGTGGCTGGCTGGCTTAGGATAATTGTGGGCTTTGGCTCTTTTCACCTGGAGCGTGATGGGATAACTTTCCCACGGTGACTTAATATTCTGTGAGCACACTGCGTTAAGCTCCGGATATTGATCCACAGATCATTGCATCCTGTGGGACTTTCCCCTGAGCATCTGTGGGATCTTCTGTGTGGGAATGCTAATGCACCCCAACCTCAGCGGGTCCTTAGAGATCATGGGAGGCAACACGGTGGAGATGAGTGAGAAAGAAACGAGCTAGGCTAGAAAATAATTCACGGTATTTCCTCTGTTTTTCCTCTCAAGGAATTAAATAGCGACGAAGCGAAAACTTTAATAACTGCATTTTGATTGCATATTAATATAGGGAAGATAGGCGGGTAGATATGTACATATGGAAACATATCCTCTTGTTTATGTTCCTAACTTGTTTGATAAGATTAGTACAGATTTTCTCAGGGGACCCCACATGGGGCCCTGACCCCAAATTTCAGAACCACTCTACTGACCTCTCTCTTTGCTTGCTTCTGTTCTGTCTGTCTCCTCTGCTTCCTCCTGCAAGCATTGCAGCCTGCCTCAGCCTCACCACTGAGCGCCACATCACTGTATCTCAGTAGCCTACTCTCTGTAAAGAAAAGTTATAATGAGAACTTAGTAGCGTATTTTTTTTATCCTGCTGAGGTAGGCTCCATTTATTGTTAGCTTCTTACTTCATCCTTCTACCTGACTGACAGACAGTGCCTTCAGAAAGTATTCACACCCCTCCCACATTTTGTTGCGTTACAGCCTTTAAAATTGATTATTTGTATTTTTTGTCACTGGCTTACACACAATACCCCATAATGTCAAAGTGGAATTACACTGAATAAAAATATAAATGCAACATGTAAAAAGTGTTGGTCCCATGTTTCATGAGCTGAAATTAAAGATCCCTGAAATGTTCCATACGCACAAAAAGCTTATTTCTCTCAAATTTTGGGAACACATTTGTTTACATCCCCGTTAGTGAGCATTCCTCCGTGGCCAAGATAATCCAGCCACCTGACAGGTGTGGCATATCTAGAAGCTGATTAAATGGCATGATCATTACAGAGGTGCACCTTGTGCTGGGGACAATAAAAGGCCACTCTAAAATGTGCAGTTTTGATACACAACATAATGCCACAGATGTCTAAATTTTGAGGGAGCGTGCAATTGGCATGCTGACTGTCCACCAGAGCTGTTGCAAAATAATTTGATGGTAATTTTTCTACCATAAGCTGCCTCCATGGCCCCATGTTGCAAGGATCTGTACACAATTCCTGGAAACTGAAAATGTCCCGGTTCTTACATGGCCTGCATACTCACCAGGCATGTCACATATTGAGCATGTTTGGAATGCTCTGGATCGACGTGTACTACAGCGTGTTCCAGTTCTCGCCAATATCCGGAAACTTCGCACAGCCATTAAAGAGCAGTGGGACAACATTCCACAGGCCACAATCAACAGCCCAATCAACTCTATGAGAAGGAAATGTGTTGTTCTGCATGAATCCAATGGTGGTCACACTAGATATGGACTTTTTTCAATTTTTTTATTTTACCTTTATAACTAGGCAAGTCAGTTAAGAACAAATTCTTATTTTCAATGACAGCCTAGAACGACAGATTTTGTACCTTGTCAGCTTGGGGATTTGATTTTACAACCTTTCGGTTACTAGTCCAACGCTCTAACCACTAGACTACGCTGCCGCCTATGACTGGTTTCTGATCCACGCCCATGCCTTTTTCTAAAGCTATCTGTGACTAATAGATGGATATCTGTTTTGCCAGTCGCGATAAATCCATAGATTAGGGTCTAATTAATTAATTTAAATTTACTGATATCTTTATATGAACTGTAACTCATTAAAATCTTTGAAATTGTTACATGTTGGGTTTTAAATATTTTTTTCTTCGTATGTTTTTTTTTCTTAAATTTTTACAAATAGAAATACAAATAAAAAGCTGAAATGTCTTGAATCAGTAAGTATTCAGCCCCTTTGTTAGGAGGGTATTCAACTCCTAACAAAGCCTAAATACTCCATGTTCAGCAGTAAAAATGTGCTTAACAAGTCACATAATAAGTTGCATGGACTCACTCTGTGTGCAAATATATTGTTTAACATGATTTTTGAAGGACTGCCTCATCTCTGTACACCAAACATACACTTACAGTGCATTCAGAAAGTATTCAGACCCCTTCCCTTTTCCAAATTTTGTTACGTTACAGCCTTCTAAATGCATTAATAAATTGCCTCATTAATCCCCCTCCTCTCCCCTGTAACTATTCCCCAGGTCGTTGCTGCAAATGAGAATGTGTTCTCAGTCAACTTACCTGGTAAAATAACGGATAAATAAAATTCAAATTATCATCAATCTATACACAATACCCCATCATGACAAACCAAAAACAGCGTAAAAACTGAAATACCTTATTTACATAAGTATTCAGACCCTTTGCTATGAGATTCGAAATTGAGCTTAGGTGCATCCTGTTTTCATTGATCATCCTTGAAATGTTTCTACAACTTGATTGGAGTTCACCTGTGGTAATTTCAATTGATTGGACATGATTTGGAAAGGCACACACCTGTCTATGTCAGGTCCCACAGTTGACAGTGCATGTCAGGGCAAAAACCGGGCCAGCAAGTTGAAGGAATTGTCCGTAGAGCTCAGAGACAGGATTGTGTTGAGGCACAGATCTGGGGAAGGGAAGAAAAAAATCTGCAGCATTGAAGGTCCCCAAGAACACAGTGGCCTCCATCATTCTTAAATGGAAGAAGTTTGGAACCAACAAGACTTTCCTAGAGCTGGCCGCCCGGCCAAACTGAGCAATCGGGGAGAAGGGCCTTGGGTTAGGCAGGTAACCAAGGACCCGCTTGTCACTTTGACAAAGCTCCAGAGTTCTTCTGTGGAGATGGCAGAACCGTCCAGAAGGACAACCATCTCTGCAGCACTCCACCAATCAGGCCACTCCTCAGTAAAAGGCACAACAGCCACTTGTAGTTTGCCAACAGGCACCTAAAGGACTCTGACCATGAGAAACAAGATTCTCTGGTCTGATGAAACCAACTTTTTGGACTGAATGCAAAGCATCACATCTGGAGGAAACCTGGCACCATGCCTACAGTGAAGCATGGTGGTGGCAGCATCATGCTGTGGGGATGTTTTTCAGAGGCAGGAACTGGGAGACTAGTCAGGGTTGAGGTAAAGATGAACGGAGCAAAGTACAGAGAGATCCTTGATGAAAACCTGAAAGTGCTCAGGACCTCAGACTGGGGCGAGATTCACCTTCCAACCGGACAACGACCCTAAGCACACAACCAAGACAATGCAGGATTGGCTTCAGGAGTCTCAATGTCCTAGAGTGGCCGAACCAAAGCCTGGACTTGAACCCTATCGAACGAATGGCACCTATTAGTAGATGGGTAAAAAGACACATCAGACATTGAATATCCCGTTAAGCATGGTGAAGTTATTAATTACACTTTGGATGGTATATCAACACACCCAGTCACTACAAAGATACAGGCGTCCTTCTTAACTCAGTTGCCGGAGAGGAAGGAAACAGCACAGGGATTTCACCATGGGGTCAATGGTGACTTTAAATCAGTTACAGAGTTTAAAGGCTGTGATCAGAGAACTGAGGATGTGTCAACAACATTGTAGTTACTCCACAATACTAACCTAATTGACAGAGTGAAATGAAGGAAGCCTGTGCAGAATACACATTTTCCAAAACATGCATTCTGTTTAAAACAAGGCACTAAAGTAATACTGTAAAAAATGTACCAAAGCAATTCATTTTTTGTCCTTCAGGTGTAAGGTTTTATGTTTGGGGCAAATCCAATGCAACACATTACTGAGTACCACTCTCAATATTTTCATGCATAGTGGTGGCTGCGTCATGTTATGGGTATGCTTGTAATCGTTAAGGACTGGGGAGTTTTTCATGATAAAATAGAAATGGAATGCAGCTAAGAACAGGCCAAATCCAAGTCGAAAACCTGGTTCAGTCTGTAGAAGAATTCATCTTTCAGCTGGACAATAAACTAAAAGGCCAAATGTACACTGGAGTTGCTTACCAAAAAGACAATGAATGTTTCTGAATGGCAGAGTTACAGTTTTGAATTAAATCTGCTTGAAAATCTATGGCAAGACCTTAAAGTGGTTGTCTTGTTCTTAGAGACCTACCCAGAAAGACTTACAGCCGTAATCGCTGCCAACGGTGCTTCTACAAAGTATTTACTCAGGGGTGTGAATACTTAAATTAGATATTTCACTTTCAATAAATTTGCTAAAATGTCCCCCCCAAAAATGTTCACTTTTTCATTATGGGGTATTGTGTGTAAAAATAATAATCATACACAACAAAATGTGGAATAAGTAAAATAACTCGGCCCTCGGCCTGTGCCGCGAGAGGGTGGAGTTAGCCGTTTTAGAGAGTGGTGAATGTGTTGTTAAAAAGGCAAATCTGGGAGGCAAATCAGGGGGATGCAGGTGATCATAATGAACAGACCACTGTTCATAATTCCACTTGTTCGCAAAGGCAGGTGCGATTAGAGTGGTCAAATAAAGAATTTAAGCGTCCTGAGCTTTGATGAATGCTAGTGGCAATATTTAGATGTTGACCTGTAATTTATTTTCTTTGTGTACAAAATATATATTTGTATTTTTTATTTATTTCATTACAAATTACAAAAAATGATTGAGGTCTGGCACTCGGTATCCTCATGTAGTTACGGACATGCTCTGCTTTTGTACTTTGCTGAGTTTGAAGTAACATGGAATGTTAAAGGGGCAAATTAATGATGCAACTTCTTCATCCAGTGAACGTTCCTCTGAAAAATATGAACTTCACACAGCATATGAGGTGTCCTTTCAGACACTCCAGGCTGTAGGGTTCGATCCAAACCTCCCTCTCTCTCTCTCACACACACACACACACACACACACACACACACACACACACACACACACACACCCTTAAGTACTTAAGCTGTGAGGAGACAAGCAGCACTCCCTCTGTGATAACAGCTCTACTGTCAGCACATACTATCTGCAGACCTTACTCCCCCAAACGCTAGGACTCTCTCACTCCCTAAAATCTAGCCAAATGAAAGCTGCAGGGAGAGACATGTAAATAAATCCTCTCACCAAAGTCAAAGAGAAATGCCTCTAAAACCACAGAATGAGTTCTACAATGTCAACAGCAAGGCTGGTTATGTATGGCCTATCTGACCTCCACTACCCTCTGTCCTACTCTCTCTCCTCCTCCTCTCCTCCCAAACCGTCCGGTCTGGATGAAGACATCAGTCAGGTAGGAGATTCAGGTTTCCTGATTGTGTTTTGCTATACCCCACTAAACCACCTCTCAGGGTGATTCTTTGCCAGCCTCTTGGTTTGAGGTCTAAATAAATACTGAAAGTGTTCTCATTTCAGAAGGTGACTGACTATATGATGCTTGTTGGCTCTAACAGTCCTGGTCTTCTTGCAGATTTAGAAAGTCCTAAAGCCTTTTTAATGTTTTATGATAAACTAATGAAAGAAAATTCAGTAGATTAATAAATGCAGGTTTGCCTGTAAGGTAATGGGACTTGCTCGTTTTTGCAATTTGACTTAAGACATTTACTGAGTTTTCTGCATCTATGCAAATGTGTTCAGCTATTGAATAATGTAAACTTTGAAGGAAAAATCTAAATTAATTTAATCATCTTAAAGTTCATATTTCCTTATTAAAATTACATCACTTTCACCCTTCAGATAACTCCTGAACAAATTAAAATTGATTTACTTGGACAGTTGGCTGTCATCCAAAATGGATACTTTAGTTTTAATAGGAAGTCCTTTTTTAGCTTTTGGCTGTTTGCACTTGTCATCTTGACATTGCCCCCTTTTCAGTGCAGGGCATTGAGGTGAACCTAGAATGCTTTTAAAATCTACATAATTGGCGGGGGCACATGCATTCACACATGCGTACGTTTACACGCACTGTCCTTAAAGTACAGTATATTCTGAATAGGAATTCTGATTTGATGTTGTACAGTGGAACATGAGTGTGGGTGAAGTCTTTCATCTGCATTATTATGCCAATATTGTCAACATTAATCCGCATAAGCATCTTTCACACTTCACCTTTCCTGATTGAATTGACTGCATACCCCCTTGGCGTGGCTGCCTAAGAGGCTAGAGCAAGTTGTTTTTTTTTGCAAAAAAATAGCATACATTTTTTGTTGGACATAAGACTAACAACATCAGGAAATCAGCTACAAGTGACTTTAATTTAAGAAATCTGGTCCCAAGTATTCCCGGGCGTAATAGAGAGAAACTTGATCATATACAAATGTAAGCAAGGTTTGAAATTATTGTTTTAGTCAAACATTATACACTATATATGACGTGTATAAAACTTGCCCTGGGCAACTGTAAGGGCTGTTATTGTGATGTGGAAACGTCTAGGAGCAACAACGACTCAGTCGCAAAGTGATAGGCCACACAAGCTCACAGAATGGGACCGCTGAAGTGCATAGCCCGTAAAAATCATCTGTCCTCAGTTGCAACACTCACTGCCGAGTTCCAAACTGCCTCTGGAAGCAACGTCAGCACAAGAACTGTCCGTCGGGAGCTTCATGGAATAGGTTTCCATGGCCGATCAGCCGCACACAAGCCTAAGATCACCATGCACAATGCTAAGCGTCAGCTGGAGTGGTGTAAAGCTCGCCGCCATTGGTTTCTGGAGCAGTGGAAATGCCTTCTCCGGAGTGATGAATCACGCTTCACCATCTGGCAGTCCGACAGACGAATCTGGGTTTGGTGGATGCCAGGAGAACGCTACCTGCCCGAATGTGTAGTGCCAACTGTAAAGTTTGGTGAAGGAGGAATAAAATGGTCTGGGGCTGTTATTCATGTTCCGGTCTAGGCCCCTTAGTTCCAGTGAAGGGAAATCTTAATGTTACAGCATACAATGACATTCTAGACGATTCCGTGCTTCCAACTTTGTGGCAACAGTTTGGGGAAGGCCCTCTCCTGTTTCAACATGACAATGCACCCATGCACAAAGCGAGGTCCATACAGAAACAGTTTGTTTCTTACAGAGCCCTGACCTCAACCCCATCAAAACACCTTTGGAATGAATTGGAACGCCGACTGCGAGCCAGACCTAATCGCCCAACATCAGTGCCCGACCTCACTAATGCCCTTGTGACTGAATGGAAGCAAGTCTCCGCAGCAATGTTCCATCATCTAGTGGAAAGCCTTCCCAGAAGAGTGGAGGCTGTTATAGCAGCAAAGGGGAGTCCAACTCCATATGAATGTGCATAATTTGGAATGAGCCGGTGTCCACATACTTTTGGTCATGTAGTGTATCTGTTTGGGCTTTTTGCGGTCAATTTGCTGTCTTCAAATTATTTGTAATTATGTTCCGGCCCCCTGACCATCCGCTGAAGACCAAAATTGGACCGTGGCTGAATCTAGTTGATGTTCCCTGGGCTAGAGGGATAGAGGACTTTCCCTCTATCATTATCTGCTGTATATATTCAGTTTGTTAAATGCCAGCCACTGAAAGATGTAAATATAATGAGACTCCTATGGGTCACAGTTATTAACTTTTTGCTACCCAGGAATGTGTGTGATGAAGCTCAGCACTGGATGCAGGCAGCCAACCGGCTCAGAGCACAGCTGTATCAGTCCAGGACTCAAAGCTTTGGGCCTAAAGGACACAATGTGGTCCATCACTGAGCGCTGATTAAAAGTGTGCGTGTCATGGACAGGGCAGCTGCGACATATGGCTGTGGAGCTTAAGCACACAGAAAAGATATCTGCACCGCCAATCCTCGGAATGAAGAAAAAAATAACAAAGATTAAAGTGTATCTCTACCCGGGCGAGAGACTATGAGCATGGCTAATTTTAGATGGCACAGGGATGTAATGTAATGGAAGGTAGTCGTCACTATTGCTACTTTCAGACTTTAATTGGCATGGCATTTCAACACAAAGGAAGCTACTTTTGCCTCTTTACAGTATGATTAGTAGTTTAATAGGATAGACAAAAATGTAATTGTACCCACTCCCAAAATAAATAATATTGTTATAGTTTCTACTCTGGAAGACAATTTGAACATTTTTATTTGGGCTGTAACTATACCTGGGTCTCGTTAGAGATGCCAGTCTGTTTCAATTGAAACTTAACTATCGTAGGGTTATGGTGTAAGAGACGTGACTTGCAAAGTCGTCCTTTGCTTTACAAGGCATCACTTGCTATTTGGGGATTTTATGAACCCTAACGACCAAGCTTAGCACTGTATGGAATGTTTTGATCGGTCCTTTTAAGTGTGGGGTCCTTGTTTCAATTCACACAAAAAATGGTTTTGATTTGGATGAATGCCAGACCATAAATTTGAACGATTTAAGAGAGGGAAAGGAGTGCAGTCATAAAATGTACATTTTTATTGCATGTTTACACATTTTGACACATTGACGCTAATGTAGTCTGTTGGGCAGATTTGTGTAAATAAACAATACAACTATCAGAAGGAGCTATTTTCTAGCATGCAGAGTTGAGTTCGACTCAGCTTTTTATGATTCAGTTGTTTTCTAATCATATTTCCCTTGTTTCAAAGTAATATCCATCCAAATAATTAATAGCATGTTATCTTGGTAATTCACCAATGAAATTCAACCATGAAAATAATATTTAGGAAGTTATTTCCAGTACACAATCCATTAAAAGATATTTTGATGCCACCTTAATGAATATCCTGCACACTTTATTTGGAAGACCTATTTAGGAAAGTTCATTTATACCCCAGTACCATATTGGTTCATTTGTATCCTTAGACATCTGCAAACACCAAGCAGAGACCTGTTTATATGGTGTCATCTTATATCTTTAAAAATATCTCACTTCATTTCGATTTAGCTAGTTATTTTTCTAACCTGATGATTTGAAGAGCAGATACTGCAAAGGGCATCTATATTAAAAACTCTTAAACTCTTCTCATATACTTCTTAGTTGTTGTGCGGAATGTATTTCAGTACAATGTAGTCTCCATTCTGGAGGACTTTTCCTATTCGAAAATTAAATTAAATTCAAAACATGATGCAATTCAACATCAAGGTCAAGATAGCGGTAGCGTCGCCACATTTCACAAGAGGGGGAAAGTCAATCTCTAAGTGAGCAAATGCGGTCGGTGATGATGAGGCGGCCCAGGAATAGTTTGACAAACCCTATCACCCGAGACGAATTAAAAGTGTCACCAACCTGTAAGTGGCTGTTCTCACATTTCCTATGATAAGCCAGCGCTGATATAAACAACTACCAATAAAGGGCTGCCTGCCCGTTGGGCAGGGGGGAGAGGAGGCTTAGGGACGCCAGGGTAACAGGACACCTGGCCAGACACTATCTCCAAGTCTTGATTGGAACAGAGCAGACGTCCAGACGACCCACAGGTCGTTCTGCGGCTGGCTGCTGCTATAGCTGTGGCTGTCTGTACCTTGAAGGGAGCATTTGAGAAACCTGACACAACACACAAAGCAAAAACACACGTTCACTTCCTATATACACTGATAATACCAAACATTAAGAACGCCTTCCTAATATTGAACGCATGTTTTGTCTTGCCCATTCGCCCTCTGAATGGCACACATACACAATCCATGTCTCAAAGCTTAAAATCCTTCTTCAACCTGTCTCCTCCCCTTCATCTTTAACCTGTCTCCTCCCCTTCATCTTTAACCTGTCTCCTCCCCTTCATCTACACTGATTTTGAATTGGATTTAACAAATGACATCAATAAGGGATCATAGCTTTCACCTGGTCAGTCTGTCATGGAAAGAGCAGGTGTTCTTGTATACTCATTGTATGTACACACCTACAGAGCATTTCACCATGACACACAGAAGGAGATTATTATCAAACTCTTTTACACACCCTCACAGTTGTACATTGCCACACACATGAAACACACATTCCCTTTGTACTCACGTACACAACAAAACACAATCACTAGATACAGACACACACTCGGCACGGAGTCACCGCAGCCACAAGAGTAATAGCCTCCGGTTCCTCAAATACGACAAGCAGAGTGCATTTATCACGTACTCACACGTGATGACACCATCGCCCAGGCGTAACAGCACCCATACACCACTATCTAGCCTGTTATAGATGGGCCTGTTGGTCTCTTATCTTTTCCATTACGGCTGCCTGCTCATACCTTCCCAGCAGTGGAGGCTGCTGAGGGGAGGACGGCTCATAATAATGGTTTGATGGAGCAAATGGAATGGCATCAAACACATGGAATCCATGTGTTTGTATTTGATACCATTCCACTAATTCCACTCCAGCCATTACCACGAGCCTGTCTTCCCCAATTAAGGTGCCACCAACTTCCTGTGCTTCCCAGGGCTGCTGAGGGAAAGGAGGAAGAGAAGTGAGTAGTGGATGGTGGTAAGTCTGGGGGATGCTGGAAGCAACAGACAGCTTTTGTTTTTATCCCCCTCTCTCGCTCTCTGTTTTTCTGTCCATCTTTCATTCTCGCCCTGTGGATTTGACTGGTCTGTCTTTGTGACTGCCACGTTTCGCTTTTTGACTTCAGGACAACAAATGCAGATCAGTGTTTGTGCCTGGACGGAGGAGCAGCGGGAGACTCGACAGATGTAGTATTCATCTGGCGCTTTGATCCACACTGTGACTGTTGTGGGCAGTGCTCTTCACCTCATCTCGACCCTAAAGAAATATCTGTCAAGAATTACCAGGCTGGTTTGTTTTCTATACATTTGAAACAAGGGTTGCTGCAGTGTACAGTATTTTTGCTAACTTGATAACTCATTGATTGTGCTTTGTGAACTAATGTCAGTATCTCAACAGAATGGTAGAATGGCTGGATACACTAGCTGTATTATACTGTATGTCCATCATAAAGATCTATCTAGAAGGAGAACATTTGTTAACACTTGACAGCAGCGTCATGGCATGGTCATAACTATGTCAAATGTCATAACAGCTGACATAACTTGTTATGCTCACCTGTCATATGGGCATAACACTGTCATGACCCATAAATTTACACCTGTTTTGACATATTGCAATATTTCATGGCTGGTCATAACTATGTCATAACAGCTGACATAACTTGTCATAACCTGTCATATGTGCATAACACAGTCATGACCCATACATTTACACCTGTTGTGACATATTGCGCTATTTTATGGCTGGTTATGAAACCCACATTTATCCGATAGTTTTTTCCCTGCCAAGAAGTGTCCTTTTGTTTCAAAGTTTGTTTCTTTAAGTCCTTTGTTGTTGTAATGAATTCTTTAGTAATTTTTTTCCCCCATCATATTTTAAATAACTTGTAGAAAATGCACTTTATGACACTGTCAAGAAGCATTACGATATGAGCCAGATAGGTCTATCACGTACATGCCCTTATATCAGTCACAAAGAGGGTGTCCGGTCCTCCTAAAATCTTCTCCTGCATTCATCCCAGTCATCAGCAACAGAGCATTGGGGTAGGTGCATGTCTGATTTGTGCGCAATTACAATGATAATTTAATATGGTCAATTTCTGAAAATTGTATGTAACATAAACATACTGTTGACAAGTAGGCTATGGTGTAATGGAATGTTTTGCCTTGTTATGTAGGTGTCATAACCAGCCATAAAATAATGCAATATAGGCCTCCCGGGTGGCGCAGTGTTTAAGGGCGCTGTACTGCAGCACCAGCTGTGCGACCAGAGACTCTGGGTGTTTCCTCCGACACATTGGTGCGGCTGGCTTCCGGGTTGGATGCGCGCTGTGTTAAGAAGCAGTGGGTTGTGTATCGGAGGACGCATGACTTTCAACCTTCTTGTCTCTCCCGAGCCCGTACGGGATTTGCAGCGATGAGACAAGATAGTAGCTACTAAACAATTGGATACCACGAAATTGGGGAGAAAACGGGGTAAAAAATAAATAATAATAAATAATAATAAAAAATAAAAAAATAACGCAATATATGTCACAACAGGTCTAAATGTATCTGTCATGACAGTGTTATGACCATATTATGACACGTTATGTCAGCTGTTATGACATGGTTATGATGCTAGGTGTCAAGTAAAGTGTTACCGAAAATTATTTGAACTCTAATTAGTTGGACTTCTAAGCAGCTCCGGCGCCCCTTAACGACTTTTGGGATTTAGCCGAAAGATAAGAGCTTATCCTCCCTAACGGCTGCAGGATCTACAATATCTGCACTGTGATCAGAGATTCACTTTAACAGCTCAGACACACACACACAGACTACCAACTAGTAGGGCCGGGACGATACCAGTATCGTCATATTTTTTTCCATGGCAAAAATGAAAACACCAAGCAGACCCAACTCTTTGTAAAATGTTGTGTGCTGTAGCTTGGAAAATAAATGAATGTGACTGGATGACAGCATAATGATGTTTGTTTTCAACATTAGGGTTGTTTTCCTAAAGAAGTTAAATTCTCTTCATGTTTTGTTTCCTTGCCATGATACTAACGAGTATCACGATACTGGTATGGAAGTCCTGCTCCTCAATGACTCCTTCCCCTTCCAGTGCACCCCTAGCTCTGGTCTGGTGCAATTTTAGCTCTGGTCTGGGCTAGAGTCATGAGATCCATTGTTTACTGTAATACACCATCCAGAAATTAAATAAAATATGTCCTAAAATAAATATTATAGGTAGTGTTATTCTAGTGTGCCTGTTTTGTTAGCTGCTGTTGTTTTAGCACCTTAACCTCTCAATGTTGTGTGGAGCTGTCAGTACATCTGCTGAACTGAGATTGAGTAGGAGGATTGATTGCCTGGCTGATTCCAGATCAGTGCACTGCGAGGTCACAGACATCATCCTCATTTACAGCGACTGGTTCTTTCTCAGCACAACAGGGCTAGACTACATGTCTCCAGGACATAGTCTAGTCAGACAGGCCTGCGCTACCAACCCAAGCATTTTGATAGTACTTCAGACTGACACAATATAGCCTTCAGCACACCGAGAAGAGCCTCACTTCATATTCTGTGTATGAGTAGCCAATGGTCATGGACTTTCTTGAGCTGAGAAAGAAGTGCCACAGCAATAACATGAGATAAATGGAGCAAAAAGTCCCCGGGGCCTCAGAAGATGCCTCTCGATGATGTCATCAGTTGTGAGAAGGCGTTAATGATGTCAGGTTCATCCACTAGGCCATAACCCCGAACGTAGGGATGCCCTGAAACCCCATGCTCTCGCTCGCTCCTTCTCTTGCTCGCTCAGGCGGTGTGTGATGGTGCTGTTAAGAGAGACAGCCTGGTGGGTCTGAATGGGAAGGTGTTTGATTATGGGATGTATGTTGGGAATGGGGACTGTTTGTAGCCAAGACAATGATAAAGTGTTTAATCTCCACAGGAACAGTGAAGCACGCAGGCATGATAATACCATTACAGCGAGGAGCATTCTCCCGAACCCCTCCGCCGCTCCTCACCTGATTTATATGTCCCTTCATCAGCATCGACTTCTCAGATTGGAAAATCTTTCATTTATTAAAGAGCTCGGCCATTTTGTGCGCCGGCTGCTAAAGATGCTCAGAACATACTGCTGTCACCAACCCGTCTTGCGTGTGCCCACTTCCTTTTTTTAAATGATATTTTCGGGTAATGTGATAAGGATGGATCTGGTGGGTGATGGCAGCGTGATTGCAGACGGTATTTATCTTCCTTTCACAACTACTCTGTCTCTGTTACGCCTGAGTCCTTGACTAGGTGCTTTCTACATGTTTTCACACGTATCATTGTGTGCTTGTCCTGCGTTATAAGTGCGCTATCTATGGTTCCGACGAACATGGTGCAGGTCCTTCAAACAGAATAAAAGAAAGATATTCAATTGGCACGATGCGGCTGAAATGAGAAAATTGAGGGGTTTGACTTATCTTCCTTCCTTCACTACCTCTAAAGTTCACTCGCAAATTAAACCTAACACCATGACACTCGAAATTTACTTTTTTATCAGGGGGGGGATCAAAAGTTCTGCAACATCGATAATTCATGTGTCTTCCAACTTTCAGAATTGGAACGCAGAGATTGAACTGCAAACAGTGCACCCATCTAATTGGTGCCTGGGGGGTTCCATTTGCTGGAGAGCATAGAGAAAGATGGAGAACGAAGAGCTTTCTGTTAATAGAGATGTCGAACTCTCTCATTGTTCCCTACCTTAAATACAAAGACGGATACAAAGGCGTCATGAGAGCATCATCACAGCAGTCCTCAGCTCAAGCACCATTAAGGACCGTAAAGAAAAGTTGCTCTCCACATGTTTTAAAACATTTTATTCACTTAATTAACCCTATTTCTATGGGGCTCAGTCTCAATACCTCTCCTTGTAAGGTCATGGTAGAGAAAAGTAGAAAAACATTTAGCAGAGAACACTCCGTCTCCTTCATGAATTGCTCCTTTCGTCATGTTAGAACATTTAGTTCTTAAACCTACTGTACAGGTTGGCCATAACAGTAAACTTTGTTTCTTCTGTTTTTCATCGTTCTGCAGTGAGCATAATTACTGTTGTCCTTCAGAATCAGCCTGGCTCTGATGCGCTGATAGACAGGCTTTATGTTGGGTGCTCGCTTTCTGCATTGGCAGCAGAACGACGGCTTGACAAGCCAGAGAACCACCGCAGTGCCTAATCAGAGCCGTGTGATGAGGGGGATCAGCACCACACACACACCCTTGCTCGCTCTCACTCTCTCTCTCTCTCTCTCAACGAGCCCAAATCTAATCACAAGGAGCCAGACCAGCCGCTTAGCTCGGTCCCCCCGCCCATTAGCTTGCACCGCCACCCAAGGGGCCCTGGCACCAGCAGGAAGACACATCTCCACCCCGTTGCTGCTCTGTACTGTACCACCAAGGCTGAACTCAGGGGTCCTAAGTGATAGGAGGGTCCAGGGCTAGCCTCCCCTTGGTGGTAATAAAGAACCACTGGAGAACGCTGAGCGATCAGCAACCTGATGAGCACTGACAGCGCTGCTTATTCACCTCATCCTCTCCTCCCGTTCTACTCTCCCTCGCTTATATCGGTGTGGTGCGTTTCATCTTTCCCAGCAGGAGTGTGGTGAATAGCATCATCATCTGGCTGCTCTCTCCTCTCCTCTACCCGCCTCCCCTCCCCTCCGGTCGGTCGGCAGTTCTGGTGAAATAATGATAGGCTCTGCTGGTACTATAGTCTACAAAGCGTAGTGGGAGGGAGCACTATCTCTGTTCCTATTATTGAGCTGTCAGAGGAGTGGACACTGCACGACAGCAACATTGAGTTTGCCATATTTGTATATTGTGCATAAAAGCGAAGCTTTGAATACTACTGACGTTGTCGTTGAAGATGTTTAGTGTGAATACTGTAGTTCTGTTTTTGACAGTTTCGCTATTGTTTAACTTTAATCTAGCTCTATGAATGCTGTATCTTTTTTTTGTTCTACCACCTGCATCAACACTGAAATATTAAAGCTGTTGACATACTGCATGTTATGATATAATTGTATGTCATACTGGTGAGCCTGTTATTTTTAAGCATGTACTGTGGGAGTTGCTTTGTGAAATCAAACTCTCAGAATTGTAAGCTTCTCAAAAGCTGTCACTCCTGTTTGCAATACACCTCTCTTCACCTTTTGACTTGTGCCAAACAACTGCCCTCTCCAGGTTTGAGAAAGTGCACTACTGCAATTGATAAAGAGCTTCACTGTCTTTCCCAATCTGACTCATCCGCAATCCCTCCACAATCCTTTCTCCACGGTGCTAGATAACCAAACACTTTCCCGTCCACCTTTTACAACACCCCTGAGGGGAATGGTCCTAAGACCGGCCCGAGTCACTCTATGCATGCGATGGCTCCTGCTGTGTGCTGTTGGGTCTGGAGGCAGCCGGTTTGGAGAACTGAAATACATATGTAATAATAAACACACACACACACACTATGACACCTCAACAAAAAACATAAACACAGACTCCTGTTCCCCCGCCTGGGTCTGCTGCAGCAGACTTTGAGGATCCAATTATGATGCCCTTGAGGGAATGACAGTGCTTGAGTTTCTGTCAATAGAGGTTCAGGTAGTGTTTCTCAATAACACTTTGAATTATTGATGATGGGGAGATTGAGAGGAGGAGGTAGATAACATTCCGTTTTAGTTATGAGGTGAAGACGACGGGAGGAGGGTCGAGGAGGGAGCTTGAACGACAACTGCATATTCCTGCCAGTATGTTTGATGAGGTGACGTGGGGTTACACTCCTCTGAAGATGTCGCACTAGAAACAGTAGAAGAACATTGAGATGGATGGATACTGTGGATGGATGGATGGATACTGTGGATGAATGGATACTGTGGATGGATGGATGGATGGATGGATGGATACTGTAGATGGATGGATACTGTAGCTGGATGGATGGATACTGTAGATGGATGGATACTGTGGATGGATGGATAATGTAGATGGATGGATACTGTGGATGGATGGATGGATACTGTAGCTGGATGGATGGATATTGTGGATGGATGGATACTGTAGCTGGATGGATGGATACTGTGGATGGGTGGATGGATACTGTGGATGGGTGGATGGATACTGTGGATGGATGGATACTGTAGATGGATGGATACTATAGATGGATACTGTGGATGAATACTGTAGATGGATGGATACTGTAGATGGATACTGTGGATGGATGGATACTGTAGTTGGGTGGATGGATACTGGATGGATACTGTGGATGGATGGATGGATGGTTACTGTAGCTGGATGGATGGATGGTTACTGTGGATGGATGGATACTGGATGGATGGATACTGTAGCTAGATGGATACTGTAGCTAGATGGATACTGTGGGTGGATGGATGGATACTGTGGATGGATGGATGCTGTAGCTGGATGGATGGATGGATACTGTGGATGGATACTGGATGGATGGATACTGTAGCTGGATGGATGGTTCCTGTGGATGGATGGATACTGTAGATGGATGGATTCTGTGGATGGATGGATTCTGTGGATGGATGGATACTGTGGATGGATGGATACTATGGATGGATGCTATATAGACTCTGTCAATCACAACATTCTTATTGGCAGACTCAACAGCCTTGGTTTCTCAAATGATAGCTTCTCTTGGTTCACCAACTACTTCTCCGATAGAGTTCAGTGTGTCAAATCGAATGGCCTGTTGTCCGGACCTCTGGCAGTCATGGGGGTGCCACAGTGATAAATTCTCGGGCCGACTCTCTTCTCTGTATACATCAATGATGTCGCTCTGCTGGTGATTCTTTGATCCACCTCTATGCAGACGACACCATTCTGTATACTTCTGGCCCTTCCTTGGACACCGTGCTAACTAACCGCCAAATGATCTTCAATGCCATACAACTCTACTTCCGTGGCCTCCAACTGCTCTTAAATGCAAGTAAAACTAAATGCATGCTCTTCAACCGATCGCTGCCTGCACCTGCCCGCCTGTCCAGCATCACTACTCTGGACGGTTCTGACTTAGAATATGTGGACAACTACAAATACCTAGGTGTCTGGTTAGACTGTAAACTCCCCTTCAGGCTCACATTAAACATCTCCAATCCAAAATTAAATCTAGAATCGGCATCCTATTTCGCAACAAAGCGAAATCTCGTTGGCTGGCCCTCGATTCATACATGGCGCCAAACCCACTGGCTCCAGGTCATCTACAAGTCTCTGCTAGGTAAAGCCCCGCCTTATCTCAGCTCACTGGTCACCATAGCAGCACCCACCCGTAGCATGCGCTCCAGCAGGTATATCTCACTGGTCACCCCCAAAGCCAATTCTTCCTTTGCCCGCCTCTCCTTCCAGTTCTCTGCTGCCAATGACTGGAACAAACTGCAAAAATCTCTGAAGCTGGAGACTCTTACCTCCCTCACTAGCTTTAAGCACCAGCTGTCAGAGCAGCTCACAGATCACTGCACCTGTACATAGCTCATCTGTAAATAGCCCATCCAATCTACCTCATCCCCATACTGTATTTATTTACATATTTATCTTGCTCCAATTGCACCCCAGTATCTCAACTTGCACATTCATCTTCTGCACATCCTACCATTCCAGTGTTTAATTGCTATATTGTAATTACTTTGCCACCATGGCCTATTTATTGCCTTACATCTCTTATCCTACCTCATTTGCACATGCTGTATATAGATTTTTCTACTGTATTATTGATTGTATGTTTGTCTATTCCATATGCAACTCTGTGTATCTGTCGAACTGCTTTGCTTTATCTTGGCCAGGTAGCAGTTGCAAATGAGAACTTGTTCTCAGCTAGCCTACCTGATTAAATAAAAGTATTAAAAAAAATAGATACAGCTGAATTCTGAAGTTTACATACACCTTAGCCAAATACATTTAAACTCAGTTTTTCACAATTCCTGACATTTAATCCTAGTAAAAATTCCCTGTCTTAGGTCAGTTAGGGTCACCACTTTATTTTAAGAATGTGAAATGTCAGAATGATAGTAGAGTGATTTATTTCAGCTTTTATTTATTTCATCACATTTCCAGTGGCTCAGAAGTTTACATACACTCAATTAGTATTTGGTAATTGTCAAACGTTTTGGGTAGCCTTCCACAAGCTTCCCACAATAGGTTGGGTGAATTGTGGCCCATTTCCTCCTGACAGAGCTGGTGTAACTGAGTCAGGTTTGTAGGCCTCCTTGCGCGCACATGCTTGTTCAGTTCTGCCCACAAATTTTCTATAGGATTGAGGTCAGGGCTTTGTGATGGCCACTCCAATACCTTGACTTTGTTGTCCTTAAGCCATTTTGCCACAACTTTGGAAGTATGCTTGGGGTCCATGTCCATTTGGAAGACCCATTTGCGACCAAGCTTTAACTTCCTGACCGATGTTTTGAGATGTTGCTTCAATATATCCACATAATTTTCCTACCTCATTATGCCATCCATTTTCTGAAGTTCACACCCACAACATGATGCTGCCACCCCCGTGCTTCACGGTTGGGATGGTGTTCTTTGGCTTGCATGCATCCCCTTTTTTTCCAACCATAATGATGGTCATTATGGCCAAACAGTTCTATTTTTGTTTCATCAGACCAGAGGACATTTCTCCAAAAAGTATGATCTTTGTCCTCATGTGCAATTGCAAACTGTAGTCTGGCTTTTTTTATGGCAGTTTTGGAGCAGTGGCTTCTTCCTTGCTGAGCGGCCTTTCAGGTTATGTCGATATAGGACTCGTTTTACTGTGGATATAGATAGTTTAAAACCCGTTTCCTCCATCTTCACAAGGTTCATTGCTGTTCTTCTGGGATTGATTTGCACTTTTCGCACCAAAGTAACTTCATCTCTAGGAGACAGAATGCCTCTCCTTCTGGAGCGGTATGACGGCTGCGTGGTCCCATGGTGTTTATACTTGCATACTAGTATTTGTACAGATGAACGTGGTACCTTCAGGCGTTGGAAATTGCTCCCAAGGATGAAACAGACTTGTGGAGGTCTACAATTATTTTTCTGTGGTCTTGGCTGATTTCTTTTGATTTTCCCATGCAAAGAGGCACTGAGTTTGAAGGTAGGCCTTTAAATACATTCGCAGGTTCACCTCCAATTGACTCAAATGATGTCATTTAGCCTGTCAGAAGCTTCTAAAGCCATGACATCATTTTACTGGAATTTTCCAAGCTGTTTACTTGACGCTACCCATCCCTTAAGCGGGATAATTGTCATCAGCCACCGCTGAATAGCATAGTGCCCCAGTCAAATAATATTACTAAAAATATTCATATTCATGATATCACAAGTGCAATATTGCAAAACACAGCATAGCCTTTTGTTAATCCACCTGTCATCTCAGATTTTGAAATGATGCTTTACAGCGAAAGCAATCCAAGCGTTTGTGTAAGTTTATCGATCGCATGACAAAACATTAAGTACACTTAGCATCAGGTAGCTTGGTCACGGAAATCAGAAAAGCAATCAAATTAATCATTTTCCTTTGATTATCTTTGGATGTTTTCACTCACGAGACTGCCAGTTACACAACAAATGTTCCTTTTGTTCCATAAAGATTATTTTTATATCCAAAATACCTCCGTTTGTTTGTCGCGTTATGTTCAGAAATCCACAGGAAAGAGCGGTCACGACAACGCAGACAAATTCCAAATAATATCCGTAATGTCCATAGAAACATGTCAAACGTTTTTTTTTTTTAAATCAATCCTCATGCTGTTTTTAAAACAAATAATCAATAATATATCAACCGCAACTGTCTTGTTCAGTAGGAGAGGGAAAGGAAATGGCTGTCCGAACTCTGTTGCGTGAGCAAAACTCATGTGACCACCAGACGCGATGTTATCTTTCTGGCTCATGTTTCAAAATAAAAGCCTGAAACTATGTCTGAAGACTGACACCTTGAGGAAGCGATAGGAAAAGGAATCTGGTTGATATCCCATTAAATGGAGCAATGGGAGAATATGGAACATGGAGTTTTCAAAAATAGAAGCCACTTCCTGGTTTGATTTTTCTCAGGGTTTCGCCTGCAATATCAGTTCTGTTATACTCACAGACAATATTTTGACCGTTTTGGAAGCTTTAGAGCTTTTTCTATCCTAATCTGTCAATTATATGCATATTCTAGCATCTGGTCTTGATAAATAGGCTGTTTACTTGGGGAACGTAATTTTTCCAAACATAAAAATAGTGCCCCCTAGCTTCAAGAGGTTAAAGGCACTGTCAACTTAGTGTATATAAACTTCTGACCAACTGGAATTGTGATACAGTGAATTATAAGTGAAATAATCTGTCTGTAAACAATTGTTGGAAAAATGACTTGTCATGTACAAAGTAGATTTCCTAACTGACTTGCCAAAACTATAGTTTGTTAACAAAAGATATGTGGAATGGTTGAACTATTTTTAATGATTCCAACCT
Organism: Oncorhynchus kisutch; assembly: GCF_002021735.2. Lineage (NCBI taxonomy): Eukaryota > Metazoa > Chordata > Actinopteri > Salmoniformes > Salmonidae > Oncorhynchus > Oncorhynchus kisutch. The sequence continues at coordinate 17,944,873 of NC_034175.2, read as the reverse complement.
AAGTTTTTGTAAACTTCAGACTTCAACTGTAGATGGATAGATACTGTAGATGGATGGATAGAGAGAGAGGGATTTTCCTGTGAATTACAGGGCTTGTCTGAAGATAAAAATAAATAATGAAGATGAGGCAGACAAATGTAGAGGATAACATTAATGTGCGTCTGATCTCTCTCTCGCTGATAGCCTTTGGGGCTTTTTTCATCTCAAGTAGACACAAAGACGATGGATGACACTCTCAGCGGTTCTCCCGATCGATCAGACGACCGTCTCAGAGTCTGTGTCTCGCATAGATCCCTTTCTGAAGTCTGGCCAGCTCGCCCACTGTGGCGGGATGCCTTACAGGTTTAGGCCCAGACTGGTGGCAGAGGCACTTTTCTCAGAGATTGATACAAGTAAACAGAAAGTAATGGGTGCCAGTTCTTTTTCTATGCATCACTGCTGTTGTGTGTTTTGGTTGTCAACATCTCTCGGTCCTTGAACATTGATGCGATATTTCGAACTAATGTTTAGGGACTCCCTTTGTCCCATTTTTAGAGGGCCTTCAGCCCAGGGTTACTGAACATGTTTTTGCACTGACTTTGTACAGTATCACTTCTTCCTACAGTACAACTTTAGTTGATTCTCACTGTCAACTTGATTCAGCCCAACATCATTACTAGAGAGAGGAGCTGGTGGGGATGAGTTGGAGGCTTGATGCGCTGCCCGTGGCTAACAAACAGGCTTTAATCTGTGGGGACCCTTCCATGTGGACGGCGTAGAGAACTCCTACGTAGGGTGACAATAGATGGCCCATCTCACAGGACGACCCGTCACTTTGTCTGAACCCTATGGGTGAGGAGGGCATCACAGCATGCCTTTGAGGCAAGTTGAGTGGCAGTGATGGCAGGGAGGGTCCTGACCTCCACTGACAGACACATCTCACCCTGGATGCCATGGTGCCCCACATCTTCGCTCCCCTCCCCCAACCTCTTTCCTCCTGCCCATGCAACTGTTCAGATAAAGACTATAAGGAGAGATTCCACGACACTGCCCCCATCAGTTTGAAATGCAAATTCCAGAACTAAGGGACTATGGGGGCCAAAAGGAAAGAAGCCAGCCGTCACTCCCTCTTGACCAGGCATGCTAATAGAGCTTTCTAAGACCCCCCTTGAGCCGCTCTCATGTTGCTACTACAGGGCCTCTGAAATTCCCCATCAACTTCAACTGACATGTTGTTATTCAACAGCAAATTTTTTACAGATTTTTTGTCAGTTTACTATGGGCACGCATTTCACCAACGGGGGCAGTATTCTGCCCTAGCCTTAACAGGTTTTAAGTTTCTGACCCTCATCTAGATCAAGTGTTGACTTTATTCACAGAACTTGGTCTGTCAAACCCTGCCAATATTGCAACTCTGACCCTGACATCCAAAATTGTTGCACTCCTGCCCCAACTGAAAGTAGAATTCAGAAGTAACTGATAAAGAAATGTTTAAAACTACTGTGAAAGTAGTTACACCAGCAGAGGCTATAAACGGCCTGAAGCCTGCTGGCCTTGCTAGATGTGGTTGAACTCGTAGAGGTGCTTTCAAAGTCTCCAGGCTTAAACTAAGTTAATTTACAAGCAACAGTAGGATGAACTCCTAGCACCACCAATAGTAGTCGTCTGAAAGTCACCCATAGAAATCTCCTCCGTATCCTGCGGGGTCTGTTCCCCAATTATTGCCCAATGCTCCTTGATCCCAATTCCAATTTGCCTCATCGGCGTCTGTGTGGTTAGCCATTGGAAATCTAATTAGCGAAGTTCCTCTGTCTGAGGGGGTCATGTAGATAGTTGAAAGGGCCCCGGGAAGTTGAGGGTCTTGTTGAGAAGTAGCATGTAACACAAAATCTACCAAAGGCGGAGAGTTGAGAATTCAGAGTGATAAGAGGAGCATCATACTTCCTGAAAACCATATGTGACTCATCAGCTGCATACAATGCTGCCACACTGTGAGTACTCTGTAGGAGAGTGGATGTCTCGGGGTAAGAGGAGAGTTGTGTGTGAGACTAGAAAACGGTCTCTGTGCAGCAGCTAGTCGTCAGCCTTGTGATGGTGCATCATGGGACAGTGTTCAGATATCGACAGTCAGATGAACTCTCTGAGAGTAGGGTAAGGACAATGTTGCCCATTCTTAACAACGGGATCTTTTGTAGCGCAAGGTCACTCACAAGATGCATGTCTTGAATGAGTTTTCTTCCAATGAAGTTGTTTTTGCACAGCAGAAAATGTATAAGGTGTTGGTCAAACTTGTTTGTCGGAATGAAAAGAAAACTGAGTGCCAATTCCTGAGGTAACCTCAGTCTTGAATAAACAATATGCTTCCTCGGCTATGAGTTGTGAAAGATCATTGGATCACTGAAAGTAAACAGACCAGAGAAAAGTCACGACAGTCAGGGGATACATGGTCAGAGAGCTTAACAGGCATTGCAGCGTTCCCTTTCCCAAATGAGGTAGACACACATCCACAAAGGGCTACACACTCCGACCGCACACACATTCTGCGGCAGATCATCTGGCCCCCTGTCCCTGCTCATCGCCATGGTGATGTGAGAGTCCCCAGCAGAGCCCCGGGTGGGTAATGGTCTATGGCCAGAGACATGCACCCTCATTATGTAGGCCCATGTATACTGGGGGTGGACACATTCAATTCCTACTTATCTGGGGCCCTGTGGCATCCCAAGGCACAGAGGCGGGAGGTGAGAGATGTTGGTTAGCTATTGCCCTGTTATCCAAAACAATGAAGGGAATAGCCCCCCCCCCCCAGTGAAATGTCTGCGGTGTTCAGTTTGTGAGGTCACAGCATATGAGAGGGGGTGGGTCTGCATTGGGATAATGCGCCTCGATTTAGTTTGAATGACAGGTGTTGGCAGAAAATAAACGTCCCTGGAGCAGACAGGTGCATAAAGCGGTTGATTTGAGGATTCAATTTACATTTAATATCTAATTGCATCTTTTTATGGAACAGTGGTCCCTGGCCAAACTGAAGCTGGGTCATAAAGATTGACTTGTTTATGTATGAATTAAAATGGATCCTTTTTAAAGATGACACTGTGGCCTCATCCACCACTCATAAAGGCTCCCATTTTCTCATCATGAAGTTTTCTTTTCGCACAGTGCTGTGAAAAACCCTCAAACCACCAGACTGAAGACATCTCATCAAACCACAGAACCAGCACTGGTCTAATCCAAATGAATGTCAGATAATCAATGTACGGCCCCAGCGGCCCTCAATTCCTTGCCCTACAAAGAGGCCCAACTGGCAGTATCTCCCAGATGGCTTGACAAGTCCAGTTCATTAAAAACAAAACGATCCCACACCTACCATCCAAAACAGCGCACAGAGAGAGTGTGGGTCGCAGTGGCTTATTTCCCATCGACAGCTGTCAGCTCATCAGCCTGCCTCCCCATTCACTCTGTAAAAGGCAATTGATTAGAGAAAGAAAAAGGAGAGCAACACATTCCTGAAGGGTGCTCCATGGTTTACATGTTTATGGGGAGGGTGCGGTGGGTTTGTGAACTGGCATGTTTTGGCGGGCGGCATTCGGTGTGGCGGTAGCAGCTGGATCCTGGTATCGGGTTTTAGATCAAGAAATATCCCAGTGAGAAGAAGCTGAAGAATTTACGGGTTGAGGCGATAAACCACATGAACACATTAGATGCTCCACATGCAGGGCAATTTGAAGGCAGGCCCCAAATATATTTGTAAAACCACATCTTAAAACACTGTTAAATGAAGCCATTGTCTTTATGGGGATTGAGCATAGTGAGCCTCTGAGTCTCTGTCCCTTTTGCAACTTCCAAAGATGTTGACTTTGTCACTGTCGACTGTCTATGCATGTCTTATAAAGAGGTGGAAGTCGGCCCCTGCTCTCACAGTGATGCTTAGCATCACATCTGTCACTCACTCAGCATGAAAGACTGGACGTGCCTCACATACAGTACGTTTCAAGTCTACATGATAGGGTTCTTTCTACCATGTCACTGTCATCAAGCCCTAGATAAAGGCTCCTTGCCAAATCCCCACCACCAGCACCTGTCTGGAAGTGAACCCCAGAACAACAGTGTATGCACCAGATCAAAGGGACTTATGCTGGTTTATATTACATTACTGTAGCTAGGACTGAATTGGATTACGTTGGGCATTTCGTAATAGCATTTTCCACTTCCACAAGCTCCACATCCATCCCCAGCTGTGAGGCTCGTCAACATGTGGAGAACTTCACAAACAGAAAACGGCAACTCTTCAGGGTGCTGCTGATAAACACGCCAAGAAGCTCATCCACTCAGTGCCTTTGTGTGGAAGTCTGTGGAAGGTCCAGAAGCCTCAGAGGGTCTGTAGGGTCAGTGCATTTGTTGGACTGTCTTGCCTAAGCTCCTGCAGGCACTGTGCTTGTCTTGTTGTGTCATATTTGCATTTTCCTGGCTTTATAGCCATTGGATAAATGTTGATTTGTCGATATTTGATCTCTGCCCAGTCTCCATAACCTTTGATTTTCGCACTCTACATGTTTATGATCGTCGGTCTAGTCTATGCATATTCATGAGAGCAGAGAGACAGTTGTGCAAATCATTTCATAGTTTATTTAGCATGGTTTTTAGCTGCAACTTTACCAAGTGTTTTTTTTTTATATTTCAAGATCCCTCAAGCATTTGAATAAGCAGTATAAATGTGAGCCTACTCTTTAACTTGAGGGCATTGTTCAACCATCAGAGCATGTACTAAGATCTTAGATCTTCAATGATAGATTCAGGTTAGATGGGGTGACAGTGGTGTTAGGGGGACATGCTGTTTGGCCTGCTCAGACAGGAAGCCACAGCATCATATCCTGTTTGCTCAAGCTGTCTGCCTCCTCTGAGAAGCCTAAAAGCCTGTGAGTTAATCCATTGGGAGTAATGTCCTCATATATCGCCCAGGCAGGAGGCGGTAATTCATGAAGTAAACAGGAGCAGACACCACCTCCCCTCGATTTATGACACTGTGATCATCGCTTGACCTCATCGCTAAATGCAACCGTCTCCTCTGAATCAGAATGAGGCAGCCCGTTATCAATATTGATGGGGATCATATCTCTGTTGACTTTGTTTTCGGCTCCCCATTTAAAAGCTGTGTGGCAGGATCTCATTGGTGCAGTACATCAATCTGGGCTGTGCTGAGTTGAAACCCTTAGAGGACACGCTGCCCTTATTAAGTTGGTGCCAAAACACAGGTCACAGCATTCTGAAGATTTAGTTGAACAAATCCCTGCGCAATCCGCATCCATCTGTCCCGGTCTCATCTCAGAAATCAAGCAGATGTGGAAATTAGCATTTCGAGACAATTCAGATCTGACGCATAGCTTACCTGAGTGATTAATAATGCAGAGAGCAAACTTTGCTAAAACTTGAATCTTCTGACCTTCTTACAGGAGCCGCTCGTTTTTCCCATCTAGTCAAACAATTTATAGTTTGTTTTGTATATTAGGGGAAAGTGGGTACCTGTCGCCTCCCCTTGGGCCTGGTGTCTTGGTGCAGACAGAGGGAGTCGCGTTCCCCTGTGGGGGCGGTGGTTAATTGTGTGAAGTCACCTGTGAAAGACTGAAGGCTGGGAGTAAATGAGCCAGGTGTCCCAGTCAGGGGCCCTTGTGGCCTCACCTCTCTCTCTGTTCCTGTCACTCTCTCTCTCTCTCTCTCTCTCTCTCACTCTCTCACTCGCTCTCTCTCACTCTCACTCTCTCTCTCTCTGTGTTCACACTGCCATCACAGTTCAGCTAACACTCAATCACAATGCCGCACTGGCAATGAGCATCGCATGCTAATGAGAGTTTAGTATCCAAACTCAAAGTTCCAACAGCTACTGTAGAACTTGATGGCAGAATTATAGTGATCATTATGAAGCCGATGCTGCTGTTGTAGTCATTCACATTAGCCTGTGACCGTTTTAACAGATATGGGTACAGCTAACTTTGGTTGTAGCTAGGTTAACCTGTTTTCACTCTCTCCTCTTCTAGGTGGTGGTGTGCCTGCTGTTGGCCATGCTGTTCTGGTGAGGTGTGGTGAACCCCTGCCAAAATGAGGCTGGTGCCCTGGTCGCCTCGGCCCCTCCCCCTTCTGGCGGTGGGCTTGGCTCTAGCCCTCACAGCCCTCTTACCTCACCTGGCCATAGGAGTCACACCCTTCCCCCAGGACCTGGAGCCAATCAGCATTGTGGGGAGAGAACGTGAGTGCTAGCCTGTCATGATGCAATGTTGCTCCTTAGTTCAGGGGGGCATGAAGTTCTGATGTACCATTAAAGGACAGCATCTTGTCAGTTGTATGTACACATATTTTGTCAGTCGTCTTACAGATCTATGTCAGTACAGGGCTGCCAAACCTCTTCCTGGAGATCTACCGTCCTGTGGGTTTTCAAGCCAACCCTAATTTAACACACCTGATTCTACAAATTAGCTGCTCAACAAGATCTTAACTAGCTGAATCAGATATGCTAAATTAGGGTTGGACTGAAAACTTACAGGACAGTAGATCTCCAGGAAGAGGTTTGGGCAGCCCTGTTCAAATACATAATTACGACTATCGAAATCAAATAGCTAAACATTTTAGCTATATGACATAATACAAAATCTGATTGGACCACACACACCTAATCAGTAGGAGATGTGGTAAGGAGGTCCTGGCTTTTGCAGTCGCCGGCCTCATCCTTTAAGAGTTGACAGAGACTAAGGCCTGGCACTTTAATTGATCTATCAGGAGGAGTGGAACATTAGCATAAATAGCCACACTAATAGATCTATATGTGGAGCCCATCTCAGGTGTAATGAGGGCCATTTGTCAGCAGGTCTGAAGGTGTCTGGGCGTCAGAACCCCTCACAACTCCCCAGGATGTCCATTATGTACGGTAATACATCCAGCGCCCAGCTCCACCGCCAAAATCATCTCCCTCGCAGAGGCTAATTGGAGGAACTGGGTTAGAGGTTTCCATGGCGATGTGGCGCCCAAAACTTTAAAGCAAGTGAAAGTGCTGAGGAGTAATTAAAGGGACGAGAGGTCGCCGAGGTGGAGTTATCCTTCTCCCTTTCTGCCCCACAGCGAATCACTGCTCTGCTTGACCCAATCACCCCCGAGTTGAAATCTTTAAACAGTCGAGTCGGACTTGCTTGGTTGGGGGAAAGATGCTTCCCCCGAGGAGATTGTAATTTCAGATAGTGTCCCATTTTAGAGGTCTGCTAATTCAGCTACAAAAGCCAAGTTGGACAGAAAGGCCTAAGCCAGGGGTGTCAAACTCATTTTTCCCAGGGGTCGTACCCCCTCCGACCCATGGGCCATATGTTTGATACCCCTGGCCTGAACAGTTAATGCAGCACTATGGGAGAGAAGATGGTCACAGGCCAGCCTCGACGGATTGATTTTGATTTAACTAGGCAACTCAGTTAAGAACAATTTCTGATTTGCAATGACGGCCTACCAAAAGGCATTAGGCCTCCAGCGGGGACGGGGATTAAAAAAAATAAAATAAATATATGACCAAACACACATCACAACAAGAGAGACAACACTACATAGAGAGAGACAACACTACATAAAGAGAGACCTAAGACAACATAGCATGGCAGCAACACAACATGGTAGCAGCACAAAACATGGTACAAACATGATTGGGCACAGACAACAGCGCAAAGGGCAAGAAGGTAGAGAGAACAATACATCACACAAAGCAGCCACAACTGTCAGTAAGAGTGTCCATGATTGAGTCTTTGAATGAAGAGATTGAGATTAAACTGGCCAGTTTGAGTCTTTTTTTGCAGCTCGTTCCAGTCGCTAGCTGCAGCGAACTGAAAAGATGCGACACAGGGATGTGTGTGCTTTGGGGACCTTTAACAGAATGTGACTGGCAGAACGGATGTTGTATGTGGAGGATGAGGGCTGCGGTAGATATCTCAGATAGGGGGGAGTGAGGCCTAAAAGTGTTTTATAAATAAGCATCAACCAGTGGGTCTTGGACGGGTAATACAGAGATGACCAGTTTATAGAGGAGTATAGAGTGCAGCGATGTGTCCTATAAGGAGCATTGGTGGCAAATCTGATGGCCGAATGGTAAAGGACATCTAGCCACTCGAGAGCACCCTTACCTGCCGATCTATAAATTACGTCTCTGTAATTTAGAATGGGTAGGATGGTCATCTGAATCAGTTAGTTTGGCAGCTGGGGTGAGAGAGGAGCAATTACGATAGAGGAAACCAAGTCTAGATTTAACTTTAGCCTGTAGCTTTGATATGTGCTGAAAGAAGGACAGTGTACCGTCTAGCCATACTCCCAAGTACTTGTATGAGGTGACTACCTCAAGCTCTAAACCCCCGAGAGGTAGTAATCACACTTGTGACATGACCTTTGTTTTGGTGGTGTTCACAAATCAAATCAAATGTATTTATATTGCCCTTCGTACATCAGCTGATATCTCAAAGTGCTGTACAGAAACCCAGCCTAAAACCCCAAACAGCAAGCAATGCAGGTGTAGAAGCACGGTGGCTAGGAAAAACTCCCTAGAAAGGCCAAAACCTAGGAAGAAACCTAGAGAGGAACCAGGCTATGTGGGGTGGCCAGTCCTCTTCTGGCTGTGCCGGGTGGAGATTATAACAGAACATGGCCAAGATGTTCAAATGTTCATAAATGACCAGCATGGTCGTATAATAATAAGGCAGAACAGTTGAAACTGGAGCAGCAGCACGGTCAGATTGACTGGGGACAGCAAGGAGTCATCATGTCAGGTAGTCCTGGGGCATGGTCCTAGGGCTCAGGTCCTCCGAGAGAGAGAAAAAAAGAGAGAATAAGAGAGAGCAAGGTTACGGGCAGAGAAATCTTGTTGAACACCAAGAAAACTTTGTTGTAGAGCATTTAACACAACATCCGGGGAGGGGCCAGCTGAGTATAAAACTGTATCATCTGCATATAAGTGGATGAGAGAACTTCCTACTGTCTGAGCTATCTTGTTGATGTAAATTGAGAAGAGCGTGGGGCCTAGGATCAAGCCTTGGGGTACTCCCTTGGTGACAGGCAGTGGCTGAGACAGCAGATGTCCTCTTCGAGAGAGGTAGTTAAAACCAGGTCAAAGACCCCTCAGAGACACCAGATCTCCTTTGCCGACAGGAATGGAATGGTCTACCGTATCAAAAGCTTCAGCCAAGTCAATAAAAATAGCAGCACAACATCACTTAAAATCAAGGGCAATTGTGACATCATTGACGGCCTTTAAGGTCGCAGTGACACTTCCATAACCTGGGTGGAAACCAGATTGCATACCAGAGAGAATACTATAGACATCAAGAAAGCCAGTTGATTATTAACATTTTTTCCCAACACTTTTCATAAACAAGGAAAAATAGAAAGAGGCCTACAACAGTTAGGATCAGCTTTATCTCCCCCTTTAAATATAGGACAAACTGTGGCTGCCTTCCAAGCAATGGGAACCTCCCCAGAGAGGAGAGACAGGTTAAAAAGGTCAGAGATAGGCGTGGCGATGAGAGGGGCAGCAACCTTAAAGAAGAAAGGGTCTAAACCAACCAGAAACTTTGTAGCGGGGCAAGGGGAAAAGAGGGAGGAGCATCGGGGCTAGTCGCATTAGAAGGGAGATGAGGAAATTTTGGATGGGCAAGGAGGCATGGCTGAGTCAAATAGGAAACCTGACTTAATTAAGTGGTAATTAAAGAGCTCAGCCATGTGCTTCTTGTTAGTAACAACCACATCAACATTAAGGGACATGGGCAGCTGTGAGGAGTGGTGTTAATTCTCCACGTCTTTAACCGTTTTCCTGAACTTCTTTGGGTTAGACCCACAGAGAGAGAACTGCTCCTTAAAGTAACTAACTTTGGACTTCCGTATAGCCTGGGTGTATTTATTTCTCATTTGCCTGAACGGGAGCCAGTCAGCGTAAGTATGTATGTGCCGAGCCTTTCGCCAAATGCAATTCTTGAGGTGGAGTAATTCTGCAAGATGACGGTCGAACCAGGGGCTGAACCTGTTTTTAATTTTAATTTTCTTTATGGGGGCGTGTTTGTTGAACCCCTCTCCAACAGCCAATGAAATTGCAGGGCGACAAATACGAAACAACATCAATCTCATATATCAAATTTCTAAAACATACAAGTATTAGGCAACATTTTAAAGATATAATTCCTGTTAATCCAGCCACTGTCTGATTTCAAAAATGCTTTACAGCGAAAGCTCCACAAACGATTATGTTAGATCACCACCAAGCCACAGAATAAACACAGCCATTTTTCCAGCCAAAGAGAGTCACAAAAAGCACAAATAGAGATAAAATGAATCACTAACCTTTGATCTTCATCAGATGACATTCATAGGACTTCATAGGACTGTATTGTTACACAATACATGTATGTTTTGTTCGTTAAAGTGCATATTTATATTAAAAAAATCCAATTTTACATTGGCGCGTTACGTTCAGTAGTTCTAAAACATGCAATGATTTAGCTTAGAGCCCCATCAAATGACAGAAATACTCATAATAAACATTGATAAAGATACGACTATTATACATGGAATTAGAGATATACTTCTCCTTAATGCAACCGCTGTGTCAGATTTTTTAAAAACTTTATGTAAATAGCAAACCATGCAATAATCTGAGAACAGCGTTCAGACAACAAAGAAGCCAAAGCGATATCTGCCATATTGGGTAGTCAACATTAGTCAAAAATAGCATTAGAAATATTCACTTACCTTTGATCTATATCAGAATGCACTCCCAGGAATCCCAGGTCCACAAAATGCTTGATTTGTTCGATAATGTCCATCATTTATGTCCAAATATATATTTTTGTTAGGGTGTTTGGTAAACAAATCCAAACGCGCATGCAGGTCCAGCAGAACGTCGGACGAAAAGTTCAAAAAGTTATATAACAGTCTGTAGAAACCTGTCAAACTAATTATAGAATCAATCTTTAGGATGTTTTCAAAATAAATGTTCAATAATGTTCCAACCAGGGGGAATTCCTATGTCTAAAGAAAAGCTAACTCTCTCGTGACTGCGCGTCATGAGACCAAGGCACTCTGCCAGACCACTGACTCACAGGTCTCATGAGCCCCTCCTTTATAGTAGAATCCTCAAACAAGTTTCTAAAAAAGGTTGACATCTAGTGGAAGCCATAGGAAGTGAAAAATGGCTCCATAGATACTGTGTATTCGATAGGCCAAGCTTTGAAAACCTACAAGCCTCAGATTTCCCACTACCTGGTTGGATTTTTCTCAGGTTTTCGCCTGCCATATGAGTTCTGTTATACTCACAGACATCATTCAAACAGTTTTAGAAACTTCAGTGTTTTCTATCCAATAATACTAATAATATAGCAGGCAGTTTACTTTGGGCACCTTATTCATTCCAAGCTACTCAATACTGCCCCCCTGTCACCAAGAAGTTAACAATACCACTGAAAATATCAAAAAAGAAGGTCCAAGCATCTTCGACAGAGGGGATCAAGCTGATTCTATACCATTTTACAGAGGCCAGTTCATGAAAGAAGGCTTGCTCATTAAAGTTTTTCAGCAAGCGTCTATGACAAAGCAGGACAGGTTGTTTCGCTGAGCAGCCATTACGAACGCAGGCTGTAAAACAGTGATCACTACGGTCAATACAGAAAACACCAGACTGATACCGATCATGATTATTTGTGGGGATAACATCGAGGAGAGTAGCATTTTTTGGGGTGTTTGGTAATAATCTGTGGAAGATTTCGTTATTCCCATTGCTTTAGGACTTGGTCAGGTGGTTTAAGCATGTCCCAGTTGTTACAGTGTTTTTGTTTTGTATAGCTCTTGTGATAAACTTAGGGTCTAGAGATGCTTCCCGCTCACCCCTCTTAATTTACAGTTAAATGTATTATCTCTAGCAGCACAGAATAGAGTCATGGGATAGCCCACATTAACAACCACATGACAGTTAGAACAAATTGCAATCTGGGCATCTGCAGCAAATGTGGGGCAAAGGAAAACCATACAAAATAGAAGCTGAGAAAGCATACTGCAATCAGAGGGTTATATCAAGTCAACAACCTATTTTCTCTCTCTCTCTTGTACTTTCTCAAACAATCTTTATTTTTGTGCTTGAATACACCTTATTTTCAGATTCACACCCTTTATTTCTTTAGTGCTTGGTTTGTCGTTATGGATATGAACACTGTCACTGAACTGAGCTTGCTACTCTTTCCCCCTCCCCATGCAGACTCCTACCTGTACCCAAGCTTCCATGGCCTCATGTCGGACAACGATACAGTACGACTGGGCCTGGACTTCCAGAGGATGCTCCGGATCAACCACATGCTCTACATCGCAGCCAGGTCAGTCAACACGCCTCTCAGTATTGTTCACTCATCTTCAATGCACTGGACTGCCTTATATTAACCCTGTATTGACTACTCTTCATTGAATCCCTTTGTAGTATTTCTGTCATTGTATCAGTCAACCGTATTGGATAGCTCCCGTTACGTTCCTATTGTCACACTGTAGGTTTATTATGTAAAAGGTACCTCAGGCTCAGCAAGAAGCCCTTCTACATCAATAAGCCTGTGTTAAAGAACTGTGTGACTGACCCTAATCAATCTAATTTAGGCTAAGAACAGGCAGCTTGGGTGTGGTGTAGTGGGATTGGGTTTCAGGGCAGAGAGGAGACATCTTCAAATGTTTTCTGACCTTTGACCTCTTACAGGGATCATGTCTTTGCTATCAGTCTCAGCGCCTCCTCTGAGCAGATCGTCCCACAACAGGTAAGCCTTATGTTGTCTCACAAACACATTGTTTACATGAGTCATGACCTCATGGGTCATAGAGTAGTGTATCATTGCAGCTGGCTGGACATAAGAGCATTACTGGTGGTTCAATGGCTCCTACTTTTCTGCTCATCTTTTAAATATAGGTTATTTGTGTCATTTTCTTCTTACTCAGCCGGTCTCTTCATTCAAGCAGATACAAAGCCATTTCACTACAGACAGATATCCAATAGAAGTTATGTCGCGCACTCCTGGTTTTGAAGTGCTGTGCTCTCTCTCTTCCATCTGAATCCCATTTGTCAAACACGATTGCTCTTAAACAAAAATCACTTTAAGGCCTGGGTTTGTGTTTGCTTGTCACTATTGTATTTAGATTAATTTACAGCATGAGTCATCTCCATAAGGGACCCACTCAACATCAATGAGATCTAACGTTATTGACTTGTATTTGATTGCAGTGGAAATACATGAGCAGAATGATGTGTAGTGCAGAGAATTGTCAGAAGAGAACATATGTATTTTAAAAGAAGTTAGGAGCACTAACAATATGTGCATTGCATAGTACATAGTGTGTATTTTTTTTATTTCACCTTTATTTAACCAGCCCGGTTGAGAACAAGTTCTCATTTATAACTGCGACCTGGCTAAGACAAAGCAAAGCAGTGCGACACAAACAACACAGAGTTACACATGGGATAAACAAATGTACAGTCAATAACGCAATAGAAAAATCTATATACAGTGTGTGCAAATGTAGTAAGATTAGGGAGGTAAGGCAATAAATAGGCCATAGTGGTGAAATAATTACAATTTTGCAATTAACACTGGAGTGATAGATTTGCAGAAGATGAATGTGCAAGTAGAGAGACTGGGGTGCAAAGGGTCAAAAAAAATTATGGTATTGTAGTTGGGTAGTTGGGTGGGCTATTTACAGATGGGCTGTGTAGAGGTGTAATGATTGGTAAGCTGCTCTGACAGCTGATTCTTGAAGTTAGTGAGGGTGATATAAGTCTCCAGCCTCAGTGATTTTTGCAATTCGTTCCAGTCATTGGCAGCAGAGAACTGGAAGGAGAGGCGGCCAAAGGAGGAGTTGGCTTTGGGGATGACCAGTGAACTATACCTCCTGGAGCACATGCTACGGGTGGGTTCTGCTATGGTGGCCAGTGAGCTGAGATAAGGCTTTACCTAACAAAGACTAGATGACCTGGAGCCAATGGGTTTGGCGATGAATGTGAAGTGAGGTTCAGCCAACGAGAGCATACAGGTTGCAGTGGTGGGTAGCATATGGGGCTTTGGTGGCAAAACAGATGGCACTGTGATAGACTACATCCAATTTGCTGAGCATAGTGTTGGAGGCTATTTTGTAAATGACGTCGCCGAAGTCGAGGATTGGTACGATAGTCAGTTTTACGAGGGTATGTTTGGCAGCATGACTGAAGGATACTTTGTTGCGAAATAGGAAGCCAATTCTAGATTTAATTTTGGATTGGAGATGCTTAATGTGAGTCTGGAAGGAGAGTTTACAGTCTAACCAGACACCTAGGTATTTGTAGTTGTCCACATATTCTCAGTCCGAACCGTCCAGAGTAGTGATGCTAGACGGGCAGGCAGGTGCAGGCAGCGATCAGTTGAAGAGCATGCATTTAGTTTTACTTGCATTTAAGAGCTGTTGGAGGCCACGGAAGGAGTGTTGTATGGCATTGAAGCTCGTCTGGAGGTTTGTTAACAGTGTCCAGAGAAGGGCCAGAGGTATACAGAATGGTGTCGTCTGCGTAGATGTGGATCAGAGAATCACCAGCAGCAGAGCGACATCATTGATGTATACAGAGAAAAGAGTCGACCAAGAATTGAACCCTGTGGCACCCCCATAGACTGCCAGAGATCCGGACAACAGGCCCTCCGATTTGACACACTGAACTCTATCTGAGAAGTAGTTGGCTAGGCAGTCATTTGAGAAACCAAGGCTGCTGAGTCTGCTGATAAGAATGCAGTGATTGACAGTCTAAATTCTTGGCCAGATCGATGAAGACAGCTGCACAGTATTGTCTTTTATCGATGGCAGTTATGATATCATTTAGGACCCTGAGTGTGGCTGAGGTGCACCCATGACCAGCTCGGACACCAGATTGCATAGCGGAGAAGGTACGGTGGGATTCTAAATGGTTGGTGATCTGTTTCATTTGGCTTTTGAAGATTTTAGAAAGGCAGGGTAGGATAGGATATAGGTCTGTAACAGTTTGGGTCTAGAGTTGTTGTTTTTTTCACCTTTATTTAACCAGGTAGGCTAGTTGAGAACAAGTTCTCATTTGCAACTGCGATGTGGCCAAGATAAAGCATAGCAGTGTGAACAGACAACACAGAGTTACACATGGAGTAAACAATTAACAAGTCAATAACACAGTAGAAAAAAAGGGGAGTCTATATACATTGTGTGCAAAAGGCATGAGGAGGTAGGCGAATAATTACAATTTTGCAGATTAATAACACTGGAGTGATAAATGATCAGATGGTCATGTACAGGTAGAGATATTGGTGTGCAAAAGAGCAGAAAAGTAAATAAATAAAAACAGTATGGGGATGAGGTAGGTAAAAATGGGTGGGCTATTTACCGATAGACTATGTACAGCTGCAGCGATCGGTTAGCTGATCAGATAGCAGATGTTTGAAGTTGGTGAGGGAGATAAGTCTCCAGTGTCCCCCTTTGAAGAGGGGGATGACCGCAGCAGCATTCCAATCTTTAGGGATCTCCGACGATACGAAAGAAAGGTTGAAAAGGCTAGGAATAGGGGTTGCAACAATTGCGGCGGATAATTTTAGAAAGAGACGGTCCAGATTGTCTAGCCCAGCTGATTTGTAGGAGTCCAGATTTTAAACCAAGGGCTATATCTGTTCTTAGTTCCCATTTGATGGTGAGGAAAGCACTTTTAAAGAATATCCAGGTATCCTCTACTGACGGAATGAAGTCAATATCCTTCCAGGATATCCGGGCCAGGTCGATTAGAAAGGCCTGCTTGCTGAAGTGTTTTAGGGAGCGTTTGACAGTGTTGAGGGGTGGTCGTTTGACTGCGGACCCATTACGGACGCAGGCAATGAGGCAGTGATCGCTGAGATCCTGGTTGAAGACAGCAGAGGTGTATTTAGAAGGCAAGTTGGTCAGGATGATATCTATGACGGTGCCCGTGTTTACGGATTTAGGCTTGTACCTGCTAGGTTCCTTGATAATTTGTGTGAGATTGAGGGCATCTAGCTTAGATTGTAGGACGGCCGGGGTGTTAAGCATATCCAAGTTTAGGTCACCTAACAGTACAAACTCTAAAGATAATTGGGGGGCAGTTAATTCACAAATGGTGTCCAGGGCACAGCTGGGGGCTGAGGGGGGTCTATAACAAGCGGAAACAATGAGACTTATTTCTGAAAAGGTGGATTTTTAAAAGTAGGAGCTCAAACTGTTTTGGTACAGACCTGATAGCATGACCGAAATCTAGACTATCTCTGTGGTAGAGTGCAACTCCACCCCCTTTGGCAGTTCTAGCTGGGTGGAAAATGTTGTAGTTTGGGAATTTTTGGTGGCCTTCCTAAGCCAGGATTCAGACACGGCTAGGACATCAGGGTTGGCGGAGTGTGCTAAAGAAGTGAATAAAACACACTTAGGGAGGAGGCTTCTAATGTTAAAATGCATGAAACCCCGGCTTTTACAGTTTTTTTTTTTTTTTTTTTTTTTTCACCTTTATTTAACCAGGTAGGCTAGTTGAGAACAAGTTCTCATTTGCAACTGCGACCTGGCCAAGATAAAGCATAGCAGTGTGAGCATACAACAAAGAGTTACACATGGAGTAAACAATTAACAAGTCAATAACACAGTAGAAAACAAAGGGGGGGTCTATATACAATGTACAATGTGTGCAAAAGGCATGAGGTAGGCAAATAATTACAATTTTGCAGATTAACACTGGAGTGATAAAAGATCAGATGGTCATGTACAGGTAGAGATATTGGTGTGCAGAAGAGCAGAAAAGTAAATAAATAAAAACAGTATGGGGATGAGGTAGGTGAAAAGGGTGGGCTATTTACCAATAGACTATGTACAGCTGCAGCGATCGGTTAGCTGCTCAGATAGCTGATGTTTGAAGTTGGTGAGGGAGATAAAAGTCTCCAACTTCAGCGATTTTTGCAATTCGTTCCAGTCACAGGCAGCAGAGTACTGGAACGAAAGGCGGCCAAATGAGGTGTTGGCTTTAGGGATGATCAGTGAGATACACCTGCTGGAGCGCGTGCTACGGATGGGTGTTGCCATCGTGACCAGTGAGCTGAGATAAGGCGGAGCTTTACCTAGCATAGACTTGTAGATGACCTGGAGCCAGTGGGTCTGGCGACGAATATGTAGCGAGGGCCAGCCGACTAGAGCATACAAGTCGCAGTGGTGGGTGGTATAAGGTGCTTTAGTGACAAAACGGATGGCACTGTGATAGACTGCATCCAGTTTGCTGAGTAGAGTGTTGGAAGCCATTTTGTAGATGACATCGCCGAAGTCGAGGATCGGTAGGATAGTCAGTTTTACTAGGGTAAGCTTGGCGGCTTGAGTGAAGGAGGCTTTGTTGCGGAATAGAAAGCCGACTCTTGATTTGATTTTCGATTGGAGATGTTTGATATGAGTCTGGAAGGAGAGTTTGCAGTCTAGCCAGACACCTAGGTACTTATAGACGTCCTCATATTCTAGGTTGGAACCATCCAGGGTGGTGATGCTAGTCGGGCATGCAGGTGCAGGCAGCGACCGGTTGAAAAGCATGCATTTGGTTTTACTAGCGTTTAAGAGCAGTTGGAGGCCACGGAAGGAGTGTTGTATGGCATTGAAGCTTGTTTGGAGGTTAGATAGCACAGTGTCCAAAGACGGGCCGAAAGTATATAGAATGGTGTCGTCTGCGTAGAGGTGGATCAGGGAATCGCCCGCAGCAAGAGCAACATCATTGATATACACAGAGAAAAGAGTCGGCCCGAGAATTGAACCCTGTGGCACCCCCATAGAGACTGCCAGAGGACCGGACAGCATGCCCTCCGATTTGACACACTGAACTCTGTCTGCAAAGTAATTGGTGAACCAGGCAAGGCAGTCATCCGAAAAACCGAGGCTACTGAGTCTGCCGATAAGAATATGGTGATTGACAGAGTCGAAAGCCTTGGCAAGGTCGATGAAGACGGCTGCACAGTACTGTCTTTTATCGATGGCGGTTATGATGTCGTTTAGTACCTTGAGTGTGGCTGAGGTGCACCCATGACCGGCTCGGAAACCAGATTGCACAGCGGAGAAGGTACGGTGGGATTCGAGATGGTCAGTGACCTGTTTGTTGACTTGGCTTTCGAAGACCTTAGATAGGCAGGGCAGGATGGATATAGGTCTGTAACAGTTTGGGTCCAGGGTGTCTCCCCCTTTGAAGAGGGGGATGACTGCGGCAGCTTTCCAATCCTTGGGGATCTCAGACGAGATGAGAGGTTGAACAGGCTGGTAATAGGGGTTGCGACAATGGTGGCAGATAGTTTCAGAAATAGAGGGTCCAGATTGTCAAGCCCAGCTGATTTGTACGGGTCCAGGTTTTGCAGCTCTTTCAGAACATCTGCTATCTGGATTTGGGTAAAGGAGAACCTGGAGAGGCTTGGGCGAGGAGCTGCGGGGGGGGCGGAGCTGTTGGCCGAGGTTGAAGTAGCCAGGCGGAAGGCATGGCCAGCCGTTGAGAAATGCTTATTGAAGTTTTCGATAATCATGGATTTATCAGTGGTGACCGTGTTACCTAGCCTCAGTGCAGTGGGCAGCTGGGAGGAGGTGCTCTTTACGGAAGTCAACAAATGAGAGCGCCTGGGGAATAGGAGTGGAATTGGGGACTACAGGGCCTGGGTTAACCTCTACATCACCAGAGGAACAGAGGAGGAGTAGGATAAGGGTATGGCTAAAGGCTATAAGAACTGGTTGTCTAGTGCGTTGAGAATAAAAGGAGCAGATTTCTGGGCATGGTAGAATAGATTCATGGCATGTACAGACAATGGTATGGTAGGATGTGAGTACAGTGGAGGTAAACCTAGGCGTTGAGGGACGATGGCAGAGGTTTTGTCTCTGGAGGCACCATTTAAGCCAGGTGAGGTCTCTGCATGTGTGTGGGGGGGGACAAAAGAGCTATCTAAGGCAAGGTGAGCGGGACTGAGGGCTCTACAGTGAAATAAAATAATAAGAACTAGCCAAGACAACCGTAGTCGAGGCATATGCCAGGTCGCAGTTGCAAATGAGAACTTGTTCTCAACTAACCTACCTGGTTAAATAAATAAAAAATATTGACAGTAGAGAGAGGCATAAAGCAATCACAGGTGTTGATCAGGAGAGCTAAGACAACAACGGGTAAATGGCGATGAATGGGCAGAGTGGCTCAGTTAGGTACATACAGGACCTGAATTTGAGGCTGGGGCCGTCAGGTAAATAAAATTAGGGGCATCAGCTGTGTAGCCGAGTGACCATAGGGTCAAAAGACCAGCAATAGGGGCCTCCCGGGTGGCGCAGTGGTTAAGGGCGCTGTACTGCAGCGCCAGCTGTGCCATCAGAGACTCTGGGTTCGCGCCCAGGCTCTGTCGTAACCGGCCGCGACTGGGAGGTCCGTGGGGTGACGCACAATTGGCCTAGCGTCGTCCGGGTTAGGGAGGGCTTGGCCGGTAGGGATGTCCCTGTCTCATTGTGCACCAGCGACTCCTGTGGCGGGCCGGGCGCAGTGCGCGCTAACCAAGGTTGCCAGGTGCACTGTGTTTCTTCCGACATATTTGGTCCGGCTGGCTTCCGGGTTGGATGCGCGCTCTGTTAAGAGTGCGGCTTGGTTGGGTTGTGTATCGGAGGACGCATGACTTTCCCGAGCCCGTACGGGAGTTGTAGCGATGAGACAAAATAGTAGCTATTAAAACAATTGGATACCACAAAATTGGGGAGAAAAAAGGGGTCAAATTCAACAAAAAAAGAGCAGCAATAGGTTAAGGTGAGGTAATAGGTGAGTCAGGGTGGCTTTCGGTAGTCACTACTACGCTAGGCGAGTTGGGGACACAGCGTTCAGAAAAGCTAGTGGGCCAGGACTAGTAAATGGTCATTGGTCATCAGCCATAATACTAACCTGGCTTTCTCACCTTCCCATGCTTCTTATCTGTCTCAGTGAGCTCATTAGTGTGCACCTGAGTCATAATCAAAGTCATAATCAAAAACCCACAGTCTGCTTCATCATGGATCTATTCCTTTTCTATTGCCCAGTTTCAGTTCTAATCCCCAGTCTCCTCACCAGGTCCACCATGATCCCCAACTCAGAGATACTGTATATCAAAGGCCTGGATGGGCAAAAGCAATAAATAGCTAACTCCACCTCTCTCTGCCAGAGGTCTAGGGGGAAGTATTATCATATTGCTGACGCCTATCCTATTTATCCTATCATATTGGATCTTCAATAGGGAAGTGAGAAGAGCCTTGGGGGATACATTTCACTCCACTTTAAGGCCCAGAAGGGTAGCAGTTGAGTCTTGAGCCAAAAGAGGGATTTCACCTTAGTCTCTAGAAAAATCTTATTTCCCAGCATGCCCCATGGTGTTGATGAGTTTGGAGCTCCTGCAGGGAGCGGGATCAGCAAAACACCCTCCCAGTCAGTCGGCAGTGGAACAGTGGATCTGCACTGGTGGGCAGTGCATTAAACCACCTTCAACCATTCAACTTTGTTAACAAGTTGATGGGTCTCTTCCTATTCACTTCACTCGCGGGGGCCCACTGGGGGGCCAATGCTAGGGGATAAGGACGTCCAGGAGGACCATAGATATGCATTGCAAATTCCTTTCTTATTCCTTGATCTTCTTGTTGGTCTAATTATCCATAGAGATGTCTTGTTGTTACGAAGTACAGGTGGATTGGGATGGATTGTATGGGAGATGAATTGTAGAGGAACAATAGTTTTGAGTTGCACGATGACAAGGTTAGACACAGCTCCTCGTGTGTTTCAGATGTTTGTTTGTCAGAAGCTTAATTGAACTTGATGAGATTTTCATTATAGCTGTCTCCTAATAGCATTTGAATGGCTGGGTGAAAAAAGGGTCTCTTTCTTGCTCTGACAGTTGGTTGTCTGTCTGTGTGTTGCAGAAATTGACTTGGAAGACAAAAGATGTGGATAAATGCACAGTGAGAGGGAAGAACAGCGTGAGTATCTCTCTCCCTTTCTTTCTCTCTGTTTCTCGCTCTCCCACTGTCTGGTCTGCGATGTGGGAGGGTAGCACTAACAATAGCATAGATTGCTTATCAAAATCAGCACCACAGGTATCTGTAGTTCCAGAACCAGTCTCTGGCACAAGCAGTGCCAGCCTCCCAGAGCTCTAGTGAAACCATAGAGATCAGCACAGGGATTATGGTAATGACAAGAATAAGAACAGAAGTATGACTGAGAGGGAGCTTGTGTGTGTGTGTGTATGTGCGCGCCCTTAGCAAAATGCCATTCAGTGCATAATAAGCTGTGCAATGACACTGCAGGTGGGGTGATAACACCAGCAGCCAGTAGTCACATTGCCATCCCCTGAAACCCAGCTGTTTCCCTTTGACAGGATGAATGCTACAACTACATCAAAGTTCTGGTTCCACGCAACGATGAGACGCTATTTGCCTGCGGGACCAACGCTTTTAACCCCACCTGCCGCAACTACAAGGTAGGACACTTCACCTCAGTCACCTTTCTATCTAAAGCCCCCAGCTCCATACCCAGCACTGTTCTGAAACATAACAGCTGGGGTAAATAAGCTTAGTTAAAACAATTGTTAGCATGGGGAGGTTTAGCGGGTTAAGGGCATTGCCTACAGGTGTTGACATCCTGACTTTCTCCTAACTTTTTGTGAGAAAAAAGTGTCCTCTCTTTATCTACAGTATAAAATCATCAAGTCGACGTTGTCGTGCACAGATAGACCCCTATAGCGCTCCAGAATGCAGAACCACTTCAAAGGAGTGCTGCTATCCTGGATGTTGATGGAGAAACATGTTGACTCAACCGAGGTTGGCCGCGGTCTGTTGACTGAACACAGATCCACAATGATAATAACCGTCTTTATTCACACATCTGAGGAATAAACTGCAACCGCAGATGATTTGAGATCATGTCATCCACTGAGAGAGAGAGTGGGGGAGAGAGAAGGGAGGGGGGGGAGAAAACAAAACATGCCTGAAAACTAGAGTCAGAATCCCAGGGGAGCCACTACTTTAGTTCCATGGAGGAACTCACGCCACCTACACTCTATTGCTATCTGACTGCTCAAATGATTAACAACCCAAAGTGTGCCAGAGATATGTCGGCTGAGTGGAAACATACAATAGGAAAATAGCGATACGTTAATCGTGCATAGATAGATTCACACTCCCCAGGATGTCTACCAATACAAAAGAAGTCTGGTTGAGCTGAGGTGACATCATGGTTCTGGGCAATGATTCACAGTGTGCTTTTTGGAAGAGGGGATGTAACGTCTACAGTCTGAGAAAAACCGGGAGCGATGACTATCTGGAGAACTGGGAATAGTGTGCTGAAGTGTAAATCATATCATGCAATCTGTCTGCAGCATTCCTTGGAAAGACTGAGGAGGGCAGTGGGGTCAGGAGAGGGCGTGTTAGGGTGAAGGGGATTGGATTGTGGGTGTGGACGGGTGGAAAATGTTTTATTTGCACAGAGTGCATTTTCCATGTAAATTGATCGCCACAAAACACTCTGCCCAATGAGCCAGCTGGATCAAAGACAGGGGTTGTGTGATCAGGTGGTAGCTAGACCAGGAAGTGAAAACCTGTATCCTCTAGTCTAAATCACACTGTACTGTAGTACTGAAGCCCCAGAACCATGGTTTAGCAGACAGATCAGAGATGTAACAGCCAAAGTAACATTGGTGGATTTCTCACTTAGAGAGTGTACCCATAGGGAACACAGCATTAAATATAAACACAGATGTTGACAGCTGTCACTGTGTGTGTTTGTGAAGGTAGCTGTTTGCTGGAGTGTGCTGGAGCTGCCGAGAATGACCTCTCTTCCTGGTTGCATTCTGCAGCCCCCCCCCACCCCCCACTACCACAGCGGGATTCACACATATTGTCTGAGCCGAGGTTTACGACCTTGTTAACGGTGGGGCAGGAATAGCTGCTAAAGATCTGTGGTTAGGAGATACTGTCTCCTCACAGTGCTGCCAGAGTAGCAGCCATAGAGCAGGCTGACAGGAGTGTTACTCCTGACCTTTTGACTTTACTGTTGTTACAATGCAGTGTAAAACGTACTAAATAAAAGGTATATTTATGACACGTGTTCCTATTTATTCATCATGATTGACTAGAGGCACATTCTGTCCATGCCTTTAAGGGGTCGACTTTATAACTTGGCAGTTAGCAGTAAAGCTAACCTGATATAAAACAGAACAATACTCACGTTTGGACTGAAATCGATTTTTCAGTAAGGGGAAAACAGTAAACTTAACAACTGCAAACACTGACCTAGTTATTTTAGTTGAGGTTTTTCAATATAAGCTCCTTGGAGTTCTTTTTTTTTAGTTACACTCCTATAAATAGCTTTATGAAGTACCCCCTTCCCTCTCTGAGTCCCCTCTTCTCTTTCGTCCCTCTCTCTCCCAGATGTCCACACTGGAACAGGACGGTGAGGAAGTGGTGGGTCAGGCCCGCTGTCCCTTTGAGTCTCGCCAATCCAACGTCGGCCTCTTCGCTGGTGAGTTGCTCTGGACAGAGACAGAGAGACATGTCAGCTGGGGGCAGCAACTTGATCAGTAAACTTGCCCTCAATCTTGCCAATTTGCCAGTGACATTTAGACATAGTTCACACAGTGTCATTGAGAGCAGCACAGTCCCTACATCAAGTGTAGCCATGAAGGAAAAATACACATTGGGAGGCATGGGTTTCTAGTCTTCATTGCAATTGTGTTCATTTGAAAAAAGCAAACCTTTCTTAAATTAATGATTTTGTTCCTCTCAGGTGGTGACTTCTACTCGGCCACCATGACAGACTTCCTGGCGAGTGATGCAGTAATTTACCGTAGTCTGGGAGAGAGCAGCCCGGTGCTTCGTACCGTGAAGTACGACTCCAAATGGCTACGAGGTGAGCCCCTGGCCTTGGCCTTAGGTCTCAACTTATGAATTTACCTTTAGAACCTTACTCAAAATCTTCCTCAAATATCATGATCTATTTGTATGCAGTACATTACATATTAGAGCAGTATTTCATTCTAAATCAAAGTGTGGTACCCACATGAGTGATGCTTCCTACCAAAACACTGACTGCCTAATGCTTAACTGTTGTGAATACCTTATAAGACCGTCAGTGCTACTGTTTCATATTTCTCCCTTTGTCTCCTCAGAGCCTCATTTCCTCCATGCCATTGAGTACGGGAACTACGTGTACTTCTTCTTCAGTGAGATTGCTGTGGAGTACACCACACTTGGCAAGGTAAGAGAGTTGTAGTTAAATACTACAGAAGGGGGTGGTAGGTAGCCCAGCGGCTAATGACCTGTGGCCGGTTCGATTCCCGGGACGGGCGCTGAAAAAAAGGGTAGAATTGATCTGGCAACTAGAGGGCTGCTGGGTTCTCATCCTCAAGACATTCCTTTACCGTTGGCCCCTTGAGCAAGACCCTTTAACCCCTAGATTCAATTTCCACGACCCCATGAAAATCGAATTAGCATTAAAAAAATCCCCATCAAAATCAGTCAGTTTAAGCTAGAGATACAGTGGGGAGAACAAGTATTTGATACACTGCTGATTTTGCAGGTTTTCCCTACTTACAAAGCATGTAGAGGTCTGTAATTTTTATTATAGGTACACTTCAACTGTGAGAGACGGAATCTAAAACAAAAATCCAGAAAATCGCATTGTATGATTTTTAAGTAATCAATTTGCATTTTATTGCATGACATAAGTATTTGATACATCAGAAAAGCAGAACTTAATATTTGGTACAGAAACCTTTGTTTGAAATTAGAGAGATCATACATTTCCTGTAGTTCTT
This sequence comes from Oncorhynchus kisutch, assembly GCF_002021735.2. Lineage (NCBI taxonomy): Eukaryota > Metazoa > Chordata > Actinopteri > Salmoniformes > Salmonidae > Oncorhynchus > Oncorhynchus kisutch. The sequence continues at coordinate 17,920,070 of NC_034175.2, read as the reverse complement.
GACCAGGTTTGCACACACTGCAGCAGGGATTTTGGCCCACTCCTCCATACAGACCTTCTCCAGATCCTTCAGGTTTCGGAGCTGTCGCTGGGCAATACGGACTTTCAGCTCCCTCCAAAGATTTTCTATTGGGTTCAGGTCTGGAGACTGGCTAGGCCACTCCAGGACCTTGAGCTGCTTCTTACGGAGCCACTCCTTAGTTGCCCTGGCTGTGTGTTTCGGGTCGTTGTCATGCTGGAAGACCCAGTCACGATCCATCTTCAATGTTCTTACTGAGGGAAGGAGGTTGTTGGCCAAGATCTCGCGATACATGGCCCCATCCATCCTCCCCTCAACACGGTGCAGTCATCCTGTCCCCTTTGCAGAAAAGCATTCCCAAAGAATGATGTTTCCACCTCCATGCTTCACGGTTGGGATGGTGTTCTTGGGGTTGTACTCATCCTTCTTCTTCCTCCAAACACGGCGAGTGGAGATTAGACCAAAAAGCTCTATTTTTGTCTCATCAGACCAAATGACTTTCTCCCATTCCTCCTGTGGATCATCCAGATGGTCATTGGCAAACTTCAGACGGGCCTGGACATGCGCTGGCTTGAGCAGGGAGACCTTGCGTGCGCTGCAGGATTTCAATCCATGACGGCGTAGTGTGTTACTAATGGTTTTCTTTGAGACTGTGGTCTCAGCTCTCTTCAGGTCATTGACCAGGTCCTGCCGTGTAGTTCTGGACTGATCCCTCACCTTCCTCATGATCATTGATGCCCCACTAGGTGAGATCTTGCATGGAGCCCCAGACCGAGGGTGATTGACCGTCATCTTGAACTTCTTCCATTTTCTAATAATTGTGCCAACAGTTGTTGCCTTCTCACCAAGCTGCTTGCCTATTGTCCTGTAGCCCATCCCAGCCGTGTGTAGGTCCTCGATTTTATCCCTGATGTCCTTACACAGTTCTCTGGTCTTGGCAATTGTGGAGAGGTTGGAGTCTGTTTGATTGAGTGTGTGGACAGGTGTCTTTTATACAGGTAACGAGTTCAAACAGGTGCAGTTAATACAGGTAATGAGTGGAGAACAGGAGGGCTTCGTAAAGAAAAACTAACAGGTCTGTGAGCCGGAATTCTTACTGGTTGGTAGGTGATCAAATACTTATGTCATGCAATAAAATGCAAATTGATTACTTAAAAATCATACAATGTGATTTTCTGGATTTTTGTTTTAGATTCCGTCTCTCACAGTTGAAGTGTACCGATGATAAAAATGACAGACCTCTACATGCTTTGTAAGTAGGAAAACCTGCCAAATCGGCAGTGTATCAAATACTAGTTCTCACCACTGTATGTTTTTTTGCATTGGATGCGTCTCAATCCACTTCATCCGCTGATGTCGCACTTTCACATCTGCGGTGAAAGGTGGCAGAGCTCGAGTGGTGTTTGTCAGACCAATCAATCTTCTCACAAAACATCTGTAGCGTCCGACAAACTATTATGGAAAGATGAGACTCTCACAAACACAATAGTGTTCTCTGTTTTGCCGACCTGCCAACTTCTGTCTGTAACGTCCGAACAGTTTCGTTTACACACTAATATGACCGCTCTGTGGAAAGGTGAGTTTCTCACAAATACGTACATGTTCGTTGTTTTGCTCCAGGATGCCGACAAGCCTCAAGACCCATCTGAAGATCACCCTGTACCAGTAAAAAATAATCTACACACAATACGCCATAATGACGAAGCAAAAACAGGTTTTTTTATATTTTTGATCATGTACAAAAAAATACAATAAAAATGAAATTCCTTATTTGCATAAATATTCAGACCCTTTACTCAGTACTTTGTTGAAGCACCTTTTAGCAGTGATTTCAGCCTTGACTCTTCTTGGGTATGATGCTACAAGCTGGTCACACCTGTATTTGGGGAGTTTCTCCCATTCTTCTCTGCAGATCCTCTCAAGCTCTGTCAGGTTGGATGGGGAGCATCGCTGCACAGCTATTTTCTGGTCTCTCCAGAGATGTACTTTGCTCCGTTCATCTTTCTCTCGATCCTGACTAGTCTCCCAGTCCCTGCCGCTGAAGAACATCTCCACAGCATGATGCTGCCTCCACCATGCTTCACCGTAGGGATGGTATTGGCCAAGTGATGAGCGGTGCCAGGTTTCCTCCAGACGTGACGCTTGGCATTCAGGCCAAGGAGTTCAATCTTGGTTTCGTCAGACCAGAGAATCTTGTTACTCATGGTCTGAGAGTCCTTTAGGTGCCCTTTAGAAAACTCCAAGCGGGCTGTCATGTGCCTTTTACTAAGGAGTTGCTTCCGTCTGGCCACTCTACCAGAAAGGCCTGATTGATGGAGTGCTACAGAGATTTCTACAGAGGAAGTCTGGAGCTCTGTCAGAGTGACCATCGGGTTCTTGGTCACCTCCCTGACCAAGGCCCTTCTCCCCGATTGCTCACTGTCTTCTTGACCTTCAATACCGCAGAAAGGTTTTGGTACCCGTCACCAGATCTGTGCCTAGACACAATCCTGCCTACGGACAATTCCTTCGACCTCATGGCTTGGTTTTTGCTCTGATATCCACTGTCAACTGTGGACCTTTTCTAGACAGGTGTTTGCCTTCCTAAATCATGTCCAATCAATTTTATTTTGAGCAATGACGTCCAGTAACACTATAGAACCCTGGGAGAACCTCAGCTGTCTGGGGGTGTTGAGAAGACAAAACTTCTGTTGTTCGCTGTAACATATGAACAATAATGTTGTATTAAATAGACTGCAATGTAATTTCATGTGAAACAGTGTAATGTCATGTCACTGTGTTATGTTACTGAATGAACACAAAAGGAATGAACATTTGTTGGAAAATCCTATCAAATCTAACCTTTCTCCATTCTCTCTTTCCCCCTCAGGTTGTGTTCTCCAGAGTGGCTCGTGTATGTAAGAACGACAACGGAGGTTCTCCCAGGGTTCTAGAGCGTTACTGGACGTCGTTCCTCAAAGCGCGGCTCAACTGCTCGGTGCCGGGCGATTCCTTCTTCTACTTTGACGTTCTGCAGTCGCTGACCAACGTTCTGCAGATCAATCTCAGACCGGCCGTGCTGGGGGTCTTCACTACACAGGCCAACAGGTCAATCACAGTACCAGGCAGCAACATTACAGACGGCCATACAGATATACAGTACATACTCATACAATGAGTATAATGAGGTTTTACTGTACCTCTTCTAGAAAATAGAAAGAAAAAAAGATAATGTTCACATATACAATATCAAGGGGTATGATATTGCACATTTTTAAAAGCCTATTTTATAAGATTGTTGTTTAATGTCCTTTACAACCCTGTGCAGCAGTCTTGAATGCTTTTATAGCTATATATATATCCATTATAACCTGGGTTAATATGGGCCTTTCCCATGACAAATGTCTCTGTTGTTTTCCTCATCAGTATCACAGGCTCAGCAGTATGTGCATTCTACATGGATGACATTGAGAAGGCCTTCAATGGGAAGTTCAAGGAGCAGAGGAACAGTGAGTCAACCTGGACGCCCGTGCCTGAGGAGCAGGTACCCAAACCCAGGTAAGACCAATACATATGAGTTGGAGCTTTGACAGCCTCAGTCCAGACATATTTACTTTATTCCAGTGTAAACACTGTCAACAAAAGTTTGCATCTACAATATCATATTCCCTCAGCGTGAATGCTTAGTAAATCTAGCCCACTGACTTTGAAACTCCACTGACAAGCTTCTTCTCCTCCTCTCTGTCTCACAGACCAGGCTGCTGTGCCGGCGACGGCTCTGCTGCTGCCTACAAGTCGTCCACGACCTTCCCCGACGGCACCCTGACCTTCATCAAGAACCACCCCCTGATGGACGAGGCGGTTCCCTCCGTCAACCACCGGCCCTACTTCACACGCACAACCAGCAGGTAGCTACAGCAGCAGGGTGGATGGAGGGATGAAAAGATAAAAGGGAAAATTGATGGGTAGAAAACTATTTAATCGATCTCCTTGGTGAAATAGATAACAGTTGGTCCCTTGTATCAACATGAAAAGCCCTTTTTAAATATTAAAGTTAGACGCAGTCAGGATGGGGTCTTCCAAAACACCACATCAAAGATCGACACAAGCAGGATAGGGCCTCCCCAAATTATAGATCCAACCAGAAGGGGGTCTGTGAAAAGCTGAAAAGCGCATCAATTAAAAACAACATCCGGCTGTGGTCTACCAGACTAACACAGGAAATAGCTCCAGTGGCTCATTAGAAGCCCAGACATGTAGTGGTGCTGAATGTAGAGTGGGTGTCAGAGGGCTGTCAGACAGCCCCCTAGCTCGATCCCCTGCCGTGACTTACATGGTGAAGCCGAGCCAGTCTGACAGACAACCAGGCGTCTTCACACAGCGGAGGGAGGGCACGCTGTCTGTCTCAATTCTGCCTCCTAACGTCACATCTGCTTCAGAACTCTCCCGAGACGAGTTGAACAACGGAACTTCAAAGATGAATGCATCACTTTGTTGAGTCATTTAACTAGCGTAGTGCCAGTTAGTGTGACGTTCTGAGTAAACATGTTGTCAACTTGTGTGGGACTGAAGGAAAGTTGAGAGCAGTAGGATGTTTTTTACATACAATAGTGTCCTGCATAATCTTACACAGTGGTGTCAGGTTGCAGTGCATGGACACACTCCGACAATAATTCACATCTTTAATTGCAGATGCTTTGTCTCTTCGGAGGTATCATCATGTTAACCCTGAACCACAACCCTGTTTTTGTGTCCACCCAGGTTCAAGTTGACCCAGCTAGCAGTGGATACGTCAGCTGGGCCCTATAAGAACCACACGGTGCTGTTCCTGGGGAGCGAGGACGGCAGGGTACTAAAGATCCTGGCCAGCACCCATCTCAACGCCTCCTTCAGCACACAGCTACTGGAGGACATCGATGTCTACAACCCCACCAAGTCAGCCTCCCTTTCTCCATTCTCTTTCAGATATATGATACAAACTATTTGTTTTATAATACAGTGCACTCCTCTCATAACATTCACTTGTATTGGTTCAGCAACAAACAAAACTCGCTCTTTTTTTGACCACTGTAAGAGGATGGTTATTGTATGTGATGCTTTCAAGCCGACTCCACTGTAATAAGATGGAGATATGTGTTGTGGGGCTGTTAGTACGTGTCCTGAACAGATTTTCAACTCCTCTCTCGTTTGCATAGTCTCCCAGGATGCTGCTGTTGTCACCATCCATCAGCAGAAATAAGAGTCGTGTTTGTTGTTTCCCCTTTCCTAGATGTAACATCCGCGGGGAGGACAGACGGGTTCTGGGATTGGAGCTGGACAGGGAACATCACGCCCTGTTTGTGGCCTTCTCCAGCTGTGTGATCCGAGTACCTCTGAGCCGCTGCAACGACTATGGCTCCTGCAAGGAGTGAGTGATACCCGGTCTATTATATAGAGCTAGTACTGCACTGTTAACAGTTGCCAAGTGTGTGTTAATATAATGCAGTGGAATTCAGTTTTTCATGTGTTTGCTGCTACAGAGGCTTCCTTCCCCCAGTGCTACTATGGTGATGTGAAGTTACACATTATGTGACTTACAATCAATCAGCAGCAGGGTGGTATCGTTTATGCCAAATTGTAAATATGCTGTATGCAACAGACCTATATTCAAAATATGAATCACCAATAGTTTAGAAGCCGACGTTGTTATGAGGGCAGTGAAAAGGGCTTCCTTGCAGTCAGAGCAACTACTGGAGGTGATTTGTTTTGTTAGGGATGTTTTTTTCTGATCTAGTGTACTCGACAATCTTGTGTCCTATTTTGGGGTTGTGGAGGAATGTTCCCCCCAGCTTCTACCCAACCCCCCAAGAAAAACATTTGTATTAAATTTGAACGGGGATGCATATCCCCCATAGCATGCTAAACCCTCATTGCGAGCCTTAGAGAAGTGCTCAACAGCATTTACGCACAAATTGGAACCAGCTGATTGGCGGCAGGCCAACCCACGGCCAGGGTTTCAACACGACAAGGAGAAGGATAGGGCCTGCTCACTTTAGAGGGCTTAAAGCCCCTCCATTGCTGGATCCCTCTGAAACAGCCCAGTGCACATCAACCAGGGATTAGGGGCCCCTTAAGCCCCATGATGCTTTGCAGGGGTCAGGTTTCAGGCCCATATCCTCCTCTCCACACTCTCCATCTGTCTGCCTCCAAATTAGGTTTGGTTGGTTTGGTCTATCTCTCCACCTTACTGTAGCCTCTATCTTGCACAAAGCAAAACCATTTGTCTGTCTCTCGCTCTCGCTGCAGCTGCTGTTTCTATTAGGTTTCAGCAATGGATATGGTTAAGACAGCAGAAACACGTTGAATGAAATATATAGAGAAAAGAGATTTAGTGAAAATTATGGCAAAGAGAGATATCAAAAGTTGTGACATTCTCAACCCTCTTACCCACACAATGTTCATAACATTTTGATTTCCCCCTTTAGTTATTTAAGCACAAAAGTTACAAAAAGTTGTCACATTTGCATCTGTTTTGCATCACAGTGCTGGATTAATGAGAATCCCCCAGAATAGGTCAGCTGTAACCCCACAGACCAGGGGGGATATTCTCAGAAAAGAACAGAAAATCAGCAAAACTGACAAGCCACAGGTAGGGAGGAGACACCATGAATTTACACCACAGAGAGAGGAGAGACTAGACATGGTGGACTTTCTTCCAGACAGACAGTTTCTAATGAATGGTTCAATACAGAGCCATAGATATATACACAGCTCTACTGGTCCCATAGGTGAGAGGAACACCTGTGTCTTCATCATGTCCTGACAGGCACAGAGAAAAGGAGCCGGCAGGAATGCTTCAAGTCACCCCTAGAGATAGGGGTCATTACCTTTAACTCTGACATGTTGTCAATGCTGGTCTGGTGGGGACCCCTCCACCCTCCCACTCTACACGGCCCTCTGAATTGTAAACCATGTTGAGCATGACTGACCTAACTCTCAGTCCTCCTCTCTGGCTCCCTACATCTCTTCTACATACTGGCCTGTTAGTTGGGCTTTGTCACTGAGTCCTTGTCCAAGACTGCCTCTGGCTACCAGACACCCAGGGGGCTCCAGACACCCAGGGGGCTCCAGACACCCAGGGGGCTCCAGACACCCAGGGGGCTCCAGACACCCAGGGGGCTCCAGACACCCAGGGGGCTCCAGACACCCAGGGGGCTCCAGACACCCAGGGGGCTCCAGACACCCAGGGGGCTCCAGACACCCAGGGGGCTCCAGACACCCAGGGGGCTCCAGACACCCAGGGGGCTCCAGACACCCAGGGGGCTCCAGACACCCAGGGGGCTCCAGACACCCAGGGGGCTCCAGACACCCAGGGGGCTCCAGACACCCAGGGGGCTCCAGACACCCAGGGGGCTCCAGACACCCAGGGGGCTCCAGACACCCAGGGGGCTCCAGACACCCAGGGGGCTCCAGACACCCAGGGGGCTCCAGACACCCTGGGGGCTCCAGACACCCTGGGGGCTCCAGACACCCAGGGGGCTCCAGACACCCAGGGGGCTCCAGACACCCAGGGGGCTCCAGACACCCAGGGGGCTCCAGACACCCAGGGGGCTCCAGACACCCTGGGGGCTCCAGACACCCAGGGGGCTCCAGACACCCAGGGGGCTCCAGACACCCAGGGGGCTCCAGACACCCAGGGGGCTCCAGACACCCAGGGGGCTCCAGACACCCAGGGGGCTCCAGACACCCAGGGGGCTCCAGACACCCAGGGGGCTCCAGACACCCAGGGGGCTCCAGACACCCAGGGGGCTCCAGACACCCAGGGGGCTCCAGACACCCAGGGGGCTCCAGACACCCAGGGGGCTCTCACCAAACACTGCTGTCTGCAGCCTCACAGACCGACAGCCAGTCACACTACATTGACCAACTCTCATATTCATCTCTGCCTCTTTCTGAGCTCCTAGATAGGAGAGTTACAATCTAGGCTCACTCTGCAGTTGAAAAAATGAAATGGCAGGTTTTTTCTGTAAGGTAAAATGACACCCTGGCCTGATCTGTTTAACTTCGTCTGGTGTGACTGTGGCCTGTGATGTTAATGAGACACTCCAGAATATGGGGGTGTTGATAGGTGAATAGAAATCACATATCACTTCAGGTCATGCCTCACCAAAGAGTCTTCATTAAAATATGTATTTGGTCTCTATTACTTTTTGATAGTGTTCACACACCGAACTCTGACTGTCTGTCTCGCAGGAGCTGTCTGTCCTCGAGGGACCCTTACTGCGTGTGGCAGAGGACGGGGAGCTGTGCTACGGTGGTGCCCGGATTCAGGTAAGTCACAGACGCTGCATAAGCACCACCCCACCATGCAGCCAATCATAAGAGATTAGGTTTAGAGGCCAAGTGCCAAACCCATCCCTAGACCCTACTCCTTGGTCCTGGTTTTGTTGAGTACTATGTGTCAAATATTACTGTTGAGTCTTCGATCAGAAAAATTACGTTTTACTGACAATTTATCAACCTCAAATGGCTATAGACATGACCTTGCATGAAACATACAGTAAATGAATGAAGTAGCAGTAGCTTCATAGTACTCTGCATACCACTTCCTTGTATCCCTTCAATAATCGATACCTAATCTGGAGTTTGACTTGCCCAGATTGTCAACGTGATGAATACGGCCTCTAAAATACAGTAAAAACATTGGTCTATCGGCTCCATTTCACTTATAGGACGAGCATCCATCTTGTTTATTTCTAAGTGGCGGACATGCATCACGTCTGCAATCACTCGGAAATGAAACCCCAAATACCTGCTTGGAGGGGTCATGCGTCACTCTGGGGTGGGACTGAAAGGTGTCGATCAAAATGACCTCAATGTAATTTACTGATCCATTCTGATGAACATGAAGGAGGCCATTTGACACTTAGAGCTATCGACTGGCTCAGTGTCAGCGCCAAGCAGGGTGTGTGTGTGCAAACAAAAAGCCAATCAATTCCTCTGTCTGAGACTCCCTCCTGACCCACTGTCTTTCTCTTTCTGCACTGTAGCATGGAATCGAAAGTAATGCTCAGCTGGCTGGATTTCAATCATGTTGTGTGTACCTCACTGTCTTCCGAACGGAGGGAGTGAGGGAGGGAAGGAGAGAGGTAGAGGAAGAGAAGCAGTAGAAAACACTATTTCACCTCCTATGTTGCCTCCTGACACTCAAGGACTGGGCTGTCGCTGTTCCTCTGATTTTCAGTATGGCTTTAAATCACCTGCTGTAGGTATTCACCTCTGCAAACATGGGCTGTAAACTTAGTGTGGATGGGTGGACAGGCATCACAGTAAAGGCAGCTGCCACTATCCTAATGGTCATATGGACTGCTTCAAATGGATTATTCTGCTGGGGTTTGACTTATTGCATATCCTGTGATTGGCCACTCATGGGTTTTATTTGCCATAGCTTCACAGCCAGAGGTTAATGGAAGATTCCAAAAGTGTGTATGTGTGTGTGCGGCGGTGTGTACGTGCTGGGCAGGTAATCAGAATTGGACTGAGGCTTGATTTATCACGTTTTTAACCAGCGGGACAGTGCCATGCAGCAAGCCAATGGAGTGGAACCGAAGAGATTGGCAAATATTATACATGCAGTCAGTAGAGCTATTACGCTGTGCCTGCTCTGTCCACGTCAGAGAGAGCGAGAGAGAGTTGATATGGTGTGAAATAGTCAGAACCCAAGCATGGCCATGCCTCCAGAACAGATGCAACAGCTCATAAAGGCTGTAATGGGGCTGGACCGGAGAGCAACAGGGGACACATCCCCCCCCTTTTCTCTCCTCCCTTACTCTCTCACTCCAGAGGTGGCATAAATTCTTCTGGACGCTTTTTTTGGGGGGGGGGGGGATGGTTGAGCCAGAGGTTGAGCCAGAGGTGAACCGTTTCCATGGTTTCCTGTCTTTCTCCCATCACTGTCAACGCCTGGGGACATGGCGTGCCAAAAAGGCCAGTCTAGGTCTCTCTCCATGGCTCTTTCTCTCACACTCTCTCAGAAGAAAGAAATACATTAATAAAACAGACAGAAAGGGAATGGAGGCATATGGTAATACTGGTAACTAGTTGTGGTCCACACACACGGACACACAATCACGCAAAATTCCCCAGGCCGACCTATTCACTCACAAACAAACCCACTCTGCTGTGGTAATACAACTAATGCTATCGGCTGTCAGTGGGCCAACTGCTGAGCATAGAAAGATAAGTGAAGTTATTATTTCTCTGAGTTGATTATTTCTCCCCTCTGAATTCCATGTTTTATTTTTTCACTCTTGATTTGCTCACTGGGTCTGTATTCACTCATCTAGGCCTGCATTTCATTTAGATGTCATTTGTTTTTGGCCGCGTCTGGAAAGTCTGTGTGTAGATGTGTGTGTTTGATTGCCTGTGTGTTTGTGTGTGTGTGTTTGCGTATGTGTGAATGTTCATGAGTATTTACATCTGTTCTTTTCTTTGATTGCCTGCTCAGTCGATACTGCATTGTAGAAGATTCAGTGTCATTGATGTTATGTTCTGCTTGACTAAGGGGCCACTCACTCCATTGTGCATCAACGCAGTCACATTACTCACCAGGGGGAATGTATGATTTCTGAATGTGTATAAGCCTTTGATTCATAGAAGAAAGATGTCCAAGAAAGTGTCCAATGCACTGGAGCTCAACCAAATGTAAATACATACTAGAGGTACTAAATGCCTTACAAAAATGCAGTGTTTATTTTGCTGTATAAGAGAACAAGTGGAGAACTAGAGAATCATCATGGATGCAACTGGTGGTGAAACATTATTCTAGCTAGATGATAGCACAACACATCCATTTGAATTTGGGCTCAGGTGAATTAACAAAACAGTCAGCCTGACCTTGCAGAGACAAAACCAATTAAATGGTTTTCTTTTGCAACACAATTTATTTAAGTCTTTGTCATCAACAGAACCATTTTGGAAAGCTTGACAATGTACCCAATTAATGAAAGCGGAGGTTGTGTTTAAAATGGTGAAAGAGGAATGACACATACACGCTGACAGGCCGTTTTGTCCTCTTCTGTTTTGTTTTTCCTCAGGGGCGGATTTGAGCAGGATGTGGAGAACGGCTACCCTCACTACCCAGATAGCTGCCACGGTAAGGTGGACCAATCATCTGTTCTTAATGGCTCTCCACTACTGGCACAGAGCCATCATAAAAGCTCTTTCATAACAAGCGAAGCTTATCAAGTGTGTTTAATTGTCCAAAATGATACAGAAAAAGTGATTGCCATACCTGGGGCATGATATTACAATTAAATTAATCAGCAACTCAATACAAGTATAAGTAGCCTGTCATTTCCTAGCTGAAGAGAGTACCCTAGTGGGAATTTTGCTCTCAATTTTCCCTTGCAGATGGGCACGTTAAACAAGCAGTCAATTATACATTTAACTAAGCACAGTTTGAGTGTTTAACCAGTACTCAGACTTACACAATGTACTGTTCTGTCAATATGTCTGTTGCTTTCCCTTCTCTTCTCTAGACGTCCTGGCGACCACACGCAAGCAAAACACTCTTGCTGATTCAGCATATGGTCAGTTGACATTTCTTTATCCTCTATTTTTAAAGCTTGTCGAACTGTCTGAGGTTGTTAGCAAACAGGCTAACGCTAGCAAAGCCTGGTAAGCAACATCTCTATTCCCCTTTTTTGAAGTTGTTATGCAACATGAGAAGTTCAGGAATGTTTGTTGCACAGAACAGCAACATCACCTCTCTCACACGAACAGCTATCTTTAACATTGGAGCTATTGTCCAAAGCTAGTCGTGGCAGCAGCACCAGCATGGATGTTTAACAGGCTAGCAGCGCCAGTCGCCAAGCTGCCTACTTCCCTTTTATTAAGGAGAATCATCATCCCTGTAACACTCCATTACTCCCCACTGCCTGCCCATAGAGCAGGGTGGCTACAGAGCTCAGTGGCTGGCAGCAGGCGCTAAAGCACATTTCTAGCGCTCTCAGCTGAGATGGATTCTAACGTAGCATTAATAAACAATTACTGTAGAATTACCTTCAAATTATGATAATGACATCCATGGGCCATGACTTAATGATTGTTTTCTGTCAGAGAGCAGAATTGTTTACTGCTCTTATCGATGTATCTCAATGGTGTTCGGTTAGCTGAGTTAGCCGACTAGTTAGTTAACTAGTGAGGTAGGTAGTGATACAATTGGTGAACTCATTCAGGCTCACACCTCTCAAACTTCTCAGTCTAATTCAATGGGAATCCACAATTTTCCCTAAAAGTAGTTGCTGGTAGAAAAAAAAATAGATACAGTTGAAGTTGGAAGTTTACATACACCTTAGCCAAACGCATTTAAACTCTGTTTTCCCACAATTCATGACATTTAATCCAAGTAAAACAATTCTGTCTTGGGTCAGTTAGGATCACCACTTTATTTTAAGAAAATGAAATGTCAGAATAATAGTAGAGTGATTTATTTCAGCTTTTAATTATTTCATCACATTCCCAGTGGGTCAGAAGTTTACATACACTCAATTAGTATTTGGTAGCATTGCCATTAAATTGTTGAACTTGGGTTAAATGTTTCGGGTTGCCTTCCACAAGCTTCCCAAAATAAGTTGGGTGAATTTTGGTCCATTCCTCCTGACAGAGCTGGTGTAACTGAGTCAGGTTTGTAGGCCTCCTTGCTCGCAAATGCTTTTTTAGTTCTGCCCACAAAGTTTCTATAGGTTGGGGTCAGGGCTTTGTGATGGCCACTCCAATACCTTGACTGTGTTGTCCTTAAGCCATTTTGCTACAACTTTGGAAGTATGCTTAGGGTCATTGTCCATTTGGAAGACCCATTTGCGACCAAGCTTTAACTGATGTCTTGAGATGTTGCTTCAATATATCCACATAATGTTCCTTCCTCTATTTTGTGAAGTGCACCAGTCCCTCCTGCAGCAAAGCGTAGTCTTGCTTTTTTATGGCGGTTTTGGAGCAGTGGCTTCATCCTTACTGAGCGGCCTTTCAGGTTATGTCGATATAGGACTCGTTTTACTGTGGATATAGATACTTTTGTACCCGTTTCCTCCATCTTCACAAGGTCGTTTACTGTTGTTCTGGGATTGATTTTCACTTTTCGCACCATCATCTCTAGGAGACAGAACGCGTCTCCTTCTAGAGCGGTATGACGGCTGCGTGGCCCCATGGTTTTTATACTTGCGTACTATTGTTTGTACAGATGAACGTTGTACCTTCAGGCATTTGGAAATTGCTCCCAAGGATGAACCAGAATTGTGATACAGTGAATTATAAGTGAAATAATCTGTCTGTAAACAATTGTTTGAAAAATGACTTGTCATGCACAAAGTAGATGTCCTAACTGACTTGCCAAAACTATAGTTTAACAAGAAATTTGTGGAGTGGTTGAAAAACGAGTTTTAATGACTCCAACCTAAGGTTATGTAAACTTCCGACTTCAACTGTATATCCCTTTGTCACCTTACAAATTATCCATGGGTACTGATGGTGGCTGCTTATCCCTAGAAGTGATAAACACAGCATTGAGACCATCTTAGTGAGAGTTGCTGGCCATTATATCTCAACAATACCATCAATCCAGTCCAGCCTTTTCATGTACTTCAGAACAGAAGCAATACTGTCTGCACTGCAGCTTAGCCTCAGACCTCCACATTCCCACAATGCCTTTGTTCTCCGTATCCTCTCTGCTGAAGGAAGTAGTGCCGCTCAGTGGGCAGTGGGACTAGATGAGCAACCCCACTGGCTAATTCCACCAGGCGATTACTCCATCCATGCCTCTGTACTCTGTTTGAAGTACTTCACACACTGTCATACTTCAGACTCAGACCTGCAGAATGACAAAAACCTTTGAGTCCAAGCTGAAGATCAAGGTTTCCCCACAATAGAACACCCCATAGTGTTGAACAATACCATTCTCGCTGGTGTGCATTGGTTCCTAAGTCCTTTCTTACTATTCCCCGGGAATGGAACAATCCCATCCCATAGAGAAAGCAGCAAGAGACAAACACCCAGCAGTGTGGACAATCAAACCATTCCCCACTGCATATTGTGCTTTTCTCTCTGTAAAGGAGAAAACAATGCACACACACAATGTTGATAAATTGAACTAATAATGCAGCCCTTGGAGCCGTTGTCTGGCATGCCAAGGCTGAACTCCCCCGGTGTGCCGTTTTAATTTGCCTGGCGCAGATGGTGCTCTGACAGGGCATCTTATTCAGAGTGAAAACTATCAACTGGCATCGAGAGCGGGCCTTTCGCTTTCAATCTGGGCTGGCACCCTCCAGTATGCTAACATTATGGCCGGCTTATTAGCGAAACGTCCACGTCAATAGCGGCGTGCTGCACACAAGGCCTCAAGGACATCCACTGTCAGAGAATTAGGAAGACACTCATGATGGGTGTTGTGACGATGACAGTGCTTTCTTCTGCCAGGTCTCTCACAGTACAGACCCGTATTGGATCCACAGACTCAGACCCCTCATAACCCCACAGTACCAGTATAGATCCTAATTGGATATGTTGACATTGTCACATTTTCCATAGACCATTCCCTATGTAGGTTAGACGGTAACTACCTGTAAAACAGTTTAGTGAAGCAGAGAACCGGAAGTTGCTGTAAATCATTACCTACCATTACCTCAGCTACTGGTATCTATTTCACCTCATCTGTCAAACTACTTAGTAAAGAAAATCGGCTGTGAAAGGTAACTGTATATCAAAGTTTGTATGTGCTGGAAGAGTCCATGCACCAGCTGGTAGCATCCACAACAACAGGGTTTTGCTGTGTAGAATGTGCTGCAGTGCCGGGTCAAGAGATTTCTCACTGGTTCGGTAACAAAGGCAGCAGGTTTGGAAATCTTAAGGCCAGCACTGCAGCCAAATCATGACCATATTGCCCCTGAGTGTATTTCTCCAATGACTCGTAATTGCTGCAACACCTGAATGTTTTATCTATTAAGGGCATTAAACAGTGGGGGAAAACGTTGGTTCTAAAGCACTGAATCATGTTGCACCTATGGAGGAGTGCTTTACGTGTAATGTATAGGCTACCTACTTTATTTATTGCACTCATGGATTCAATTCTCTTCAAAGCACTCTTTATGTTAATGTCCTCATTGTCATCATCAGCTTCACAGTAATTATGACAGTAATCTTTTTTTCATGCTGGATTTACGTTTTTTCTCCCAAGGCACTAAGAATCCTTCCCTGGTCATAAAACAACATTTTATATTTAGGTGTTTTTGTGTGCTGCATTTCCATTTCACTAACGGGTTACTTTGTTACCCCTCCCCCACCTGCACAACAACAGGGAAGACCACACCCACAACAACCGCCAGCACAACCAATCAGGTGGCCCCATTCCCAAAGGTGGCAGGTGACTCTGAAAGAGGTACAGGTCCAGATGGCGGTCCTCCAGTCCCAGTTGGGGACCAGGGGTCACCTGACTCGGAACCAATCAGTGTGGAGATGGAGGGTAAGGGGGTGGGGTGTCTGTGTCTGCTGAACTTTGACCTGCACTGGATTGCATTGATGGGCCCTGAAGCTTCACTGCACACTGCTAACCATGCTGATCACTAACACTCTAACACTCTGTGTAGGACACTGAACGTTTAACCATATATCCACTCACTTAATGAAGCAACCATGAGTTAGAGAGGCTTAATCACTTAAATAGATACTGCATTGGCTCCAATTAACCCTTCAATTAACTCTTCAAATCAATGTCCAAACAAAATGACTCCTGCTTGTCTGCTCATCTCTTAATTTGTCCATATTCTAGGGTAGCTTACTCTCCCCTCTCCAGCGGGACACACTTTCATAATCACACACAACCAAGCACGTCTTCTCTTCTCACGCTGTCTAGAGCGCTGCTTCCTGAATGTCATTCCCAGATTACTCCCAATAGGAAACCAACCGGAGCTCCTAATATTCAGCAGGATGGGAAGACTGTTCGTTGATGCTATTTCTTTTAGCCCAGGCTCTCCTTGCTGCACTCCTCTGGCGCCTTGTCAGGAGTCCATAAATCCTGTGTAGTGATGGGTTCCATTCAGGCCGACAGAGTCTCCGGCTGCAATGATGAGCCACCCAGGCTCAAATGAGAAAAGCCTGTAACAAATAAATAACCAGCAGCCGGCGTGCGGACAAGGGGAAACCGTAATAGAAACTTGGGCAACGCAATCTATTTCAGCATGGGCTAGTGTCGCCTGGCTGCCGGTTCAATCAAAAGCACGGGGGACCCGGCTGATAAGGCGAGAGAGGAACTGTTCTGGAAGTAACAGCGTGGCAGTTCCAGGAAGGCCTCTCTCTCTGATGCACCCAAACACTGTAGGTAGAATAGGGGTCAAGAAACTCTGGTCCTGGAGGGCAGCCGTGGGTGCAGGCTTTTGTTCTAGCTCAGCACCAATACAACTCATAATGTACTTCTGTAAACTGAGGTTAATTTGACAAGAGCCTAGATAGAGCTGATGTAAGTTTAAGGCTGGCCTTGAGACAGGTTTGAAACATCTTTGGCACAATAAACAAAAACAATTTACCGCAAGCTAGTAATAGCAATTCTGCAGCCCTCTAGAATTGCATCCCAACAGCTTTTGTTTTTATTTTATGTAAGGCCTACACAGACGCAAATACAAGGTGACATGATTCATCCAGCTACGGATAGAAACAATGTATTATATAAAGACTATGACTGACCAAAATACAAGTACAAGCACCCCTTTTGAGACCTCGCTGTTATGAACATTTCCAGCAATCATTTAGCTGCAGTTCGACACTGTGTTTCCATCAAGGGAGAACGCCTATCTCCCTACAGTGTCAGAATGCTTCAACCTACACAAACACACATTATTTAGACCCAGCTTTTAGACCTCGCTGTTTGTTTTCCCAGTGTTATTTCCTGCTTAGCTTATTTTAAACAGACCTCCGGGGTCGTCTCCATATTCAAATGAACCTGTGTGGGTACGGCAAAAAAAGAACCTTGCTAGCAGCTAATTTAGCTGACAAGTACAGGGAGACAACTCGATAATAGAGGCAAGCAGGCAGGGCTCTGAAACTCATTAAAGCACTAGGAGAAGAGCAGAGAATGAACTCAGGCTGAACTTCTCTTTGCTGCTGAAAAGGGGTTGGTGTCCTGGAGGGATGGTGCCAGTTCCTTACTCTTGTTTATATCTCAGTGGCTCGAGGAATATAGACACCAGGTTACATTACTTCCTGTCTAGCCATCAATACAACTCAACACTCATATCACCTCTCTTTTTGATTACGACATCATCAGTCATGCTATGTCGTTAAATCCATTTTAAGTTGTGCATTATAAACTCAAAAAACATAGATAGTTTAGGCATATCAACAATCCTATGCAGCATCCTCCTCAAGCTGGCTGTGTACATTAAGCTATTCATCATAACCAGGAAAATGTTACCCACCTCACTAAAGTGCCTCAGTTACAGCTGTCACAGCCAATTTAGCATCACTACTTAGTCATGTGGTAATGACACTAAATAAAGGTTACTTTAACTAGACCATAGTTTCCTTTAATTATTCTGCCCGAATTACTCGCTCTTCATAACAGCTATGATTAACATCAGCTTTTACTATGAAAACACACACTGTAGGGCTCTGTACTGTACACCTCCCCACTGGTCATATACAGTACATACACAATACTACATCTTTCCATACGCAGCAAAATGAACACCTCAAAACATGCATTATACATAAAGTTGTTCACAACATGTTCTTGCCTGTTTGACAACATTAGGGACTGGTTTCCCGTTCACATATTAACCCTAGTCCTGGACAACAACAAAACAGCTGATGGTGATTCTCCATTGAGCATGCTTTTTAATCCAGCACTAGGCTTAATCTGAGTCTGGGGAAACTTCCTATATGTTTACTGTCACCCTCATGTTCAGAGTGCTTAGTGTCACCATTACATTTTTATTATCATGTTAACACCATGGAGACCAGAGTGTTAGTCAACATCAGAATGTTGAGTGTCCCAGTGACGTTTGGGCCCACAGTGTACAGATCCACACACGCAGTTGTCCTGACTCCTAACCCCAACCCATTATCCCTTTCTGTCTCCTCGACCCCTTACCCCTGGGGAATAGTTCTCTATTAACCTGTCTGTTTTTCGGTTGGACTGACTAACCCTTATCTGCCTCCTTGGTTGAATCTTCCTCTCCTTCTCTTCCCCTTTTCCCCCTGTGAAAGCCTATGACTGAAACTGTGCTTTTTGTGTGTTTGTTGCCTACAAGCAGTTGTTTCTCTGTGGCTTTAGGCCACTGTTTGGGGACGCTATGGTTCTTCCAGAGCTGCTTTTCTATCCAGACAGTTAATGTTTGTTTCAGGAGTTATGTTAGGGATTGGCTCTGGAATACAGTAGCTTTACCAGGTGCTGAATGGTGAATGCCCTCTTTATTCTCTTTACTTTATTCCTGATGCAACTGCATGTGAAATGTCCCACTGCATGTAGTGCCATGCTTGATTTGATGGTGGATGAGGCTATCAGACACTACTTGAACTATGTCTGTTCCAAAGCTGTTTGAAATGGAAAATGTGTCTTTGAACTGTATTATCGCTCATGTTTTGACAGATAATATCTTGGTTTTCAAAGTCAGCGTTGAGTGATGTACTGTACTGAGATATTATGGCAAATTGGTCTCTACTTGCCAGGTTCTAAGGGATTGTACAGTCGTGGCCTAAAGTTTTGAGAATGACACAAATATACATTTTCACAAAGTCTGCTGCCTTAGTTTGTATGCTGTTATGAAGAGTGATCAGATAAATTGCAATTAATTGTAAAGTCGCTGTTTGCCATGCAATTTAACTGAATCCCCAAAGAAACATTTCCACTGCATTTCAGCTCTGCCACAAAAGGACCAGTTGACATCATGTCAGTGATTCTCTTGTTAACACAGGTGTGAGTGTTGACGAGGACAAGGCTGGAGATCACTCTGTCATGCTGATTGAGTTCGAATAACTGACTGGAAGCTTCAAAAGGAGGGTGGTGCTTGGAATCATTGTTCTTTCTCTGTCAATCATGGTTACCTGCAAGGAAACAAATGCCATCATCATTGCTTTGCACAAAAAGGGCTTCACAGGCAAGGATATTGCTGGCAGTAAGATTGCACCTAAAACAAACATGTATCATCAGATCATCAAGAACTTAAAGGAGAGCGGTTCAATTGTTGTGAAGAAGGCTTCAGGGCGCCCAAGAAGGTCCAGCAAGTGCCAGGACCGTCTCCCAAAGTTTATTCAGCTGCGGGATCGGGGCACCACCAGTACAGAGCTTGCTCAGGAATGACAGCAGGCAGGTGTGAGTGCATCTGCACGCACAGTGAGGCGAAGACTTTTGGAGGATGGCCTGGTGTCAAGAAGGGCAGCAAAGAAGCCACTTCTCTCCAGGAAAAACATCAGGGACAGACTGATATTCTGCAAAAGGTACAGGGATTGGACTGCTGAGGACTGGGGTAAAGTAATTTCTCTGAATCCCCTTTCTGATTGTTTGGGGCATCCGGAAAAAAGCTTGTCCGGAGAAGACAAGGTGAGCGCTACCATCAGTCCTGTGTCATGCCAACAGTAAAGCATCCTGAGAACATTCATGTGTGGGGTTGCTTCTCAGCCAAGGGAGTGGGCTCACTCACAATTTTGCCTAAGAACACAGCCATGAATAAAGAGTGGTACCAACACATCCTCCGAGAGCAACTTCTCCCAACCATCCAGGAACAGTTTGGTGACGAGCAATGTCTTTTCCAGCATGATGGAGCACCTTGCCATAAGGCAAAAGTGATAACTAAGTGTCTCGGGAACAAAACATTGATATTTTGGGTTCATGGCCAGGAAACTCCCCAGACCTAAATCCCATTGCAAACTTGTGGTCAGTCCTCAAGAGGCGGGTGGACAAACAAAAACCCACAAATTCTGACAACTCCAAGCATTGATTATGCAAGAATGGGCTGCCATCAGTCAGGATGTGGCCCAGAAGTTAATTGACAGCATGCAAGGGTCAACACTGCAAATATTGATTCTTTGCGTCAACTTCATGTAATTGTCAATAAAAGCCTTTGACACTTATGAAATGCTTGTAATTATACTTCAGTATTCCATAATAACATCTGACAAAAATATCTAAAGACACTGAAGCAGTAAACTGTAGAAATTAATATTTGTATCATTCTCAAAACTTTTGGCCACGACTGTGTTATTTGGGATACTTGGAGAAAATCGTATCTCTCTGAAATTAAAATGGATGGCCTTCCCTTCAGTAAAATATATTTTTATCTGACCTTCCCTGAACGTTTGAAAAAGAAAGAAAAAAACTCCCCAATACCCAAAATAATAATTAAAATATTAAGTGGATAGCAAAAAACATGCTTACCGTTTACCCTCACTCTTAGGACAGACGAGAGCCTTTTTTGTAAGAATTACAGTGCAAAGTAGCCAGAAGGTTGTGGCTTCTCAAACCACCACAGACAAGGGTGTGTGAAAAGATATCCATTATAATAAAAGCACTGCATGAATCTATCCTCCTATTCACTTAGTCTACGAAGAAATGCCTTTTATAAATGCATTTCTATGCAATTCTATGTCATTTTTATGAAAATGACTGGAGACTAGCAGAATATTTTTTTATACCACAACAGAGCATGACACCGAATGAACGCATGCTGCAGCACCGAAGCCATTTAGATTTCAATTCTGGCTTTTGTTCAAAAAGAGGATAGTCAGCTTAGGTCTAAGGCACTGCATCGTGCTTGAAGCATCACTACAGACTCGTTTCGATCCCAGGCTGTGTCACAGCCGTCCTTGACCGGGAGACCCATGAGACGGCGCACAATTGGCCCAGTGTCGTTCGGGTTAGGGGAGGGTTTGGCCAGCTGGGATTTCCTTGTCCTATCGCACTCTAGCGACTCCTTGTGGTGGACCGGGCACCTGCAAGTGGACTCTGGTCGCCAGTTGGACGGTGTTTCTTCTGACACATTGGTGCGACTGGCTTCCGGATTAAGCAAGCAGTGTGTCAAAAAGCATTGCAGCTTGTTTTGGAGGACACATGGCTCTAGACCTTCACCTCTCCCGAGTACGTGGGCGAGTTGCAGTGATGGGACAAGACTGTAACTACAAATTGGATATCATGAAATTGGGGAGAAAAAAGGGGTAAAAGTAACACACAAAAAAGAGGATAGTCTAAGTTTGGAACAGTGCTAAAGGGATCAACTGTTAAAATGTATCGCAACAGAACCAGATACAACTGAAGTACCTGATCATCATTGAATTCGAGAAAAGCCACACATTGTTTAACACCGCAGCCACATAACAGGTAGGCCTATATGAACAGTCTATATGAGAAACTATCATTTCCTAATTTATTATATTTTATTCCATGATATTGTTGTTACACTAAACCCTCCCCCTGGCTGAAATTGAAAAAGCATGACCCGCCCCCATTTTCCTCCAGGTAACTAATGTGTACATTTCGATCTCTCCATTAGCACCTTTTTTAATTTTTTGACTAGTATTCAACACAATTCTCCTCAGTGAAACCTCTTGATGCTCTACATGCATCAGCACACTTATAATAAAATGGCATCATGTCATTAGCACTCTTTTTCAATTGGACTGAACCAGTTACATTACAGCGTATCATATTACCTCGTGTGTGCATAAATCAAGCCGCGTCCAATTGGTTGGGCACTGATGTGTAATATTATGCATATTCTTAATAATGAGAGTACATGATTGAATTCATTCACATGAACACCCAGACCCCCTTTTTCACACGCTCACACACCACACACACAAACACAGAGCGTTAACTGTGTTCATCATTACCCAAGCATCAGCTATTTGAACTGTCAAAGTACTCCGAATTTTAGTTAGCATACTCCTGTTCGTGTCTAATTTTGAAAACACTCACAGTGCTTGTAGTATATCAGCCGATGATTTGTTGTTGTGTTTTCCACAGCAGAAAATAGATCTCTGGCATTAGTTGGGGTTAATGGTTGCCTGCGAAGCCTGCGAAGCCCGGGGCCATTTTGACTCATTGCGCCACTATGGAATGAAGTACCCTTTAATGGAACTATTACATTCTTCCCTCAGCTGTAGAGAAACAGAAACTAATCAGGCTATTTTGGAACGTCTTTACTTGATGCAAATATAGTACTCAGGAGTCGTTTCCAGCGCCTAGCTACAGTACCTTCAGAAAGTATTCACACCCCTTTTTCAACATTTTGTTGTGTTACAGCATGAATTTTCAAATGGATAAAATTTAGATTTATGGTCACTGGCCTACACACAATACCCCATAATGTCAAAGTGGAATTATGTTTTTTGAAATGTTTACCAATTCATAAAAAATGTAAAGCTTTTAATCTTTAAGGACTGGGGAGTTTTTCAAGATAAAAATGAAACATAATGGAGCTAAGCAAGGCAAAATCCTAGAGGAAAACCTGGTTGTCTGCTTTCTACCAGACACTGGGAGATTAATTAACCTTTCAGCAGTACAATAACCTAAAACACAAGGCCAAATCTACACCTGGAGTTGCTTACCAAGAAGACCATAAATGTTCCTGAGTGGCCACGTTACTGTTTTGACTTAAATCTACTTGAAAATCTATGGCAAGACGTGAAAGTTGATGAAGAGTTCTTGAAGAGCTTGAATAATTCTTAAAATTATGGGCAAATGTTGCACCATCCAGGTATGGAAAGCTCTTAGAGACTTGCCCAGAGAGACTCACAGCTGTAATCGCTGCCAAAGGTGTTTGACAGGGGTGTGAATACTTAATTAAATAAAATATTTCTGTTTTTAATTTTCAATACATTTTGCACATTTCAAAAAACGTGTTTCCATTTTGCCATTATTGGGTATTGTGTGTACATGGATAAGAAAAATAATACATTTGATACATTTTGAATTCAGGCTATAACACAGCAAAATGTAGAGTAAGTACAGGGTTATCAATACTTTCTGAAGGCACTGTAAGTGCCAGCTTGAGCAGTGTATTGACACAATCTTTAAAGGGATAGTTCACTTTGAAAACAACATTTGCGTACTGTACCTTGGAATTGTCCCAAAGTCGAGCCGTGTCTATATTCCAACATTCCACGCCATAGTTGAGTATCAGCAATCAAGATTACCAAAAGCACCGTAGTATCCCAGCTCAATAATCGGTTGCTGTCCAGTTTATCCTAAATCCCTGATTCTCAAGACCATCCATTTGGCAACCAACACTGCAGATGGCTAACTGATTCTATGCATGCAGTAGAATAAAGCACAGCATGACGCTGATACACTTCTGAGGTATGTAAAGTAGTAGTTCATTTGGGCATTTTATGGAAATAAATGAATCTGTATGATTTATATAGCTATCGGTTTTAAGCATCTCAAAGAAGGGTTAGATGTGAGTCAAAGGTGAAAACCCCTGCTTGCGTTGTTTGTGTTTCACTTCTTTTGTTTTTGTTTGTTTTGGCGTTATTTTATCACCTGTCGAAATAACACTTCACACTCCAGAATCGCTCCTCGCGCAACCCATCCCCAATTAGTGAAACACAGAACAGACTACAGGTTGTGTATCGCTTTAGCTCAGTTACATAATGCACAGCCTTGTCTATTTTTACCATTATGGTAGAGAGCGTCAAGCGGGGTCCTTCTACGTACCAAAACACAGCTGCTTCTGAGAGCGAGGCTTCAAAACCCACCAGGCTGACAATCTGTCACTCACTTTGACACATCTCTCTCTCTCCATCATCATCTCCCAGCCTCCCCCTTACAATCTGCTCCCTGCACATTCTTTCTCACACTCTATTTCTGTCACTTTTTGTCCCCAGCTTTCTGCCACATTCTTTTTCATTTTATTTTCTCTAGTTCTCTTGCTCGTCTCTTTTCTGTCCTGTTCCGCTCTCTCTCTTTTCCGTTGCCTGGCAGTTTCTTACTGAAGTTATATTTTCTCTACCTACTGTATCTCTCTCTCTTTGTTGCTCTCTTCCTCTCGAGCATGAATACTTCCAGCTGTCCCCCCTCTCTCTCCCTTTCTGTCACCATTTCTCCTCTCCTTCCCTCCTGTCAAATCTCAACCATATGTGTGTTTACCTTCTTAGAAGACTTGAGAGTTCTTAATGTGTGTGTGTTCCTGTATGTCACAGATTACACGTATAGTAGGCCTCTGTTCAGCAGAGACCATGCTGAACCCACACTTTGGCTAAAGATATAGTGTGACAACCGAGAAAAACAAACATGGAAAAACACTGTTATTAACATTATATAAACCATTGAGAGGAGGTTATTGTTGCTTTGAGTAGCTTCAATTATCCTGCGGCACCATATATCTTTATATACCACACCTATATTTTACTAACATTTTTAATGCAACTCTACCACTACACAGGTGCAGACAACTCCAATGAATGGTCACATGTTACATTAAAGCAGCGCTCTCAAACCTTTTTGTTTCACCTCTTTATCAGAGGTGTCATACAATATTGGCTCATAAAATGATTCATTTGACCATTTTTAAAGGTATTTTCTTTCAACACTGTATTGAGGCAATGCTTTATCGTCAACTGTTTGCCTGCATGCTATGCCTCCTGTGCGACATCTAACAGCACACCAGTCCCCCCATGCCATGATTCAGTGGGTATTAATTTCACTGTGACCATGCCACCATATGTCACGCATACGGCCCGATTGAGTCATCCACTCCAGCCCCAAACGTGTTGTGACAGGTTGTGCGTGGGGTTGGAGATCTGTGTATCCCCACTGTGTCGCTTGACTCATAGCTCCTCAGCCATGTGGAACCCTTCAATAGTCATAGGGTCCTGGTCAGGGGTCCCAGATGAGTCACAGGACTGGGAGCTGGGAGCCACAGGGAGGCTGGGGGAAGCCACACAGAGACATGGGCATCCTGGCCTGTATTATTCATAAAACCCCCATGCTGCCACACTGCCTCGGCTCACTCTGACACACTGGCCTAGGACAGATAGGATAAACGAAGCATCGCCATAGAAATACAATGGATATAGCACTTGAATGGATAGAACTCGCGATTTCAAAGCAGCACGTCAAACTTACTCTGTGAATTTAACATTATCGCCAGGAGGATGTGATCGTACAGTATATTGCATCTCTCTATAGGGGAATGGCACTCAGTATTCTACTCACTGATGTAGAGCAAATGGCCCGATTGATAGTGATATAGAGCTTTGCAGTGCTCTAAAAGCCTTTACTTCCTGATAGCACTGAGAGAGAGACAGGGAGCAGACACTTCTCCTGTAACTTTGTGACCTACATATAACTTTCCATCAACACCAGGCAAAGAGACACTCGTGTCGGCAGCTCCTTCAAGACCAAAGAACCAATCCTTGTTTGATGCTAATTCTGCCCCATCTTCTCTCTGTTTGTATTAAGAGGCTGTCGAAGACAAACGGTAATGGTGACAAGTACCCTTTAGAGTTACTAGCAAAGTGCCAGGAGCTTCAAGGCTGATGTCTGTGCTCCTCTATTGACACATTGAGATTTTCCCCGTTGTGCTTTTGTTACTTGTATAGATTCATGACGAGTTTGTGCTTGAAGCTGCAGTGGAGTTTTGCTACTCATTTCTTCAGCCTACAGTGTGTGTGTGTGCACTGCATACCTGTTCTCCACATTCAGAATATACCTGAGGACATACTGTGTGTGCACTGCATACCTGTTCTCCACATTCAGAATATACCTGAGGACATACTGTGTGTGCACTGCATACTTGTTCTCCACATTCAGAATATACCTGAGGACATACTGTGTGTGGACTGCATACTTGTTCTCCACATATATACCTAATGATATACACACACACTTGACCAAAAAGCTTCTTTTTAAAAAATAAATGTATCCAAGGTCATTCTGTGCTGTGTTCTGCATGTACTGTAGATTCATGTGAGTTATTATTCACATCTCCCTTTCCCTTATAAATGAATGAATATCTTTCAAATGGTAATGGTATGCTGCCTGCATTTACCCTCACACACTCCAGTTTTCGACCCAACAATGTTTTTCTTATTCAGACACAATAATGTTTTGGCAACCTATTTGAACAAAACCCATTTAAAGAAATTATGAAGTGTAAGACACTGCTGTCATTGAAATTGTTGTACGAGATGTTTGATTCCGCTAAACGCCTAATTGTAAATTCCCTCAGTGAAATTCCCTTCTAATCAAGTGCCCTCACTCTGTTAAAGCTGAAGCATGTGGCAACTCTTTGTAATTTCATCGAAAGAGAGAAACCCTCGACAAGTCTCTCTTGGGCCCAATGATTTAGACCCCCCCCACCCCCCTCCTCATCATCTTCAACATCCCATCACCACAGTTACGTCTAAAGCTGGCACTATCATTGCCCATTACTGCCTAACCTGAGCTCTCATTACGGGATGCAATTAGCCTATTTGAGACACCTGCATTTCTCCTCCCAGTGCGGGCCAATTCCCCTCCCCAGACTTATCAATTTCACAGAGACTATCATTAAGGTTGGAGAAGGGCCTGACACCACAGATGGCAGCAGCCTTTGTAAATGAGCTCTGATTGTGAGAGAGGTGGCTAGTATCACTCCTCCTGTCGAATCTCAGATGCCATTAGGCAAATATAGTGGCAGGGTCACACCATCCAAGGGCGTTTTCATAGTGTTGAGATAACCTTGAGATTTTCAGGTGCTTAGTTGCGGCAGTTCAGATGTTTTCCCAAACAAAAATTTGAATCAGTCAGACTCTCGTTCAATTAAAGAGTGATTTATTCTATGAGCTAGTTAGTCGAGTTGGTTATTTTTGGCAAGTTCATCGCAGGTGCACTCACCCTGATCCATGCATTTCAAAGCACAGCCAGTGTGAAA
This sequence comes from Oncorhynchus kisutch, assembly GCF_002021735.2. NCBI lineage: Eukaryota > Metazoa > Chordata > Actinopteri > Salmoniformes > Salmonidae > Oncorhynchus > Oncorhynchus kisutch. Next base: position 17,893,200 of record NC_034175.2, on the reverse strand, counting down.
GACATCAGACTCCTGCCAGTGCACCCATCAATATTTAAAGCCCAAACTCATTTTGGACTTGATTTCTCACTGACTGGGGAGCTCTTGCCCTCTGCCACTCTTTGCAGTTGGAGACGAAAGATGAGGTCTTGGCAAGAAATAGTTTATTGATTCATTTTATTTATTTTATTTTATTTTACCTTTATTTAACCAGGTAGGCAAGTTGAGAACAAGTTCTCATTTACAATTGCGACCTGGCCAAGATAAAGCAAAGCAGTTCGACAGATAAAACGACACAGAGTTACACATGGAGTAAAAACAAACATACAGTCAATAATGCAGTATAAACAAGTCTATATACAATGTGAGCAAATGAGGTGAGAAGGGAGGTAAAGGCAAAAAGGCCATGATGGCAAAGTAAATACAATATAGCAAGTAAAATACTGGAATGGTAGTTTTGCAATGGACGAATGTGCAAAGTAGAAATAAAAAGATAATGGGGTGCAAAGGAGCAAAATAAATAAATTAATTAAAATTAAATACAGTTGGGAAAGAGGTAGTTGTTTTGGCTAAATTATAGGTGGGCTATGTACAGGTGCAGTAATCTGTGAGCTGCTCTGACAGTTGGTGCTTAAAGCTAGTGAGGGAGATAAGTGTTTCCAGTTTCAGAGATTTTTGTAGTTCGTTCCAGTCATTGGCAGCAGAGAACTGGAAGGAGAGGCGGCCAAAGAAAGAATTGGTTTTGGGGGTGACTAGAGAGATATACCTGCTGGAGCGTGTGCTACAGGTGGGAGATGCTATGGTGACCAGCGAGCTGAGATAAGGGGGGACTTTACCTAGCAGGGTCTTGTAGATGACATGGAGCCAGTGGGTTTGGCGACGAGTATGAAGCGAGGGCCAGCCAACGAGAGCGTACAGGTCGCAATGGTGGGTAGTATATGGGGCTTTGGTGATAAAACGGATTGCACTGTGATAGACTGCATCCAATTTGTTGAGTAGGGTATTGGAGGCTATTTTGTAAATGACATCGCCAAAGTCGAGGATTGGTAGGATGGTCAGTTTTACAAGGGTATGTTTGGCAGCATGAGTGAAGGATGCTTTGTTGCGAAATAGGAAGCCAATTCTAGATTTAACTTTGGATTGGAGATGTTTGATATGGGTCTGGAAGGAGAGTTTACAGTCTAACCAGACACCTAAGTATTTGTAGTTGTCCACGTATTCTAAGTCAGAGCCGTCCAGAGTAGTGATGTTGGACAGGCGGGTAGGTGCAGGTAGCGATCGGTTGAAGAGCATGCATTTAGTTTTACTTGTATTTAAGAGCAATTGGAGGCCACGGAAGGAGAGTTGTATGGCATTGAAGCTTGCCTGGAGGGTTGTTAACACAGTGTCCAAAGAAGGGCCGGAAGTATACAGAATGGTGTCGTCTGCGTAGAGGTGGATCAGGGACTCACCAGCAGCAAGAGCGACCTCATTGATGTATACAGAGAAGAGAGTCGGTCCAAGAATTGAACCCTGTGGCACCCCCATAGAGACTGCCAGAGGTCCGGACAGCAGACCCTCCGATTTGACACACTGAACTCTATCAGAGAAGTAGTTGGTGAACCAGGCGAGGCAATCATTTGAGAAACCAAGGCTGTCGAGTCTGCCGATGAGGATATGGTGATTGACAGAGTCGAAAGCCTTGGCCAGATCAATGAATACGGCTGCACAGTAATGTTTCTTATCGATGGCGGTTAAGATATCGTTTAGGACCTTGAGCGTGGCTGAGGTGCACCCATGACCAGCTCTGAAACCAGATTGCATAGCAGAGAAGGTATGGTGAGATTCGAAATGGTCGGTAATCTGTTTGTTGACTTGGCTTTCGAAGACCTTAGAAAGGCACGGTAGGATAGATATAGGTCTGTAGCAGTTTGGGTCAAGAGTGTCCCCCCCTTTGAAGAGGGGGATGACCGCAGCTGCTTTCCAATCTTTGGGAATCTCAGACGACACGAAAGAGAGGTTGAACAGGCTAGTAATAGGGGTGGCAACAATTTCGGCAGATAATTTTAGAAAGAAAGGGTCCAGATTGTCTAGCCCGGCTGATTTGTAGGGGTCCAGATTTTGCAGCTCTTTCAGAACATCAGCTGAATGGATTTGGGAGAAGGAGAAATGGGGAAGGCTTGGGCGAGTTGCTGTTGGGGGTGCAGTGCTGTTGTCCGGGGTAGGAGTAGCCAGGTGGAAAGCATGGCCAGCCGTAGAAAAATGCTTATTGAAATTCTCAATTATGGTGGATTTATCAGTGGTGACAGTGTTTCCTATCTTCAGTGCAGTGGGCAGCTGGGAGGAGGTGTTCTTATTCTCCATGGACTTTACAGTGTCCCAGAACTTTTTTGAGTTAGTGTTGCAGGAAGCAAATTTCTGCTTGAAAAAGCTAGCCTTGGCTTTTCTAACTGCCTGTGTATAATGATTTCTAGCTTCCCTGAACAGCTGCATATCACGGGGGCTGTTCGATGCTAGTGCAGAACGCCATAGGATGTTTTTGTGTTGGTTAAGGGCAGTCAGGTCTGGGGAGAACCAAGGGCTATATCTGTTCCTGGTTCTAAATTTCTTGAATGGGGCATGTTTATTTAAGATGGTTAGGAAGGCATTTTTAAAAAAATATCCAGGCATCCTCTACTGACGGGATGAGATCAATATCCTTCCAGGATACCCCGGCCAGGTCGATTAGAAAGGCCTGCTCGCAGAAGTGTTTCAGGGAGCGTTTTACAGTGATGAGTGGAGGTCGTTTGACCGCTGACCCATTACGGATGCAGGCAATGAGGCAGTGATCGCTGTCATTAACAGAGGGAGGAAAGCCAAGGGGCTAGTTCCAACACCTCTGCAATGCTGCTTCCCACGTAGTAGAGCTTCTGTAAACACAACCGGTATTTTCCAGCTGCTGCCTGCTTGACCTCATAGAAATTATAGTCTCTTCTAGGTCTCTGGTTTCATTACACTAAAGCCCATTTTGTTCTCGCTCTCTTTTTCTGTGAAGGTGTCCGACGGCCTCCCGAGATGGAGAAGACCAACCACAGTGTCCACTACACCCTGCTGATCGCCTGTGTGCTGGTGGCCTTTGTCCTTGGAGCCTTCCTCTCAGGCTTTCTGGTCTCCTGCTACTGCAACCACACCGGCAACAAGACCAAGAGGCTGGCCAAGGACCCGGAGGCCCCCATCCCTCACGCCCTGTCCCTACGCAGCCTGGCCAAGCTCAATGGCCTGCTGGACAGCCAGAACAAGGAGGATAAAATGGAGGTGTCCTCGCCCAAGCTCTACAACTCCTTCTTCCAGAACGGGAAGGAGCATCATCAAGGAGCACCCAGACGGAACGGTGGTCACCACCCAGGGATGACCATGGGAGACCTGGTTCACCCCCATCACCTACACCACTCTTCTGAGCTCTCTGGTCTTCCCACCCCAGACTCCACCCCTGAACTGCCCATCAAGAACATGAAGGCTTTCAAGAACCAGTGGGAGAAGAACCAGAACTGCAACAATGCCAAGGAGCCCAAGTCCCACAACATGGGACAAGGTTCCAGGCCCAGCTCAGGCCTGCTCCACCAGCAGATCTACCCCTACTCTCACAGCTTCTCCAATGGGCAAGCTCTGGCCAATGGGCATGCCTTGGTCGGTGGACCCCAGCACCTGGAGGAGCGCAAGATCCACAATACTGAGCGCATGTTGGTCCAGCAGCCTTACCCCTGCTACCCGCAGAAGGTGATGGAGGTCACATCACTGGACGAGCTGCTCAAACACATCCACGAGGCCAACTCCAGCAAGAACACCCAGGTCATGACTTCATCCGGCCTGTCAGCCAGCGGCGGGTGCCATGGCAGTCAACTAGCTTTTGCCAACCGCATCCAGCCGCACATCCCAGAGACCGAGTCAGCGCCTTACTACAGCTCATCCACCCTGCCCCGAGACAGCCTGACCCGCCGCATGGACGTACCTCCAGACATGCCCCATCACCACCAGTCCACCCTGGAGCGGAGGCACTCTTCCCAGAGACACTCACTGATTACCGCTGCCACTAAGATTGCCAACGGAGGGGGTGGTGGAGGGATGGTTCACCGACAGCAAAGCTTCAGCCAGCGTAACGGCCACCAGCACCAACCACCCCCTATGCTGGCTCGAATGAACTCCACCGGCAGCGCCTGCGAGATCCACTACCCGCTCATCCCCAATGGGTACCTGACACGCCAGCAGAGCTACAATGGAGAGCAACAGGAGGATACCGGAGGATACCTCCACCGAGGGGCCATAGTCCGCCGGACCACCTCCCTCAAACCCGACGTCCCTCCCAAACCCCTCTTCATCCCTGCCTCCTCTCCCGTCAACCAACAGGGAAACTTCAACTACTGAGGAGAAAGAGGAGAGGAGGAGAACAGGACAAGAGTGACTGTGCCTCGTCCTCTCCTCTCAATGGGTGAAAAGTGGAAGATGTGCCCTTGATTTTATGGCAGCCATTCTCGCTGTCGACAAACCTCAAACAAACTTGTGATTTCCCCCTTTTTGTCCAATTGAATATCTTTGTACCATATTGGTATTGCTCAACTACTTGCTTATAGAACGTGAGGGACTATGGTTGGTGAAACGTGACCCCCTTACATTATGCTGCCAATGTCCTCAGTGTGGATTTACCATGCAACTTAGTTATGGAAGGGTTTGCCATCAAACATCGGACATCTTAAGATTGAATCTAGAGCTTCTTGCGATGCCTATGAAACTTGCTTTTGCTTACCTTTTCTTATGTAGTGTTGACAAACAGTCCTGATCCCCCTAACGTGTTTCTATATATGCATGTGTGTGTATATATATGTGTGTTTATATCTACACCGTATATGTATACATATACATATGCAGTATATGTATCCCGTGAAATGACATCAACAAAACTCCTTTAAAGGTAGCTCTGTCTTTTTGCCTTACTTTGAAACTGAACCCATTATGTTGAAATTCATTACTGGTTGGTATTTGGCATCTCAAATAGAAGTTCTCGAAATGAGGCAAGGCCCCGCCTGCTCCTGTTTCAGCATGGTTAGTATGTGGACTAGGAGAATAAGTCATAATTTACCATATTAACAAGTTCATGGTGAATGTACTACTCGCATTCAAAAAAATAGCCAATATGGTGGATACTGACAAGCAAAGGAAACTACTCAAAGCAACTATGCTAGGCGGTTCTCTTTTTTGGAAAATGGAGACCCTACTACCCTACTGCCAAGTCCTGAGAAACAGATGAAAGGCATTAATACAGCTGGTCTATGAAGTAGGGTCTACTACAATTCCTAAATAATGTTTTTATCACATTGGTGCTTAGTTGATCCTCATAAATTCTAATATAATTATCATGTATCACACCCAAAGAGGACCAGACACTCAACCCCCAAAGAATCAGGATCATGATCAGACCATCCACCCCCAAAAAACACAACATGGTATAGACAGCAGTTATTATAATTATTAACTTTGGCTATTAGTTGTAAATAAAGGAATAATACTAGCCAAATGTTAATTGTATGTGTAAATGTGTGCCTTATTTAATATAGTATGTGGTAGGGGTAAATGCAAGGCGCCAAGATGCTATATAATAGGTGTTAGATTTTTTTTTTGTTATGGTCGTTCGGAATGTGTCATATATATTGTAGATTTGTATTTCTAACTAGGGTTTTTGATATCCCTGAACTGTGAGCCTGCCAGCCCTGGCATAGCGACTACCACAGCTTGAGGCTGCATCTTTTTTGTTTGCCTCCTTTTCATGTGTTTTCACTGGGTTGTCTTTTTCCCTGATTGCTAACTTTACCTTTTGATTGTTTGTAGCATAGCAGGCTACTCAATAGATTAAAAGGGGGGACATCAGTCCCTCAGATGTTAAGATTATTCAGGCTCTCTGATACTCCCTACATATCACTTGGTCTCAACCTCAACACCACAGGTAGCGAAAAAGATCACAAGGTTGGGATTTAGTGTTTTCTTGTCTGATCAGAAGATGTTATAATTGTTTTAGGTAGAAATTGAATGGACTCCCTGATCTGATGAGTGTAGACCGGAAGCGTCTGCCGGGCGTTCTCCTCAGGGAGAGAGAGGGAAAGCAGTCAGATTGGCCTCAGAAATACCACTCCCTCTGGAACTCTCTGCTGTTGCACTTTCTGGGCTACTTCATCGGTTACTGGATTCATGGTCAATTATTTGAGAGAGAAAATAAAACTATTACTGTATCTGAAAATACTATTTATGCCCTAGATTCATGAAGCTGGTCTGACCCCAAGTTTACCATTCACACTTGAATTCACCTTGGGCTGACTGATAGATACATGAGCATAAACTACAACATTAGTTATAGATGGCTACATTCTTGCGTTTTAGACAAACTAGTTGTGTGGATGCAACACACGCATAAGTAGAATCCTCACAGAACATATGGATCCCTCCCATTACACATGAAACCAGTATTTTATTTTGAATGTGACCATATCTCATAACAGGAAAAGGGCAGCTACAGTACTTATTGGTGAGTTGAAATGAAGTTTATTTGAGTTTGCATTGAGATTGTATGGGAAAGGGAATGGTCTATTTGACTTTTAATAGCTATCAGTATTGCACAGAGTGTAAATACATAAATACATTATCTTGGGGGGGGGGGGGGGGGGGGGGGGGACTCGTTGATTCAGAATGTCTTCATTCTCTTGGCAGAAGCTCTTGGGCTTTTATGAATTTGGTCTCACAGAATACCATTGTATGTCTCTTATAATAGAAATAAAAGAAAATACATTGCAAGTGTGTCACTGACTCTGATGTGTGTCACGTTATTCTCACATAGAAGTTACCTGTGTTTTATTGCAAAAGTATTTCACATCTTTATAAACCATTGTCAAGAGTAGGGTTGAATAGTGGGAACAGGGTTACCGAGACTTCCCGCCCAAACCCACTCCCTTTTCCCCAGGATAAATAACTGCGAAAAACCCTTCAATTGTAATAAATTATTTCTATCAACAACAGGACATGAAATTGAACTGTTAAATTGTATCTGGCTAAATCTGGCTTCTCACCGGCCTTCTCTCTGCTATCTGCGTGATCAATCATCAACGCTCAGGGTTGGTACAGAGCGCATCTCAGTAGGCTATGGAGCGCAGTCCAATCTATGATCTTATCATGGTAACTTATTTTTCTTGTGACAGGTAGGTCTACATTTGCTGCAGCATAGCCTTTGCCACAGTAGGATCATATAAGGACTGAATGGACGTCTAATTTACACATCTTTCGGGGTTCACTTTACTTTTTAATTGTAACAATATTCATATTTTTATTCGCAGCTGCAGAGTTTTTTTAACAGCCTATCACTTGAATATAATTGCTTTAAATCAGTGGATACTTGAGCACTCAGTGTTCAATTTCATTCAAATTGCGTCCCAAATAGATCATCCTATTCAAGATGTGTATTTATACTGAACAAAAATATAAATGCAATATGCAACAATTTCAATGATTTTTCCGAGTTACAGTTCATATAATTAAAACAGTCTATTGAAATAAATTAACTACGCCCTAATCTATGGAATTCACATGACTGGGAATTACAGATGTGCATCTGTTGGTCGAAGACGCCATTAAAAAAGTATGGGCGTGAATCAAAAAATCTCCTTCATATAGAGTTGATCAGGCTGTTAATTGTGGCCGGTGGAATGTTGTCCCACTCCTCTTCAATGGCTGTGTGTTGTTGCTGGATATTGGCTGGAACTGGAACATTCTGTCATACACGTCGATCCACTGCATGCCAAACATGCTCAATGGGTGACATGTCTGGTGAGTATGCAGGCCATGGAAGAACGGGGACATTTTCAGCTTCCAGGAATTGTGTACAGATCCTTGAGACATGGGTCCATGCATTATCATGCTGAAACATGAGGTGATTGCGGCAGATGAATGGCATGACAATGGGCCTCAGGATCTCGTCATGGTATCTCTGTGCATTCAAATTGCCATTGATAAAATGCAAATGTATTTCTTGTTCGTAGCTTATGCCTCCCATATAATAACCCCACTGCCACCGTGGGGCACTCTGTTCACGACTTTGACATCAGCAAACCCCTCGGCAACACGACGCCTGGTTGTGATGCTGGTTGGACATACTGACAAATTCTCTAAAACAACGGAGGTGGCTTATGGTAGAGAAATTAACATTAAATTCTCTGGCAACCACTCTGGTGAACATTCCTGCCAGTCAGCATGCCAATTGCATGCTCCCTCAACTTGAGGCATCTGTGGCATTGTGTTGTGTGACAAAACTGCACATTTTAGAGCAGCCTTTTATTGTCTCCATCACAGGGTGTGCATGTGTAATGATCATGTTGTTTAATCAGCTTCTTGTTATGCCATACCTGTCAATTGGATGGATTATCTTGGCAAATAAGAAATGCTCACTAACAAGGATTTCCACAAATTTGTGCACAGCATTTTAGAGAAAAAAGCTTTGTTTTAAGGAACATTTCTGGGATCTTTCATTTTTTACATGTTGCATTTATATTTTTGTTCAGTGTATATTATATACAGAGCCTTCGGGAAAGATCCCTTCCCTTTTTCCACATTTTGTTACGTTACAAACTTATTTTAAAATGGATTTAAAAATAATAATAATCCTCAGCAATCTACGCACAATATCCCATAATGACAAAGCAAAAACGTGTCTTTAGAAAAAACAGAAATACCTTATTTACATAAGTATTCAGACACTTTGCTATGAGACTTGAAATTGAGCTCAGGTTAATCCTGTTTCCATTGATCATCCTTGATGTTTCTACACCTTGATTGCAGTCCACGTGTTAAATTAAATAGATTGGACATGATTTGGAAAGGAACACACTTGTTTACATCAGAGCAAAAACCAAGCCATGAGGTCAAAGGAATTGCCTGTAGAGCTCCGAGAGAGGATTGTGTCTAGGCACAGATCTATTGAAGGGTACCAAAGAATTTATGCAGCATTGAAGGTCCCCAAGAACACAGTGGCCTTATCATTCTTAATGGATGTTTGGAACCACCAAGACTCTTCCTGGAGCTGGTCGCCCAGCCAAACTGAGCAATCGGGGGAGAAGGGCCTTGGTCAGGGAGTTGACCAAGGACCCGATGGTCACTCAGACAGAGCTCTAGAGTTCCTCTGTGGAGATGGGAGAACCTTCCAGAAGGACAACTATCTCTGCAGCACTCCTCCATTCAGGCCTTTATGGTAGAGTAACCAGACGGAAGCCGTTCCTCAGTAAAAGGCACATGACAGGCCAGTTGGAGTTTGCCAAAAGCCACCTAAAGGACTCTCAGACCATGAGAAACAAGATTCTCTGGTCTGATGAAAACTAGATTGAACTATTTGGCCTGAATGCCAAGCTTCATGGAGGAAACCTGGCACCATCCCTACGGTGAAGCATGGTGGTGGCAGCATCAAGCTGTGGGGATGTTTTTCAGCGACAGGGAATGGGAGACTTATCAAGATTGAGGCAAAGATGAACAGATCAAAGGACAGAGGGATCCTTGATGAAAACCTGCTCCAGAGCGCTCAGAACTTCAGACTGAGGGTGAAGGTTCACCTTCCAACAGGACAACGACCCTAAGCACACAGCCTAGCCAATGCAGGAGTGGCTTCTAGGAAAGTCTCTGAATGGCCTTAATCCACACCACGCTTGTTTCAGACAGAATAGCTACATCTATGGGCTTTTATGTTTTCTGTCGTGTGTAATGTGAGTTAACCTATATATTTTATTTTACCTTTTTTATAAGCAGGGAGTCACCATAGGTTATGTATTGGATGACTGCACAATAATTTGGGCTTCATTGGGCTTGGGCTCATAAAATGTATTTAATGTAGAGCTCATAAAATGTCCATAGTCTATGGCTCATCAGGCAGCATCCGGCTTGAATTTTCATGCCGATCAAAGCTCGAATCAATCCAGACATACAGTATTTGTATGCTAAAGATTGACACTTCCGGTTTTAGCGGGAAACACTGGGTTACCCAGGAGAAAAGTTACTTATTTTTGGGATAAAGAATTTGTAAAATACCGGGGAAATATTCAATCCTAGTCAAGAGGACTGTTTACATGTGTTGATGTGACCTGGGATTGTCCTCTTGGCTGTAAACCTTCTCCATGTTGTTGATGAGGTACAATAATGCTGTGCTGAAAATGCTTGACTTTGGCTCCACCTGACAGGCCTGTATTGATTAGCGTACACAATTATCCCCAGTGCCTGTTGGGTAATCATGACTGCATTAGCATGGGTGTAGTGGTGGAAGTGAAGAGAGTCTACAGAGTCAAAATGCCCACTCACACAGAGGTGAGGCGTTTTATTTATTTAATAGGAGTCTACTGCTGTGGTCAAATAAGTAGACGACCCTTGAAATAACTTATGATGGCTTATCAGAGACGTATCACTTAAACCACTTTGCACCTTAATGAAAGAGCTGTCCTTTTAAATGTATAAACCTTATTTTGGTGCTTTTAACTGCAAATATTTTACTTTGGGAAACTAGAGTATATTAAATTGCTTGCATTCAGTTTATTACGCGTAAAGCTGGTTTATCTGACACAAATTAAGCCTACACCTGTGTGACTTGAATCCATATAGGAAGACAGTTTTTTTGTGTGTGTCTGGTCTTTGAATTAAGGTGTGTGAGAAAGCCCTCTGGCCTCAAATAAAGGAATTTCACCCCTGAATGTGAAACAAATTCGATCAGAACACCACCTACACTTTTTCTCCTGATGATAAAAATCAAACGCCCTGAAATAAGTCACTGTCTGGCAAATTCCAGGACTAGATTGGTCCTTCAACTTTCTACATCGAAGAAAAACTAATAGAATACCGATGTAAGAAAACACCACGTATGATTGACAGAAAAATACATTTTCCAATTACCTTGCATGGTCCCACACCTCCCTTAATCCGCCTGACTGTTGACTTCACAAACCATGTATTTTTCTCCTTCTAAATAGGTTTATATGCTGTCAGCTATTCCATCGTGACCTACCTGCACCCCCCAACCCATTCCACTCTCCACAACCTAAGCCATCCCCCTCCCCCTACCCTAACAAATATAGCTCCAGTGGAATCATGGAATCGCCTTAAAAATTACTTCCTATTCCCGATGTGTCCACCCTAGCGACAGCACACTGACAGCTGGCATCAGAATTCATTGCATGTCTCCCAACGGATCGTCTGAACGGCTGGGCAGACGCAGTCCTCATTTCTTACCAGCGAGACCTGTCAGTGAAATAATCACTGTCACTGAAAAGTTGACAGGGTTTTGCCTGCACAAAAAAAGACGATGCTGAGAACATTGATCCAGGTTTCAGGACACGTGTAATGCTGCTTGTCCCTTCCTTGTTTTCATACTTTTCCCTCCATCAACCTTTCTTGTGTTTTTCTGTGGCCCGTTCATATAGTCCCATTCATCACTGTCACTGGCCTTAAACAAAGAAGGTGGCCTCACTGCACCTGGCTGTCACTATGCAGACCACAGCATTGCTGTTTGACAATCCAGACAACCAATAGGACCACAGAATAAAGAAATATGGCTGAGTCTTTTCCCACTGCTTTTCCCACTGCTTTTCCCACTGCTTTTCCCACTGCTTTTCCCACTGCTTTTCCCACTGCTTTTCCCACTGCTTTTCCCACTGCTAACATTTGATTGAGTTCTCAACTAATGTGAATCCAGGCTTTACAATATTAACACACTTTATTTGATTGCACATTATTTGGTGAATGATAAATACTGTAAAATCTCTAACCTCAAAGTTCCTCATTTTCTTTTCACAGTCAGCGCGTGTGTGCTTCAACTAAGAGATGTAGGGATGCCAGCCTTCTGAGGGCAAATTCAACCCTGTGCTTTTTCTACAGAGTAGAAAACAAGGACTCCATTTATGAATGCCCCTAAGACTCGATGGAAATGATCGGAGGAAGCTCCTCATTAAAATGGATATTAATTTGAGCTTGTTTTATTCTCCACCACCAAGGCTTTCATCTCATTTGGCGACAGAAACATCTTGCTGAAGTTGACAGTAAAGAAGTTTTCACTTAAAAGTCAGTGGCATGCTATCTTCTGTCAGTATGTATCACAAGGGGATGAGGAAACCAAGGTTAGGCTTTTTTCAAATCAGTTTTGAATTAACTTTCGTACGCTTTGAAGGGCATTAGTACACATTTGATCAGATAAGGGGGTTATTGAAATGACTAATTTGGTCCAGTACCCTATGATGCTTGTTCTTGGATGCAAAACGTTCCTTACAAGACTCCCTTAGTGCATTTAGTCAAGAAGCTTAAAATCATAATTAATCATGTTCCTCTTTGATAAGAATACTATTTATTACTTGTTTGAGAAGAAGAGGGACACATCCTCAAATATCTTGTTTTGGTCTTGTACTTGAGTATGTGCAATAGATCCTCTCAGAATGGTTTTCCTTCTGGAAAATGAAAACATTTATTGACCAGATCATTGCTAAGCTCTGTAGAAGCTATACTCAGTGAAATAAAAATGGATGCCAGAACGATGGAAGAGCTTACAGACATATAAAAAACTCTCTATCCACAGAACTAGTGTCCGTAACTCAAACTCCTCACTATTTCTGCAGTATTTGTTTTTACAGTAGGCCCAGTTTGGCCTCGCTCCCAGAGAGGAGTTGGGAAGGTTTAGTAGGCCACAAACCACAGTGCATTTGGAGCCTTTTAAATGGCCCATTAACACTGGTGGAGAAACACAAGGCTTCACCCAGCGCACAGAGACAAGCAGCCTCTAGTCTCTTTCCTACTAGGGTGAAAACCATTTAATTTTCCTGAAAATTGCAGTATGAAAAATATGAAATTTCTCTTTCATGCTCTCCTTCTTCCTTTTGCCTTTTCATGAAAGACCCTTTCATGCTGAAAATAATGTGGGGGGAATGTGCTGTAATAGTATTTCATCTACACCACATAGATACTATAGGATCCATTCTCTGTTCAAAATTCATTATCACCAACACAAACGTGTCGTACGAGGGTAATTGACAGACATACCTATTATGAATTAAGGGTGAAATCAGCTAGGCTATAGGTCTCATGGGGTGAGGCTTTTTACACTAATACTAACCATATAGTGGCCTCTTATGGCCCCTGTTCAACATTGATCTGACTCTGGACCCATGCAGGTCTTACAGTAGCTTGCCCAACACGATCACACTGACCTTGTCCTCTCTTACCCTCTGGCCTCCTACCACTGCAAAGCAGTCAACCACGTACCATCAAGTCTCCCTCTGAAATGTATTGGTTTACCAGACAGTTTCTCTGTTTCTCTTCTGCATGTTTTGTGATTTGATTGGATAATTCTCTTCTAAATTTCTTTCCTTTTTTCTGCCCACAAATCTGACCTCAAGGGTGATTTCAACATTTTCAACTATTGCCTAAAACAAGATCCTATTTCCTGGACCTAGAACATACAATATATACAGTACATTTAAAATGGGCTTGGATAAAATGAGCTTACAGGAAAGTTATTATGTTTAACTAAATTCACTGGCTTATTCAATAATCCTTTGTGAGCCATTGTGAAAGCCCCAGACTGTGTGTATGTTGTTCAATGGGGAATGTGAAACATATGCCCATATCCACAGTGCTACACTCTCTGTTCCAGCTACGTGGCCTTTACACTGTGGGGTGAGGAGGCTTGTCGCGCTGGGCTCAGCCACAATAAGGGCTTAGGTCAGTAGAGAGCTATGCTGTATGGTTGGCACGCCCGGCACGTCCGGCACCCGCGGACCGTAGCACACCCCCAGTTGGCAGAGGGCGGAGGGGAAGGGTGCTGGTTCAATCCGGCCCGTTCCGACACAGTAGAGGTCTCGACTCAGCACTTCTGACACTTTCACCCAGAGACAAGAAGCCACCTGTGCTTGTCCGTTTCTGACGAGCCCCTTTGCCCCTCCCCTCCTTCACCACCCACTCCTCGCCCTTCGTGCCCCCTCCCATTTCTTCCCATGTTCCCTGCCTGTCTCAACCTGTTCACCCTGCACCTGTCCAGACCAGGACATCCCGTCACAGTTACAACCCCCAACACACAACACTTGCTGGCCTCAGACCTGCCAGACAACTGGAAGTCCCCTAGCACAACCAGTCTAAACAGCCTTCAGCCAGTCCAGTCCACACTGATACCTATCATAACACTTAACCCCAACCACAGCTGCCCTGGAAGCTACACCTATATTTAGACTGTGTCCTCAGACAAACCCAAGGCTTTCTGTTGCAGTCGAGAGCGGACCAAAATCGATTATCCCGACAGCAACACCACGACATCAACTATCAATGTTTTTAGGGAAGGTAAGTTGAGTGTCTTGCCTTGTGATGTGGTGAACACCTCCGGGTTTTAACACCTGACAGGGTGATTATTGTTTGTTTGGTTGGTTCTGTGTTGCCCCATTAAAGCCTCTGTGATGGAACGGCCGGGGAGCATAAACAGAGAGGTGATCAGAGGAAACAGGAAGTGACAGGTTGAGTGTTCTCATCATGGGCCATTAGTGGTGGTCACAGCGCGTCCCGTTATCCTAGTGTTAAACAGAGGCCGTTCTCAACTTGGCTCTGAAGAGGATAGGCGCAATAAAATAGGCCCCCCCTCTGCACTGAAATCCTGAATGCAGAGATATACGTCCTGCCCAGTTGTGGATGATGAAGTGGAATGGATTATGAAACTGGTTTCCAATTCCAGCTCAGTGGGTAGCTCGTCTAGCAGCTATGTGGTTATAGCTCTTGAGGAATACCATCATTTCTAAATTCTTGACATAAAAAATGAGTGGGTATATAAACTTCACGTGAAGTTCACTGAGTCATGTAAATGGCTTATGTGACTTGCAGGATGTGAAGCAAGGGAATGATATCATTATTATCCTAAAAGTTAAGATCTACAAGTGATGAAGCTGAAGGCTCCTCCACCCGTGTGTGGTGATGCTGCGAGACTCTAGGCTGCAAGGAGTGAAGAAAGATAAGATCCTGCTAAAGCATTCAACCACTGTTCACTTTGTTCCAGTGTCTGAGAAAGGCGGTGTGACCTGGATTCTAAAGTCATTGTTGAAATGAGCAAGATCAAACAGAACGGGGAGTCTACTGTGACAATAGACCATTTTTCCACTTCCTTACACATCTTCGGGTGTTTGTACATTCTAATTAAATTGCTTAACTCAGCAGTACGTGTACCTAACCTCACTTAACACGCCATACACTCCCTCGCTCTGCCTTTCATGACCTTTCATGCCGCCCACCGCTCGAATCGGCTCAAAGTCGCCCCTATTAAAATGCACACCTGCCTGGAAGTGGGGCTTCATTTTCCTAGCTTTACAGCCGCCCACCTGGTTATGCTGACGCCGGCGCTTTGAGGCCGACCCAACGATGGCTCACCCGGACACTCAATTAGTCCTGTAACAGCGGCACTTCCACAGAGCTAATGATTCGGAACCTCTTCCCATCCTTCCCTGAGACATCATTCCTTCTTTCTTTCCCCCCCCCCCCCCCCCCCCCCCCCCCCCAAACTAATTTTTCCCTTAAATTGCACAGCCTAAGGATCATTACTGTCTTTCGGAGATTGAGGAGATGACAGTTTGGAGAAATGCTGATTTTCTTTTCAGGCAATAACATTTTAGTCTTTGTCATTTTAAACGAGTTGGGCTATTTCCGGATTCTCTACAGTTCCATCAGGTAAAAAGCCAGAGAATGAGAGAGGGGAACGTGAAGACCAGATGCACTGCCTAAGAATTGATCGTGAAGCCTTAGCTCATAGATTTTTCAACTTGTTTTTGTGAAGAATGAATGTATATTGTCCATTGTGCATAGTGCGAGGCTGCTGATAACACAGAGGTGTGTATTATGTAATAACACATTTCTCACTTTCACAAAGAAATCTGTCATTCATCTGCTAATGGATATTACATACAGTAGATTGCCCCCAAAGTACAAGAACACAAAATAAAGATGGGCCACAGAACAGAGGAATCTTTGAGTGATGAAGAATACTCGCCAATAGGGATTCTGCAGTCTGAGAAGCAGATAGTTCATGTTGTATTTCATTTCTGTTTTCACACCAAATGTATCTGCTCTCTGCCTCGTTAATTCAAATGATGTGATACATCATAGAATCCTGTTGTGGCAATCAAAAGGTTGATTACTCATGGTAATTAACAGCAAAGTATATGTTTTAAAAGCGCTTGTGATCCCCTTAATTTACATTGTAAACAGAGCAGAATCAAGTCAAAAGCATCGAGACATTACTAGCTCCACATCACCACTAAAGATGAGAGTACAGTGATTTCTACATGGATTTTTATGGAAGAGAAGCAAACATGCTGTAAAAACTTAGAGAGAGCGTGCGAGCGATTGGGACTCTGATATTTTTAGTGGTCTGCTCTACAGTTGTATACAGTGGGCCTGCTCTGCTGCAGAGTTCCCAAGAGCATAGAGGCCACAACTCTCCCAGACAGTCACTTCAGGAAATTAAACACTTGTCAAACTTCCTGTACAGTACATGGAGGATATTTTCCAGGCACAAAAGCCACTTTCAGGGCTGCTGTTGTGAATCAAATTTACAGAGCAGCAAAATCCATGTACGTCAGGATCTAGGCAATGGTCAATAAACATTTGAGATGTTTATTTACTGCTTTTTACATGAATGGCGTCTGGTTACAGGTCGTTTTTGGATATGTTCATGAGATTTATAATATTATACTGCCCTCTTGTGGATAGAAACGTAGCAACTGTTAATCCATTTGCGACGTCCTCCCATGCCCTTATATGAGCTATCTGATGGACAAATGTCATGTTAACTGTTGCATGAACTGTCAATAATGAATTGTCTTTATTTAATTTTCTTTATTTTGTTCAAGATTCAAGGGTTTACTTTTTTTTAAATTACTACACATTCAATAGACCACATGTTTTACTGACAGATCAACACCATCCAACAACATAGCATATTACTACAATATACACATGAAATCAGTCAGACTACTGAGACGTGGAGTTAGGTATGTTTCCAAATAGAATATATGTTCGTCACACCGAGTTCATTCAGGCCCCAAAGCCTCTAAACGTCATTCTAGTAAATAGACCTTTCATTAATACATTTAAATGTCATCAACACATTTCTCCTTGTCAAACTTGAAAATATGTCTCAAGAGTGTTGCTAAGTGGGAAACGTGCATTGTAGGTATTATTCTTGGTTCAAAGTCAAAGTAATACTTAATGATGTCTGAGCATACTCTGACTATTACACTCCTCTCCAAATTAGATTATTGAGGTTATTCCTACTGGGATTTTTGTCTAAGAAATACAGGGAATAGATTTGTTGAAGTGAGCACAAAGCTATTAATTAATTGAGGCTGGGGAGAACACACAGACGAGTCTACATGGAATGGAGAGGAACTATTGGTGTCAGACAAAGTATGTCTTAGCTGGAAATGCCTAAAGAAAAGCAGGGATTTGATTGATTTTATTACTATAGTGTCACATCTTCAGGATACCCAGCCCACATGGGCTTATAAAACACTGCATCTGCAGTAGCAAAGAAAATAATACTTTACTGTATATGCACGCATACGTACACATTCACTATATATACAAAAGTATTGCGGACCACTTCAAATTAGTGTATTTGGACATTTCAGCAACAACCCGTTGATGTCAGGTGTATAAAATTGAACACACAGCTGAACGGGACAGAACGGTACCGCCAAGTGCTGAAGCGCATAGAGCATTAAAATTGACTGTCCTCGGTTGCAACACTCACTGCTGAGTTCCAAACTGCCTCTGGAAGTGACGTCAGCACAACAACTGAACTGTTCATCGGGAGCTTCATGAAATGGGTTTCCATGGCCGAGCAGCGGACACAAGCCTAACACATGCTCAATGCCAAGCGTAGATATGAGGGGTGTAAAGCTCGCTGCCATTGGACTCTGGAGCAGTGGAAACACGTTCTCTGGAGTGATGAATCAAGCTTCACCATCTGGCAGTCTGACAGACGAATCTGGGTTTGGCAGATGCAGAGAGAATGCTACCCGCCCGAATGTATAGTACCAAATGTAAAGTTTGGTGGAGGAGGAATAATGGTCTGGGCTGTTTTTTATGGTTCCAGGGAAGGGAAATCTTAATGCTACAGCATACAATGACATTCTAGATGATTCTGTGCTTCCAAGTTTGTGGAAACAGTTTGGAGAAGGCCCTTTGCTGTTTCAGCATGACAATTCCCCTGTGCACAAAGCAAGGTCCATACAGAAATGGTTTGTCAAGATCGGTGTGGAAAAATTTGACTGGCCTGCACAGAGCCGTGACCTCAACCCCATCAAACAACTTTGGTATGAATTGGAACGCCAACTGCGAGCCAGGCCTAATTGCCCAACATCAGTGCACGACCTCACTAATGCTCTTGCTGAATGGAAGTAAGTCCCTGCAGCAGTGTTCCAACATCTAGTGGGCAAGCCTTCCCAGAAGAGTGGAGACTGTTATAGCTGCAAAGAGGGGATCAACTCCATATTAATACCCATGATTTTGGAATGAGATGTATACATGCATTCATACAAAAATAATGAAAGGAAATCAATTTCAGCCCACTAGTTAAAAAATATATATACACTGCTCAAAAAATGAAAGGGAACACTAAAATAACACATCCTAGATCTGAATGAATGAAATATTCTTATTAAATACTTTTTTCTTTACATAGTTGAATGTGCTGACAACAAAATCACACATATTATCAATCGAAATCAAATTTATCAACCCATGGAGGTTTGGATTTGGAGTCACACTCAAAATTAAAGTGGAAAACCACACTACAGGCTGATCCAACTTTGATGTAATGTCCTTAAAACAAGTCAAAATGAGGCTCAGTAGTGCGTGTGGCCTCCACGTGCCTGTATGATCTCCCTACAACGCCTGGGCATGCTCCTGATGAGGTGGCGGATGGTCTCCTGAAGGATCTCCTCCCAGACCTGGACTAAAGCATCCGCCAACTCCTGGACAGTCTGTGGTGTAATGTGGTGTTGGTGGATGGAGCGAGACATGATGTGCTCAATTGGATTCAGGTCTGAGGCTGTGCCTGGTGAATAGTTTAGGAAAATCGGGATTTCACATGAGAGGATATGTGTGTTTTTGTCGAGTGGGCATTTATGTGTGTGGACGTGTTTTACTATACAAAAATAGTAAATAAACTAAAATTTGACCAACTGGGGGACATTTTGTTAGTCCCCACAGCGTCAAAGGCTACTTCTAGGGGTTTTTGGGTTAAGGTTAGAATTAGGGTTAGGGCTAGGGCTAGGAACTAGGGTTAGTTTTAGGGTTAAGGTTAGGAGCTAGGGTTAGGTTTAGGGTTAAGGTTAGGTTTTTGGGTTAAGATTACAGTTACAGTTAAGGTTAGGGTACGTACGGGTTAGGTTTGGAGTTAGGGAAAATAGGATTTTGATTGGGACTGAATTGTGTGTCCCCACAAGATTAGTTGTACAAGAGTGTGTGTTTGTGTGTGTGTGTGTGTGTGGATGTGTTTAATTATATAAAAATAGTTTTTTTTAAACTAAAATTTGACCAACTGGGGACATTTTGTTAGTCCCTACAAGGTCAAATGTTGGAATTAGGGTTAAGGTTAGGTTTTTGGGTTAAGGTTACGGTTAGGGTTAGGGGTTAGGGAAAATAGGATTTAGAATGGGACTAAATTGTGTGTGTCCCCACAAGGTTATTTGTGTGTCTCACAGGAGGTTGGTGTCACTTTTTTTGTTGTTGCTTTAGTACTGTTTTCACATGTACTGTGCCTTGCAAAAGTATTCACCCCCCTCTGCGTTTTCCCTATTTTGTTGCATTACAACCTGTAATTTAAATGGATTTTTATTTGGATTTCATGTAATGGACATATACAAAATGGGTGAAGTGAAATGAAAAAAAAACTTGTTTCAAAAGAATTGAAATAATTTAAAACGGAACAGTGGTGCGTGCATATGTATTCACCCCTTTCCTATGAAGCCCCTAAATAAGATCTGGTGCAACCAATTACCTTCTGAAGTCACATAATTAGTTAAATAAAGTCCACATGTGTGCAATCTAAGTGTCACATGATCTGTCACATGATCTCAGTATATATACACCTGTTCTGAAAGGCCCCCGATTCTGCAACACCACTAAGCAAGGGACACCACCAAGCAAGCGGCGCTATGAAGACCAAGGAGCTCTCCAAACAGGTCAGGGACAAAGTTGTGGAGAAGTACAGATCAGGGTTGGGTTATAAAAAAAATATCAGAAACTTTGAACATCCCACAGAGCACCATTATATCCATTATAAAAAATGGAAAGAATATGGCACCACAGAAAACTTGCCAAAAGAGGGCTGTCCACCAAAACTCACGGACCAGGCAAGGAGGGCATTAATCAGAGAGGCAACAAAGAGACCAAAGATAACCCTGAAGGAGATGCAAAGCTCCACAGATGAGATTGGAGTATCAAATCAAATCAAATGTATTTATATAGCCCTTCGTACATCAGCTGATATCTTAAAGTGCTGAACAGAAACCCAGCCTAAAACCCCAAACAGCAAGCAATGCAGGTGTAGAAGCACGGTGGCTAGGAAAAACTCCCTAGAATGGCCAAAACCTAGGAAGAAACCTAGAGAGGAACCAGGCTATGTGGGGTGGCCAGTCCTCTTCTGGCTGTGCCGGGTGGAGATTATAACAGAACATGGCCAAGATGTTCAAATGTTCATAAATGACCAGCATGGTCCAATAATAATAAGGCAGAACAGTTGAAACTGGAGCAGCAGCATGGCCAGGTGGACTGGGGACAGCATGGCCAGGTGGACTGGGGACAGCAAGGAGTCATCATGTCAGGTAGTCCTGAGGCATGGTCCTAGGGCTCAGGTCCTCCGAGAGAGCGAGAGAAAGAGAGAATTAGAGAGAGCACACTTAAATTCACACAGGACACCGAATAAGACAGGAGAAGTACTCCAGATATAACAAACTGACCCTAGCCCCCCGACACATAAACTACTGCAGCATAAATACTGGAGGCTGAGACAGGAGGGGTCAGGAGACACTGTGGCCCCATCCGAGGACACCCCCGGACAGGGCCAAACAGGAAGGATATAACCCCACCCACTTTGCCAAAGCACAGCCAACCCAGACAGGATGATCACATCAGTGACTCAACCCACTCAGGTGACGCACCCCTCCCAGGGACGGTATGAGTATCTGTCCATAGGACCACTTTAAGCCGTGCACTCCACAGAGCTGGGCTTTACGGAAGAGAGGCCAGAAAAAAAGCTTCGAGAAATAAATAGACAGGGACTGGGAAACTGGTCAGAATTGATGGATGGTGCTAAATACAGGGAAATTCTTGAGGGAAACCTGTTTCAGTCTTCAAGAGATTTGAGACTGGGATGGAGGTTCACCTTCCAGCAGGACAATAACCCTAAGCATACTGCTAAAGCAACACTCAAGTGGTTTAATGGGAAACATTTATGTCTTGGAATGGCCTAGTCAAAGCTCAGACCTCAATCCAATTGAGAATCTGTGGTATGACTAAAAGATTGCTGTACACCAGCGAACCCATCCAACTTGAAGGAGCTGGAGCAGTTTTGCCTTGAAGAATGGGCAAAAATCCCAGTGATTTGTGCCAAGCTTATAGAGACATACCCCAAGATACTTGCAGCTATAATTGCTGCAAAAGGTGGCTCTACAAAGTATTGACTTTGGGGGCGGGGTGAATAGTTAGGCAATATTTTGCATCTTCAAAGTGGTAGGCATGTTGTGTAAATCAAATGATACAAACCCCCCAAAAATCAATTTTAATTCCATGTTGTAAGGCAACAAAATAGGAAAAGGGGGGTGAATACTTTCGCAAGCCACTGTACGTGGTGAATTTTCTAAACTCCACACCTGTAACACTTGTTACGCAGCCAGTCTTACATTCAAAACCTTTCATTGTGCATCCATTTAGTTTGTGTACATCTTTCACCACACAACCATTGATCCAGAATATAAGATTATTGTGAAATATAATGTCATTGGTTTAATCACCAAAACATATTGATATCTTCGCTTTTTTGTTGATTATAGTACATGACTATCACGTTTCAAGTAAGACCCAGATGCAGACAACGTCAAAGTAACAACAGTTAATTAACAGAACAGGGGCAGGCAAAAGATGGGTCAAAGGCAGGCAGAGGTCAGTAATACAGATAGGTGGGGCAAAGGTACAGGACGGCAGGCAGGCTGATTGGTCAGTCAACACCGGGAAACCTAGGAATCAGGAACAATCGAGAGACAGGAGCAGAGGGAAAAACGCTGGTAGGCTTGACGAAACAAAACAAACTGGCAACAGACAAACGGAGAACACAGGTGTAAATACACAGGATAATGGGGAAGATGGTTGACACCTGGAGGGGTGTGGAGACAATCACAAAGACAGGTAAAACAGATTAGGGTGTGACAATGACCGTTTTTCAATACACTTGCACTACCCATTAAAATTGACTGAACATCAAATTTACAAAATGTCTATCCCATGTGTGATCAAAGGTGTCATCACTCAAGACATCTTTCACAATGTTATCAAATTAAAGAAGCAATGTTTAGCAGGCACCATTGCATCAAGCATGTCTTGAGCATTTGGCCATAGGTTCATAGGTTCTCATCAACATCACAGTAAAAGTAGTTGGGGAAAAGCCTTTTGGCATGGCTAATCCAAGCCTGACTGGTCTGGATTGAAATCATTGTGTCCTCATCATCCATGGCCTGAAGGAGAGTGGTACGTTCATGGGGATGGAAGTCCTACATCTTCCACCTGAATTGTAATCGTGTGTTGTATTTTACAGTATTGTACGTATGTATTGTTGTGGTCCTGTACGTGTCTCAGTTCATAAGAGCATGGCATTAGCAACACCTGAGCTGTGGGTTCGATTCCCACTGGGGTCAAATACCAAAATGTGTGGACTGTTGTCACTTTGGATGAAAGTTACTGCTACTTAAATGGCTTATATTACGGTATACCGTACTGTATTGCGTATTGACATTGTATTAATGCACTGTAGGAACACAAACATTTTGCTGCACCTGCTGTAACATCTGCTAATCTGTGTAACCAAAACACTTTTCATTTGATTGGATTTGTTATGAACAGTACATCTCTGATCTTTTCAATATACTTTTTTGAAAACTTACTCTGAAGTAAAATCATAACAGTCACCCTTTAGCCTATTGTAGTTAATTGGAGTATATATCATACTTTTTATGTTGCTACTTTATAGACATACATTTTCATTGTTGTTCTCAAAATCTGTAGTAGACAAACCTATAGGTCAAATCTATAGGTTCACCAAACGTTTAAGTGATCATCATTAAAGAGCATTCAGATTGAGTAATATCATATCAAAAGTAATGTGAGCATTTCATTGTAAAAGGCAATTACTTTATATGAACATGTATTGCAATGTGAAACATGTATTTCTGAAACACTGATTAAGTTTGGTGAAAAAGTGACTGTATGATTTTGTGTGTTGTTCAATCAGATGTCAGCCGGGAGGGGTAGACCTATGGCTTTGTGACGATGATCAACAGCAGCTGCTTACAGATTTTGACAGGTCCAATGCAGTTACACCTCCGACACATCCAAAACATCAGCTATGACACAGCCAAAATATCAGCTATGCGGGTGTCGGCTATCGCCGGTTAACGCTTGATCTGATTAAATCTAGGCCTTAGTCAATTGAAAATGTGCTTAGAGTTTTGAACAACTGCTTTATAGATTTTGTACTAAGAGTTGTAGAAATGTACCACTTACTTGTGAAAATTGCACCAAAGGGATTTTTTAAAATCTGTAATTGGGGAGGATGGGCTCATAGTAACGGCTGGAATGGAATACATGGAATGGTATTGAACTCATCAAAAATATGGTTTCCATATGCATGATACAATTCCATTCACTCAATTCCAGCCATTATGAGCCGTCCTCCCCTCAGCAGCCTCTGTGTGTGTGTGTGTGTGTGTGTGTGTGTGTGTGTGTGTGTGTGTGTGTGTGTGTGTGTGTGTGTGTGTGTGCTCCTCTTTCAAATGTAAATTCATATGTGTTTTTGCAGTGTGAACTAAAGTGTTACGGTCAAATGTAGCCAGCTTCTTGAGTATATAGCTTCTTGAATTAACTATGCAAATGGTGTTTGATATGAGTGGTGTTCATTTCAATTCATTTCCAGAAAAGAACATGAAGTGAGAATGTCTAATAATTGGAGGGTAGGTAATCCAAGACTGTTTTCAGTTCTCTTTTGGAAAGAAAGCAAGACACAGTCAGCGGCTACAAATCCCCAAAGTGTTAACAGTGGAACTTCCATAGGGATCAACGAATGAGTACATCTTTGATTCTTACTTAAACATAAAAAAATATTGTTTACCTATACATGTATTGTTTTTGCATAATAATAGCCTGCATGCAGTGATGGTGTAGATTTATTGAGATTCAGCTTCCCTTTGAGCCAATGGCAGCACTGGTATCGGCCCATCGCTGTCCGGTAACTAAACGCCTGAGGCTCAATACCAGGTTATACAGTATATTCTTATACACTGAGTGTACAAAAAACATGAGGAACACCTTACTAATATTGAGTTGCACCCCCTTTTGCAGTCAGAACAGCCTCAATTCATCCGGGCATGAATTGAGGCTGTTTCCCACAGTTGTGTCAAGTTGGCTGGATGTCCTTTAGGTGGTAGACCATTCTTGATACACAAGGGAAACTGTTGCAGCGTTGCAGTTCTTGACACAATCAAATCAGTTCGCCTGGAACCTACTACCACACCCCGTTCAAAGGCAATTAAATATTTTGTCTTGCCCATTCACCCTCTGAATTGCACACATCTCAATCCATGTCTCAATTGTCTCAAGGCTTAAAAATCCTTCTTTGTCCTGTCTCCTTCCCTTCCTCTACACTGATTGAAATATATTTAATAGCTGACATCAATAGGGGATCATAGCTTTCACCTGGATTCACCTGGTCAGTATATGTCATGTAAAGAGCAAAGGTTCCTGTTTTGTACATTGAGTGTCTCCATTGTGTGCTTTGAACTGCAATGCATAAAGTAACCACCAGAGAGCTCTGTGGTGCTTTGTATGCCAGGCCCATCAGTGAGTTTTAGATTAGTGAACAACAACGGTGATTTGGTTTTTTCAAGCAGTCTGACCCGTCATTCTTACATGTGGAAGACTAACTGCTTGATGTCTGGCTCAGAGCAAATCATGTTCATCGAACACTGAGGTCAAATAACCCACTCTCTGTGACCCAAAACAGTATTGGTCTGCTTATTTTATGAATCAAGTAATTCCGTCACATTTTACCACTGAGGTATGTCTATTGTAGCCTATTACTCACAGCCCATTAGGAAACTGACTTGCATGGTCATCATTGTTTTTTATGAAAAATCATTCGGATATTAGGCAATAGTTTGGTAGCCTGGACTATCTGTGGGACTCAGGGAATGGGATATGAGTCAAAACCAAGATACTAGTCTGTGCAAGGTTTCTCTACATTTCTTCCAGCGAAGTAAAAATAAATGTTTTAAATCAAAGGCCAGAATTTAGTATTTTCGATGTGTTATCTCTATCTATTGCAATATTCTGCACATTTTGCAATAATTATCTAACAATGAGGTTGTGGAAGAACCAGTTATTCGTATATGTCTCAAACAGAAGCTTATCAATTTGCTATGTCATGAAACACACAGACAGAACCACACCTTGCTTTCTCTCGTGCACTTACACCTGTACGGATGGATTACTATGGCAACAGGTTGCCACTGGCGACGAGATAGCCTACTACATCGCTTTGGTGGGAGTGAGTGAGGAGGACGACAAAAGCTCTGGGTGGATGAGCAGGCAGAAATATTAACAGCTTGAAAGAAAGATAATGAAAATGGGTATGTTTAGATAAAATGCTTGTTATTGTTTTTCTCGCAAAATACTGAAAAATATTACGCTATTCATAAATGTATTGCCTTTGGTGCGCGCGCTGACGGAATTTCCCGCGCTCTTCTGATACAACAGGTAAGCGTCACTCCATCTTCTCACTAGTCTAAAGTAGGCCTAATACATAAATTATTTTGAGTGATGTTTTGGTAATTTATTTTAGCATTTTAATGCCATGCTGCTCATTGAGTGACATTAAAGAGACAAACTTGCCTATTTTTGTGTATTATCATTTTGGCACCTGCGCGCAGGCGAGAGAATGCCTTGAATTGTCCTTTTAATTTCCCAATGTCGCACTGATAGAATATGTTCTGATATCGATTGTTATTGTAATAGTCTATAAACTCTTACAAAACATCTGAAAATAAACATGTATTTAAGGGTGTGTCCTGTTTTCTAAATATAGCTGTTTTCTATTATCAAAATGGTGTGGCTTGTCAATGCGCAACACGTGCCATTCTGTTACATTATTTCAGAAGTCAGTAGATCCCAGGCAAGTATGTGTTTGTTATGAGATATATTCTCGACACTGTAGAATCAGTAACAAAACGTATGGAACCCCTCATATAAAAGTATTATTCTCTCCAGTTTGACTAATAAAAACATATTTAATTAATGCTGTTAACAGCCCACCCTACAAAATGACACTGGAAGTCAGCTGTAGAATAAAATCATAAATCAAAACAAAACTCATTCTCTTGGCACTTTGATAGTCAACTCTGTCCATGTCTACACAGGCATGAACAATCATATTCTTTAATGTGTCAACTGCCTCCTTGATTCTTTGTGTAACTGAGGCTTCCATAATGCAATGACAATGCAGAAAAGTCAAGTAAATGTGAGGAGACTTGATTTTATATTGCCTAACAACAATCAGCAGAGTAAAATGTGGTTGCTAGACTTAATTGCTCAACAATAGTACCTTGAAGGGACAGAATTAAAGAACTGGAGGAGGTAGCCTATATCAAAAGCACTGCTTAAACATG
Source organism: Oncorhynchus kisutch (assembly GCF_002021735.2). Lineage (NCBI taxonomy): Eukaryota > Metazoa > Chordata > Actinopteri > Salmoniformes > Salmonidae > Oncorhynchus > Oncorhynchus kisutch. The sequence goes on along the minus strand of NC_034175.2, from coordinate 17,866,243 downwards.
TGCTCTTTTTTTTGTAGTCTAAATTATTAATTTCATCGTGGTAAGAAATGGATATTAGCTTACATTCATCAACAAGTATATTGTATTAACTAATATCGATTTACATCAGACCAATTTCTTTTTTTTACCGTAAACCAGACAAAAAATCATTTTGGTTCCTTTTCCTTCAGCTGTGCTTACTGCCACATCACTTGTCACTTTCCTCTGGCAACACTATAAGTCAGCAGGGTGAAATATCATTCTTGAGCCCTAAGTGTGATGGATTACAGGATGTTCATCCTCTGCCCATCACAGAGAAGCAGGGTTGAAGGCTTCTCTCCCGAGAGTCACTGGCAGAGATATGTCTAGAACAAAGGGCTCTTTCGTCTTCCTCCTCACCATAAGCCATCACATAACACTACCGGCTTTGCCTGTCATCCCCTCCCAGGTGATGTTCTCAATCTCTGTGACAACGCATAACGCTTACAGAACCATGAGGCCTAAATCCAGCCCAAAAGAGCCTCTTAAAGCTCACAGTCGAGAGAGCAAAACACTCTTACACAATGCTGCTGCTCGGAGCCTGAACCATTCAAAGCAACAGGGAGCCACCCTGCTCCAGTTTAAGAGTGTTACCACACACTCTGCTGGCATTGTGTTTGCTGCCCCCGCTTGGCTTGTCCTATTACATGGCCATGTTGCAGTGTTCTGATGTAGGCAAGCCAGTAGTTAGAATACTTTTTACCCTTGCAAATATTTACTATTCTTCCCTAGCCTCTACATTAGTAGACCAAGAAAGAATCTAAAATACATTTTTATTTCCACTGTAAAGCATTGTGGTGATTTTAGCATGTACATCTTGGTGGGGCAAAAAAAAGAAAGTGGGATGCATGCCAGCAAAGCCACTACACAACACTAAAATATACATTAATTGCACTATACCACTGCCACACCTGGCTATCAGCGGAGCCTTGTCTGGCAGCGAAACAGTTCATTCAGCCTTATTTGCTGCCTTTTAAAAAAACATAGCTGATATGGCTGATTTTTCTTAAACAAATGTGGTTTCTACTGACAATTGAGATGTACAATCTATGGCATAAGGGGGTCGACAAGCGGATCAGAGGCAATCCGTAATTTCGATTAAGACTAATGAGCGAGCTAGGACGGACGTAGTCGATATAACTATTTGTTCAGCACTTTTGAAATGGACAGAGACCAAATTCAGAACCTGGACTGTTCTTACAGTGTTCTCCCTGTACACCAAGTCAGAACCGTAGGATAAATGAAGGGGGCATATAAGCAGACAATGAAAGCTCTTACAATATTCAAGGATTACATTTCTCAAAAACAAGTTATAGGCTACCACCAAGTCAGAACAGTAGGCAAAATTATTAGGGTGAGGCACATGGGCTACTAACAGCTTACTACACAACATACACTTAGTTTATTACTTTATTACTTTCTTAGCTACAGTAAAAATATCTTCCTGGCATATTAAATAATTTATGCAGCAGCATACAAGACATTTTAGGACTCACCTTGTTGTGCTGTGCTCACTTGAACAGGAACATGGCAGTCCTTCATGAGAAAATTTGGTCATCAAACTTTGTCATAAAAGTCTGTCATTCTCTGGATTTAGGATGCTTTCAAGACAACTGGAAACTGGAAGAAAAAAAGTTTGAATCATGATGACGTCAGTGATCTTCAGGTTGTAGCTCTAGAAAGAGGCCCGAGTTCCGGATTTACAATTCCGAGTTGGGTGAAAGTTCCAAGCGTATTTTCCCTGTCGTAACAAGTTTTTCCCGAGTTCCCAGTTGTCTTGAACTCACTAAAGTCAGATTTGCAGTTCCGAGTTAACAGTTGTTTTGAGCGCGGCACAAATCTTGCTTCATTGACAGCATGGCCAATGTGTATAATTTTAAACTAATCTTAGAACCACACAGCCACTCCACTGAATAGCAGGCTAATGATTGCTTTGCAATGCTTGCAGTTAGCTAATGATTCCTTCCAAACCACTCATTGTTGAATTTGCGATTTCCAGCTTGTTGTGTAATGTTTATGTCCAATGGCCGATGAGCACCGATGCGTTTTATCTAGAATTTCTCTTCATTATTTCATTATTTAGGATTAGCCAGTAGATTGTCAACTTGATTCATTTATTTATTTAACTAGGCAAGTCAGTTATGAACAAATTCTTATTTTCAATGACGGCCTAGGAACAGTTCAGGGGCAGAACGACAGATTTTTACCTTGTCAGCTCGGGGATTTGATCTTGCATCCTTTAATTTACTAGTTCAACGCTCTAACCACTAGACTACCTGCTGTCCCGTTCATCATGATGACTGCTAGTGAAGATTTGTAAAGTATGATGTTGACATGATCAGTCCAATCAAAGCTACTGTATAACATGATTTGACATCATTGTATCTGTGGCCAATGACCTTGAGCCTTCTTGGATGGGCACTTCAACTCTATGGCAGCACTCAAGGGGCTAGAATATCCGATATCTGTTGTGTCCCCATGTGTGACCGAACACTGAGCCAATCATGGGGCAACACTCCGTATTTTCAGCTGGCTTGCCCCACCACCACAGAAAGCACTAAGCTAGGCTGAAACACCTGCATTTTGGAGCTGCTTTACTCAAGAAAACAAACTCAAATATATATATTTTACATTGTTTGCAAACTGATATGTGAAACATATTAATACCAAAATAACATGCAAAACAGGCAAACCTCACCTGCCCTGAATGACGGCTCGCCACTGATTATATACAATGCATTTACTCATATTTGATTGGTTTGGCTTTCACTACAGGAGCCACCAGTGCTCCAGTATCTTCCCACATCTGTAAGTGATTGTCTGAGGAAGGCAGGAGGAGCAGTGACGAGATGGATGAGGGGACCAGGATGGCTGAGGGGAAGGCTGCCTTTGTCTTCGTCCTCCTCCTCTTCATCGCCCTGGCCTTGCTCATCGTGCGCTGCTTCCGCATCCTGCTGGACCCATACCGCAGCATGCCCTCCTCCAACTGGACAGACCACACAGAGAAGGACACGTTTGACTACCGCATTGTCTGAGGAGGACCTAAGGAGCTCCCTCGACACTGTTTTTCAGTTGAAGCACTGTCAACTATTGCAATGCTCGAGGAGCAACTTTGTTAATCCATTTTGCCCAAGGACCACATGCTGTATGACTGCCGGTGCCAAACCACCAGGGACCCCTTTGTATTAGATGCAGCCTTCGAGCATGCATCACCTAAGGCCTTTGTCTGCTCTATTGTAACATGTTATATCAATTCCATCACCAATTATGACAGTCATGAGCAGTAATAGCCAGTCCTTATTACCTTAATGACAACACATACGAGTGATTCCATACGAAACCAGGGGGGAAAAAGGCCATAATTTTGCTGATTTAAAAAAAATACGATTTCATCCATAGAATGGTCCTTTGGAAGAATGATTGTTGACATATATTTGACATTTGTATCTAAAAGCATAATTGAGAAATAATTTATCAAAGTTGTCATATTTATGACATTTTGGCCTTCCTCAGGCCTCCTAAAATACACCATAATGTTTAATCTGTATGGGCTGCAAAGATGAAAATTGGTGTAATATTAAGCTTTACCGCTTGCTCTGTAATATGAGTAGCATTTTTAATTTAAATTTTTTATGAATGTTGAAAAATAAAAACCTGAATATTGAAAAGACAACATTTTTGATTTGGCACATTTTTCTTGATATTGTTGAACATAATACTCTACGGCCCTCCCACATAAGGAACTCCCTTAATTGAAAGGAAAAACCAAAAACCTGCAGACACTCGGCCCTCGGTGGAATGAGTTTGATACAACTGCTCTACGGGCATATCAAAGTTCCAGAGTGGGATCTATGCTACTTTTATAGTTATGATCCAGTTTGTTAACATTACTAAAATGGATTCAAAATGGTCGGCGTCTGCTGGTGATTTGCATGAGGTGCAATGATGCAAGTAAAAGGAGGGCTGGGATTGGTTACATTGTCTGCTGTGCCAATTTCTCTATATAAAATGGGCCATAAAGTTAAACTAGCAGAGATCCCACTTTGATATGCCCCTAGAGTATATTATGTTCAACAATATACTGAAACATTTGCCAAATACATATTTGTTTCTATATTCATGTTTATATTTTACAATATTCATGTTTATATTTTTCAATATTCATAAATGAATGTACAAAAATGTTACTGAAATCATAATACTACTCATATTACAGAGCAAGCGTTAAAGTTACATATGACACCAATTTTTGCTTTTTAGCATCTACAGATAAAACATTATGGAGTCTTAAAGGGGGCCTGGGTATGGCAAAAATGCCATAATATGGCAACTTTGATTCAGTATTTCTCAATTATGCTTTTAGATACAACCGTCAAATATATGTCAACAATCCTTCCTCCAAAGGATCATTCTATGGATGAAATGTTTCAAAAATCCCCAAATCATCGTATTTTGTTTGTTCTGGTTTCGTATGGAATCACTTATAAGGAACATCTTCTACCAAATGGTCTAACACTATAGGCATCACCTAAGGTACCTGCTGTAACACCTATCAAATCTATCTCCTGAAGACACTCTCCAGGCTACCTTGTTGCCACTACTATTGCATCATTTCACTACCCCATCCCCTTAACCTTTCTTGGTAGTCTTAAACAATTCGACTTAGAAAAAAAAGTGAACACCTCACACACATAATGGGTTTTAAAAAATAAGACACTTTTACCATGTCAGATATAGAGTTGAAATGTATTCAATTTTGAGTTTTCATCTCAATATTACATTTTATAGACATCACAAAGTACTGAAATATAACACAACCGTTTGACATAGCAACGCTGAATTTTTATTAATTATGAGAAATATGAATAACATTCCACCCATGAGACCACTTTTGGTCATTCGACTGCAGGAAAGGGCTACAGGTGCTCTATACAACAGTTCCTCCTGCAAATAGGCCTACATTTCAATTGTGTACTTATAGTAGTAAAGGAATTAAACTCCGTGTAAGAACAAGAAAAACATTTGAATGCCATTTGAAGCTATAAAGTTGCTTGTTTGCTGCAAGGTCCTAAGGATATACACAGTGTATCCTGTGGATTTTTTAAAACTTCAATTGTCTACTTTGGCCAAGGTACAAAATGCACAAACAATCAATCAAGCATCGCTCAAACAAAAATACACTTACACAGAAAAAACAAATGTAGTTACATTTATGCCAACCAGCGCCTTGTGCACTCACAAAGACCCTCACCCTCATTGAGCTGGTTGATACTTTTTGAAATTGGAAGACAGATATTTCCTTTAACATCAGCCAGCCTATAACATACCATTGATATCTAGATCCATTTCTTTGTCACCCAAGTTCTTTGTTTTCTTGCCATCATGGAAAGAAAGGTAGACAATGTTTCAAAGTATCCTTTAAAGAGACTTGTTTTTTGGGTGGCTTCAATGGGCCTTAGATGTTTGATGTCAGCAATGGGATAAATGTTAACTATTCAATGTCTGCAATCAAAAGAAATTACAAATAGACAACTTTGTCACTTTTTATGGAAAGGATGCAGAGTCATAAATCTGAATGACCAAATGAGGTTTATTGAAATGTTTACTGTGCCGTAACTTGTGCCTAATTATGAACATCTAGATGAGCATTTTAGGGAAATGAGTCAAAAAGATTAATTCCAGTAGTTCTGTCGTAGATAGCATCTTGCTATAGTTCTATGTAATATCATTTTCATATCTGAAATAAAATAAAGCATATCACTGCCCACAGATGACATGTTAGCAGTGTGCTACATCTGAACAGATTATCACACCTTGGACTATCCCTTTATGGACAATGTCTGTGTCTCTTTATTTGGGCAAATCCTTAACTGTACGCCTTATAGAGTAGCATGTTTACAGGTAGTCAATAGCTGACAGAAAAATATGTTATGCACTTCAAGCAGATGTCATACACCTACCAAATGAGTGTACTTTCACACTTTGACATGTGATGTTCTTGTGATAAACTGTGGTCTTTTGCTATCACAATGTATCAGTTTAGTGGTACCTTTCTGTGCACAAGTGTCTTTGCATGTTTTTGCAAAATGTCCCCTCCAAGCATGTTGAGTGCTTTACACATGTTGATGCTGCTGTTATTTATCTGGTACAGTACAGTATTCACTGTCAACGTTTGAGTCTTCTTTTGAATGTGTATTACGCTTGCCTTGAGCCTCTTTCCTTTCATAATAAAAGTAATTACGATGCATTACCTTTTTAGTTTTTTGTTTTAATACGTCAAACATCAGACAAAGTTAAGGGAAAAAAAACATTATTATTCTTTTTTAATTATGCCCTTTCCAAGCTCATGATATGGGTAAAAACGTGAACACTTTCTCTTTAACACATTTTCAGCTTGTGGCAGGGGTGGCTCGCAGCCGTCTGTGTCATTTGTGTGAACCCAGGCACTTTGTCTGGCTCTCATCAGGCCAATAGACACACCTGCTATTGCTCCAGCCGCAGGCAAGGGCTGCTCTTTCGAGCGAGACGGATCCAATACCATGCAGAATAACAATTCACTGTGACACACAAATGGTGTGCCTTGATATATATAATTATCGCATAGACAGACAGGGATGGGGAACCTATTTAATATTACATCTAAAAACATTTATGGACAATCATTTTGTGAAATATTAAAACGCTTGTGTAAAGCAATAAGCAATTGTTATTATGCCATTTAGTACAATGCTGTTACATATCTTTCAAATAAGCTGTAGAGGTCTTCAGTAATTCATATTATCTACCTTAAATTTTTTGATATTTTCAACACTTCTCTTTGTCTGTTTTTTAAAGATACACATACACTAACATTGGAACATGGAATACAAAGCCTTTGTGTGTCTTCCTGCTAGAAGCAGGAATTCCATTTCCATATCCACACACTCTACTACAGTAATTTGGAGTTCTCTGCTCATGGTAAGGCCATAAACCTGTGGGGATCAATAACTATCAATTATCAATAACTGATAATGACTCTTGTAAATGAAATGCACCCATTAATTACATGAGTATTTTAACGGCACAGTGCAGTCAAAAACTTCACTTTCCTGTGTTTTATATAGAGGGGGATCTGAAATTATTGACACACTTGATAAAGATTAGCAAAAATGAATGTATAAAATAAATCATTCAAATAGTTATAGTTATATTGTATGCTACATTTTTTGGGGGAAGGATTTTATTGTATACTAATACAATTGCTCAGAGAAAATATTTTGTTTAACAAGTAGTGCTTAACTTGGGTAGGAGCTCACTGGAGCTTAGTACCTGCACCTCAAATGTTCCTGTTCCTCTTATAGAATATTAGCTCAAAAGTATTGTGGCGCTCCTGCACCTAAATACAAACTGTACCGTCACCCAAAATGACTACCGGAACCAATTTCAATCCAACTCAAGCACTGTTAAGAAGTCATATATTTTCTTCTCAAAAGGGTAGAGGTCAAAATTATTCACACCCCTATTTTAAATACCTTTCGATACCTCACCTTGCGAGGATAACGAGACTGAGCCTTTTTCTAAAATGTTTTATGAGTTAGAGAACACATTGGGAGGGATCTTAGACCATTCCTCCATACAGAATCCTTTGACGGTGCTGCAGTGGATCAGGTCGAGAGCTTCAAGTTGCTCAGTGTCCAAATCAGTAAAGACTTAAAATGGTCCAAACACAGTCGTGAAGAAGGTGTGACACCGCCTCTTACCTCCTCAAGAGGTTGAAAAAGTTTGGCATGGGCCCTCAAATCCTCCAAAAGTTCTACAGCTGTACCATTGAGAGCATTTTGACTGGCTGCTTCACAGCCTGGTATATAGCAATAGCACCGCCCTCGATCTCATGGCGCTACAGAGGGTGGTGCGGACAGCCCAGTACATCACTGGGGCCGAGCTCCCTGCCATCCAGGACATCTACAGTATATTAGGCGGTGTGGTAGGAAGGCCTGGAAAATTGTTAAAGACTCCAAGCCATAGACTATTCTCTCTACTTCCGCATGGCAAGCGGTACCGGTGCATCAAGTTTGGCACCAACAGGCTCTTGAACAGCTTCTATCCCCAAGCAATAAGACTGATAAATAGCTAACAAAATAGCAACACTGAGTATCTGAGTTAACCTTGTATGTTAATTGTATTTTTATTTTTGCATTGTTTCTTTGTACACTCACAGGTCCTACACACACTTACACACCCACTCACATACAAGCTGATGCTACTCTGTTTATCTTATATCCTGTTGCCTAGTCACCTTACCCCTGTACATATCTACCACCATCTCTCCTGTATCCCTTCACATTGTAAATATGGTATTGGAACTGACTGTGTACAGTGAATTTGGAAAGTATTCAGACCCCTTGACTTTTTCCATATTTTGTTACGTTACAGCCTTATTCAAAAATGTATTAAATCGTTTCCCCCCCTCATCAATCTACACACATAACGTAACAACATGTGGAAAAAGTCAAGGGGTCTGAATATTTTCTGAAAGCAAGTATGCTTAATTACTTATTTTCTGAAAGCAAGTATGCTTAATTACTTACTTATTGTGTTCTTCATAATTCTTCTTATTTCTCGTGTTTTTTTCCCCTCCTGGTATTACATTGTTATTGATTATTGCATTGTTGGGTTTAGAGTTGAAACTTCCAGATCCTTGATATCCTTAGTCTGCACTTATGGAGTGCCGTCTACATTTCAAACCACAAGTCCGGAGACTGAAATTACCATTGCAAATGGTTGATTTTGGGGCCAATTATCAATTTCTTTGTGGATTTTGATGTGTGCTTGGGGTTATTGTCTTGCTGGAAGATCTGCTTGCTGCAAGGTTTCAGCCTCCAGGCTGAGGCAACCAGGTTTTTGGCTAAAATATCCTGGTACTGGGTAAAGTTCATGATGACATTGACCTTAACAAGGACCCCAGAACCAGTGGAAGCATAATAGCCTCATAACATCAAAGATCCACCACCATATTTTACAGTAGTATGGAATTGTTTTCTGCTCATGCATTCTCATTTTGACGCCAAACCCATCACTGGTGTGCGTGACCAAATTTCGCAATGGCCATCTGTCTCCGGACTTGAAACCCAATGATAACCTGTGAATCGAATTGAAGAGGGCAGTCCATAAGCGTAGACAAAGGATATCAATGATCTGGAAGGATTCTGTATGGAGGAATGGTCTAAGATCCCTCCCAATGTGTTCTCAATTTTTTTTTAAAGGCTCAGTGCCATTATCCTTGCAAGGTGAGGTATTGAAAACGGGTGTCAATAATTTTGACCCCTACCTTTTTGAGAAAAAAAAGATTACTTGTTCAACACAATCTTTCTTTGAGCAATTATATTAGTATAAAATAATATAATTCCCCTCCCTTTTTTTGGCATTCAATATACCTCAGTATGTGAATATTTATTTTATACATTCATTTTTGCTCATCTTTATCAAGGGTGTCAATCATTTCAGACCCCACTGTATATTTCCACACTATAAGATTGGAATAATATTATGAAATTGTGAAAATTGTTACATTTTCAGCTTCCCCCTCCCGATACATACCAATCTGTGTGTTTAGTGGCTCTTTAAGGTCTACTACACACACTCAGCCACCTTACATATACTGTATGTACTGACTATATTTCATTCACAAAGGGGCTGTTTTAGTTTTTATGCTGTAATCTATGCAAGTTTATTTAATGGTCCGTAAACAGTTTTCTTGGGAATGTTCCCCTGTGAGTGGGAATGGCCATGAGTAGGACTTAAAGAGGATATTGGAATTGCACAAATCAATTTTGCAGTGCAGGGGAATGATTCCTCCGTTGGGGTACAACATTTATCTTACCTCCATTTACTGACAAGAGGAAGAAATGGGCGTAGAGAAAACTAGCTACAGGAAACATGTCCAGTAGGTAAAAAGGGAAAATGAATCTAATCAATATCATTTGAAAAGGCTCCTGGGCCTTTAAGGTACATGCACTTTATACTACTTCTTTCTTCTAAGCTTCTTGGGTTGAAACATGGCGCACAGCTCATACCATGACCACATAGAGAGACTGATGTACTATGGTACATTGCTGAAACCATCACAGCTGTATAAAAGAACAGAATAGACAATGTACATGTACAGCTAAGCACTTGAAAAAATTGCTTGTAATTTTCCTGATTGGTCACCAGGGACATTGTGAAATGAATGCTATAAATAGAGGTGAGGTTGGACGAGCTTATTAAGCAGTCCTCCAGAGAAAATATGGAATTAAAAAAACCTCTCAGGCTCAACGAGACAAAAAATAAATGCCCCATTGTGCCAATTACTTACAGAAGCTGTATGATGAACATTATGCAACTAAAAAAAATATTTTAAACTAGTCAGCCAGGACTAATTCAAAACACAAGATTATATATGCCTGCAGGTATACACAGTGTACAAAACATTAGGAACACCTTCCTAATATTGAGTTTGCACCCCCCCATCGGGGAATGGACTCCACAAGCTGTCAAAAGCATTCCACAGGGATTCCATGTTGACCCCAATGTTTCCTACAGTTGTGTCAAGTTGGCTGGATGTTCTTTGGGTGGTGGACTATTCTTGATACACACGGGAAACCTACTACCATACCCGGTTCAAAGGCACTTAAATCTTTTATCTTGCCCATTCACCCTCTGAATTGGACACATACACAATCCATGTCTCAAGGCATTAAAAAAAAATCATTATTTAACCTGTTTCCTCCCCTTCACGTACACTGATTGAAGTGGATTTAACAAGTGGCATCAAACCTTTCACCTGGGTTCACCTGCTCAGTCTGTCATGGAAGGAGCAAGTGTTCATAATGTTAGGTACACTGTATGTAGATGCAGTTTGTCGATGAGCAATAGGCATATAATAAATCAAGTAGCATGCATGGATAGAATAACAATAAATGCTTATTTATTGAATTCTAAAAATACATTTAAGAATACATTCAACATAGAAAACAATTTCCCATATTTTCTCACTAACATTATTTTGTAGCAAAATTGTATTTTTTTTTCTACTAACCAACTGGAAGATAAACCCCGATTGTGCTTTTATAATGTTCATAAAGAAACACTTAGTGTCAAATTAACCAGCCATATAAAGAGAGCATATGTAAACAATATTTTTCTGAGAGTATTAGTTTAAACTGAGTTGCGATGACAGATCAATGTCTATTGACAGATGCTGGTCTATACAGAGTGTAATGCTTTAAAATGACAAAAGGAACAAAAATAAGAGAATAAGAATAACAGTGACTTACACATTAACTCTAAAATCTAACACTACTTGAAAAAAAAAGGAAAACCTACAGTATCTTAGTGTCTGAGTGGTCTGCAGCTAAAATAGTACTAGAATAGGATATTCAAGACAGATTTAAGAAAGCTGGCCACCTAGCAAAGAAACACCGATATCCCACACCTCGACCTCACCCACAGATGCCCAAACACTCACACATACAGGTACGCAAGTAACTAGAACTTAACCAGCCTTAGAGAACATTTTCTGAAGAATCAGATGCATTCTCAGTTAGCACTATACACTTGAGCTAACTTGATTCTATTTTAAACATGACGCTGAAGACATGAACCAGAAATGCTGGGGATTGAATATCCTATATTAGAATGTGTTGCAAACCTTATTCTTAGGAGAATGAATGCACAGTGCAATCAAACCCACATTGCAGTATTTACACTCCTATGCAAACATACCTTTTCTTACTTTCTATAAATTCACAGAAATGTTTGCGTTAGCTTACAAGTGCTCGCCAATGGCTTCTTCATCAAATGTATTGCAAGTAAATAAAATAATCTCAAAACCTAGTTAAATACAATGTTATCGTTCTAAAATAAACAAGTAATGACCGTTAATATTAATATAAAATCATAAAACAAGACATATCATGAGAGAACAGAGGGATGCTTGACTACCGCCTCCTTCCACGTCCTCGTCCCCTCCCTCTTCCCCGTTTGGGGGTTGTTGTGACCTTAGTTGAAGCCTTCTCCGTTTCCTCTGTATCATCCACTGTTATCTGTTCTCCCTCCCCTGAATCCAGCTCCTCCTCCACTTTAACCAGAATGGTGTCTTCCGGAAATGGGACGTCCTCCTCCCCTTCCACTTTGTCCTCCTCCACAACTCTCTCCTCGGTCTCGTGTTGTTTTTCCATTTGGACCACCTCCTCTTCTGCCTCCTGGACACCTGTGCAGGTAGAACCAGTAGCATTGCTGGTATTGTTGTTCTGTTGTTGCTCTATGGCCTCCTCTAGTCGGAGGCGGTACTGCTCAGCCTCCTGCTCCTTCTGTAGGAGCTGTGTGCGGTACTCCTGGGCCTTCCGGTTGGCCTCCTGCAACTGCTTCTGGAGCTGCTCCCGACTGCTGTCCCCCGACTTCGCTTTCTGAGAACAATGGACACACACAGTAAGAGGAGAGAAACTATTTCAGAATATTATGCAAAGCCACAAAAATGGGGACCTTTGCTGACCTTGTCTTTGGGTCTGGTTAGGATGGCTGCAGGCTCTATTCTCCTCTTGCGTGCAGGAGAGGGATAAGGCTCCTGTTCCACAACCTCCTCTGTGATCTGACCAGCCGGGACTGCCACCACTACAGAAACAAAACACAAACTCATGAATGCATTCATTGTAATGTCTTGAAAAAGGCTGACATGAGCACAAGTAAAATCTATATAAACATACACTCATTGGCAGTTTATTAGGTACACATATTTAGTACCGGGTTGACACCCCTCTGCCTCCAGAACAGTCTGAATTCTTCAGGGCATGGATTCTACTAAGTTGTGGCGTTCAAATGTTGCTCAATTGGTATCAAGCTATCAATAAGCTTTTTCTTGTTTTTAAGCTGATAGGAGTGGAACCCGGTGTGGTTAGCTTGCACGATTCTTGCCATTCTCCTTCGACCTCTCTCATCAACAAGTTTTTTTCCACAGGACTGCAGCTAACTGGATGTTTTGTTTGTTGCACTATTCTCTGTAAACCCTAGATACTGTCATGCGTGAAAAGCACAGGAAAAGCCATTTCTGAAATACTGGAACTGGTGAGCCTGGCACCGACAATCATACCATGCTCAAAGTAGCATAGGTCACTCATTTTACCCATTCTAACAGTCAATCAAACAGTAACTGAATGCCCCGATGCCTGTCGACCTGCTTTTCATAGCAAGTTACAGCGACCTGACTTACTGTTTGTAGGAGCGAACCATTTTCGTGAACGGGTGATATGCCTAATAAACTGGCCACTGAGTGTATATATATATAGATGTGGTTTCCTACTTACTTTGCTGCCCCTGCATAGTGACAAAAAACTGCTGCCCAAGTCCCGCTGGCTGCAAGTTGCCGTGTTGGTCCGTCACTATGGTGATGACCCTCTGACCTCCATCGCCCACTACATGCTGAATGGCCGAATCCACAGAATCTGCAGCGATTGCATCCTCAGATTTGCCTGTGGGAAAGATAGAGTTACTTACCATTGCAGTCTAAGAACTATAATACAGATCTGAGTTAACCCTAACGCCCAGAGTTATCATTTTATAGACTATGATATAGTTCAAAGTACTATTAATTGTAACATGAGTAGCTCAGAATAATTTGTAGTGTTATCCTCATGGTTATGCATAGACATCACTTACCTGCATTTTTACCCATGGGACCTGAGGCTTCTGCCAGGGCTGCCAGTGTTGCCAGGACTGAGGTGGTAGAGACAGATTCTCCTGGAATAATAAGACAATGAAAAACCTCAATCAAGTCATCCCATTTAAAAGTGTCTTGGGTGACGTCAGGTGGTAACTAAGGTTCCCCATTTATATAAATGATAAAATGTCAGCGAGTTATATTTGATATACCTCTAGTTAATTTGTACCCAACTTACTGTAACCTGTGCTCCAGTTGCCCATACCTGACTTGGCGGTGGTGTTGACGAGGTCAGAGAGGTTCACGACCCCAGCAGAGGAGATGATGAACTGGGGCTCGGGGTTCATGTTCACTTGGTTCTGCATACCATCCTGTGTACATACACAAAACACACCTTGAAGGTGTTATCTAACACAAAAACACAGATACAGTTCCTCCCACATACTGGGAAACAGTTTAACCTTCAGGGCCTCAACACGTGTTACATAAACCAGTGATAAGAACACATACTTGCACGTGTTTAGATAAAAAATTATAATAATCTGTGTTCACTTCCCTTCTTATACAGACATAAGGGCATTTTTGTGAAAACAAATGATCAGAGCCATATAAAAACACCACACACAGTCCCTTCACCTGTAACAGTATCATGAGCTCAGTGTTGCTGGTATCCATGGCGATGTCAAAGGGCGTCTTGTCAAACTTGCTGAGGGAGTGGACGTCTGCTCCATATTTGAGCAGCAGCTCTGCCACCTCTCTGTGACCGTGCTGGGCCGCCCAATGCAGGGCTGTCATCTTCAGCATGTCCTTAGCGTTGATGTCCGCTCCGCTCTGCTAGGGAGCACAGCACGCCCCCCCCAGTGGTGGGAAAGAGATAGGAAGGTGAGACGGGTAGCCTAGATTCCAAAATGTGGGTGGTGAACAGTCAACATGAAAAAAATAACATTTGTTTGTCAGTCACTTTAATAAAAATATAACGATTATGCTTTTCATATAAACAGCTGAATACTGTCAGCTTTACATTTGGTTGCCCTTACACTGACTAGCAGCTCCACTATATTAGAGTGGCCCTCTGTGGCCGCCATGTGGAGGGGGGTCCTGTCCACTTTGGTTCGGGCATCCCTGCTAACGCCTGCTCGGAGAAGCACCTCAGCCGTGGAGTGGTGTCCATACTGAGCAGCTAGATGGAGCGGGGAAGTCCCCAGCTAGAACACACGGTTTGGTTTATGAGGACGCAGTCCCTACAACACTGTGTCTGGATTGTGTGAAAGAAGCCAGCACTGCAACATAGGTAGATAGGTAGATTTGTGATGTACCGCAAGAGATCTGAGGAACAATATCTCTGTGTTAGGCTACATGCGGTGTGAAATCATAAATTGTGTAGATGGGAGTATCCCTACAGTGAGACCCTTACCCAATCAGTGGTGAAGGGAGCTCCATTGACCATGAGGGTCCTGACATCATCATCCAGCCCTGCCCGTGCAGCCTCCAGCAGCCGCTTTCCCAGGTCCACCAGTGACATCTACTGGGAGAGAGAAAGAGTGCTTTTGCATAAGAATGTCAAAACAATAAGACAAACCCCTTGAGTGAATAGAAGCCAGGCACTGCTAAAAAAAGTCTATAGAGAAAGGTTTTTGCTGCCAAAATAGAATTGTTTATGCTCTGCGAAACATGTTGCATCAATGTGTGTTATTGGTGTAATGTTGATGGTTGTATTGAAGGAAAAATTGCAGTACTAGGAAATATTCCGTTTGTGTAAATTTGAAGCAATCGTAGTCAGAACACATGTGAAATTGTCGCAGCAATAAGAGCTAACTTGGCAAAAGTGAAATGATTTATTTAGCTAAAATAGTGTCAAATCACAGGCTAGATGAAGAAACACTGACTGAATTATCGCACAGTTCAATTAGCTGGACTTGAACTTTTCTCGTTAGCTAGTAATACGTATAATAATGTAACAATCAACAATATAAGCTTTGATACTTGGTTGGTGGTATGTTCCGGTGGAAGTCGAATATGAAACTACGGATGGCAAAGTGGGCACCAAATCTGTCTACTTCCACATCCGCACTATTATTGCTAGCTAGTTACTAGCATTCAGAACTGAAGATGGCTTTGATTTTCACAAAACTTCAAAGAGCATATCCCCGACACATAATCAATAACATCTTAATAGTATTTCGCGTTGGCGTTTTGGGTATTTAGCTACAGTGTAAGATAGCTAATAATGTTAATGGCTTAGTTTTAAAAGTAGCTAGCTATCTAACGTTAAGCTATATTTGCAGAGTTTTTTAAATTTTTTACACGGTTTGTTGATATTTAGCTACAGCTAACAATGGATTAGGTTTTCAAGTGTTGCTTACCTTAGCTAGTCGTTCGCTAAAAGTGCAACTCTTCTAATTTATGCCGCCGAATGTGTTTATTACACTTTCGTAACTTCTACACAGCTAAACAAACATAATATTTATATTTTTTGCAGAATCAAATATGGCGGCCAGGCACACCGGACGTGGTAATAGTATGTAGTGTGCAGCAAAAAAATGTTCCACAAATGTTCCCACGCTCAAACATGATAAGAGACACGAGTATATCTTATGTCAAGTGATACTAATATGTAATGTAGTTATTGCCCAACCAAAGACACTGAATATAGCTAGATGTTTCAAATTCAAACCTCTGGTGAAACAACTAGTCTGATCTAATATAGTGAACTACATTTCCCATAAACATTTGCGCACTGGAACATTCCTTCTGGCGTCACGTCCCTTAGCATCCATCGTTTCCTGTTGAAGTGTAAATGGAGACATGACACAGTTGTTTGGGAATTAGAAGAAACAATATAGTATAAATCCACTGAATTCAAAACTGCTGAAGTGATATTTAAATAGTCACTTGAACTCAGGCTCGGTGCAGTCGCTGGCAGCGATGGAGGCGGTCCCCCGTATGCCAATGATCTGGCTGGATCTGAAAGAGGCAGGGGAGTTTGAGTTCAGCCCGTCCGTGAGGCAGGTGAGATGGGTGAGGGAGTGGGATAACCGGGCACTGTCGGGTGGTTGAGATCGGAAGTCAAGCAGGCGAGGATTAAGATAATCATACGTATCGAGCACATCTAGACTGTTATTAGCCTGACGCATCAAGTAAAGGTAGTTAGCTAGCTATAGTATCGGGTTAGCTGTGTCAGCCATGACAATCGCCTTTGTTACCAGTTAGCTAGCTAAGTTGATAATTAGTTAGCTATTTATGTCAACATGTAGTTTATGTGCAGATACCCCAGTCACAACAAATAAATAGTCTTTAAAATAATGTCATTGTCACATGCACCCTGAACCAGTTTGCTTTGATATAGAGACAAGTCTGGCAGGTTGGAATCCTGTATGTTCACACCCCTGTCAGTTGTCATTAAAGGGGGGGGGGGGGGGGGGGGGGATAGCCAAGACATTCAGAAATTAGTGCTGGAATGAGTTCAAATTAGAGAACAGCAGAGTAACGTTAGGTGAAGGGTCATAGTAGAGCCAGGGAAAACTGCCCTAGTCATCATAACATATGTCTGAGGAAATTCTCCCTCACAATATGTATTGAGAAATATTGCAAAGTAACACACCCACCACAATTACGTTTTATGCCTTACTATCCAATCTCCTTTCTTCCATCTCCGCCTCGCGCGCCAGATATTACTAGAGGACTTTTGCCCTCTTTGGTCCTTGTTTTTTGCTGCCTTTGTACCATATACATTTTCTAGCAACGTTTGTCAATGACATTCAATGACGGTTACGATATTATAGCAGCGACAGATTTTATCTGGAAATTAAATTAAGCATAACAGTCTATGGAAAAGTAATGGAAAGAAGGAGAAAGACAGCCCAGAGAATAATGGAGAGAGAATAAGAGTTCCATTGTTTAGGCTAGTGTAACAGATGTGAAATGGCTAGCTAGTTAGCGGGGTGCGCGCTAATAGTGTTTCAATCGGTGACGTCACTAGCTCAGACCTTTGAAGTAGTTGTTTCCCTTGCTGTGCAAGGGCCTCGGATTTTGTGGAGCGATGGGTAACGATGCTTCGTGGGAGGAAGTTGTTGATGTGTGCAGAGGGTCCCTGGCTCAAGCCCAGGTAGGGGCGAGGAGAGGGATGGGAGCTATACTGTTACACTAGCAGTGCACCTCGAGTACAATACATATAGACAACCATGTGTGATTTATTTGGCTACGGCTGACAAATATATTTTGTTGAAGACGGATATTATGTTGGAGGCATTTGTGTGCGTGGCTTGTAATAAGGACAAATAATGGTCTTGTTTACCTCCAGACTGTGGCTCCAGTGAGTCTGACTATAAGTAGCTCCTTATTAGAGAGGCTCATCACTGACTGGAGAATACTTACCACAGCAGGGCATGATGGGATTGCTCCAGAGCCATTTGGAGGCCAACTCCTCCCAGTCCAGCCAACAGGGTCATAGACAACCGTGACAAGGGAATGTTGATAAGATTCGGTTCAATGTTAAAACAGATTGACCATGTATTTGTCATCCAGGTTAAAATTTAGCAGATTACATGTGATGCACTTACATTGCATTTGGAAAGTATTCAGACCCCTTGACTTTTTCCACGTTTTGTTAAGTTACAGCCTTATTCTAAAATGGATTATAGTGTTTTTTGTCACTCATTTGACACACAATACCCCAAAATTACAAAGCAAAAACAGGTTTAGATATTTTTGCAAATGTATGAAAACCCTTAAATATCACATTTCCATAAGTATTCAGACCCTTTACTCACTACTTTGTTGATGCACCTTTGGCAGTGATTACAGCCTCAGGTTTTCTTAGGTATGATGCTACAAGCTTGGCACACCTGTATTTGGGGAGTTTCTCTCATTCTTCTCTGCAGATTCAGGTCTCTCCAGAGATCTTCAATCGTGTTCAAGTCCAGGCTCTGGCTGGGCCAGTCAAGGAAATTGCACAGCCACTCCTGCGTTGTCTTGGCTGCGTGCCTAGGGTCGTTGTTCTGTTGGAAGGTGAACCTTTGCCCCCAGTCTCAGATCCTGAGTCTCAGACTTCTTCCATGTAAGAATTAAGGAAACAACTGTGTTCTTGGGGACCTTCAATGCTGCAGAAATGTTTTGGTACCCTTCCCCAGATCTCCGACTCGACACAATCTTGTCTCTGGGCTCTACGGACAATTCCTTTGACCTCATTGCTTGGTTTTTGCTCTAACATGCACTGTCAACTTTGGCACCTTTTATATAGACAGATGTGTGACTTTCGAAAATCATGTCCAATCACTTGAAATTAACACAGGGGGACTCCAATCAAGTTGTAGAAACATCTCAAGGATGATCAATGGAAACAGGATGCACCTGAGCTCAATTTCAAGTCTCATAGCAAAGAGTTTGAATACTTATGTAAATAAAGTGTTTGTTTTTATTTTGATAAATTAGCAAAAAATTCTAAACCTGTTTTTGCTTTGTCATTATGGGGTATTGTGTGTTGATTGAAAAAGTGTTTTATTTGATCAATTTTAGAATAAGGTTGTAATGTAACAAAATGTGGAAAAAGTTAAGGGGTTTGAATACGTTCCGAATGCACGCGCACACACACACACGTGTGTGTGTGTGTGCGCATTCGGAATTAATGAATGGATTTGACTATTTCAGCCACACCTGTTGCTGACAGGTGTATAAAATCGAGCACACAGCCATGCAATCTCCATAGCCTAACATTGGCAATAGAATGGCCTTACTGAAGAGCTCAGTGACTTTCAACGTCATAGGATGCCACCTTTCCAACAAGTAATTTCATCAAATGTCTGCCCTGCCCTGCCCTGGTCAACTGTAATTGCTGTTATGAAGGGAAAATGTCTAGGAGCAACAACGGCTCAGCCGCGAAGTGGTAGGCCACACAAGCTCACAGAATGGGACCGCCGAGTGCTGAAGCGTGTAAAAATCATCTGTTCTCGGTTGCATCACTCACTACCGAGTTCGAAACTGCCTCTGTAAGCAACGTCAGCACACGAATGCTCTTGTGGCTGAATGTAAGCAAGTCCCCGCAGCAATGTTACAACATCTAGTGGAAAGCCTTCCCATATGTGGAAGATGTTATAGCAGCAAAGGGGGGACCAACTCCATATTAATGCCCTTGATTTTGAAATTAGATGTTCGACGAGCAGGTTTCCACATACATTTGGTCATGTAGTCATGTCAATACTATTAAAATTTTGTCCACCACTTACCAGATTTGAATAACTGTACAATAATCCGTCTGACAAAATCAAAAAATGAATCAACTAAGACATCTTTCCAAAACTACACATCATTGATTATTAAACATGTATTTCTTAACAAAAATAGTTACCTACAGTACTGTGTGTATCATGGCGTTGGTCACCTTTGACATCAATGCAAATAGAAACCATTGTAGGGTAAATCCATTTAAATTCAATCACCTTTTGGTTTAAACAAAACACTTTCCATACATGTTTGTCCATGAAAGAAGTGGTCAGAAATGCCAAAACATTCAGAAGATAAAATTGCTCAAAGTTTACCCATTTGTCATACCCCACCATACCATGAGACAGCCATGTCTTCATCACTGGAAAATATAAACGGTTGAGTTTGATCAAATTTAAAAAGCTTACAAACGGGGTTGTCAAATTATTTCATAATTTCTAGATATGAAAACTGATTTGAACCTTTATTAACATAAATTATCTAAACGCTTAACCTCATATTTTTTTCCCTCATTCACATATGTTGTAGCTTAGACCCTACTTTACATCTGAGGTTTTTGTGTTTCCTGTTCCTCCCACCATCCTCCTCTGGCCTATAGGAGGACGGGCTCATTGTAATGGCTGGAATGGAATTTTTGGAACAGTGTCAAACATAAGGTTTCATATGTCTGATACTGTTCCAGTCATACCATTCCAGACATTACAATGAGCTCGTCCTCCTATACCTCCTCCCACCAGCCTCCACTGATATGCCTACCTGGTCCTTGTCTGTTGGCTTTTTTGCATATAGCTACATTTTTTAAAAATACAGTTCCTATTTCGACTCGCAAAACCATTCAAACGAAGTATTCGCATACCGTCACCATAATTTGAATGGATAAATAAAATAAATAAAGGTCTTTGTTGACTTACAGTGTGAGGTGAAGAAAATACGCCCAGCTGGGCACTTTCCTACGTTTGACATTAGCGAGAAGCAGGCCAGGTACTTCTATCGTAGGGTTTTCACCACTTCCAAAAGTTACGCCCCCATTCATTTTCAACTGGAACACACAGAGAAATGCGCAGGGGATTGTGAGAAGGTGAGTGGCGCGAACCCTGCTAGCGGAGCGATATAAAAAGTTCAGCTCTTCTCTACTTTATGCAAATTGCACGCTGCCACTGACCAATCAAGCGAGGAGCAGATATTTGCTTGATAATCTTTCATTCATTAAACGTAGTTCCGCCTGTCATTAGTTCCGAGCAAGCGCAACCAAAAAAGTTGTAGTGAAGCCAATCCTCGCTGCGTCTGGTTTTCCAATTATATTAACGATTTTGCTATGCAAACTATCCCTCTCAGCACTGCCTGGACTGCGCAAAAATGCAAATGCTTTCCGTTTGAGTTATATTAGGTTTTATTTTCATCGTTTGAGAGACAAAATCATAAGGTAAATGGCATGGAGGAGGATTGCAGAGATTGTTGATGTTATTCATGGAGGGTGAAGAGAGATTTACACAATAATGAGGGTGTGCTCTTAAACCTTGAAACTGTGATCAAAGCCACCATTTGTGAATGTGTTGAGTAAATGAAATTGTGAAATGTGCCCACTAAAGGATAGAAAACACCAGTAACACGCATTATAAGATTCTAAATGATCCACTAAGCATGACTTTTCCATGTAAAATGCTTCCAATTTGGATTATGGTATCTTAACATGATTCTCATATATTATAGTTTATGGCACTTTCATTATACTTGCGTCATGAAATTGATGATTATAGCTCACTTCCTGTAAAATACATAGGCGTACATGTACATGAATGGGTACTTTGGGTAAAGGAATTGGGGCATTGACTTGTAAATGTTGTTGTGCAAGTTTCTCTTTACCCACCATCAACACCAACATTTCTGCAATTGACCATCTGATTTAGTCTCTATTCTAAAATGATTCTCAGCAAATAAACAAGATAGAAGTACAACACTCCCCACACCACATTATTTTCCTTTTTTACATTTTTATTAGCCTACAAATTGCTAGCTCCTTATTTTCATGTACAGTACTGGACCTAGAATACAAGGGTTGGATTTGCACTAAACAATTTCAGGTCAGAAAAATAATGTAAATAATCTGGCTCATGGTTAGCCTCATATGCATTATCTGCTGGTATCACATTCAATTGGAGAACTCACAACTGGACAAAAAGTTCATGTTCATTTAAGAAAGCATCATAGAAACACAGATAAATTAGAGACAGATCCCGTTCACACCTTTATCGCAGAATTGTGATCTGTGATGAATGAACATTGGCACTACTGTGGTTCATCTTGAATAATGTTTTTATGTTAACAATTAAAACACGTTTAAACACTTCACTTCAATGAATCAACATGGAATGAATCAGAAAATAATTTCAAAAGTACAAACAATCTAACTTGTTTGTAAATGTTACACATCTTAGTAATTAGCCTATTATTACTAAAGCATAATTTCAGGTGTACAAAAAAGTCCATACCAGAGGTGGCCAAACTTGCTCCACTCTCTGATCTACAGGGTGAGCATGCTTCTATTCCAGCCCAGCAATAATACATGTTATTATCAACTCATTAGGTTTGGTAAGTTAAATCAGGTGTGTTTGTGCTGGGCTTGAACAGAAGCCTGCACACCCAGTAAGGATTGGATTACTACAGTTGTAATCAGGCCTTTATGGTAGAGTGGCAAGACGGAAGCCACTCCTCATTTAAAGGCACATGACAGCCTGCTTGGAGTTTGCCAAAAGGCACCTAAAGGACTCTCAGACCATGAGAAACAAGATTCTCTGGTCTGATGAAACCAAGATTGAACACTTTGGCCTGAATGCAAAGTGTCACTTCTGGAGGAAACCTGTCACCATCCCTACGTTGAAGCATGGTGGTGGCAGCATTGTGCTGTGGGGATGTTTTTCAGCAGCAGGGACAGGGAGACTAGTCAGGATCGAGGGAAAGATGAGCGGAGTACAGAGAGATCCTTGATGAAAACCTGCTCCAGAGCGCTCAGGACCTCAGACTGGGGCGAAGGTTAACCTTCCAACAGGACAACGACCCTAAGCATACAGCCAAGACAACACAGGAGTGGCTTCGGGACAAGTTTCTGAATGTCCTTGAGGGGCCCAGCCAGAGCCTGGACTTGAACCCTATCGAACATATCTGGAGAGACCTGAAAATAGCTGTGCAGCGATGCTCCCCATCCAACCTGACAGAGCTTGAGAGGATTTGCAGAGAAGAATGGGAAAAACTCCCCAAATACAGGTGTGCCAAGCTTGTAGCGTCATACCCAAGAAGACTCGAGTCTGTAATCACTGCCAAAGGTGCTTCAACAAAGTACTGTAAAGAGTCTGAATACTTATGTAAACATGATATTTCAGTTTTTTTATACATTTGCTACAATTTCAAAAAACCTGTTTTAGTTTTGTCATAATGCTGCATTGTGTGTAGGGTCTGAATACTTTCCAAATGCACTATATGTATGGAAGGTTTCAAATCAAAGGGGGTGGTGTCAAATAGTATTCAAATGGATTACCCTGTAGTCCCAGAAATCTTGCAGACACCATTAGATGCGTTGAACCCTTGACTGGTGTTATAGTGTATTTGGCAGAGTGAACAGGGCAGCTAGAGTGGAAAGTTGGAGGAATGGAGCAAGCGTGAATAGAGTTGGTCCTGAAAGTCACCAATGGCCTGAGTGTGACACTCAGACACAGGATGATCAAACAGACTTTCCCTAACTGACTCCTGGTTTGGTGCAGGTCAGCCACCGGATCTGTATGAGCATGTGTCCCAATCAACAATCATGATGATAATACAACATTGATAACAACAACCGTCATTATGATTGTTACAAAGATCCTCATCATCCCTGTCACAATCAAAACATTGACAGGAATTTTATCATTGATGCAATGAACAATTAGGCAGGGAAAATCAAGACACATGGACATTCAATCGGCTTAATCCATTTGGTCCACCGTCCCCTAACAACCATCTCCAGATATCTCCATCATTTCCTGTCGGCTGTGGGAACCTCCACATCCTGATCAGTTTGTGGGGCTGAAGGGGAGTCTCTCATCTCTCCGCTGTCAGAAGAACCAGGCTCGGATCCAGCCGTCACTGCTGCTCTTCTTCTCAACATCTACAGGAGAATACTGCAGTGTCTCTTGATGACCAAGTAAAACAAGAGACTAGATTTAGGCCGGGATTCTATTCATAGAGCAGCGCGCTGGGAAGCTGACAATGTGGCTTTTAAAGGCATTTGGCCAGACGTTCGCCAGATCTCATTCACTGTAAAAGCTGTGCATGTTGGCTCAATCGGGAATAACCTTTATGTCAAGCGTGCTATAACCAGAGGAGGCTGGTGGGAGGAGTTATAGGAGGACAGGCTCATTGTAATGGCTGTAATGGAATAAATGGAACGGTATCAAACACATAAAATATATGGAAACCACATATTGGACTCTGTTCCACTATTCCATTTCAGCCAATACAATGAGCCCTTCCTCCTATATCTCCTCCCACCAGCCTCCTCTGGCTATAACGTAGATCTAACGTGGATTGGAATGAATTCCGGCTTTAGGCCAACGAAGACCAACAAAAAATATAACACTGATTGTCTGGGAGATTTAGATTAATTTCCTTTGTCCACACAAATAGGCGCAGACCTAGTCTTTTTATTTATTGCTTGGATTATGGATTCATTATGAATGTTAGTGCTAAACTTGTGCTGGATCCCGCTGGAACAATGAGATGGTAGGGATGCAGGGCAGCATATTGAAGTTACTTAGGAACTGTGCACACTTTGGAGAGTTGTGTGGCCACTTGGAGACACCAGTTTGACCTCTCATTCAAACCCTTGTAATGATTTTGTTTTATATTGCATCAATCTCAAATATGCATTATTATTATGTTCCTGAATGTATCCAGAGTATTTCTAGATTTTGTTAACAAATCCTGTGAAAAGTACAGCAAATGTCAAATTCACTTAAAATCAACAGTGTAATGTTTGAATTCAGTCTTGTCAGGTGAAGTGGTGTGTCGTCACCTTCTGATAATGGCCTCATCTCCACCCTGAAACCTTTGATCCAAATGACAAATATGAACTTACTATAGTCTTTCTATCTGTTGCGATGTTGTGTCTTGTGTGAATTCCATTGATGATCTGTTGTAGCCTATGCACACATAGTATGTTCCACCTTTTATTATTGTAAAACCAATATGATTGGCAGCAACTGTGGGACAGCCTTTTATCTCAGACGTTGATGCAAAAAACAGTTTAACATGGTCTGACTGATTTGATAGTCAATTGGTTGCAAAAAGGTACCAGAAAAAAAAAGACGTTTTTTAGAATTTCCCCGACCCTTGCAGTAGAACAAACATGCTTTAAACTCTGGAATCGTCCAACAATTATGCCTAATAAAACCATCAACCATCTATGCAGGTACTATGTACTATAGGTTTTCTATATGAATGGTGTCTGGGTAAACATAGAATCACCATTGCTTGAATGCACTATAGTCAGACTCTCTCAGGCCATGAGCGATGTGGACAACTAAATATTTATGTACAAGCCTGCAGGGTTCTCCCCAGGATTCTTTTGACAATGTGAGGGCCATTCAGTTTGCTGTGCTTCTTATAGGCCTACATTTTCCTCTAATCAACTCTCTAGGCCTAATTGAATGTTCTAGTATTGGGACAACAAAGTTCCTCCAAATCTACAATACCAGTCAAAAGTTTGGACACACCTACTCATTCCAGGATTTTTCTTTATGTTTATTATTTTCTACATTGTAGAATAATACCGAAGACATCACAACTATAAAATAACACATGTGGAATCATGTAGTAACCAAAAAAGTGTTAAACAAATCTAAATATATTTCAGATTCTTCAAATTAGCCACCCTTTGCCTTGATGACAGCTTTGCACACTTGGCATTCTCTCGACCAGTTTCATGAGGTAGTCACCTAGAACGCTTTTCTAACAGTCTTAAAGGAGTTCCCACATATGCTGAGCACTTGTTGGCTGCTTGTCCTTCACTCTGCGGTCAAACTCATCCCAAACCATCTCAATTGGGTTGAGGTCTGGTGATTGTGGAGGCCAGGTCATCTGATGCAGCACTTCATCCCTTTCCTTGGTCAAATAGCCCTAACACAGCCTGGAGGTGTGTTTTGGTTCATTGCTCTGTTGAAAAACACTAAGTGCAAACCAGATGAGATGGCGTATAGCTTCAGAATGCTGTGGTAGCCATGTTGGTTAAGTGTGCCTTTTGCATTCTAAATAAATCACTGACAGTGTCACCATCAAAGCACCTCAACAGCACCTCCTCCATGCTTCACAGTGGGAGCCACACATGCGGAGATCATCCGTTCAAGAAGAAGTTTGTTGTGCTTCTTGTAGGCATACATTTTCCTCTAATCAACTCTCTAGGCCTACTCTGCATCTCACAAAGTCTCAAATCTCAAATTTGGACTCATCAGACTAAAGCACAGATTTCCACCGGTATAATGTCTATTGCTCGTGTTTCTTGGCCCAAGCAAGTCTCTTCTTCTTATTGATGTCCTTTAATAGTGGTTTCTTTGTGGCAATTTGACCACGAAGGCCTGATTTCATACAGTCTCCTCTGAACAGTTGATGTTGAGACGTGTCTGTTACTTGAACTCCGTGAAGCATTTATTTGGGCTGCAATTTCTGAGGCTGGTAACTCTAATGAACTTATCCTCTGCAGCAGAGCTAACTCTGGGTCTTCCTTTCCTGTGGCGGTCCTCATGAGAGCCAGTTTCATCATAGCCCTTGATGGTTTTTGCGACTGCACTTGAAGAAACATTCAAAGTTCTTGAAAGTTCCGTATTTACTGACCTTCATGTCTTAAAGTAATGATGGACTGTTGTTTCTCTTTGCTTACTTTAGCTGTTCTTGCCATAATATGGACTTGGTCTTTTACCAAATAGGGCTATCTTCTGTATTCCACCCCTACCTTGTCACAACACAACTGATTGGCTCAAACGTATTAAGAAGGAAAGAAATTCCACAAATGAACTTTTAACAAGACACACCTGTTATTTGAAATTCATTCCAGGTGACTACCTCATGAAGCTGGTTGAGAGAATGCCAAGAGTGTACAACGCTGTCTGTCATCAAGGCAAAGGGTGGCTACTTTGAAGAATCTCAAATATAAAATATATTTTGATTTGTTTAACACTTTTTGGTTTACTATATGATTCCATATGTGTTATTTCATACTTTTGATGTCTTCATTGTTATTCTACAATGTAGAAAATAGTAAAAAATAAAGAAAAACCTTTGAATGAGTAGTTGTGTCCAAACTTTTGACTGGTAGTGTAAATCTATTTCTGATTGAATGAATAGACCTTATTGGTTAAATAAAGGTTATTTGCTGTGCTCCCAATGGCCCCTCTTATCTGTTTTCCCTCTGTCCTTTCAGTTCATCCTGAAGAACTATGGGGAGAATCCAGACAGCTATAATGAACAGCTGAAGAAGCTGGAGACACTGAGACAGGTATGAACTGGGACTGAGCGTGCTATGCAAATGTCATATGTTGTGATTTATTTGTTATGTCGGCCATATACTATACTTTCTTTCTATCCTATAATAAGTAAGTGTTTGTGGCAGGGTGCGGTGAATGTGACGCGGGACTTTGAGGGCTGCAGCATTTTGAGGAAGTACTTTGGGCAGCTGCACTACCTCCAGAGCCGTGTGCCTCTGGGGCCTGGGCAGGAAGCAGCAGTACCCATCTCATGGTATGAGGCAATGAAGTACACATAGGAGCCCTATCTTTACACACTTACCCATGAGATCCTTATCATACACACACTGGCTTTCATAAACTCTACAACAGACAGCTACGAAAAGACCGGAAGAACACAAGGTAACACTTTATTTGGATAGTCTGTCGAGCATCTACAGATGGACTATCTACTAACCCTAACTTTAACTCTTACCCTAACCCTTATTCTGAACCATCCCTAACTGTAACCGTAGCAAGAATTTGCTTATGAACAGATCTACAGAGCATCTGTTCTCTACAGAGCATAAGCTCTCCCTACCATACGCGTAGACACACACCACACCCTCAGGTATGCAATACAGTGTGTCGCCAATTTCATTCTCTCTTACCAGGACAGAAATATTTTCTGGAAAAACAGTTACTATGAAACAAAGATGAATGATAGTAAAAAGGTTTGGATCACTTTACATTACATCTTGGGCGAACTCGTAAAAAGGTTTGGATCACTTTACATTACATCTTGGGCGAACTCGTAAAAAGGTTTGGATCACTTTACATTACATCTTGGGCGAACTCGTAAAAAGGTTTGGATCACTTTACATTACATTTCGGGCGAACTCGGCTCCATCCTTCATTGAATCAGATGGCTCAATCATCACAAAACCCACCGATATTGCCAACTACTTAAATTGTTTTTTCATTGGCAAGATTAGCAAACTTTGGCATGACATGCCAACAAAAAATTCTGAACCTACACATCCATGCATAACTGACCAAATAATCAAAGACAAGCATTGTAATTCTGTAAAGTGAGTGTGGAAGAGGTGAAACAAATATTGTTGCCTATCAACAATGACAAGCCACCTGGTTCTGACAACTTGGATGGAAAATTACTGGGGATAATAGCGGATAATATTGCCGCCCCTATTTGCCATCTTTTCAATCTAAGCCTACAGGAAAGTGTGTTCCCTCAGACCTGGAGGGAAGCAAAAGTCATTCTGCTCCCCAAGAATAGCAAAGCACCCTTTACTGGCTAAAACAGCCAACCAATCAGCCTGTTACCAACCCTTAGTAAACTTTTGGATCAAAATAGTGTTTGACCAGATACAATGCTATTTCACGATAAACAAATTAACAGCAGATTTTTAAAACGCTTATAGGGACGGGCATTCAACATGTACGCTACTTACACAAATCACTGATGATTGGCTAATAAAATAATAAGTAATACACAGATTGTTTTGTTAGTTTCAGTGCAACTTTTGACATTATCTGTAATAATCTGCTGCTGGAAAAGCGTATGCGTTATGTAATGTTCCCTCAATGTTTTTCCGGCACTGAGCAAATTTCAGGTCTGCTTAACGTTAACCTGAATGTTGTGAAAATTCTGTGCAACTTTCAGCACACGTTTACTGTGAACACTGAGGTTGTACCTGCTTTAAGTTACAGTTTTAACAGTGGCCAAGTAAGCTACTGTGGCTATTTGATTATAATGTAGGCCTACCAAAGTAGCCTAACATCAAAACAATGGAGAAAATGCATCCTATAACATTTTAACCTAATGTAGCAGCCAATGTGTGGTGCTCAATATAGGCCTACATTCCATGAGACTTTTGAAAAAAAGTGCAGGGCTTGACATAAACAGGTTAATCTACTTGTCCTTCAGACAAGGAGGTGACTGAAAATGTTGTTGTTGTTTGATGCAAGAAACCACTTCACAAAATACATTATTATTCCCATACCATTATTACAGAGAATCAGACAAATTATTCTACCCTCTGTCTATTGGCTACTTAGGTTATTCAAGCCTGTCTCAAAATACAACACTGCCCCTTTAAGATATAAAAAAAGCTCTTTACCTGACTCGCTTTTCAAAGATGTCTAGAAATGTATATGTTTTGTGCTCTTGTAGGAAGCAATCACTCCCCTATTGCTGACTACAAATGATCTATAACTGGGCTAATAACTCACTAACTAGCAAAGGATATTAACAAAATGTGCACACGTGGCTACAGCAGCTCTTACTTTGACGTCAAATGAAGAGCATCTACTCACAACCGCTCATGCTGCTAACACAGTCCAGTTCAAAGTAAATGGCACATACCATATATGGCAATGATCTATTTGCATATAGGTCTACTGCAGCTCTGATTGGTTATACTGCACGGGCTGAGTAGTGCGTGGGAATGCAATAGAATCATACTCTGATGCTTTCTGCCTACAACAAAATCTCTTGCATAGTTTGTTTTGTTTCGGTGATATTGCATTGATTCGATCACAATTTCCACGGTAAATGGAAACGTTGATAGTGTTAACAGGGAAAACTCTAGAACAGTGGTCACCAACCTTGTCTGAGTCAAGATCACTGAGTCAAAATGCAAGCCGAGATCTACTACTCAGATATTTCTTTAAACATGACTTTAAAAAAATGTAAGCCTATGCAACAATCAATAACAGTTCTGTAGTAATGAGGTTTGTGCAGTAAGTTATAGGCCCAATACATTATCACTGCATATTGGCTTTGCTTGAATTGCCCTGCCAATGCATTGTTGTTCAGGCAATAAAAAATACATTTAAACATTTTGGGGGGGGGATGATGGTGCCTGCATCTGATGGTGAGTCTCAGCGGAGGGAGAGAGCAGCAGACTGAGGGTCCGCCTCTCAACATCCCTCCACTCTCCCTTTCCTCCACTGACACTGACCAAAAAGGGACACCATCTTCCAGCTGGCGAAATTCGACTCGCACCGCATTATTTCTGCCTCATGCACAAAGTCATGTCGAACAGAGAAAGTTAAATATTCCTCGAAATTAAAAAAGACCAAAGCCGCTAATAATAACAACACAAGCCTATAGATACACTTTCCTACTCATTCATTACTGCTGCAGTGCTTGTTGTAGCGCTGAGTGGAAATAGGAACAACGTGCATTTTATGGCTTATAAAAGTGTTGAATACAAAGTGTTGACAGTGCTGAGTAAGAACTTGAACTCAGTCATAAAAACAGCATCTCTTTGCTGTATTCTCTGACAGTCTCGCTCTACTCATAGTTTTAAATGTTTAGAAATGTCACGGTATCAACTTTCTGTGGCTTTCTTTTATGCCGTGCTACGTTACTGCAGACACGGTCATCTGAGCCATCTGATTGGCCAGCGGTAGGTCTGTAGTGCACTTCATTTGCTTTCTGGGTCCGGAGAGAAGGCAGACAGCAACAGCTCACCTACCCGGGGCGCAGGGCAGCTGAATCTAGTGCACCTACCGCCAACAGCCCAAAAAAATAGGAACACAAGGCTTTATCGTTGTTTTTTTTACAGAAATGTTTGACAATCGACTAGCAATGTCTTGGAGATTGACCGGTTGGTGGCCGCTGCTCTCGGGCTTCTCTCTGTGGGCTGATATTTCTGCGTGGCAGTTCTGGGGCTACACGCGCGCAGCTTAGATGGAGCATTGGTGTTATGGCTTTACATCCCCTGCTATATTGTGGATCGAGAGTTACCTGTATGACAGAACACAGGCCCCTTACTATTCAATCTTTACTAATGACCTGCCACTGGCTCTGAGTCAAGCCTGTTTGTCTATGTATGCTGATGACTCAACACTCTACACGTCAGCATCCACAGCAAGTGAAATCACTGCAGCGTTTAACACAGAGCTGCAGTCAGTTTCAGAATGGGTGGCAAGAAAGCAGTTGGTCCTAAATATTTCAAAAACTAAAAGCATTGTAATTGGGACAAATCATTCACTTAACCCTTAACCTCAACTAATTAATAATGTGGAAATTGAGCAAGTTGAGGAGACTAAGCTTCTTGGAGTATCCTTGGATTGTAGACTGTCATGGTCAAAACATTTTGACGCAACAGTAACTAAGATGGGGAGAGGTCTGTCCATAATAAAGCGCTGCTCAGCTTTCTCAACAATGCTATCATCAAGGCTGGTCCTACAGGCCCTAGACTACTGTTCAGTCGTCTGGTTAGGTGCTACAAAGAGGGACTTAGGAAAATTACATTTGGCCCAGAACAAGGCAGCACGGCTGGCTCGTAAATGTACACGGAGAGTTAACATTAATAATATGCATGTCAGTCTCACCTGGCTCAAAATAGAGGACAGATTGACTTCATCACTACTTGTGTTTGCGAGAGGCATTGACATGTTGAATGCACCAAGCTGTCTGTTTAAACTATTAGCACACAGCTTGGACACCCATGCATACCCCACAAGATGCTACCTGAGGTCTCTTCACAGTCCCCAAGTCCAGAACAGACTATGGGAGGTGCACAGTACTACATAGAGCCATGGCTACATTGAACTCTATTCCACATCAAGTAACTCATGCAAGCAGTAAAATCTGATTTAAATACACCTTATGGAACAGCCGGGAATGTGAAGAGACACACATAGGCACAGACAGACACACACCCGATACTATACACATGTATTTTGTGTTGTAGAGTAGTGACCTGAGGGAACACACTTAGTGTATAGTAAAAATCTGTTGTGAAATGTATTGTAATGTTTTTAAAATGGTATACAACTGCCTTAATGTTGCTGTACCCCAGGAAGAAAAGCTGCTGCCTTTAATGGGCATCCATAATACATACAAAAACAGACAGGCCCATACATGTACAGTTGAAGTCGGAAGTTTACATACACTTAGGTTGGAGTCATTAAAACTTGTGTTGTGGGGGTGATGTGCTGCAGGAGGGACTGGTGCACTTCACAAAATAGATGGCATCATGAGACAGGAAAATTATGTGGATATACTGAAGCAACATCTCAAGACATCGGTCAGAAAGTTAAAGCTTGGTTGCAAATGGGTCTTCCAAATGGACAATGACCCCAAGCATACTTCCAAAGTTGTGGCAAAATGGCTTAAGGACAACAAAGTCAAGGTATTGGAGTGGCCATCACAAAGCCTTGACCTCAATCCTATAGAAAATTTGTGGGCAGAACTGAAAAGGCAAGCAAGGAGGCCTACAAACCTGACTCAGATACACCAGCTCTGCCAGGAGGAATGGGTCAAAATTCACCCAACTTATTGTGGGAAGCTTGTGGAAGGCTACCTGAAACGTTTGACCCAAGTTAAACAATTTAAAGGCAATGCTACCTAATACTAATTGAGTGTATGTAAACTTCTGACCCACTGGGAATGTGATGAAAGAAATAAAAGATTAAATAAATAATTCTCTACTCTTATTCTGACATTTCACATTCTTAAAATAAAGTGGTGATACTAACTGACCAAAGACAGGGAATTTTTACTAAGATTAAATGTCAGGAATTGTAAAAAAAAAAAAAAAAAAAAGAAAGTTGAAATGTATTTGGCAAAGGTGTATATAAACTTGCGACTTCAAGTTTAGACACACACAACACCCTCATTTATGCAAAACAGTGTGTTAACCATTTCATTCTCTCTTACCAGGACAGAAATATTTTCTGGAAAAACAGTCACTCATGATGACATCAGCTATGAGCAAGCCTGCATCCTCTACAACCTGGGTGAGTTGAACTATTTGAATGGTGTAGTGTAAAACTGACCTTAGATCAGCACTGAGGGCAAAACCATGCGTTAAACAGCTATGTCCTGATTGCCATAATGTTGTCTTCTCTGTAGGTGCTCTCCACTCCATGTTGGGAGCCATGGATAACAGGGTGTCTGAAGAGGTGGGCAGAAGCAATGGCCGTCTATCTCTACCACGTTAACCTCTCTCTCCATGACATCTCACACTGACATCCATTGTGTTGCCCCCTCTTTCTGAAACTCAATATGTCCCTTTGTCTATTTCTCTCGCTTCCATCCTCACTCCCTTCTGTCTCCCTTCCCCTTTCTCTCTCCCCCTAGGGGATGAAGGTGTCATGTACACACTTCCAGTGCTCCGCGGGGGCCTTCTCCTACCTGAGGGACCACTTCAGCCACAACTTCAGCGTGGACATGAGTCACCAGATCCTTAACCTCAACATCAACCTCATGCTGGTAACTATTGCACACCGCACGTGTTTTCTCACTCACACACACACACACACACACACACACACACACACACTCACACACACTTCGTGGTTATTTGTCTCCATTCAGGGTCAGGCTCAAGAGTGTCTCCTGGAGAAGTCCATGCTGGACAACAGGAAGAGTTTCCTTGTAGCCCGCATCAGTGCTCAGGTAAATCTCTCTACTCTCAACACATGACGTAGTAGCAGGGCACGATAACACCCACTAGACCTCAGTTGCCGTAGAGCAGGGTCGTTCTCAATAGGAATCAAACGGGGAGGGACTAACTGAACTTGTCCAATAAGAAAATGCTAATTGTTTTCTGTTGCAAAACATTTTGCTATGGTGTGCCCTAATGAATACGACCCAGGTGTGCGACTGTTCTGTTGTTGGCCTGGTGCAGGTGGTGGACTACTATAAGGAGGCATGCAGGGCTCTGGAGAACTCTGACACGGCTTCCATGCTGGGTAAAATCCAGAAGGACTGGAAGAAACTGGTGCAAATGAAGATCTCCTACTTTGCTTCCATCGCCCATGTGAGTTTGAGACAGGACAGTGAGTTGTGAGGGAGTGTATTGCGAATGTGTTCTCAATTTGGTTAACGGATACTCTGTTATTGAATAACATGTTTATTTCCAGCTGCATATGGGGAAGCAGGCTGAGGAGCAACAGAAATATGGAGAGCGGGTATGTCACCTTCTTGACTATCCCTACTCCCCCCGTGTATATTCCTCTGCATACCTCCATTCCTCTACATACCAATGTCTCTCCGTGTTTTTAACAGCTGGCTTACCTGCAGAGCTCATTAGACAAACTCAGTGAAGCCATCAAGTTGGCCAAGGTACAGTCACCTTCCAATTGACTGTGTGTAACCTTTTCGATTTGGCCTTCTGAAATGGTTTCTTTTGAATCTCTTATCAAGCTTACAATAACAAAGGAACTGTCTTTATGCTCCTTCCCCTCAATCTCTCTGTTTGAACAGGGTCAGCCGGACAGTGTGCAGGAGGCCTTGAAGTTCACCATGGACGTGATAGGGGGAAAGTAAGCAGCTATATTCCCTACTGTATATTCCCTTATGATAGTGGGTAGGTTGGTACAATCTTTACCCTTTGAGATAGGTAGACAGTCACACACACTCAAACAGTGGCACTCTTGCTGAAGTGTTTCTCTCTGATCCTTCCTCTCCTGTTTTATTTAGCTATTCCTTATCCCCTGTCCCTCGTAGGTTCAACTCTGCCAAGAAAGACAATGACTTCATTTACCATGAGACTGTCCCCTCGTTGGAGACTCTTGCTTCCGTCAAAGGTAACATTGAACCCTGACCTATGACCTATCCTCACACACAACCTCTCCTGCATTTCATATACTATATTTTCATCATGTCCTCTCTAGGTGCCCCCTTGGTGAAGGCCTTGCCCGTGAACCCAACTGATCCCAGTGTCACAGGACCAGACCTGTTTGCCAAGCTGGTGCCCATGGCTGCCCACGAGGCCTCCTCTCTCTACAGTGAAGAGAAGGCCAAGTTGCTTCGGGACATCATGGCCAAGATAGACAGCAGGAATGAGACTCTAGAGTGAGTAGGAGAGTCGGAGGGGCTGTGTGTGTATTTGTGTCGTCTAGGTACGCCTTTTACGATTTAATATAGTGACTTTGTGTGGTTACTGATCTAGCTCTGGCTTTACAGGCAGTTTATGGACTCTCTGGGTCTGGAGCCAGACTCCGTAGATAACCTGGACATGTACAGTCACATCCCCCCTGTACTTATGGAGAAGTGTGCTGCGCTCAGTGTCAGACCAGACACCGTCAAGAGCCTCATTCAGTCCATGCAGGGTGAGTGGTTGGCCTGGGACACACACATACACACACGTCACACACACATATGGTCACAGCCTTTCGATACTATCCCTATGTCTCTCTCCGTCAGTCCTGTCTGGTGTGTTCACGGACGTGGAGGCGTCTTTGAGGGAGATCCGGGACGTGCTGGAGGAGGACGAGGCCGGGGTGCGGGCGCTGCAAGAGGCGGCAGGAGGAGGCCCCGCGGCGGAGCTGCACCCCCAGGCACATGCCCAGACCCTGGCTGAGATCCGCAGGGACCTGGAGAAGTACATGGAGGCCCATGAGAAGGCCAGCTTCACCAACACAGAGCTGCACAGAGCCATGAACCTGCACATCAGTAACCTGAGGCTGCTGGGGGGACCACTGGATGCCCTGAGAGATGCCCTGCCGAGGCCACAACTCAACCAGGGTGGGTATAGGAAAGTGGAAAAGAGTTATGGTGTTTGTGGTGTCATCAGGAGTGTGTTTCTAAATATATATGTGTGTGTGTTCCTACAGAGGAGGTGGCGGGGCTGCAGTGCATGAAGAGGATCCTGGGTAAGGTGCAGGAGATGAGGGACCAGAGGAGCACCCTAGAGAAACAGCTGCGTGACCTCATCCAGCAGGACGACATCACTTCCTCCCTGGTCACTACCGAGCGCACTGACATGAAGGTACAGGACATTGTGTGTGGGTTTGATCTTCATGACATTCTAGACTAACGCATGACTCTTAACACACTATATGTAACATTTGCCTCCCTCTCTCCCCACCTCCCTCTCTCTCCGTCTCTCTCTCCCCACCTCCCTCTCTCCCCACCTCCCTCTCTCTCCGTCTCTCTCTCCCCACCTCCCTCTCTCCCCACCTCCCTCTCTCTCCGTCTCTCTCTCCCCACCTCCCTCTCTCTCTATCTCTCTCTCCCCACCTCCCTCTCTCCCCACCTCCCCCTCTCTCTCCATCTCTCTCTCCGTCTCCCTCCGTCTCCCTCTCCCTCCCTCCCCTCCCTCCCTCCCTCTCTCGCTCCCTCCCCACCTCCCTCTCTCGCTCCCTCCCCACCTCCCTCTCTCGCTCCCTCCCCACCTCCCTCTCTCGCTCCCTCCCCACCTCCCTCTCTCGCTCCCTCCCCACCTCCCTCTCTCCCTACCTCCCTCCCTCCCTCTCTCCCCACCTCCCTCTCTCGCTCCCTCCCCACCTCCCTCTTCCCTCTCTGCCTCTCTCCCTCCCTCCCTGTCCCACTCCCCCCACCTCCCTCTCTCCCCACCTCCCTCTCTCCCTCTCCCCCCACCTCCCTCTCTCCCTCCCCACCTCCCTCTCTCGCTCTCTCTCCCTCCCTCCCCCTCTCTCCCCTCTCCCTCCCTCTCTCCCTATAGAGGTTGTTTGAGGAGCAGTTGAAGAAGTATGAGCAGGTGAAGGTGTACATCGACCAGAACCTGTCTGCCCAGGAGAACATCCTCAAGGCTCTGACGGAAGCCAATGTACAATACTCCTCGGTCCGCAAGGGTCTCGCCGAGACGGAACACAAGTGAGCAAGGGCTTGGGAAGGGTTTTAGTAGGACACCAGCACTATTGGTCAAAGGACTTTGACGCTGTTC
Source organism: Oncorhynchus kisutch (assembly GCF_002021735.2). NCBI lineage: Eukaryota > Metazoa > Chordata > Actinopteri > Salmoniformes > Salmonidae > Oncorhynchus > Oncorhynchus kisutch. The sequence continues at coordinate 17,829,197 of NC_034175.2, read as the reverse complement.
CAGTCCAAGGTCATAGGGAAGGGGCCAATATAGGGAATCAGAACACACAAACAAATCAGAGCAGGTCCACTGGAAACACTAGATACATAAAGCACTAGCCTCATGTCATTGTTACTGAAGAAGTTCTCACCTCTTCCTCTTCTCCTTCCTTTCTCTCGCTCCAACTCTCAGGTGGAACGGCACGGTGCAGACCCTGGTGGCGTCCTACGAGGCTTACGAGGACCTGATGAAGAAGTCCCAGGAGGGGAAGGAGTTCTACGAGGACCTGGAGACCAAGTCCTCCCGCCTGCTGGAGAGAGCTAAAACTCTGTGTCAGGCCAGGGAGGAGGAGAGGAAGGCCGTGCTGGACAGGGAGACCCAGAAGAATCCCCCTTCTCGGCCCACTGCAGCCAAACCGTCCCTGGGGTCCAAGGGGGGCTCTGACGTGGACTCTGCCTGTTCTAGTTTGGAGGATGCCGAGCTAGCCCAGATCAACGCTGCTATACTGAGCCTGGGAGGAGACCTGCCTGACGAGCTCCATAGTCTACCCCCCGACCACCCCTCCCTGCACTCTGCCATTCGCCCGCTCTATACCTCTCAGTTCCCACCAAACCATCGCCCGCCCCAGTTCCCCGGCCCACTCCCCGCCCAGCGTTTCCCTCGCGGACCCTTCACTCAGCTACCCCCCCAGCAGACCCCTGTTTCTGGCTACACCCCTCCCCAGCCGCAAGCCCCCCAAACTGGGGGAGTCGGGCCTGCCCGTGCCCCTTTCCTTCCCTCCACTACTACAGTAGATAGTATCCAGACCCCCATCCCCAGTTATAACTCAGCCCCACGCCACCCTGTACCACCTACTGTCTCTGCAGGCTACGCTGTTCCCCCACAGATGGGTGTGTACCCACAGTACATGACCCAGCCTGGGGTGCCCATGCAAGCACCCAGCCAGGTGCCACACCAACATCCACAGCATCAGTACCAACACCCTCCTGGGCAGCTGCCCCCTGGCTACCAGTCTGCCCCCAGGGCTATGCCCGGGCCCCGACCCCCTCCCCAGGCACAGCAGGGTTACCCACAGTACATCCCCCCCCAGCACCAGCCCCGGCCACCCATGCCCCCCCAGTATCAGCAGCCATATCCTGGTCAGCCCCAGCCACAACCCCAGCATGGCTACCAGCCACAGTTACCACAGGGCTATCAGCCTCAACACCCTCAGCAGGGCTACCTGCCCCAACAGCCCCCACACATGATCCCAAGGGGCCCTCACCCACAGATGCCCACCACTTCGCAGCCCATGCCCCCTGTCTCCCAACCATACATGCAACCTGCCAACCAACAGATGCCCCTGCACCCTCATCAGCAGATGCTACCTCCCCAACAACAACACATGCATCCCAACGCCCAGCAAATGCACCCGCATCCACAAATGCACCCTGGCCCTCATCAGCAGATACCCCCTAACAGCCAGCCAATGCCCCCAGTTTCCCAGGCTTACCTGCCCCCCACCAGCCAGCCCATGCCTCCTGGCCTGCACCAGCCCATGCCCCCTGCTTCCCAGCCCCAACATGTCCACCTCCCTCAGGCTTACCTGCCCAGGGGCCCCCTCCCACCTCAGGGGCCCCAGATGCCCCACCCTGGTCAACCCCCCCAACATGTCTACCAGCCCCAGTTACCACAGGGCTATCAGCCTCCTATAATGCCTCAATCAGCCCCCCAACAGTCCCAGGCTCCCCAGCCTGTAGCCCCCATGACCCCCACCATGTACCCTACTCCTCCAGGTGTGAACGGCTCTCCCGGAGCCCCACCACAGCCCACCTCTATGGGCCAACCTCGGCCCCCTCCCCAGCACATGATTCCACCAACTGCTGGAGCTCCTCCAGTGGCCCTCCCACCTAACGTCATCCTTCCCTCGCCCTCCCCTTCCCCTTCTCCCTCCCCGGGCCCCTCTTCCCTAGGCCTGGCTCCTCAGAGGCCCTCCCCGGCCCCTACCCCTGGCGGTCCACCCTCTCTCCCTTCCTCCTTATCCCCCTCCACCTCCCTCTTCCCGCACCAGAACTCCATCACAGACGACCTGCTCTCCTCCAGCCCAGAGAGCCAGCCCGGTGGCCCCAAAGCCCCCGCCAACGTCCTCCAACCCACCAAGGCTGACCCTCAGGACGGGGAGCGCCGCAAGAAGAGCTCCCAGGGTGTCCGACTGATCCAGGGTGACCCGTACCAAGCCCCCGAACGCGTAGCCCGCCTCTGCGGCGAACTCGAACGCTTCCGGTCGGCCGTGGAGTCTCTTGAGCGCCCGTCGGTGGACGAAGGTGGCCTGTCGCCGCTGGATGCCCGCTGGAAGGAGCTCCAGGAGGGGCAGGAGAGGGACGCCAGGCAGCTGTCCATCGCCATCGCCCGCTGCTACACCATGAAGAACCGTCACCAGGACGTGATGCCATATGACTGTAACCGCGTGCTGCTGCGCTCGGGCAAGGACGACTACATCAACGGCAGCTTTGTGGAGGAGCTGTCGCCCTACTGCCCGCGCCTCATCGCCACGCAGGCGCCGCTGTCGGGCACGGCCGCCGACTTCTGGCTCATGGTGTGGGAGCAGAAGGTTTCACTGGTGGTCATGCTGGTCTCAGAGCAGGAGTTAGATAAGGTATGAACACACACTCAGGGAAGAAGGAATGGGCCATTCTAGGGCTTACTACTGTGGTAGTTGTACCACCTGTTTGGTTTTTACCCAAGAAGGAATAAAAGGTACAGTGGGGCAAAAAAAGTATTTAGTCAGCCACCAATTGTGCAAGTTCTCCCACTTAAAAAGATGAGAGAGGATTTTTTATGAATTTATTTGCAAATTATGGTGGAAAATAAGTATTTGGTCACCTACAAACAAGCAAGATTTCTGGCTCTCACAGACCTGTAACTTCTTCTTTAAGAGGCTCCTCTGTCCTCCACTCGTTACCTGTATTAATGGAACCTGTTTGAACTTGTTATCAGTATAAAAGACACCTATCCACAACCTCAAACAGTCACACTCCAAACTCTACTATGGCCAAGACCAAAGAGCTGTCAAAGGACACCAGAAACAAAATTGTAGACCTGCACCAGGCTGGGAAGACTGAATCTGCAATAGGTAAGCAGCTTGGTTTGAAGAAATCAACTGTGGGAGCAATTATTAGGAAATGGAAGACATACAAGACCACTGATAATCTCCCTCGATCTGGGGCTCCACGCAAGATCTCACCCCGTGGGGTCAAAATGATTAGAAAAACGGTGAGCAAAAATCCCAGAACCACACTGGGGGACCTAGTGAATGACCTGCAGAGAGCTGGGACCAAAGTAACAAAGCCTACCATCAGTAACACACTACGCCGCCAGGGACTCAAATCCTGCAGTGCCAGACGTGTCCCCCTGCTTAAGCCAATACAGCCAGTACATGTCCAGGCCCGTCTGAAGTTTGCTAGAGAGCATTTGGATGATCCAGAAGAAGATTGGGAGAATGTCATATGGTCAGATGAAACCAAAATATAACTTTTTGGTAAAAACTCAACTTGCTGTGTTTGGAGGATAAAGAATGCTGAGTTGCATCCAAAGAACACCATACCGACTGTGAAGAATGGGGGTGGAAACATCATGCTTTGGGGCTGTTTTTCTGCAAAGGGACCAGGACGACTGATCCGTGTAAAGGAAAGAATGAAATGGGCCATGTATCGTGAGATTTTGAGTGAACCTCCTTCCATCAGCAAGGGCATTGAAGATGAAACTTGGCTGGGTCTTTCAGCATGACAATGATCCCAAACACACCGCCCGGGCAACGAAGGTGTGGCTTCGTAAGAAGCATTTCAAGGTCCTGGAGTGGCCTAGCCAGTCTCCAGATCTCAACCCCATCGAAAATCTTTTTAGGGAGTTGAAAGTCTGTGTTGCCCAGCAACATCCCCAAAACATCACTTCTCTAGAGGAGATCTGCATGGAGGAATGGGCCAAAATACCAGCAACAGTGTGTGAAAACCTTGTGAAGACTTCTGTCATTGCCAACAAAGGGTATATAACAAAGTATTGAGAAACTTTTGTTAATACTTATTTTCCACCATCATTTGCAAATAAATTCATAAAAAATCCTACAATGTGATTTTCTGGATATTTTTTTCTCATTTTGTCTGTCATAGTTGAAGTGTACCTATGATGAAAATTACAGGCCTCTCTCATCTTTTTAAGTGGGAGAACTTGCACAATTGGTGGCTGACTAAATACTTTTTTGCCCCACTGTAGGTAAGGAATTGGATAAGGCAGAACTTTGATTAGATGGTTTATTTACTTTCAGACTATTGACAGAAACGTCTGTGAAAACACATTTCTTATTTAATTTGAAGTTATCAGTCCATATTTTGATTGACACATTGTAATTTATTGAGAGAACCCCATCTCCTAGTCGTTTCTTTACTGTGTTTCCGTAGGGAAAGGTTTTGTGCTATTTCCCGACAGAACGCGGCCAGCAGCTTGCTCAGGGACCAATCACAGTCACCCTGACTACGCAGAAGACCACGCCCACCCACGTGGAGCGAATGATTGGCCTGCAATACCGTGACCAGAGCCTCAAACGCACCGTCATACACCTACAGTTCACCTCCTGGCCTGAGCTGTGAGTCCACACGGTAACAACTGAATAACCATTCACTGTATGCATGGAAATTCATATCTGGCTAACGAATACCATTTCTCTTTCTCTCGCTCTCTTTCTCCCCACAGGGGTCTTCCTGAGAGCAAGAGCAATCTAATCTGCTTCATCCAGGAGGTTCATGGATACTACCTGCACCAGAGGCCCTTACACACACCTATTGTTGTGCACTGCAGGTGACACACACATTCTATTTTATTACTGTCACCAAACATCATGATGATTAATCAAAACCAAGTGTGTGTGTGTGTACATGTGTGTGTTGTGAGTATTGACACTAACCCGGTCTCTCTCCGTGACCTCAGCTCTGGCGTGGGGCGTACCGGCGCCCTCTGTTTGCTGTATGCAGCGGTACAGGAGCTGGAGGCAGGGAACAGCATCCCTGACCTACCTCTACTGGTCCAGAAGATGAGGCAGCAGAGGAAGAACATGCTGCAGGAGAAGGTAAGAACACACACCTAACAAGCTCCTGCTTTACAAGGAGTTAACTGTGAAGTTTCATAAGAGTGACGTCACATAGGCAAGTTCTCTAGTAAAAGCTCATGTCACTTTCCCAGTGCATTGAGTCAATGTTGTTTGTTGGTGTGATGGCTCTTCAAGGTGTCTCCTCTCTCTGGTGTCTGTCCGCAGCTGCACCTGAAGTTCTGTTACGAGGCGGTGCTGAAACACGCTGAGCAGGTCCTCCAGAGACACGGCTACCTCCCTACCGCCCCCTGCAGCAAGACACCCAGCACTGCTGCCACCAAGGTGAGCCCCGTCTCACTGAGACAGTTTTTCATCCTTTTGGCATTCAGGCTTTAGGGTCTCAGACACTTGAATAGTTAAGTGAGTAGTGGTGATTGAGGTCGTAAATATGGTTGAAAAGTGAGTGGAAAAACTATTTTGTATTATTTTGGTGGTACTCGATGTAAGCTAAAATTGAGAGGCCCTATAGATGGGTTAGCTGACAACGTCACGAAAACTAGGCTCACAAGAATTCCATGGGTTGTTGTGATTCTAGATGGCAAGATAGCTACCAACAATGACAAGAAACTGCCATGTGGGGAATCGTGACTCGTGTCAGCTAGTTTTATCATGGTATATTTATCATGGACATGGTATATTGATACCATGTCGTGTTTTGACTGATTTCATGTTAATATGGCAAAACATTTGCTAGCTAGCTAATCAACAACTGTAATGATGTATGAGACAAGTGTTCATTGTGCACATTTGTTTTCAATAAACATTGGAGACTAAATATAGTTTACATGTTGTCAACAATCTAAGCCAACCATGTCTGTTTTGCACGTGTTGGTTTTGTTGCTTAACAACCAACCCTTCTGTGCTACACTACTGCTTTACTGCTCCCTCCTGTTTAAATAATGTCTGGTTGTCTTCTCCCTGTAGCCTTACTCTCGCCAGGAGTCCCAACAGGACATCGTTCTGGGAGGTGACATGACCATCAGCTCCATTCAGGCCACCATCGCCAAACTCAGCATCCGGCCCCCCAGTGCCACTGACCCAGCCATGGACCCTGTCCCTGACATTGGTGCCCCCTCTGGCCTAGAGGACCAACCCTTCACCCCCCCCACCGGCCTGCCCTTGGATAGAGAGCTAGAGCCAGCCGCCACCCTCGCCCGGGACCCCTTTCCCAGCGGAACCCAACCCTCCTCCCTCAGTCCCACACTCTCCTCCCCAGAGGAGGTTCAGTCCCCACCACCCAATGGTGTGGATACTTCCTCGCCCAATAACCAGGTGACCCCTGATCCAGCCCCTCCCTCTGGCCCGGCCCTGAACTCTCTGGAGCTGCTGGCCTCTCTGACGGCCGAGGCCTTCTCCATGGAGGGTGGTGGGTGCAAGGGGAAGCACCGTGTCACTAAGCAGAGCTTCCTGCAGCCTGCCGAGGGCCAGGGCCTCCATCAGGGGCCCCGCGAGGAGGAGGGAGACGACCCCCTGAGCAACCTCGACCCCCTCTGGAGCCTCAACAAGAACTGAAACACAGCCTCGCTCTCACTTCATAGCTGTGTCAAACTGACCTGTAGCCTTTAGTACTAGTTCTTCTTGATTCTCTGCTAATGAACCAAAATGACTAGAATGGTGGAAACTCCAAGATTCACAACTAGAAGTTATTAGTGGTAGGGGCTGGTTTGAACCTGGTTTTGAACGCTTTAGGGACACTTCAGGGGTCCTACATTCCGTCACTAGTGGCCTGGCTGTGCTTCTGGGACCGAATCACTGCACTTGTCTTTTCTTTCCCTGTCTTTCTACCTGTACCAGATGGGTCTGTTCTTCACTCGCTGCTTCAGAGCTGGCCACTCAGCATCCCAGCATGCACTCCTAGCAGCAGTGTCTATGGTTCCCTCTTACAGCTGGTCGCTCTGGGCAAGGGGTTGGCGTGGACTCAGATGATAGTGACTGATAGGATTGCCAAAGGGTGGGTGAGGAGCTTGCAGACGCAGGCTCTCGTTATGTTAATCGCATACATAGAGCAGAATCAGCACGTCTTAACAATATATTTTTTCTTGTCTTTCATTAACACTGTAAATATATCTTGAATAAATTTAGGTTGGCACGGTTTTGACTACTGTATTTAAAACACACCAACCGTGGATACTCAAACATACTCAAACATGCTGCTGTTCCAGTTTCAACTGACCTGAGCCCTAGGACCATGCCCCAGGACTACCTGACATGATGACTCCTTGCTGTCCCCAGTCCACCTGGCCATGCTGCTGCTCCAGTTTCAACTTCCACCTGACTGTGCTGCTGCTCCAGTTTCAACTGTTCTGCCTTATTATTATTCGACCATGCTGGTCATTTATGAACATTTGAACATCTTGGCCATGTTCTGTTATAATCTCCACCCGGCACAGCCAGAAGAGGACTGGCCACCCCACATAGCCTGGTTCCTCTCTAGGTTTCTTCCTAGGTATTGGCCTTTCTAGGGAGTTTTCCCTAGCCACCGTGCTTCTACACCTGCATTGCTTGCTGTTTGGGGTTTTAGGCTGGGTTTCTGTACAGCACTTTGAGATATCAGCTGATGTACGAAGGGCTATATAAATACATTTGATTTGATTTGATTCCATAAGATAACTTCTCCCCCCTACAGAAAATCACACACTACAGACCACATGACAAGGTATCAAAGACTCTTTATTTGGAAATTAGTACAAAGTTTTGCTCCTGTGTTAAAAATAGTAAAATAGCCCAGAACATTTGCTACCGCCACTACAGTCTGTGGCACCCTAGCCAACCGAAGGGAGGGGGTTCAGGAGGAGGGGGGCAGAACAGGCCTATGATTCCACAAAAACAATATTTACACCGGTTTCTTTCTGCCCCTCCCTCCGTCAACTATTTTGTAGGACCAAAAGGGTCAGATCAAGGGGACATGGGCTGTGCTCCAATTATCTTAAATGCTTCCCTTCTCATCTCCTTTCATCACTACAGTGGCAGAACGCTGTAAAACTAATGTAGGAACTCCTGTTCCATAAACATTCCAATGTTGTTGGGAGCATAGTGCTCGCAGCACCAGAGTGATGAGGTTTCATTCCTGCATAGGCCACATATTGTGACAGTGTGTGTGGGTGTCAAATAACTATCTTATCATTATTTGCAAGCAAGGAGATAAGGAAAGGCAGCTTAAAAGGACTTGGAACACAACCATATTTAACTCAGGCAACAGTCTATATCCTTACAATGATAAGTGAATCGACACGCTCTAAAGCATTTACCTATTTACATTTAAAAAAGGAAATAAATGACATACGGGTGCACAACTCCAGTCCTTCTGGGATGGCGTGTGTCTGGGTTTTCGTTTCTCAGCAATTCATCATAAACCAGCTGACAACGCAACACTTGAGGACTAAAGCTGTCCACCCGTGCATTCACAAGTCTGATGTGTGCGTTTTTATGTTTTCTGAATGTCTTTCTATACATTGTTACAAAGTGCCTAGTGTGTGAGCATGTGCATTTGAGAGGGTTAAGAGTTAGTGCACAAGTTAGTGTTATATTTCTGTTGGTTGAAGTTGAGTGGATTTGCTTTTCAATATCAAGCATCTACATTCAGCTATGGGTGTAAGTAACCAAGTAGGCTAACGTCTACGGTCAAGTCCACTACGCTCTCTCTGCAGGCTAGCGCTACAGTCATTCAGAGGTAACGGGCTGGGAGAAAGGTTGAGTTATTAGTAGAGGCTCCAACCTAGAGGGTACCATCATATTCCTCGTCTGAGGCCCTCGCTGACTCCTTTGCTCACATGAAAAGACAAGGTGGAGTTAACCACATTACTGGTACACTACCCATCCTCTCCTTTTATGCCTGATAGGTTTCTCAAACTCACAAGCAGAGAATTACAGAGATAAGACCGAAAGAAAAGATACCTTTTCAGTGAATTGGGAAAAACATAGCGGACAGAGAAACACAGTTGTAAGATGTTTTTCAAGAGGAAGCCATTTTAGGTATTTAAAAAAGTAACGTGATTTCCTCAATGGAACCTTTTGTCAGAGAACCAGACGTACAAAAGGTAGAATGACAATGTTACTAACATAAAACCGTGCAATTGAATATAGTCACAATCTCAAAAGATCTGACATTTATCCTGGGCACAGTCAACATGGGAAGAGAGCAGCCAATGTAGAGCTGCCACACCTTCAGATGCAAATCTCAAATTCAAGCAGAAAGTATAGAACCTATTACAGTTTAAGGGGCTCTTAGGGGCCAGATGGGTCCTCTTGCAGCAACAGTAGCCCTACAAATCAGAGCTTGAGGCTGGGGTAAGGCAAGGAACCTCTCCCACTCAATCCCCAACGCCAAGAAAACACAAGTGTTTTCAGTTCCAAAATATTATTACAAATCTTAATCTCATTATAACCAATGTTAAAAAAAATACATCTAACCCTACATTTATGACATCTCCACATTATATTATGCACACCTCAAATTGTTACTTAAAAATGTATCACTAATAAATAGATTTAAACATAAAAAACAACCCCCTCTCAAGGTGCATTTCATTACAGTAATCATATCCAGTTCTCTCTCGCGCACACACACAATAATTAAGGATTTTTGTCAGCAATGTTTTCACCATAAAACGGGACTGTTTCTTCCCCAGGACACAAAACACACACATGCTAGTAACTGCTTTGCTTAGCCCAGCGGCCCTCAGACTTCATGACATGAGCCTGCTACAGCTGCAATACATTGATTGGCTGGCGTGGTATCAAACACTCCGCCAATGACAGCAGCATAGTGTGCAGTGACAGTCTGATTGTTGGATGGGAACCCCCTTGGGGTGTGTGTACCCCAAACCATCCAATGCTTGGATACAAGCTAGTAACAAGGCCAAAGGTCATCTTTCTGGTCAGACAGACCTCACCCTGTGGCAGGTTGACCACTTGTAAGTCTGTCTGTACATCTGTCTCTCCAACCAGACATTAGCTTTATAAAAAAGGCTATGTATTTCTATAGAAATGCCCTGCCAGCTAAATCAGGTGAAGCACTAACGATCTGAATGAGCCACAACTCTTTCCAAGGAGATTGTCCAACTGCAGCATAGTGTAGGGCCAAAATGAGTTGAGTTTGCATATATCCCCATTGTCAGTACTGACCATTTTGTCTACTTCTCCAGGCCACTGTGTGGCGCCTGTCCTAGTTCTGCTTCTGCTCAGTCCAGCTTTTCCAGCACCGCGGGTACATAGACCAGGCTGAGCTCGGAGCCAAAGTCGCAGACGATGGCGGCGTTGTTCAGCACCACGAGCTGGCGGACCCCCTGGCCGTCGCTGCTCTGGCCCAGGTAGACCGTCTGGAGGAGGTCCCCGAAGTTCAGGTCCCAGAAGGACACACAGCCCTGGCCCCCTGTCACCAGGAGAGACTCAGAGATCACCCCCAGACTGGCCCCGCAGCCCACCTCCTGGGGGATGGGAGAAAGAAAGACAGGTTAGGTTTAAAGAAGGAAGGAAAAATTGGGATAGAAGCAGGCGAAGAGTCAAACTATCGTTGAATAACAGGAGACTAGTTTACCTGAGTTCTCACACACACACAGAGACGCACCTGCTGTATGGAGTAGAGCTTGATGCCCGTGCTGCGGTCCCAGATGCAGATGAGGTCGTCGAGGCCGCTGCTGATCACGCACGATGTGGTGCACACCAGTGAGGTCACGTCGCCACGGTGACCGTACACGTGGCTCACCCGGCTGCCCGTCAGCACATCCCACAGACAGATTGCTCCGTCCTGCCCCCCACTGGCCAGAACCATGGTCTGCAACACGACAATGACATACTTCACATGGGTCATATTCATTAAGTACAAACAGAAAAAAGTGGACTGCTATGGGGCCCTACTACCTGGAGTTGTTCATAAGAAATCCTAATTTTCCGTTGCAAGATGTTTTGCTACGATGTGGCCTAGTAAGGGGGGCTTACAGTTTAATGGATTTTGATCGGAAAGGAGTACCTTCGGCCGCGTTTACACAGGCAGACTTTTAACCAATGAGACCAGCCCTGAAAAAGATCTGATTTGAAAAGATTTGATGTGATTGGTCAAAAGACCAATTAGTGTAAAAAATATCAGAATTGGCCTGCCTGTGCCTTAGTGACTCTCCTGCACAGCCAGCAAGACTGGTACAGAAGGTATGGAGAAGGTGGAATTTTAGGAGCAAGGTGAGACCATTGCATAACTATCCTTCTGGGGGAAATTCTTAAAGGGAGCAGATTTTGGGTTGGAATGCAGCCAGACAACAGTTTAGCCATTGGAACTCAGCTTTGGGGGACATGGCTGTACCATCGGACTGCCCCGATGGGGGGGGGGGGTACAGACTGTACCATCGGACTGCCCCGATGGGGGGGATACAGACTGTACCATCGGACTGCCCCGATGGGGGGGGACATGGCTGTACCATCGGACTGCCCCGATGGGGGGGATACAGACTGTACCATTGACTAACCTGATCTATGTAGATGGCAGTGATTCCCCCAGAGTGGCCCTGGAGCGTGAAGAGACAGCATGAGTCCTCCAGACGATATACCTGACACACAGGGACAAACAGCAGGCTTTTAGTGTGTGAGTGTTGATTTTATACTGTATTATCATGCAAAAGGTTGGTGAACGATATACACGTGTGTGTGTGTATGTGTTTCTGTACATCTGTCAGCGTGTTTCTGTGAGCGTGTCCTCCCTCACCCTGACAGTGTGGTCCTGGCTGCCTGTGACCACTCTGCCGGCAGCGGCTCGCAGCACCGTGATGGGTTTCTGATGGGCACACTGCACCGAGCGCGTCAGCTGGCATGAGATCACATCCTCACTGCTGTAGCAGGGCGAGGGCGGCATGTTACTACGCCCGGGGGGACCTGGCACCACACACACACACACACCCAACATGGATAACACACTCATCACAGACGTTTAGAGTTAAAACGCTCCGAAAGTCAGGACGTCACAAAGGTCAAAAGAAAACATGTCTGGAGACACTTTACTTGATAATTAGTTAACTACACTATTTATAGCTACTGTTATAGCTACGGGCAATAACATGTGACTCCAGTTGTTAACATTTTACCGATTGTGACACAATCAACTTTCCAAGCATATTAGACATACACTGAGTGTACAAAACATTATTCTTGATACACACGGGAAACTGTTGAGCGTGAAAAACCCAGCAGCGTTGCAGTTCTTGACCGCCTGGCACCTACTACCATACCCCGTTCAAAGGCACTTAAATCTTTTGTCTTGCCCATTCACAATCCATGTCTCAATTGTCTCAAGGCTTAAAAATCATTATTTAACCTGTTCCCTCTCCTTCATCTACACCGATTGAAGTGGATTTAACAAGTGACATCAATAAGGGATCATAGCTTTCACCTGGTCAGTATATATCAAGGAAAAAGCAGGTTCCTAATGTTTTGTACACTCTGTGTATATTGACATCATTGGGTCGTTTGACAGTGTGTGTGAAGCTCACCTCTGTACTGCAGTAAGCCCAGAGGCTTGTTGATGTCGACAGTGAAGAAGTCTAGAGAGCCGTCGAGTCTGGCCGCCACGATCCTGTTGTTGAGGAAGGCCAGGGCCGTGATCCCCGAGACGCCGTCTTCATTACTGCAGCGTAACGAGCCCTCCACTGCGTCCCACAGCTAACCACATAACACATTAGTGCACTTACCCTGGCTTTGTCTCACTTTCCCTTTGCCAATTTCTCCTACTGACACTCTCCTCTTGCAAATATTGTTTCCTGCTTGCTCATTATGACTACCTCCTCTCTTTCCATCTCACCCACTCCCTCTGCACCCATCCATTTGTTTCTTTCTGTTCTACAAGGGAGCATCATCAAGTGACGGTGTAGGAGGGTTGATTTGGGATTGGGTCTCACCTCTAGTTTGCCGTTGCTCCTCCCAGCAGCGATGAGGTTCCCCCGGAGCTCCATGGCCCACACGGCGCTTTCCCAGTCCGGGGTTTCCTGGCCCTGTGGAGCAGGAGGCTGGATGTACCCCAGGCTGCGTCTCCTCTGGGGAGGGGGTCCCGACAGGGGTGAGGAGGAGGGGTAGGAGGCAGTGAGGCCCGGCGAGGGAGGCTCGTGCTCCAGGTAGGCCTTCTCCACCAGCCCCCCGAAGTCAAAGCCATCCCTGGGCGGGGTGAGGAGGAGGTGGGAGGGGGGCTGGGAGTCGAAGTTGGTGTCGATGAGGGGTGTGAGGTCGGGTTGGTTCTCAAAGAGGGCAGGACGTGGGGTGGTCCGCCGCCTGAGAGGGTAGCCCTCGTCCTCGTCGAAAACCCCGCCCCCTGGTTCTGTCCCGCCCCCAAGATTTTCAGGTTCGGCCACACCCACAGCGTCCCAACCATCCCGCTGCTCCCAGCAGCCACTGCTGCTACTCCGCCGCAGCCTGACAGAGAGACAGTTTAATGTTAAGACCAGGAGGCTGGATATGCATATAGGGGAACAGGTTGGAAGACTATGTAGAAAGAAAAGGACATGGGAATGGGAAGAAGGGAGAACACATAAAAACTATGCTGAAAAACAACAACATCTAATGACTTGTACTTACATATGTCAAATTCATATTGTACATTTATTATTAAAATAATACAAGTTGTACTCCAAAGAGGTGGGTGGTGCCAGGCCAAAAAATATAACACATTATGCATGAACACAAGCATGAACTGTCCATAGGTGTGTGTATGTAATCCTGTATTGGCCAAGGTGACCTTGTGGATATGGGATGTGGACACGCTGTGTGCGTGTCTTACCCATGTTTAGGAATGACGGTGAGGCAGTCTCCAGTCTGAGTGTCCCACACACGGATCTGTCCTGCCAGACAACAACTGGCCAACAGCATGCCGTCACTCGCCAGACACTCTATATCCTGGTGTGTGTGTGTGTGTGTGAGTGAGTGTGAGAGTGTATGAGTGTGTGAGAGTGAGAGAGAGAGAGAACGCAGAGGAGAGATACTTGTAAATATTCATGCAAATGAACAATGGTATTTGTGTCAGCGTGTGTGTGTGCCCAGTCTCTCACCATGCTGTGTCCACACAGCAGCAGGGGGGAGATCTCGCTGATGGGTGGCGAGTACCCGTAGTCGTCGCAGGGCAGGTCACCGCGACGACGGCGTCCGTGGGCCACGCCGTTCTGGCCGTAGTTGCGGGAACAGAGGACCCGGTAGAGACAGAAGAGCAGCAGCACCAGCAGAACCCCTGCCGCCAGGCCCAGAGCTGCTACCCTAAAGAGAGAGAGAGACAGACAGGGTTAATAACCTGTTTGCTGCCTTCTCCATACGTGCATATAAAGCTGGTTTGGATTGCACTGACAGAGAGAGAGCACGTTAGAGACAGAGAGTACCAATGACGGGGAGACCAAGCCATCACGTAGCACAGAGCATCTTACAATAGAAAGACTTGAACATTGAGAACGGTGTGAACTTGACGCAATGACGTACCAACATAAATCATCAGCTCGTCAGAATGACATTCCATAACATGACCGGACTGTTCATTGTCCCCCCGTGAGGAAAGCCTGGAAAGCAGATGTAATGGGTCCAGTGTGTCCCTCTAGTGGAGATGGGGGTAAAGGCAGAAGCCTAAACAGCACCTGTAGTGTAGAATGAGTCACTGTCATGACAACAGGGCCTGACGCACTGGTGTGACCAGCTCGACGTGCAATACCAGTTCTGAAACCACGGCAGAGTCTGATTGGTCCAGCACACGTACTCTCCCACACATGTTCATGCATGGAGTCAGCGTGTACACACTGACTTTATTGTTCCCTTAGGGACACGTTGTACCCATGTGGTGTACACACTGACTTTATTGTCCTCTTAGGGAAACGTTGTACCCATGTGGTGTACACACTGACTTTATTGTCCCCTTAGGGACACGTTGTACCCATGTGGTGTACACACTGACTTTATTGTCCTCTTAGGGAAACGTTGTGCCCATGTGGTGTGCACACTGACTTTATTGTCCTCTTAGGGAAACGTTGTGCCCATGTGGTGTGCACACTGACTTTATTGTCCTCTTAGGGAAACGTTGAACCCATGTGGTGTACACACTGACTTTATTGTCCTCTTAGGGAAACGTTGTGCCCATGTGGTGTGCACACTGACTTTATTGTCCTCTTAGGGGAACGTTGTGCCCATGTGGTGTGCACACTGACTTTATTGTCCTCTTAGGGGAACGTTGAACCCATGTGGTGTGCACACTGACTTTATTGTCCCCTTAGGGAAACGTTGTACCCATGTGGTGTGCACACTGGCTGCACATGTTCAAGCCAATTAGACCACTTCAGTGGAGGTATGCAAATGTGGACCGTTGAGAGCCAGGGACAAAATGGCTGTTTTTCCTCACCTTAAGGTTGCACTTCCATTCACACGACAACAGAAAGCAGCCTTTCCATTCACACGACAACAGAAAGCAGCCTTTCCATTCACACGACAACAGAAAGCAGCCTTTCCATTCACACGACAACAGAAAGCAGCCTTTCCATTCACAAGACAACAGAAAGCAGCCTTTCCATTCACAAGACAACAGAAAGCAGCCTTTCCATTCACAAGACAACAGAAAGCAGCCTTTCCATTCACAAGACAACAGAAAGCAGCCTTTCCATTCACACGACAACAGAAAGCAGCCTTTCCATTCACACGACAACAGAAAGCAGCCTTTCCATTTGAGGCTTGAAATGTTAGAAAATTATCATATTAATGTAATTCCATCACCGCCACAGGCCTAACATAATAAAAGTGTCTAACATTGATTGGCAACCAGTTTTTATGACTATTGTAAACAGGCTGAGGGAGAAAATAACACTGAGTCCACCTGAGCAAGAGTTCCAGGAAGCCGTCTTTGATTGGACAACCATAGATACGACAGATCCTACTTTATTCTGGAAGAACCATCCAGGCCCCTCCTCCTTGACCTGACCCAACGATTCTAATAGATCAATCTACATCTGTGCCTGGCCTGTGTTCCAGAGATGACCTTCACCACTGTGACCTTTATCTCAGATATGAACCGTGAACACGGATCTGGGTTTCACAGATGACCATGACCTGATGAATATGATTCACACCGCCCACGTCCAATGAAAAACCTCCCTGGCGTTACACATCACAGTGGACACAGTTCCAATGTTGGATCCATTTTAATATGCTATTGGTCAAGGATGTAGTATACTGCAGGAAAATCACTGGTGGTCTTTGAAAACAATATTCCCACCCTCACGTCTCAAGCAGCACAGCACCCCCTGCATAATTCTGTTTGTTCTAATAGAAACATTGACGTTGGCTGTACTGTACTGCCTTACTTTGAGGAACCTTTGCCCCCTACTAGGGAGAACACAGTTGAGAGACCGTTTCACTCAGTCCAAAAACCACACCAACCATCACCCACTCCACCATGACATCATCAACCCACGGACATCTTACGAGTAACCTGACAGCCAATCAGATGAGCCGGTAGACAGGACCAAAGTCTGAGTCAGTGAGGGAGTTAATTTTGCATGGCCCTGTGCCCCGGGTGGGTGGGGGCACCGATGCAAAACCAACCTCGCCCAATAGCCAATCAACTCAACTATAGAGATAAGAGAAAAAAAAACATTTTCTTTCTTCCTACGTCTTTTGAGATAATCATCGACACGGTGACAGACTGTTTGGCCTGGTTTCGTTTGCCAGGTTAGAAAGAGAGGAAGAAGAGAGAGGTGTGGGACTAGCGTTGCAAATCCTGGTTGGATGCTTCCGGATTTCCTGCTTATTCCTTCCTGATTCTGGGAATCCTCCAACCAGGATTTGGGGAAAACCAGGGAATTTATTGAAAGTTTCCCAACCCTACTTGGGACAAATGTAGGCCTATGCTGTATGAGATGTGGGTTTGGACTGTGTGGATTATCACTGTATCTCTTGGCCTTGAAGCCATAATCGTTTACTATAACATTGATCTTTCGCCTGCATGGACTTTGAAGTGGTGTGCACTGTGCATGGGGGGGTGTGTGTGTGTGTGTGTGTGTGTGTGTGTGTGTGTGTGTGTGTGTGTGTGTGTGTTTGAAAAACATGAAGTGCATGGATGGTGGTAGGGAGAATATTGGTCAATCTGTAGTTTGAAGGAGTTGGATATAGAGGTTGGTGTGTGTGTGTGTGTGTGTGTGTGTGTGTGTGTGTGTGTGTGTGTGTGTGTGAGTATGTCGGTACTGACTTGTAGAGCGTGAGGTCTGTGGGCAGGTCGTTGGTTTTGAGGCTGGGCGGCGGGGGGTGGCGTGTGTCCTGAGGGTGACGTGTCTCGATGGCCTCCCGGGGGCTCAGGTGGAGCGTGATGGGGATGACAGGCAGGATGCTGATGTATCTGTGGGACAAAAAGGTAACAAAAAAGCATTTCCTAACATTAAACAATGAATTCGACCTAACCCAAAAGCATGGCAAGTAGGGTCAACAGTGACACACACACTATGCACATAGGCTCACACACATCCAATAAACACACACATGCGATAGACACACACACCCAGTAACTCATTCCAACTCCCCTGACCTACCTCTTGGCCAGAGTAATATTATAGTAGCTGAAGAGCGAGGGCCAGTGTCTGAAAGACAGCCTCCTCCAGCCCTCCTCATCCTCCGCCCCCCAGCTAATCTGGGGCACCAGGGGTACTCCTTCCCCGGGGGCCCCGTGGTGGCCCTGGGACTGGTTCTCTGGAAGCGGGGTGGGTTCAGCGGGGGCGGGGAGGACACTGAGGGTGTCGGCGGGGGCCCCTCCTGGTCCAGGGAAGACCGGGGCTACTCCCAGGTGCGGGGGCAGACCCCCGGCCCCGCCCTGCCCCAGGGGGCTCTGCTCAGACACCTGGGCTGCCAGGTAGGTACGGAGGCCAGCGGGGTCCGTGTAGGCCAGGATGCCAATCCAGATCACTGTACCCACCTACAACAATACAGGGATAGAGGGACATGTCAACGCATACAGAGGACTACTTCAAGGAAGTACTGGAAATGTTCAGACAGTCATACAGAGACAGAGAAATACTGACAGGCGAGACAGACCATAACACACGCAGACACGACGGCCCAACAGACTGACTCTCTGTGAAAAGGCCATGACAGTCACCCTCAAGGCTTTTTCACACTGCATGTTCTTATCCCAGTGCTAACTCACCCTCCTTTCACACAAGCATTTGTTAACACTGGACTAAGTGAAACTAGGGTCGGAAGATTCCAGTTTATCCAGTTGGAAGATTCCCGGAATCAGACGGGAATAAGCAGGAAATCAGGAGTCTTCCAATCCTCATTTCTGAAAAACCTGTGCATTTAGCAAAATAATCGTGCAACCCTAACTTAAACGATCTTTTCAGGAGGTGCCCCCAGCCAGTCTCACCATGATGAAGCGCTGGGCCAGACGCGTGCGGGCCAGGAAGTAGACCACACGGAGCCTCTTGGGCAGGCGCAGGTTCCTGAAGGCGGGCGTCTGCAGGGTGATGGTGTGGGGCGAGGGCCGTGGGGGAGGAGGCGCCTCCCGAAGGCGTAGGGGGCCCGGTTTGGGAAGGGGCATCCCCGCCTCGGCCGGAAGACGCCGGTTCAGATCGGCCAACTGTGTGTGTGAGAGGACAGTTTTAGGGAGCGTGGGCATGTGGGAGTGTGCAACACGTATGAGAGAACAAGTATGTGAGTACATGTGTATGAATTAGTGTTAGAGTATGCATGTGTATATGACTGTAACAGGGGAACAAGGTGGATAAAGACTATATTTTAAAGAGCACTGTAGACTGAGGAAATGACTCGTCTCAAGAGATCTCACCTTCACATGGCAAATGTGTGTGTGTGTGTCTATAACCTCACTTCCATGCTGTAAATTACTAAAGAAAGCACTGTTGACAGTGTGTGTGTGTGTGTGTGTGTGTGTTCACCTCCATGCGTCGGATGTCAATGGAAAGAACTGTGGTGAAGAAAAACATCTGAAGGAAGAAGTCAGACACCAGTCCCACCACAGCAAATAGACAGAACTCCTGGAAACACAGAAATAAACAGCAGGCCACTCAATGTGTGCTACTCTGTCTATGTGAATGAAAGTGTGCGTCGACCCGTGTTCATACGCCAGTGTGTGATAGATGTGTGGGTGTGTTACCTGGATAGCAGGCACCAGGGTGAAATATCCTATGAGGATGATGCACAGCTCTGTGGCCATGTTCTTCATGATAGACCAGCTCTCATTACTAAGGCCTGGAGAGGGACAACACAATACCACATTAACAAATGCTTGGATTTCACACACACACACACGTTTTGTTCTTCTATCCTCTAGGGGACCTAAAATTAATTTCCATGCCAGCCGCATCAATATATCGGAGGAAACCGAAGTCAGCGTGCATGCGCCCGGGCCGCAACAAGGAGTCGCTAGAGCGCAATGGGACAAGGACATCCCGGACGGCCAAACCCTCCCCTAACCCGGACGACGCTGGGCAAATTGTGTGCCGCCTCGGGGGTCTCCCGGTTGCAGCTGGCTGCAAAACAGCCCGGGATCGAACCCTGGTCTGTAGCGACGCCTCAATCACGATGTAGTGCCTTAAACCGCTGCACCACTCAGGAGGCACCCTTACTCTAATTCTAACCTTAAAACACCCTTTGTCCTCATGGGGCCATGGGAAAGAGAATTATCCTTGTTTTACTAATCCTTGTGGGGACTTATGGGGATAGAAGAACCAACACACACACACTCTTACCCTGAGCGATGCGTAGTTTGACCTCCAGGTCAACAGGGGTGGACACCACAGACTTGGTGAGAACCAGGACGTTCTCCAGCCCTATCACCACCACCAGATAGGGGAAGATCTCACTGACAGAGAGAGAGACAACATGATTACAAGGCTGTTGTGAATAATACTTCATCTCATTTGAGTAACCAGTGCTCTCAGAGTACTTATTTGTGGATCAGGTGATTGATGCAAGTTTGGATGTTAGGGTGGGAGAGAGGTCAGGTTTTTCAATTTGATTGATTTGATTGTTGTCATTATGTTTGTCGTGCAAATAAAAAAAACAGGTAAAAAATAGGAAATGGGACATTTAGTAGACAAGAGTACAGATGAAGAAAGAGAGAAGGGACGATTGAAGACAGACAAGGTTTGACGGACAGTAAACCAGAGATATGCTATCATGACACGTGAAGATAAGGGTTGGAGGTCAGTACGGAACAAAACTTCACCACAGAAGATAACGACTAAACGCACGTTGTTATGTGGCCATTGTGTCAATATGCACAACAGTGGGTATGTAGGTCTATGTGCGTGTGGACCCTGGAATCTTGATCAATGAGATTTGGATGGTGTGAGATGGTCATGCCATCCTCTACATTCCAATAAGCTGGGTGTGATTGGCCAGGTACGCCACATCAATATCTATCCCCGCCCTCTTAAGAATCCCTCCTCCCCTTTAAGTCCACATCTGTTGCCCTTGGTAACACAGTCCCCTGTCACTCACTGTACATTAACATCTGCAGTCCCACAGTAATCCATACAGCTCAATGAGCAGGAGATGGTCAGGGGATTTTAGGGTGAGAGTGTGTGTGAGTTAGTAAGTGTGTGGGCATGCTTTTGTTGTGTGTGTGTGT
The DNA here is from genome assembly GCF_002021735.2 of Oncorhynchus kisutch. NCBI lineage: Eukaryota > Metazoa > Chordata > Actinopteri > Salmoniformes > Salmonidae > Oncorhynchus > Oncorhynchus kisutch. Next base: position 17,808,522 of record NC_034175.2, on the reverse strand, counting down.
GTGTGTGTGTGTGTGTGTGTTTCTTACCCTCCATTGAGTGTGGGCGTCAGGCCGAACAGGGTGCAGAGCCCCACAGACATAAGCAGAGAGCTGAGCACTGTTACCACGGCAGCCAGCGCCAAGCCCCATTTTGACTTCACCATGTCAATCTTACCTGGAGAGAGGAAGAAGTAGAGTTAACATAGACAGAGTTTACACACACTGAGAGGAAAGAGTTAACATAGACAAAGTCTACACACACTGAGAGGAAAGAGTTAACATAGACAGAGTTTACACACACTGAGAGGAAAGAGTTAACATAGACAAGAGTTTACACACACTGAGAGGAAAGAGTTAACATAGACAGAGTTTACACACACTACAAAGAAGAATGTCTCTGAGCATGAGTTTATGCAGCTCTTAGTTGAAATGTGGTTTGTGTACAGTAGACTGCACGTGTGTGTGTGTGTGTGTGTGTGTGTGTGTGTGTGTGTGTGTGTGTGTGTGTGTGTGTGTGTCAGCATATTGTTGGTGAGTCTTATCATGGTAGATTCGTATGGTGGACTACAGTGTCCCTGTATAGGGGATTATCCCTGCACTAGACAGGAACAGCCTTGGCTAGGACTCGGTCAAACACACACACTAATCTGGGTCTTGGCTCTGTGGGCTTAACCGGGCACAATATTCCAGAGAAAACGAGGGGCCACCAAAGCAAGAAAGTCGACTTCAGAATTTCCTTTGAAACCAATTTCCCCCCACTGGCCTTAGCAATGGGACACATTACTTCAAGGAAGGAGGGATGGAAAGAAGGATGCATCTTTAACTAATTGAAACTAAGCCAACTCTTTCAGATCAGTGCAGATGAAGTGAACCTCTAGACTATTGAGATGCCCCCGTAGCACCCAGACTCCAGTCAGAGACTTACGTGTGGAGAAGTAGATGTAGGCAAACAGTATGATGTAGGTGGTGACCAGAGGGATGAGCTCGGCCATGCCTATCTCCTCCTTGAAGTGCACGTGCACCATGTGGTCCTCACGTAGGCTGCAGTTCACCGAGGGGTGTAGCTGGCGGAGACGCGCCCGCAGGCTAGACAGGAACCTGGCGTCGTAGCTGCCCAAGACCATGGTGATTGTGTAGGTGACCACCCTCTTCCTGCTGTACAGACTCACCCCTGTGTGTTTCACCGGGACGCCAAACAGCAGGTCTAACACACACACACACACACACACACACACACAGCATTGAACAATATCCGTATTACCAGTCTGCCTGACACTAGTTGGGGCCAGTGTATGTGAGCAGTGAGGAGCGGGCCCAATTTGACTGGAGCACGGAGTGAGATTTCCAAAAGGCTGGAGTGTCGGCCATCTTGCCTGCTCTAATTTCGCTCCAAAAAAGTAGCGCTCACTTCAGGAGCTCAGGGCATGTCCAGCCCAGCATGCAGTTGTAGTCTACTTGTGTGTTGCTATATGCCCATGGTTTAGCTATTGAGTTCACAAAATATTTTTATAAAAGAAACTGATAAAACACACAGGTGCAAAATCAAGGTGACTGACAAAGATGAGGACCGAAAGCAAGAGAGGGAGTGTGGTGATGTAGAGTCTACAACCACAGAATCATTGTGGAATCTGACACGTTAACTGAAAGCATGATAGTATACTTACTACATGCACATGCTGAAAGATCTCTTAAAAGAGATCTATAAAATAGTCCATAAATATTTTGGCCCAATAGGCCTGGTAATGTTACATCCCCACTTTCAAGGAGCTTTCCGTTTTGCTTGGTTTATTTTGCCTAAAAACCTTTAGGCCTACCTATAGAACATTTTAAAAACATCTCAGCTCAGGCTGGCAAGAGTGGCCAAAAGGGTGTTTAGCATCCCCAGTTGCTCTGCAAGCGTGGAGAGGGAATTCTCTGCTGCTGACCTCTCCAGGCACCATCACACGGAGACACAGACGGGCGTGTATTCAAAACATTTATTAAAAGGCACGGTAGACTGAGTAATAAGGCATTTTTTCATGTCATTTGTATTTAATTATAAGTAAGTCACAGCCTAAATGTACAATTAACAGACTATAATGATTTAATACAACTAAACTAATACAATTTAAATGCTGAGCGCTTTATGTCCCTACCAGCCTGGTGTCGCATTCACAAATGCTTCACAATGTATTTCTTTATAAGCTATAGCCTTGAAATAATTGAAATAATAGCCTAAATAATTCATTTTTGTTCATGCTTAGGCTCCCTGTCATTCTCCTGACCTATTTAGAGTGTTTATATGCTGTTTAAATATGACATGTAGCCTATTTTAAATGATGTTCGCTTCTTACATTCACCTTTACATGTTTATTCAAATACCTTTCATTCAAATCCATATGGTTTGGTTTCAATACTTCAAAAAACAATTGGTACACCATAGTGCCCTCAAAGCTCATCACTAAGCTAAGGACCCTGGGACTAAACACCTCCCTCTGCAACTGGATCCTGGACTTCCTGATGGGCCGCCCCCAGGTGGTAAGGGTAGGTAACAACACATCCGCCACGCTGATTCTCACCATGGGGGCCCCTCAGGGATGCGTGCTCAGTCCCCTCCTGTACTCCCTGTTCACCCATGACTACATGGCCAAGCACGACTCCAACACCACCATTAAGTTTGCCGACGACAACGATGAGACAGCCTATAGGGAGGAGGTCAGAGACCTGGCAGTGTGGTGCCAGGATAACAACCTCTCCCTCAACGTGATCAAGACAAAGATGATTGTGGACTACAGGAAAAGGAGGGCCGAGCACGTCCCCATTCTCATCAATCGGGCTCTCGTGGAGCAGGTTGAGAGCTTCACGTTCCTTAGTGTCCACATCACCAATGACTATCATTATCCAAACACAACAACACAGTCGTGTTGGCATGGGTCCTCAGATCCTCAAAAAGTTCTACAGCCAACGAGAGCATCCTGACTAGTTGCATCACTGCCTGGTATGGCAACTGCTCGGCCTCCTACCGCAAGGCACTACAGAGGGTAGTGCATACGACCCAGTACATCACTGGGGCCAAGCTTCCTGCCATCCAGGACCTCTATACCAGGTGGTGTCAGAGGAAGGCCCTAAAAATTGCCAAAGACTCCAGTCACCTTAGTCATAGACTGTTCTCTCCGCTACTGCACCGCTACCAGAGTGCCAAGTCTAGGTCCAAAAGGCTTCTTAACAGCTGCTACCCCCAAGTCAAAAGGCTATCCGGACTATTTGCATTGAACCCCCCACCCCCACGCTGCTGTTACTTTCTGTTTATTATCTATGCATAGTTACTTTACCTCTACCTACATGTAGATATTACCCATATTACCTCGACTAACCTGTGCCCCTGCACATTGACTCTGTACCGGTACTCCTTGTATATAGGCCGTCAATGTAAATAAGAATATGTTCTTAATTAACTGACTTGCCTAGTTAAATAAAAGTTCAATATAGCCTCGCTACTGTCATTTTATTGTTGCTCTTCAATCATTTGTTATTTTTCACTAGCAAATACTTTAACACTTATTTTTCTTAAAACTGCATTGTTGGTTAAGGGCTTGTAAGTAAGCATTTCACTCTAAGGTCTACTGTTGTATTCGGCGCATGTGAGAAATACAATTTGATTTGTAGGTCCAGGTAGTCACAAAAATAGATGGGTGTTGGTTAAATTGTGATTTTAATAGATGGAGTGAATTTGGAGCGGGTTTTTAGAGGAAAGGACATCGAGCGCAAGCACCATTAGCGATGAGCGGCTCTGCTCACACGCTCTGGTTGGGGCTCAATGAGCATTAGCTCATTCTTCCTCTGCTCTGCCCTCCATTTACCTCACCCCTTCCCTCCCTTCCTCCCCTCTCTACCTCTAAGTGTGGCAGAGGTGTGCAGTCCTTTGGGTTCGTGCTGGTGGACGGTCTTCAGCAGGTCGGGGTCAGAGTCAAACAGCTCCCGCTGGTTCTGCCAGTAGTTGCCGGGGGAGACCAGCAGACAACCGTGCTCCGGCAGCACTCTCTGCATACGCCGTAACCCCGGCAACAGGTCCGTCACCTGCAGGCAGAGCGCCTCCAAGCTCCTGACCCCAGAACTGCAAAGAGACGAAAGGTAAGTCCGGTCAAGTCAAGGTGCATTTTAAGATAGAGCAAGCTAAAGGTGGGGGAGAGACATCGGATGTGCGTGTGTAGTTTCACATACCCGTCGTTGTGTACATGGTTGCGGATCTCCTCCAGCAGGCTGAATACGCGGCCCAGTGGGGAGCGGAACACGTCCACAGGGACCAGCGTACTGTCCCAGGGAGACACAGCTGCCTTCACCAGGACCGGCTGGATGTAGGCCACCGGAGGACCCCGATACTGGAGGAACAGAGCCATAGAGGGTTTTGAAAAACATGGCAGAGAAGCGAATGAGTTAGTTATTTTACAGTCCCTTTTTCAGTTGGTATTTCAAAGAATTCAATTCAAATGGTACTTGGTGGTGTTTGTAAAGATTATGATGTTACAAATGTACCATGTCAACAGTCAAGCCATGTAGGTACTGTAGGTGGGGTGATCTTTTAACCATGAGTCTTACCCAGTCAGGCCGCTCGCCGAGGTCTCCCTGGGGCTCATGGGAAGGGACGGTGTAATCTCGGACCCGTGTGGTGAATTCCACCGGCCCGGTTCCCGGCAGAGGCAGCCGCAGCAGGGGGTAACTGAGAGAGGGGGGAGAGAGCATCGACATGGGAGAACATGGGATTGGAGAATAAGTGACAGTTGGGTCTGAATATTAGTTACAGGCCTGAGTATTGCGAAATATTATCACAGCACTAAAATATACACCCTCTACCAAAATGATCATTGCCTTACAGTTAAATGTATGTACACTGAACAAAAACATAAAAATGCAATATGGAACAATTTCAAAGATTTTACTGAGTTACAGTTCATATAAGGAAATCAGTCAATAGAAATAAATTCAGGCCCTAATCTATGGATTTCACATGACTGGGAATACATATATGCATCAGTTGGTCACAGATACCTTAAAAGAAATGGTAGTAATTTGCGGATGGTTAATAACAGAATCAGTCAAAAGATTTCATAAGTTAAAGCCTAACATGGATCAGAAAACCAGTCAGTATCTGGTGTGACCATTATTTGCCTCATGTAGCACGACATTTTAGCATAGAGTTGATCAGACTATTGCGAAATTGCTGGATATTGGCGGGAACTGGTACAAGCTCGTTCCAGAGCATCCCAAACATGCTCAATGGGTGACATGTCTGGAGAGTATGCAGGCCATGGAAGAACTGGGACATTTTCAGCTTCTAGGAATTGTGTACAGATCCTTGCGACATGGGGCTGTGCATTATCATACTGAAAAATGAGGTGATTGCAGCGGATGAATGGCACGACAATGGGCCTCAGGATCTCTGTGCATTGAAATCGCCATCGATAAAATGCGATTGTGTTCATTGTCCGCATTGGATATCTAATGTGAGCATTTGCCAACTGAAGTTGGTTGCGATGCTAAACTGCAGTCAGGACACTGGTGAGGATGACGAGCATGCATATGAGCTTCCCTGAGGTGGTTTCTGACAGTTTGTGCAGAAATTATTCGGTTCTGCAAACCCACAGTTTCATCAGCTGTCCGGATGGCTGGTCTCAGACGATCCCACATGTGAAGAAGCAGAATGTGGGCCAATTGCACACTCCCTCGAAACTTAATACATCTGTGGTATTGTGTTGTGTGAAAAAACTGCACATTTTAGAGTGGCTTTTTATTGTCCCCAGCACAAGGTGCACCTGTGTAATGAGCATGCTGTCTAATTAGCTTCTTGATATGCCACACCTGTTGGGTGGATGGATTATCTTGGCAAAGGTGAAATGCTCACTAACAGGGATGTAAACAAATTTGTGCACAAAATTTGACAGAATTTCTGTAATCTTTTATTTTAGCCCATGAAACCAACACTTTACATGTTGCATTTATATTGTTGTTCAGTATAATAACACATGTATGTGTATATAAGCATCCCTGAGTGTGAGAATGTCTGTAAGAGAGAAAAAAGAAGAAGTCGGTGCCACTGCTGGTGTGTTTTTAAAATATGAGTCTAACTAATGCCCACTAATTCCACCCTAATGTATGAGTAGGTAACTACAACCTTTTATCCCAGTTTGTCATCATCTTCACTCAAGGCCCACTTTCTAGGGCCCGTTTGCCCTGCAAACAAACTCATTTTAAATGAGAAAACACACACACACACAAAGAAAACCAACAAGCCCATTACGTTCAAGTGCGCCTCCAAAATTCAGCCAGAGTGACAGTGCTGCATTTGTCTGTCTCTGTCAGGCCATTGGGTACACTTTACCACGACCGGAAATTATGATGACAGCCTGGCAATACGTTAGAAAAGAATGAAGGTAGGTACACATTTGGATGATGCCAACCATAGCCAGTTAAAATCTCTGTGCCACCTAGTTCTATAAATATACGGACCTTGTGAGTGGAAATCTACAATTGTGTTATTTTATTACCCCACTGAGAAGGGTATAGGCCTAGCTCTATTGCTGAGAAGTTGTAGCCCACCCTCCAAAGACAAGCAAAAGCATTTCAAACCTCTTGAATAATTAACTAAAGATTCCAACAGGTCATTGGGAAATTGATTTTCATGTGAGGACTGAACACACTGAAACGTTTCTGGGTGTTCTACACACTAAACACTGACTCAGTATCCTGACCTGCACCACATCAATATGTGCAGCTTGCATAGTTCCAAAGTATAGTAAAATAAATATAATCTTATTGGTCACAAACATATTTAGCAGATGTTTTTGCGGGTGTAGTGAAATGCTTGTGTTTTTTTAATAGTGACGTGACTGACAGTGTTGCTCAGTAAGTGCTTTAACACTCTTTCATCCTGGTTCTTTGGCAGCCTGTTAGGCCCGGGGCCACGGGATACAGATTTCTCTTTGAGGACACTACACCCTCTCTCCCACTCGCTCTCCCTCCCTCTCTAAGGTCACTGTACTGCCACAAAGGGCTTTTGTTTTGCAGCAGGAGCCCCCACCTCCTGGGAGGCAGATGGAGGGCCAGGAACACACAGATAGGCCTATTCTCCAGGGGTCACTTTCTCACAGCCCTCTGCTGTGTCTCTCTTTTTAACTCTGATTCCACCCCCTTAATTCCCTGCACTCAGTGCAGCCGTCAGCCAGCCGTGCTTTTGGCAGTGCACTGCTGCCTCCACGGTTCCATGCTGTACCGTATTCGTTCCATCCTGTCCTGACTTCTCATCTGTGACAGGGTTGACCTCTAATGTGGAACTCTGAGGTGGAAAAGTGTGTGTTCTGTTCCCGAGTGCTGATTTATGTGTATGGCTCCGGCCGTTTCATTTAGTTGACTGGGTTTTGCAGGGTCTGCTCCTTTTTCTCCCAGCTCTGTTGTTTACCTCTTTTTTTATTTTCATCCATCCACTTCTCTTCTCCTGACCTACCATCTCACCTCTGCCCATGTCGATAAAAAAATAGATCCAATCCTTTCACAACTTGCCTTAAACCAAAAATGAACGTGTTCAGAGAAAGCAGTACAAGAACTCACATCATCTCTTGAAGATGCCCAGAAAGCCCATCCCCAGAACATCCCTCCCCATACACACATCCCTTCCTCAGACGTACCAGCAGGCGAGGATACTGGCGGAGGTGAAGAGGATGATGGGCACCGGATAGGATGCGCACAGCAGCCCGTGGCGGTAGAACGCCGCCGAGATCTTCTCCCGCAGCCGCTCTCTCACCGTCATCCTGGGGGGCGGGGTCAGCTGCCGGCCATCGGGGGGCGCCGTGCGCGGGTGGGCGAGGACCGAGCGCCGCGGGGCATCCAGGGACCTAGGGAACCACAGAGACGAGAAGTGTGGGTTAATACAAACTCAGAGGATACCTGGGTTGGGGTTCAAATTGAATGCAGTCAATTCAGGAAGTGATTTGAATTTAAAATGAATGGAAAAGCTTTGGATTAAAGCAATGAGCATAGGTATTTTTTTATATTATTGAATTGGAATTCCATTTTACTTCCTCAATTTGAATTGGCCTCAACCCTGGAGGATACTCAGCACTCATCACATAATCAGCTGCTGCTGAACATAGCCTGTGTTCATGTTGCTTTGGACGGGTCTGCCTTATTACCAATTTATTACACAAAACACCTCAAACCCCTGTATGGCCACACACTGCAGAAACCAAAGAGAAGCCCTCTAACTCCCTGTCCCATCAGAAACACCATAGATATCGGAAAAAGTGCATTTCTGTCCCAGTATCTGTTCAGGGGGAAGCTTGGCTGCCTCTCATGCCTGTTTGGCCGTTGTCCCCCAAAAGCACCAGATTTTAAAAGGTTTCACGAAGATCCTTGGCTTAAAACAACAGAGTCCTATTCCAGGCACCACAGCCAAAGTATGATTGACTGGCTCAGCTCTACCCCCTGAGAACTCTGAAAACATTCCTCTGGGGAATTTAGCCTACCTCTGGAGCGGCTTGATCTTCCACTATAAATACTCTATATACAGTAAACACAGCAGGCAGCACAACACACATACCAACACAATGGGTAGAGGGTAAACCGAGGGTTGAATTTAATCAAAGAGACCTCGAATGCCTTGACTCACCCCATTTCTACTTTGCTCTACATATTGACCTGATATCTAGCTTGTAGGTCCCATTATGCCCTGTGCGTCCATCTCCCCGGTCCTTCCCTGGTGTTGTGGTGCAGGAAAGCGAGGCCCGAGTTGGCAGGTGCTCAACATCATCTCCATCAGTGAGTTAATCCGGGATAGGAAACGCCACAACGACGCTCACAGATCTACGCCCCAAACCTCTCTACCTCTTTTCCCCTAGTCTCTCCATCCTGTAGCTACACGGGTGAGGCAGACTTAACAGGTAACACTCTGTACACACATCAGGCAGGCAGTCAAGTCAGTCTGCACATGATAGTGAGTCAGTGCATACCTCAGACTATGAGGCATTTTAAGACAACAACAAAAAATGACTGGACCCAGCCAGCAATACCACAGAGACTTTATGATGCCAAGTCTTGAGACATGTGCCACTATGGATTCCAGTAGCCCAGCTCAGGGAGGGGGCAGCAGTTCACCTTCAGTAGGACTACCTGCTTAACCACTCATACAGCAAACAATACAGCTTCTGACAAAGCAGAGCATGTCATTATGTTCCAAAAGCACATGTGCGAGAAAGTCAGGGACAAAAATGCCTCTCGAAACCATAAACCTCTTCTTTACATAGTAGCCTGTGTGTACTGTAGACATGTTTTTCTAGTTGCAAGTTCTCAGGAAATGAAAATAAGATGAATAGAAGTGAAATGATGCGTACCGGTAGACTACATTTTCCAACAAATGTGCAGACACGCTTCTCTCAGAAACATGTTTGCTAGCTCATGGAGGAATTGGTAACAGAGTTACACAAGACTAGGCTTAAGATTTCATCATATGCTGCTCGGAAGAAGAGTGTGCCTGAAGTAAACCAAATAAATGCTTACCTCCTAACGATGCTTCCTAAAATCCCCAGTTTGAAGGCATCACTGGATCCTATACTGTCCATTGCCATGATCCACACCTGTGTAAGGGGTCTTAAAACCCAACGTACAAAAGATAAGACTCCTGGCAAGTAGCACCATAAATGCAGAGATTTTAGTCTGCATTGAGGAGCAGCAAGATGGTATTTCAGCTCACTTCTCCCATAGTGAACTGAGTACTTGCTCCTCAACTCTAATGCCCCATAACTGTACAGACCATTCTTGAGTCAATGTCAGCTGGGACTAATGCCTGCAGGCTTTATTGCGACATAACTCATTTACAGCCACCAATTTACAAACACACAGGGAGCAAACTGGCCCAGTCAATCAGTAACCACTATTATATCATTGAAAATGGCAAAAACCCGGTCCAAAAACTACAATGAAAACGTTGAGCGACCCGTCATAGAGGCTTTAGTGATGAGACACAATTAATATTTAAATGGAAAATCAGTGGGCCTACGTAGTGTATTGCGCAAAAAAAGAAAAACTCCTTAACATTCACATACTGAGTTGAATAAAATATCAGCTTTTAAAAAAAAAAAAACTGTATACAATGTGAATGTGTGGATCTGTGTGTTATAAACATGCATGAAACATACAGTAGGTGAATGAATGGGAGAAGTGTGTCTGAAAATGTGAAAGTGAACAAAATGTCAATAAGTCGATATTGAACTTTTTTGTCCAGCAGGTCATTTTATAAGCAACGTTTTTTTTTGCAAAAACTCCAGAATGATATGAAGAGTGATCAGATTAACTGCAAAGTCCCTCTTTGCCATGCAAATGAACTGAATCCCCAAAAAAAACATTTCCACTGCATTTCAGCCCTGCCACAAAAGGACCAGCTGACATCATGTCAGTGATTCTGTCGTTAACACAGGTGTGAGTGTTGACGAGGACAAGGCTGGAGATCACTCTGTCATGCTGATTGAGTTCGAATAACAGACTGGAAGCTTCAAAAGGTGGGTGGTGCTTGGAATCATTGTTCTTCCTCTATCAACCATGGTTACCTGCAAGGCAACACGTGCCATCATCATTGCTTCGCACAAAAAGGGCTTCACATGCAAGGATATTGCTGGCAGTAAGATTGCACCTAAATCAAACATGTATCAGATCATCAAGAACTTAAAGGAGAGCGGTTCAATTGTTGTGAAGAAGGCTTCAGGGCGCCCAAGAAAGTCCAGCAAGTGCCAGGACCGTCTCCCAAAGTTTATTCAGCTGCGGGATCGGGGCACCACCAGTACAGAGCTTGCTCAGGAATGGCAGCAGGCAGGTGTGAGTGCATCTGCATGCACAGTGAGGCGAAGACTTTTGGAGGATGGCCTGGTGTCAAGAAGAGCAGCAAAGAAGCCACTTCTCTCCAGGAAAAACATCAGGGACAGACTGATATTCTGCAAAAGGTACAGGGATTGGACTGCTGAGGACTGGGGTAAAGTAATTTTCTCTGATGAATCCCCTTTCCGATTGTTTGGGGCATCCGGAAAAAAGCTTGTCCAGAGAAGAAGAGGTGAGCGCTACCATCAGTCCTGTGTCATGCCAACAGTGAAGCATCCTGAGACCATTCATGTGTGGGGTTGCTTCTCAGCCAAGGGAGTGGGCTCACTCACAATTTTGCCTAAGAACACAGCCATGAATAAAGAATGGTACCAACACATCCTCCGAGAGCAACTTCTCCCAACCATCCAGGAACAGTTTGGTGACGAACAACGCCTTTTCCAGCATGATGGAGCACCTTGCCATAAGGCAAAAGTGATAACTAAGTGGCTTGGGGAACAAAACATCAATATTTTGGGTCCATGGCCAGGAAACTCTCCAGACCTTAATCCCATTGAGAACTTGTGGTCAATCCTCAAGAGGTGGGTGGACAAACAAAAACCCACAAATTCTGACAAACTCCACGCATTTATTATGCAAGAATGGGCTACCATCCGTCAGGATGTGGCCTAGAAGTTAATTGACAGTATGCCAGGGCAGATTGCAGAGGTATTGAAAAAGAAGGGTCAACATTGCAAATATTGACTCTTTGCATCAACTTCATGTAATTGTCAATAAAAGCCTTGTGAAATGCTTGTAATTATACTTCAGTATTCCATAGTAATATCTGACAAAAATATCTAAAGACACCGAAGCAGCAAACTTTGTGAAAATTAATATTTGTGTCATTCTCAAAACTTTTGGCCACGACTGTAAATAAAAGCCCTAACAGCAAAGCACCCCTACACCATCACACCTCCATGCTTCACAGTTGGAACCAGACATGTGGAGATCATCCATTCACCTACTCTGTATCTCACAAAGACACGGCGGTTGGAACCAAACATCTCAAATTTGGACTCATCAGACCAAAGGACAGATTTCCACCGGTATAATGTCCATTGCTCGTGCAAGTCTCTTATTATTATTATTATTAGTGTCCTTTAGTAGTGGTTTCTTTGCAGCAATTCGACCATGAAGGCCTGATTCACGCAGTCTCCTCTGAACAGTTGATGTTGAGATGTGTCTGTTGCTTGAACTTTGAAGCATTTATTTGGGCTGCGATTTCTGAGGCTGGTTACTCAACTGAACTTATCCTTTGCAGCAATGATAACTCTGGGTCTTCCTTTCCTGAAACAGAGCCAGTTTCATCATAGCGCTTGATTGTTTTTGCGACTGCACTTTTCCAGATTGACTGACCTTCATGTCTTAAAGTAATGATGGCCTGTCATTTCCCTTTGCTTATTTGAGTTGTTCTTGCCACAAGATGGACTTGGTATTTTACCATATAGGGCTATCTTCTGTATACCATACCTTGTCACAAGACAACAGATTGGCTCAAATGCATTAAGAAGTTCAGAAATTCCACAATTTAACAAGGCACACCTGTTAATTGAAATGCATTCCAGGTGATTACCTCATGAAGCTGGTTGAGAGAATGCCAAGAGTATGGAAAACTGTCAAAGGCAAAGGGTGGCTACTTTGTTTAACACTTCTTTGGTTACTACATGATTCCATGTGTTTTTTCCTAGTTTGGATGTCTTCACTATTATTATACAATGTAGAAAATAGTAAGAATTAAGAAAAACCCTTGAATGAGTAGGTGTGTCCAAACTTTGCCTAGTACTGTGTATGTATGCATATAGATATATAGATATATACACACACAAAAATATAAAATGCAACATACAACAAATTCAACAATTTTACCAAGTTATAGTTCATATAAAGAAAACAGTTCATTTAAATAAAATGATTAGAACCTAATCTATGAATTTCACAACTGGGAATACGGATATGCATCTGTTGGTCACAGAAACACTACATGACCAAAGTATGTGGGCACCTGCTCGTCAAACATCTCATTCCAAAATCAAGGGCATTAATATGGAGTTGGTCCCCCCTTTGCTGCTATAACAGCCTCCACTCTTCTGGCAAGGCTTTCCATTAGATGTTGGAACATTGCTGTGTGGACTTGCTTCCATTCAGCCACAAGATCATTAGTGAGGTTGGGCACTGATGTTGGGCAATTAGGTCTGGCTCAGAGTCAGCATTCCAATTCATCCAAAATGTGTTCGATGGGGTTGAGGTCAGGGCTCTGTGCAGGCCAGTCAAGTTCTTCCACACCGATCTCTACAAACTATTTCTGTATGGACCTCGCTTTGTGCACAGGGGCATTGTGAATCTGAAACAGGAAAGGGCCTTCCCCAAGCTGTTGCCACAAAGTTGGAAGCACCGAATCATTTAGAACATCATTGTACGCTGTAGGGTTAATATTTCCCTTTACTGGAACTAAGGAGCCTAGCCCAAACCATGAAAAACAGCTCCAGACCATTATTCCTCCTTCACCAAACAGTTGTGGCTGAATTAGCGTAATCCACAAATTTAAAGGGGTGTCCACATACTTTTGTATATATAGTGTACCCTTAAAAAAGGGTAGTAGGGTGTGGATCAGAAAACTGGTCAGTATCTGTTGTGACCACCATTTGCCTCATGCAGCACGACATCTCTGTCGCATAGAGTTGATCAGGCTGTTGATTGTGGAATGTTGTCCCACTCCTCTTCAATGGCTGTGTGAAGTTGCTGGATATTGGTAGGAACTGGAACAAGCCTTGATCTAGAGCATCCCAAACATGCTCAACAGGTGACATGTCTGGTAAGTATGCAGGTCATAGAAGAACTGGGACATTTTCAGCTTCCAGGAATTGATTACAGATCCTTGCCACAGGGGGCCGTATATTATTATGCTGAAACATGAGGTGATGGCAGTGGATGAATGGCACGACAATTGGCCTCAGGATCGTCACAGGATCTCTGTGCATTCAAATCGCCATCGATAAAATGTCATTGTGTTTGTTGTCTGTAACTTATGCCTGCCCATACCATAGCCCCATCGCCACCATGGGGCACTCTGTTCACAACGTTGACGTCAGCAAACTGCTCGCCCACACGACGCTATCTGCGGTTGAGGCCGGTTGGATATACTGCCAAATTCTCTAAAACATAACTTCTTGTGCTTACGGCAGAGAAATTCTAATTAAATTATCTGGCAACAGCTCTGATGGACATTCCTGCAGTCAGGATGCCAATTACATGCTCCCTCAACTTAAGACATCTTTGGCATTGTATGGTGTGACAAAACTTGCACATTTTAGAGTGGCCTTTTGTCCCCAGCACAATGTGCACCTGTGTAATGATCATGCTGTTTAATCATCTTATTGATATGCCACACCAGTCAGGTGGGTGGATTATCTTAGCAAAGAAAAACATGCTCACTAACAGGAATGTAAACAAATGTGTGCACAAAGTTGGTGAGAAATAAGGTTCTTACACAATACTCCATAATGTCAAAGTGGAATTATGTTTTTTGACATTTTTACAAATGTAATTTAAAAAGAAAGCTGAAATGTCTTGAGTCAATAAGTACTCAACCACTGTAATGGCAAGCCTAAATAAGTTCAGGAATACAAATGTGCTTAACAAGTTCGCACCTCAACAGTATGTTTTAGGCCATTTGCGATGCAGCCAGAGGTGACAGAGTACACAAGTTTGGGCCAGGCCTACAAAACAGACCGTTTTCAAATGTCAAAGCAATTTTAGTGACAAAGGCCCAAATACACAGTTAATGTATAGCTGTTGACCAATCAAATTGCATTTGGTCAACGTTAACCAACTGGTGTGTAACAATATAAATTCCCCAGACAGAAAAAAAATTACCTACATTTTAATTTCACAATTTGGTACCAATTACAGTTAGTACTACTGCTAAAACATAATTCAGAAACACTATCACCCTCGTCTGTGAACACAGGAGGGTGGCGATGGTGATGCAACACAATAAATATCCCTGCACATGATCTCATTCAAATCAATTGTGTGAAAGTTTTCCCAATGCTTAGATTAATGGTAATTAATTAAATGGGTGAATAATTGGTGTTAGTTTTCTGCCATGAGAACAAACTTATACAGGCCTCCCGAGGGCGCGCTGTCAAACGAGTCACCAGTAGCGTTAGCTTTAACAGGTGCTACTTAGCTTGCTAACGCTAGCGAATGCAGGGCAACTTAATTTGAATGCCACTACCTAGCCAATATTTACTTCCTTCGTATTACCATATACAACTGAAATGTCAAAAACAATGTTAATCCATAATTCTGCAATATGGAACGTTGTAAAATCAGCTTCAACGCTTGAATCAAGCGTAACGTTGTTAGCTAGCTTCTGTTAGCAGATATGGTAAATGCTTGTTAACACTTTGCTGAATGATGCCAACCAACACCAGCAACGTATCCATGACAGCAAGGCAGGGTTGTTGACCTACCGCTGATAGTATGGCAGGCAGCTAGCAATTAGATAATCACATTAGCTAGCGATTTGCCGAGTAATGCCAGTGACAGTCTGTTTATAGCTATTAGTTAAGCGAACTTCGCTGGCTATAACGTTAGCTACCAAAAAACACCTAATCGCGAGTCCCGCGTTCATCCCCCCGCCAAACACAGATAAGTTCTACCCTAGGTCGAAAAAATATATATTCAATCTAGGTTCTACCCGTCTAACTTCGTTAGCCAGTTTAAAGATTATTATGGGCCGCTTTGCTGGCTAATCGAGTCAATTATCTACCGAAGTTAACACACACCAAACTTAACTAGCTACTAACTACTACGTTACACTTGACTTGCCTGGCTGAATAACTTTCTCGTGTCTTCGTCGAGAGTGCTGGTCCTGCTATCCAGGAGCTATTCGTGTACGGTCTTAACCTCCTTATTATAGTAACTTAACTGGAAAAAACTGACTGCATCAACAGAACCATGTCACCACTGTGTATTTTCATCAGCAGCGTGAATTGTCGACCTCTCACCCTTTACTTCACCCAAGACAGGAAAGCATGAGGATATAGCGACACGCGGTGGATATTATTGAAAACGTGTTTTACTACTGTAAACCACACAGTATTTTACTTTCATGACCAACAACGCCCCAAAAAACTCTTACACTGGTATTAAATGTGCCGTTTATTGTTTTGTATAACACAAGTGCAACCTAGTCAGGTCAGTTCACAATGTCGCTTGAGAAATTACCTATTCACCCAGGCTTCCTATGTCAGCTTTGCAATGCATCTGCTGGGTTGGTTTTAAAGCGGAAATCCAATGTTCAATTCAATACCACATCTCCAGTTCAAAACTGATCCCGACCTGTTTCATGATCATGACCATCTTTGTAGCTGTGCCATTACATATATGACAGCATAGGCAGCTCCATTAAGGCATCTCCATTTTGAAGTAGTCCATTTTCTTCTTTACAATTGACTGATCCCTTCAGATGACCCAATTGGACATGATTCCAACAGTCACCAGGAGGGATCAGCCAATGAAGTTGGAAGTTCCATGAGGTTGACTACTTTAAAATGGCGGAGGTCCAATAGCCGCCCATGATAATATAGCCTTTTGGCCACTAGAGGCCTCTATCATTCTCTATGGCTGAGCACAGAGAGCCATGTGACTGAGAGGTGAGGGAAGGGAGGCATTGAGGGCTCAAAGGACTGCACTGGACATCCCCCTGGCGAAAAAGGAAGCCCCCTTGTCATGGACCTTGTACTGGAAGAGTTTCTTCTGGGCCTGCTGCTTGTCACATTGTCCTCGCCAGCACACTTCCACCTGAAACACACAAACACAGTATGGTTCAGCTTAATGCGTTTAACAGTTTTCTACTACATATAACATGCAATCTCTTTCTCTCTCTTTTTTCCACTCTCTCACACACACACACACACACACACACAAATAATCTAATCCATCTGACTTGTCCGTGGATGTCCCTGCAGTAGCCGGTGGGGAGACCCTGTACTTGGAGTGTGAGGCTGCACTGGTGTATAAGGCCCCTCAGGAGCCGCTCTGAGCCTTCATCATCACTCTCCTCTTCTTCTTCTGCCTCACATCGCACCAACATCACCATGCTGCCCTGCAGATCAAAAGGGAAAGGGATAGTAGATAGAGGAATGTGTGTGATTATTTGAACAGAGTCAGACAATGGAGAGACAGCGAGCTTGTGATAGCGTGCGCCTCCCATGTCACACCGCTCATCCGAACCCTCCACTAGCTTCCAGCCGAAGCTCGCATCCACTACAAAATTATTGTACTTGCCTACGGAGCAGCAAGAGGAACTGCCCATCTCTACTTTCAGGCTATGCTCAAACCCTACACCCCAACCCGAGCACTCCGTTCTGCCTCATCTGGTCTCTTGGCCCTCTCACCCCTATGGGAGAGCAACTCCCACTCAGCCCAGTCCAAGCTCTTCTCTGTCCTGGTACCCCAATGGTGGAACCAGCTTCCCCCTAGAGCTAGGACAGCAGAGACCCTTCCCATCTTCCGACAACATCTAAAACCCTACCTCTTCAAAGAGTATCTTAAATCATCCCACAGCCCCCCACCCTTTCTACTTTGAGGAAAATGTACTTACTATGACTGTGTAATGTGGTTGTCCCACCTAGCTATCTTAAGATAAATGCACTAACTAAGTTGCTCTGGATAAGAGCGTCCGCTAAATGACTCAAATGTAAATGTAAAATGTGATATACTGTATTATCTGACCTGCAGCTCAGAGCAGACAGTGGCTCTGCAGTAATGACTGAAGTCCAGCGCCGCCCCAACACTGACCCCCAGACTCAGGACCACACTGAGGTCATCCACCAGGAGCACAGGGGGACCCCACTCCTCAGCTCCACCCACTGCCCCCCTTACATTGTCCCGCACAAAGTCATATAGACCCCGCAGGCCGGAACTGGGATCTCTGTGGAGAGGTGGAAGGGAACAGAGAGACAGGGAGAAAGATTGAGGGGGCGAGGGATGAGAGACAAAGAAAGAAAGGGGACATAGAGGGGGAGATAAATGAAGCAGGAAGAGATTTTCAGATTCATACTATCATTAACTGCTTCGATTACATCAGAAAAAAAGGTGTATGAGTGTGTCAAACAATACATATTGGATTCCCAGAACCAGATAAAGTCTATGATATTGTAGGACCAAAAAGCACTTTCAATGGAGCTTCTGCACTGAATGAACATGCTTTTTAGTCCAGGAGTAGGCTTAATTGAAGTCAACACTACAGACAGGTGGTACCTGAGGAAGTCCATTGTCCGGGTTCCTTTGCTGGCCTCCCCCTGAAGCAGTACCCCCAAGGATTCCTTTAGCCCCTCTAGGAACACCAGCTGCCCTTTCTCCCTTGCCTGGGTCAAACTCACACCCTGATTAACATGGAACACAATGAAAGAACCCATACAAAATGTAGTTAATACATCTCCACCAAGCAACAGCAAATCATACACAACTGTAAAGACACATTTACTTGCACAGTATGTATAAGAGGGGCTGGGGGGAAGTTTAACCCAGCGTTTTGGAGGATAAGTATACTCACCAACCGTTGACTGATTGCACTGTAGTGACTGAAGGACTGCACAAGACCCAGGAAACACACCTTACAGCCCGCTGTAAATCACACAAAAAAATTCTGAGCACGTCTGACCTCAACAGATTTTTATTTTTGACCACTTATGAGAGTGCATCATAGTACACAACTTGGCCCCATTGGTTCCCTCTATTATTGTCTTTTCACCTAACACTACAGTCAACATCAATAGAGGGCATGGTGTTACAGACAAGTATCAGTCAACTAGACATCAGTCCACTCACATAAATCCTCACCTCGTAAATAAAAGGAGAGGAAATGGTGAATGAGGAAGGACGCGTCTGTATGTTTGTCAGACACTAAAATAAACTCTCCCTGTAAAAAAAACACACATAAATCCAAAGGTTAGGATTAGGCATAAGGGTTTAAATTGGTTACGGTTAGAGGTGAGGTTAGGGTTACCGGCTTGAAGCTGTCAGGACTAGTATTGAGAATACTGTTGAGCTCTGCAAACATCTTGAGAAGGGATGAAGATTTATCTCATACGAATCTTTTGATGTCTTCTGGTGAGTTGCTAGTTAGCTATTAATAAAGTATTATCTAGCTAGCTAGGTATCTTAACCAATGTCTTTACATATGAAAGTTTAACACTACCAGGAAAGTACATTTAGCTAGCTACAGTAGTAGTGCAGACTGTCGAGGGAGGCTATGAAGTTGGCTAGATTGTTGACACGATTTTTTTTTTGCGTTATCCAGGACAAATCACAACTCAAAGTACCTTTTCATCAATAATAACTACATTAATTGAATATGTTCAAAACAATTCCCTATTCATAGCTATTTCTTTTTCCGAATGTTTGTTGTGAAAAAGTAGCATGATACACGACCGTAGTTTCTACTGCACGAAGAGAGGGACAATCTGAGTATGTGAAAAGCGTTTCGACTTCTTCTTTGATGAAGTTTAACGGCGGTTGGCATCCAATAATTGTTGCATTACCGCCACCTACTAGACTGGAGTACAACTCCACAACTCCATAACTCCACAACCCTTATACTTTGCTTGAAACAAATAAACAAATAAACAAATACCCTACCTTCTAAAAGTACACTCCTCCCCAAAATCTCCCTACTCCACTATTTAAATATATTTAGTTCTACCTCAGGCCAACAACCTGAAAGGATGGGACACCACCACGTAACACACCCTGTAACTCTTCTGATGTCAAGTCTCGCACACCCAAATACCTCACTGCAGCTGCCACCACAACTTACATTTTCTGTGATTTACTTTCCATACATGCAATACAGTTGATAACCATTGCTGTAAATGCAAAACATCCAATCTTACTGAAACATATATCAGTTGTTGGCCTATCCCTCTGTACTGGTACAGATCTACTACTCACACCACTCCTCTCAGGATCCATCCCTCTGTACTGGTACAGATCTACTACTCACACCACTCCTCTCAGGATCCATCCCTCTGTACTGGTAAAGATCAACAACTCACACCACTCCTCTCAGGATCCCTCCCCCTTGACCCATATTCCTCTACTTTCTTCACTGCCTCAGCATATGACAACTTCTGCACTACTGGAATCCTCAACCCGCCTCTCTCGCACGGGACATCCCTGATCACCAGCCCCATGGGCACCCATACAATTAACACATACCACTACTATCCCCAATGCTACACATTTGTCTCATGCCCCTCTGCACACTTCTCACACCTAGGAACCACACTCCTACACATTGCTGCCACATGCCCATAAGCTTGACACCTGTAACAACGTAATGTATTCGGCACAAAAACTCATACAGGATAACTTATATATACTAATATCACTTTGTCGGGCAAAGATTCAACATAAAAACTCAAAAGAACAGACAATGACTTTTCTCTTTCACCACTCACGTCACCCTGTCTGCGTTGTACCAAATGACGAGCATCACAAACTTCAACTTTTATATTTACTGCTACCCCAGTAATCACTATTTTCAATGGCGCTCTTTTCTTGAGAGCAAAACAATTCACATTTCTTGCCTCCATTAGTTTAAAGCAGAGCTCCTTCTCCCTCTGACCAGCAGTAACACAAACAATTATCACAAGACCACTTCTGGTTATCCTCGCCGATTCCACAGCACCCAACTCTGTTTTCACCCACCCTGAAACCAAAAATGGATCAGCCAAAAGGCAAGGGTCCACTTTTTCCAAAAACTTCACTCCATCTTTATCCTGACCCTCGGTGCAAGGCTTATTCTCTGAGAACTTCACCACACCCACCACCTACCACCTCCGATACTTTGACCTCATTCACATCCATTTCTCCTCCTGTCTTCAGGTCACTCTACTTACACTTTCTACCATTCCACTTTAACAAACCATCTCCCTTTTCCCCACTATTTTTGACAGACTCAAGCTCACCCTCTTCCTCCCTCTCTCTCTTAGACCTCCTCTGCCTCTCTTTTCCCTCCATTGCTCCTCCTTATTCCAAGTATACAACTCCTTATGATAATCATACACTTCCCTGACATGCATCTTGTTCTTGCCTTCTCAAGGGATGACATTTAGCCAGCTGTCATAATCTCCATATGGACCCCTTCTTCTTCTTCGTTGGAGTTTAACGGCGGGTGGCATCCAATATGTTGCATTACCGCCCTCAACTATAATATAAATCCATTATACTTTGTGATACAACTTTTTTTTTTTTATTAAAAAACTTCCAACTAATCATACACATAAAAAATCTACGATCCTGTTCTTGCACCATACCAACGGCCTGGGAGGACGGGACACCACCACTCAACACCTCCTGTAACTCTTCAGAAATCAGATCTTGTATGCCAAAATACTTCTCTGCAGCTGTCACTACAACATCTGTCACGACAACATCTAGTGACATCTGTCACTACAACATCTATTTTCTGTGATTTATGTTCTATTTCTGCAGTACAATTGATAACCATTGCTATGAATGCTAAGAAGCCAACCTTACTGAAGCATACAGTATCAGTCAAAAGTTTGGACACACCTACTCATTCAAGGGTTTTTCTTTATTTTTACTATTTTCTACATTGTAGTATAATAGTGAAGACATCAAAACCATGAAATAACACATATGGAATCATGTAGTAACCAAAAAAATGTTATAACATATATTTTGATTTGTTTATTTGAGATTCTTCAAAGTAGCCACCCTTTACCTTGATGACAGCTTTCCACACTCTTGGCATTCTCTCAACCAGCTTCATGAGGTAGTCATCTGGAATGTGTGCCTTGTTAAAAGTTAATTTGTGGAATTTTCCTTTCCTTCTTAATGTGTGTGAGCCAATCAGTTGTTTTGTGACAAGGTATGGTATACAGAAGATAGCCCTATTTGGTAAAATACCAAGTCCATATTATGGCAAGAACAGCTCAAATAAGCAAAGGGAAATGACAGTCCATCATTACTTTAAGACATGAAGGTCAGTCAATCCGGAACATTTTAAAAACTGAATGTTTCTTCAAGTTCAGTTGCAAAAACAATCAAGCGCTATGATGAAACTGTCTCTCAGTTTCAGGAAAGGAAGTGTTACCTCTGCTGCAGAGGATATGTTCATTAGAGTTACCAGTCTCAGAAATTGGAGCCCAAATAAATGCATTGCAGAGTTCAAGTACAGACACATCTCAACATCAACTGTTCAGAGGAGACAGCATGAATTTGGCCTTCATGGTCAAATTGCTGCAAAGAAATCACTACTAAAGGACACCAATAAGAAGAAGGGGCTTGCTTGGGCTAAGAAAAACTAGCAATCGACCTTAGACCAGTGGAAATATGTCCTTTGGTCTGATGAGTCCAAATTTGAGATTTTTGGTTCCAACTACCGTGTCTTTGTGAAATGCAGACTAGGTGAACGGATGATCTTCGCATGTGTGGTTCCCACCGTGAAGCATGGAAGATGTGTGATGGTTTTGGGGGTGCTATGCTGGTGACACTGTTTGTGAATGATTTAGAATTCAAGACACACTTAACCAGTATGGCTACCACAGCATTCTGCAGCAATACGCCATCCCATCTGGTTTGCGCTTAGTGGGACTATAATTTGTTTTCAACAGCACAATGACCCAACACACCTCCAGGCTGTATAAGGGCTATTTGACCAAGAGCGAGAGTGATGGAGTGCTGTATCAGATGACCTAGCCTCCACAATCACCCGACTTCAACCCAATTGATATGATTTGGGATGAGTTGGACCGCAGAGTGAAGGAGAAGTAGCCAACAAGTGCTCGGCATATGTAGGAACTCCTTCAAGACTGTTGGAAAAGCATTGTGCAAAGCTGTCATCAAGGCGAAGTGGCTACTTTGAAGAATCTCAAACTTGAAATATCTTTTGATTTGTTTAACACGGTTACTTTGGTTACTACATGATTCCATATGTGTTATTTCATAGTTTGGATGTCTTCAATACTGTTCTACAATGTAGAAAATAGTAAAAATAAAGAAAAACCCTTGAATGAGTATGTGTGTCCAAACTTTTGACTGGTACTGAATAACACTAGTTGGCCTATCCCTCTGTGGTGGCACAGATCTACAACTCACAGGGATCCTCTCAGGATCCCTCAACCATGACCCACCTTCCTATACTTTCTTCACTGTCTCAGCATACGACACCTTCTGCACTACTCTGACTCTAGCCACCTCAACCTACCTCTCTCACACTGAACACTTCCGATACCCAGCAACATGGGCAGCCCTACAGTTGACACACACAACTTCATCCACCGAAACGATACACAATCCTCTATCCCATGCCCTCCTGCACACTTAACACATCATGGAATCTTCGTCCTACAAACTGCTACGACATGACCATAAACGGTGCACCTGAAACAGCGCAGGGGATTGTGTACCAAAGCTCTAACAGGATAAATCCTAAGGTGACTCAAAACTCAGAAGGACTGACAGTGACTCCTTTGTTTCACCACACTCACCACTGGGTCTGCGTCACAGCAAACGGAGGGCATCACAAACACCAGGAATCTTCAGCTTCAATTGATCCACCTCCACACTTAACGCTACCCCAGAAATCACTCATTTCAATTGTGCCCTGTTCCTAAGAGCAAAGCAAGAAACAAATCTTGAACCAAGTTACGTGACACCGAGCGCCCACTCCCCCTGGTCAGAAGAAACACAAAGAAACATCACAAGTCCACTACAGGTTACCTGATTCAACTGCACCCACCTCCTTTCCCTCCCACCCTGAAACCACAAATGGATCCGCCAAAAGGTAAGGACCCACTTTCTCCAAAAATGTCACTCCTACTGGACCAGATTCTTCTTTATCATGTCCATTGATGCCAGGCTCGGGTCCGAGCTGTTCACTACACCTTCCACCTCACTTAACTCACCCTCATTCACTTTAATTTTCCCTCCAGAACTCGGTCTGGCACACGGCTCACTCTGTTCGCACTTGACATCAATCCTCTTCAACACCCCATCTCTATTTTTATCACCATCTTCCTCAGTTTCAAATTCAACCTTTCCTTTCCTCAAATATCTTCAACCTCTTCTTCCTCCTTTTCCCCTCTATTCTTCATCAGAATACACCTCTGTGTCCCTATCCCAATATTCCTCTTCCCCTGACTTTGCTTGCGGCCCGGTGGCATCCCGACGTAACTCCCTCTCATAATCCTGCTCACCTCGGAAACGTGTCTTCTCCGGGCGCCAACATTCTGAGAGCATGATCAGAGGCCCCAAACTTAACTCTGCTCTACTCTCGTCACGGTGGAAAACCTTCAGCTCTCCGCTTCTTTAGTCTCTCTGAACGTTGGAACTCGTTCAACGCATTACCGCCATGTCGACATTTCACAAACAAATTTTACACATCATGTTTTAAAATATATGTTGCTCTCATTGAATGTAATTCATTGAGCACTGCTCAATTATAGGTTATAGATATGAAGCGCTATTTTCATTTGAACATATCAAGGGAGGAATCACGGATGCATTAAATTGATGCATTTGCTCCATACACACGCTTGTTATTCTTCATCTTCTATACATTTCTATTGGCGGATGGCAACCGAGAGGTGCGTACACCGCCATTGTACTGGAGTGTGACGCAGGTCACGGCCTCTCTATTAATCAATTCCTCCTCTCTAGCCCTGTGTTTCCTCCTACTGTTCTGGAGTGTTGAATTCATTACATTTTGTGACACAAAGAATAAGTGAAATTTATAGGGGAAAAGGGAAGAAAAAATGCCCGACCAACTAACAAACTAAACACCCATTAAAACATCAGCACTTTTCCACTGCTTGGGTCTATCTTATCCTACACCAGGCCGACAGCTTCGGAGGACGGGCCACTATCATTCAACACACCTTGTAACTCTTCTGCAGTAAAATGTCATACACCTCAAGTACTTCTCTGCAGCTGCCACCACAACATCTATTTTCTGTGATTTACATTCCCTTTCTAAGGTACAGATGATAGCCATGGCTACGAATGCTGAGAATCCAACCTTACTGAAGCACATGTGATTCCTATCACTCTCTATTGGCTTCAGCCTACTTAAAGGGAGTCTCTTAGGATCCTTCTCCCTGGACCCATCTTCCTTTACTACACTCTTCACTGCCTCGGCATACGACACCTTCTGTACTACTCTGATCCTGGCAACCTCAACCTGCCTTTCCATCACCAGACACTTCTGATCTCCAGCACCATGGGTACTCCTAACCTACAGGTAACACACACACACACAACTTTTCCCACCGATGCTGCAACCTGATCTCAGAGCATTTCGTTAGTATATGTTACGTCTCGTATGGTATGCATTCATTTGTGGATTTCATCACTCATTTCACATGATATGTTACGAATTACAATTTGTGTTATATGTTACGAATTTTCAAAACGTACAATATGTTACAAATTTGCAAAACAAAGTATTTAGACCCCTTTACTTTTTCCACATTTTGTTACGTTACAGACTTATTCTAAAATATATATATTTTTAAATGTTCCTCATCAATCTACACACAATACATCATAATAACAAAGCAAAAACAGGTTTTTATACATTTCTGGACATAAAAAAAAAACTGAAAAATACATTTACATAAATATTCAGACCCTTTACTCAGTACTTTGTTGAAGCACCTTTTAGCAGTGATTACGGCCTTGACTCTTCTTGGGTATGATGCTACAAGCTTGTCACACCTGTATTTGGGGAGTTTCTCCCGTTCTTCTCTGCAGATCCTCTCAAGCCCTGTCAGGTTGGATGGGGAGTGTCACAGCACAGCTATTTTCAGGTCTCTCCAGAGATTTTCAATCGGGTTCAAGTCAGGGCTCTGACTGGGCCACTCAAGGACATTCAGAGACTTGTCCCGAAGCCACTCCTGCATTGTCTTGGCTGTATGCTTAGGGTCGTTGTCCTGTTGGAAGGTAAAACTTCGCCCTAGTCTGAGGTCCTGAGCACTCTGGAGCAGGTTTTCATCAAGAAGCTCTCTGTACTTTGCTCTGTTCATCTTTCCCTCGCTCCTGACTATTCTCCCAGTCCCTGTCACTGAACAACTTCCCCACAGCATGATGCTGCCACCACCATGCTTCACCGTAGAGATGGTGCCAGGTTTCCTCCAGACGTGACACTTGGCATTCAGGCCAAAGAGTTACATTTTGGTTTCATCAGACCAGAGAATCTTGTTTCTCATGGAGAGTTACTGAGGAGTGGCTTCCGTCTGGCCACTCTACCATAAAGGCTTGATTGGTGGAGTGCTGCAGAGATGGTACTTCTGGAAGGTTCTCCCATCTCCACAGAGGAACTCTGGAGCTCTGTCAGAGTGACCATCGGCTTCTTGGTCACTTCCCTGAGGTCCTTCTCCCCCGATTGCTCAGTTTGGCCGGGCGGCCAGCTCTAGGAAGAGTCTTGGTGGTTCCAAATTTCTTCCATTTAATAATGATGGAGGCCACTGTGTTCTTGGGGACTTTTAATGCTGCAGACATTTTTTGGTACCCTTCCCCAGATCTGTGTTTCTACACAATTCTGTCTTGGAGCTCTATGGACAATTCCTTTGGATGATCTCATAGCAAAGGGTCTGAGTACTTTTGGTATTGTCACGTTTGTCGTATTGATGAGACCAAGGCGCAGCGTGATATGAATACATACTTCTTTTAATAAAGAAATTCCACTTAACAAAATAACAACACGACCGTGACGCTATATAAACCGAGTGCTGACAGCCAACTACACATAGACAATAACCCACAAAACCAAACTGGAAAATGGCAACCTAAATAGGATCCCCAATCAGAGACAACGATAAACAGTTGCCTCTGATTGGGAACCAATTCAGGCCACCATAGACCTAAATTACCTAGACATACAAAAAACCCATAGATATACAAAAACCCTAAACAGGAAAAACACACATACCCACCCCCGTCACACCCTGACCTGACCAAAATAATACATAAAACATAGATAACTAAGGTCAGGGCGTGACAGGTATTTCTGTTTTTTTATTTGTAAGAAATTTGCAAACATTTCTAAAAACCTGTTTTCGCTTTGTCATTATGGGGTATTGTGTGCAGATTGATGAGGAAAAATAACTTTTATCCGTTTTTGATTAAGGCTGTAACGTAGCAAAATGTGGAAAAAGTAAAGGGGTCTGAATACTTTCTGAATGCACCGTATGTGTTCAGTATATCCATTGTTTTTATATAGTATATCCATTGTTTTTGTCCTTTTAGAATGTCCAATGGTAACTGCTCGAGCGACTGTTTGTTTTAAAATCAAGTATCCTCAATGTGTCTGAGACTTCACACTTGAGTTGTGTCACATTCATTTGCCAGTATTCAAGTTTGTAGTGCATTTACAGCCACTGTTATGTAACTAACTATAGTATCCACCAGATGATGTGAGGTAGTTTGAAATCAAGGCAACCAGTAACCTTAATGGTCTGAAATAGCTTACTGTCCCAGATCAGTATAATAGATGAAGGAGAAGAGAAAAGAAGAGAAAGCCATTTTAGACTATTGAAATACAGACCAAGATTTGTGATTAATATTTCAGCTGCACAGTTATGGAAGAATCCACCTTTTATGTTTTGCAACTCGCCAACAACCCACTGACGCTGGATAGAAAGTTCAGTATGACTCTGTCCATATGAGTATTATTTCATTGTTTGCCAGTACATTCTTTCAGTCTCCAGTTCCAGTACATTACAACACTCTGTTTTAGCATGTATGTCAGTATAGTCCTGTACAGTGATAGATAGATGTGTGGCGATGTTTGACCCAGAGCTTAGGGAGTGCACACCTTGGCTGTCTGTGGTCGTGCCCTATATCCCTTGGCGCCTATAGTCGGTAAGGACCGTATACTAAGGGGGTTGTACATAGGACAGGGGTGTGAAGGGGGGTACATGTCATCCTCCCACCTCAGTACCTTACCCCTGGGCCTGGCCCCTATCCGGTTGACAACAGGAGCTTTGGACAGGGCTTTGGGCACCTTGTAGAGGTACACGTCATATTGGATCAGGGGACTGCAGGGGGGCCTCGGCTTGGCGTTTTTGGGACGGTAGAGCTCCATCTCGATGGTCACCTCGCCCTTTAAGAACACACGCACACACACACACACACACACACACACACACACACACACACACACACACACACACACACACACACACACACACACACACACACACACACACACACACACACACACACACACCAGCTCATAGACACACATCTGTGTGGTTACTTCTACCTAAAACGGTTTCCTACAGAATTGAAACACCAACATAAAGTGCCTTAATAGGACGTTGAGCCACCACAAACCAGAACAGCTTCAATCCGCCTTGGCATAGATTCCACAAGTGTCTGAAACTCTATTGGAGGGATGCGACAGCATTATTCCACAAGAAATTCCATAATTTGGTGTTTTATTGATGGTGGTGGAAAATGCAGTCTCAGGCGCCGCTCCAGAATCTCTCATATTGGGTTATATACATAACGCTAAGCATGATGGGATGTGGATTTCTTATTTAACTCAGGAACCACACCTGTGTGGAAGCACCTGCTTTCAATTTACTTTGCATCCCTCATTTACTCAAGTTTTTATTTTATTTAGCCAGTTACCTGTACCATCCAGCTCTTTACATATAACCTTTCCTTCTACCCCTAACCTCCATTGCAGCCGTACATTGATCTACACAGGGCAACACATCAGAGAAAGGCCAAACTCTGTGGTGTGAATAAATGTATATTTTTCTTTGGGGAAAGTGGGAGTAGGATTTGACCTCAGTGTGGTAACGTATGGGCACATTTCCATCAGAAAGGCTTCTCTGATGATCGTCTGCATTCCAGACATCCTCATTAATAAACCAGAGTAATGCCAAAATGGTTCAATCAGACATAACTCACCCACCCACAACCTGCCTTTTAGTTTTAACACTTGCTTCCCAGCTGCTCTATGAGCCTTTCTGCCAGTCTGTGTGTTTTTGTATACTTTGACTCTGTGCAATTTTGTGTGCTTCGTGTGTGTATGTGTGCGCTCATGACTGTGCGTGCGAGCATGTATGTTTGTCTGTGTGTGTATGTGTTTGCGTTGGCCAATCCTGAGGCTCCCTGTGGAATTCACACACCATCGTTCCACCACATCCTCAGCCAATGGCAGTGTGCGGATGAATCCAACATCCCAGCAGGCTTAGGGAGGCAGAGAAAAATATTGACACGCCTTCTTTGTGCCCTCTCTTCCCCCCTTACCCCTCTCTCCCTACCTGAAGTGTGCCCTTCCTCTCTCCTCTCCAGATAAATTATTTGGTAAAGGTGAGCAGGAGTGCATTCATCGTCAGAACGGTGTAAAAATGCTATAAGAACACAAAGTGGTGTTAATGTCAGCTAGAGAGAGAGAGAGAGAGAGAGAGGGAGTATTGTAAGGGGGTTATGTGGAATCAGTGTATTTATCGTCAACAATTCATGTTTTCCTTAGATAAACATTAAATCTGCATAATGCATTCTTGATTTTATATATCTATTATACATCATTTTCTGAGTCTCAGCACAATGCGACACAGTCTGGCTGTTCTAATCTCGTGTGTGTGTGTGTGTGTGTAGTCGTGTGTGTGTGGGTGTGTGTGTGAGAGAGAGAGAGAGAGAGAGAGAGAGAGAGAAAGAAAGAAAGAGAGAAAGAAAGGAATGGTGAGGTCATTGAGTTGGTCCTCTCAAGCTTGGACCAAAGCGACAGAATTGGTTTCCATGGCAACGGTGCCCCCTCTGTCTGAGGCTGCATTTGTAAAGACCCTCCAGCAACAGGGAGGAGAGGAGCGATAGGAGAGAGGCGAGAGAGAAGAGGAGAGAGAGGACTGGGGGAACGATGTGAAACATTTTCTGGAGAGAGAGGGGGAATAAGCCAGACAGAGAGGGGGAGAGGTTGATGCCAGAAAAAGAGATATAAAGGGAACAAAAGGGAAAGGGGGTGGGGTGGGGGGCTGTATAAAAATATATTTAGAAAGGGCGAACGGGTTTTAGAGGAATAGAGATAGACCTCTATCTCAGTGCCCAGCTCTCTCAACCACACCATCACCTCTTGTCCTGTGGTGTGATGGACACTGTGCTCTCTCTTCCCAGAGACAAGCCTGAACACACACACACACGCACGCACACACGCATGCATACACACACACCCCCCCCACACATGCACACACAAACACACACAAACAGTCAAACCCAGAGTGGCCCCCAGGGAAGGGAGTCCTCAAGTTTCATTGGTGTTGATTGGAGATAAAGCAGAAATGAAAGAGATGAGGGTAGAAACATAACAGATTCATTGGAGAGTTCTTCGGTCTGCTAAAATGCCAAATAACAATCCCTAATGTAACGGACGTCAAGCTGTTACATAACAAGTACCACTTTCTCCTGATTGGTCTCACACCAAGGCTCGAACCCAGGCACAATTGAGGAGCAAGTTGCTGAGCTATAGCTCATGCAGGTTGAGTGATTTTATATTCCCTGTCCATCCCAAGGACACACAAATGTTTCAGCTTTACACCTTCTTCAGTATGTGTATGTGTGTGTTTGTGCAAAACGTTAACATTTTGTCTGAGAAAGGTGCAAAGCCAATAGGTCTTCTCGTTTGAACCTGGGTGCTGTGTTCTCTGACATTACAGAGATTGAGGGAGAGATAGAGAGAATGTGTTAAGTGCTGTTGTAGCTGCTTGTCTGCTGTTCATTCCCATAGCCAAACTTTTCCTCTGTAGTGGTTTGAATATTTCTCTGTCCCTATTGATGGGAAAGGGTTCCTCCATCCCCCATCCACCCAACCAAAGGTCCCACAGCTTGAGAAGGGCCCTACAATACCAGACTCTGTCCAATCAGTCTAGAACTCTCTCAATGATCACTCCGACAAAGGCATGGCATCGGAGAGGCCTCCTTTGAGACTCATTGAGAATGCTGTCCGGTATGAAAAATGATGTGTGAATGGGGAATGTAACAGAGGGTGTGTGTGTGTGCGCGTGTGTGTGTAAGGAAGAAAGATAGTTATTTGTGTGTTTGGCATGAGTGGTGAGAGAAGAGTTTTCATTTTGTGTGTTTCAGCTGCAGTTCTGTGAGAATGCCAACTACAGGATCCATGCAAGCTGCAGGTGTGTGTGTGTGTGTGTGTGTGTGTGTGTGTGTGTGTGTGTGTGTGTGTGTGTGTGTGTGTGTGTGTGTGTGTGTGTGTGTGTGTGTGTGTGTGTGTGTGTGTGTGTGTGTGCAACCTAAGGAGCTACCAAGATGTAATAAGCCATGCAAGAGTTTCAGAGGGAAAGGGACAGTCTTGTTCAGGAAAACACAGGGACAAAGGTGTCATGTTAAAAAGGTTTATTTCAACAACTCAGATTTTGTTCTCTGTTTTGAAGTCTGTTTTCCCAAAAAAGTACAAAATAAAACAAGTACATCAAAGGATTAGAAATCACATCAATGAAAACGAAGACACATTGTGTTGTTTCTTTTATATCAATCCAAGCATTTTTTCCATATATTTATACATACTCACTTAATTAGTCAGACAAACATTGAAACCTCTCAGTAACTTTTATATTTTTTTTACAATGTTTAACTTCTTTTTTAAACTCCATATGATTTTTTTCTTTTTACAAAATACACCAATGCAGGCAGGGGAATATGAGTGTATATGTGAGTGTGTGTATGTACATATATGTGTGTGTTTGTGTGTTCTGGTGTGTCGGTTTGTGTGTTCTAGTGTGTGTATGTGCGTGCGGGCAAGGGGTAAGGGGGAGCAGAGTGACAGCAACGAAGGGGCAGGGCAGCGAGGCGGGGGAGCGTGATTGGGCGTAAGGGGTCGCTATAGGCGGTGGCAGGTCAGGGGGAGTTTCAGCTGGGGTGGTGTTTTTTTTTTTTGCAGCGGCGTGGGCCGCTTGGTGGCAGTGTTGCCGTGTTGTAGACGGTGGTTGGCTGGTGGTAGCAGTTGTAGGCGTGGTGGCTGGGATAGAGAGCAGGACTGGAGCTTTCATCCCGACCCAGGCTTCTACATCATGTTGTTCTGCAGTGAGTTTACCTCAGAGGAGTTCTCCTCGCCCAGTACCTTGTGGTTCTCGTGTTTGGGGGTCAGGGAGTTGTGGATGTTCAGGGAGTCGTCCTCCTTGGGCACCGGGGCCTTCACGGGGTCCTCCAGCTTGTTCTGGGCATTAGGATCATCCTGCCAGGGACGGACGGACAGATGGACGGAGGGAAGAGAAAACACGGTTAGGCCCACCCAGTCAGACCGCCCAAAACTGTTATAAACCAAACCCTCCCTCTGGTCTACCATGTGGTCTTTTGTTGCATCCTGTTATTGGGACTGTCACAGCATTGGCCAATAGATGGCCTTCAACCAATCAATTTATAGACCCTTATAGACAGACCACTGCTATTGCATATTTTCATTCCCTTAAAGAGATGGCAATATCTGAAATACCATCTTAACATCTTCAAATATTAGAGCCTCTAACTCCACCTGTTACCACCCCTCTCCCCTCCATCCCTCTCTGTAATCCGATTTAATATATTGTTTGGATATAAATATCCCAAAATCCCATATTATCCTCACACTACCTGACTATCCGTCAATGGAAGAGAGCTGTGAGTCAGCTAACTGTAAAAAAGACCCATGTACGTTGGCCGTGGCTATCCAATTGTTTCAACATCATGCTCTCTTTGCACATTTGTTTTCGTTGAAGTGACATAGAGGTGATTGGAGAACTGTATGAGCGACTCCCTCCCACCCTTCATAACCCACCAACAAGCACCCCATCCGTCCAACCGGGAAGCGCATGCACATCCACATGCAAGAACCCCCCCACCATCACTCATCCAGCCCCCTTCACCTCGCTACTGTCCCAATTAAAACACAATGAGCTATGCCCTCATTGGCATTTAACACATTGTCTGTGGAACCACCTTCATACATACCTACAGTACAGCTGGAGCTGGAAAAACAATGCATTAGGAGACAACTCTGTTTCACTTCAATTCATCCTTTTGGCTGCATTTAATTAAGGTCAAGAACAAGAATGGATTGGCATTCATTTGAACCTGATATTCCTAGCCTGTTATCCTCATTAATATTGCATAGCTTCATCGACCCTGCTGTGTTGAGGTAGAAGTGTCTGCCTGTGCTCAGGCTGACTGACAGACACACACATGCACACACATATACAAACACACACGCATATACACACAGTCACACACACGCGCAAGCACACACACACGCACGCACACACACAGGCACGTGCACACACACACAGGCACGCGCACACACACACACAGGCCCGCGCACGCACACACACACACACACATACACAGGCACGCGCACTGCAGACCCTGAGGGCTGTGCCATTACGAAACAGAGCTGAATGCTTGTTATTCAATGGCACACAAAAGGGATGGCGAGAGCATTTACCCATTGGCTGATGGCCTAGATAGTAACTTCGGGCAGGACGTGGGGATACGTCACTTCCATGGTTACAGGATAGGGGCCATCTTTCCTTCCGTCAGCGTGAAACTGGAAAATGTGTTTGTTTGTTTGCTGTTGTTTTCCATTGTATTGGGGAACGAGGGTGAGAGGGACTTTGTGGGGAGTTTTTGGAACAGAGATATACGGGGTGTTGAGATGAAGATGAAACATGGACAGATCTTTGTATCCTTCCTGCTTTATGCCTATGTCTGTATGTGTGGGTGTGTGTGTGTGTGTCTCTGTGTGTGTCTGTGTGTGTGTGTCTGTATGTGTGTGTGTGTCTGTGTGTGTGTGTCTGTATGTGTGTGTGTGTCTGTGTGTGTGTGTCTGTATGTGTGTG